>NC_082734.1:31163595-31907345 GCF_030144855.1 Hypanus sabinus
GAGACTCAGTCTCCATAGCTACTACGGCCAACTTCTGGTAAAATATTCATGAATGCCCAAGTGACTGACATGATTGAACATTATAAAGGCCGCAAGAGATTGCAGATACTGGAATGTTTCAAAAAAAGCTGCTGGTGAAACTCAGCAGGTCAGGAAAAGTCTGTGAAGGGAATGAACAGCTGACATTTTGGATTCAGAAGAAGGGTCACAAACTGAAATATTATCCATTTCCATCCACAGATGCTGCCAACCCCTGAGATTGTCTAGCAGGTTACTTAAAAAAAATCACTTAGGCTCAGTCCATCAAGTCTGCATCAATGAGGCAGCATCTTCGGTACACAATGAAGTCTTACCAAATTACAAAACAGCTCCTGGAAGGCTTTCTAACATCAGAAAGGCATATAAATGGAAGCCAACCGCTCCACTTCTGCCCTCAACACAGACCAGTTGGAACTCCTGTTCCAATAGCTATGTTGTGCCCACCATAAGGCAACATCTTCTGTAACACATTTTCATCTAAAAGACAACAAACATGCAGCAAGACATTAGCCTGACAGCAGAGCCATCCATGTTACTATGCAGGGTGACAAGAGTTAAAACTTTGTGGAAAGACTACATACTTGTAAACCATCTTTCAATGCCTCAGGATCTTAAAATATTCAACAGGTTATATGTACTTTTTGAAATGTGCCATTGTACATAAGTATTAGCCAATTTAATGATACTGATAAGTGACTATATCAGAACACCATTAGATATAGGAGAAAAATTAGGCCATTCAGCCCACTGACTTTGGTCCACTATTCCATCATGGCTGATTTATCATTCTTCTCAACCCCATTCTCCTGCCTTAGCCCTGTAACCCTTTTGACACCTTGACTAATTAAGAACCTATCAAAAAAAAAGAGAAAATCTGGAAATCCAAGCAACACACACAAAATGCTGGAACTCAGCAGGAGAGGAAGCATCTATGGAAAAGAGTAAACAGTTGACGTTTTGGGCCAAGACCCTTCCACCGTTTAAAATACACGTGTCCCCCACTTTATGCCACCTCGCTTTTACAAAAAACCTACATTAGTAACCTGTTTTCTCATTACAAAGAGGATTTTTGCTTTTACGAAATTTTCCCCCCATATAAATTAATGATTCTTCACTTTACGCCATTTCGGCTTAAGAAAGGTTTCATAGGGACACTCTACCTTTGTAAGGGGGGGGGGGCACCTGTATACCCAATGACTTGACCTTCAGGGTCACCTAGTGGCAATGAATTCTACAGATTACCACACCCTGGCTAAAGAAATTCCTACTCATCTCTCAACTGAAGGGCTGTCGTATTCTGAGGCTGTGCCCTCTGGTCCTAGACTCCCCACTATGGGAAATATCCTCTCCATATCCACTCAATCTCAGCCTTTCAGTGTTAAGACAGGTTTCAACGAGGTCCGCCCTCATTCTTCTAAACTCCAGCAAGTACAGGCCCCAGGGATGAATGATTTCCTAATTCACCCTCTAAAAGCAAGGGCTCCCAACCTTTCTATGCCACGGACTCCAACCATTAACCTGGGGATGATGGAAACCACCTGTGGAACCCCTGTTTTAAAGAACAACACTACTGAGCAACAACTAGAAGGTCGTTAATTTAATTTGCAATGGTTCTTCAGTATTTGCTCAAAAGCAGACTAGCATTCTGCACTTGAGTCTTTGTAGAAGAACTTCAATCTTTTGACTCAGAGGCAGCCATTGTTGCTGAGAAAGTATAAAATGCTGGTATCTCCTCTGTAAATTGAGTGTGAACTTGAGAACCAATCACCATGAGCCAGAAACTATCCCAACCCACCCCCCCCACCCCCACACACACACAGTGGAAATTGATAATATGTGTGAGCATAACTTTAAGGTGCTTGGAAGAAAGTATAGAGGTGGTAATGTCAGGGGTGGTTTATTTTTCCTTTTACACAGAGGTATGAGCGTGGAACCCTCTGCCGGGGTGGTGGGAGAGGTAGATACATTAAGGACATTTAAAGAGCCAATTACGTGGATGACAGAAAAATGGAGTTGTGATGGTAGGAGGGGTTATATTGATTTTAGCCTAAGTTAAAAGGCAGATTGTGGGTCGAAGGGCTTGTTGTGTACTCCACTACGTAAACTGCAGCCATGGCTAATGCAATGCTCATCTCTCGGGCAAAACCAAATGAATCTGCCAATGAATTCCTACCACGTATAGCGTGTGCCTGCACGTGTGGTGCCTCGGTGAAAGAATAGGTTGCTTATTTTGTAATAGATCAGAATGCACGTTATCACAAGAACAGCGTGCACATCAAGTACTTGCACGCAAGGCTGGCTTAATAACTTTGTTCTAATTTCCAACCAAGCAATACTTAAAATGTGGGTTCCAGGAAGGGGCACAGAATTCAGGAGTTTCTCACACAAGAGTTTAAATTTTGCCTCTCCAGATCACGGTAGCTGCTCATGTCACAAGTGACAATGAGAAATGTGAAGTCTCAGTTAATAAAATTAAGATCACACAAGAACATGGAATGCAAAAGTAAGTTTTGTCATAAATAAAAATGATAGCAAAATACCTACAAGTTTCAATGTTGTTTCCAAGTGGCATCTATTCAGGTTCCACTCTGGGTGACTAAACTCATGAATGTACTTGACACACCAATGGAGGTACCAAGAGTTGTGCACTATGACAAGCACAGCCGTTCTGAAGACATTATTCCAAAATTCAGGTCTGTCACGTGAGATGGAAGCAAAAGACTCCATGACACTATTTTCAAGAATAACAAAGGGTCCCTCCTCAATGTACTGACCAATACAAGCTGTCCCCAACTTTTATGAACAATGAAGGATCTTGCCTCGATGTACTGCCCAAGACTGGTTGCTCTCAGTTTTTGCAAGGGTTCCAATCCCGATATTTGTTCACAAACTGCACTTTCATTGTCAGAAACAATTTGACCACCCTCCTCCACCACCGAAACCAAGATGCTTCAATCTGATCCACAGATTTGGAAAGGCTAAACATCTTAACAGTACACTGGCAGCAAATTTAGTTGTAAATATAATGTTAACATTATTAAATAGCTGCATTGTCTAATTTACACAATCAATTACTTCTGACTGCAGTCACAAGCTGAAGTTCCAATTAAGTTGATTGCTTTGATTGTAGTTTAATCTGAAGAAGCAACACCAATTTTTTTTCTCTAACGGAATGGTAGCATCTGTTTCTCTTGCTTATGTACAAGAGAAACATCATCATTGGATTACTATAGATAAGACTATTGGGTTCTTTTCACTGTGGATTATTAATAAAATCATTCAATTTTTGGCTTGGGAGAAAAAGGATAAGTCCTTTAGGTTATAGTGATTTACACCCTCGTTCTTCAAAGAACGAACAGCAGCCAAATTTATTTTTGAATTTGTGCAAATTCAATTTTGAAATAACCCAGGGACTGCAACCAAGTTTAACTGGCCATCTCTATATTGTCTGCAACAGTCACTATCCTTCCAAAGTACTTCACAGTCCTGAAGGTAAAGCGCCATAAATGCAAGTCTCTTATGTAGCACCTTTCACATCCTCAGATATCCAAGCTCTACATGAATCTCCCCTCAATCTTCTACGCTCCAAGGAAGGAAGTCCTAATCGATTCAACCTTTCCTTATAACTCAGGTCCTCAAGTCCTGGCAACATTCTTGTAAATTTTCTCTAAACTCTCAATCTTGATATTGATCCTGTAGATAGCGGACCAGAACTACACACAATAGTCAAAATTAGGCTTCACCAACAACTTATACAACCTCAATAAGCATCCAACTCCTGCACTCAATTCTTTGATTTATAAAGACCAATGTGCTAAAAGCTATTTATCACCACCCTTTCTACTTGTGATGTCACTTGTATTCCCAGATCTCCCTGTTCTACTGCACTCTTCAGAGCCCTACCGTTCACTAAGTAAACTTTAACCTGGTTTGTCTTCCCAGAGTGCAACAACTCATGCTTGTCTACATTAAGTGAGGCCCAAGAGATATTTAGGACAACTCCTCCCTCATCACTGAAGTGCACAGGACAACTCAAATAAAACAGGCTTAATGTAATTGAAAAGGTTGTATTTCTAAGAGGTAATGTTGTAGTGGACCTGAAAAGGCCAAGGTAACATGTATGAACGACTGGTGTACTGTCACACTCACCTCAACAATAAGCAAATGCTTTGAGAGGCTGGTTAAGGACTACATCTGCAGCATGCTACCACCCATACTGGATCCCTACAATTCGCCTACCGACACAACCAATTGATAGATGACACAATAGCAACAGCTCCACACACAGTCCTTATACACCTGAAGAAGGAGAATGCTTATGTGAGATTGCTGTTCTTGGACTACAGTTCAGCATTCAACAACATAACTCCCTCCAGGCTTGACGAGAAGCTCAGAGACCTCGGCCTTCACCCTGCCTTGTGTAGCTGGATCCTGGACTACCTGTCAGATTGCTGGCAGGTGGTAAGAGTGGGCTCCCTCACCTCTGCCCCTCAGGGGTGTGTCCCAAGCCACCTCCTTTTCTCTCTATTTACCCATGACTGTGTCGCCACCCACAGCTCCAATCTGCTAATTAAATTTGCTGACGATGCTACACTGATTGGCTTTATCTCAAATAATGAGGCAGCTTACAGAGAGGAAGCCATCATCCTGACACAGTGGTGTCAAGAAAACAACGCAAAAACAAAGGAGCTGGTTGTGAACTACAGGAGGAATGGAGACAGGCTAACCCCTATTGACATTAATGGATCTGGGCTTGAGAGGGCAAACAGCTTTAAATTCCTTGGCATACACATCACCGAGGATCTCACTTGGTCTGTACACACCGGCTGTGTGATGAAAAAAGTGCAACAGTGCCTCTTTCATCTCAGACAGTTGAAGTAGTTTGGCATGAGTCCCCAAATCCCAAGGACTTTCTACAGGGGTACAATTGAGAGCATCCTGCCTGGCTGCATCAATGCCTGGTATGGGAACTGCACTTCCCTCAATCGCAAGATCTGCAGCGAGTGGTGCAGACAGCCCAGCGAATCTGTAGATGTGAACATTCCACTATTCAGGACATTTACAAAGAGAGGCGCATAAGAAAAGAGCCTGAAGGATCATTGGGGACCCAAGTCGCCCCAAGCACAAACTGTTCCAGCTGCTACATCTGGGAAACAGCACCACAGTATAAAAGCCAGGACAGCTTCTTCCACCAGGCCATCAGAATAATTAATTCACACTGATACAATTGTATTTCTATGCTATAGTGACCATCCTGTTGAACATACTAGTTATTACAAATTACTATAAATTGCACGTTGCACATTCCAACAAGATGAAATGTAAAGAGTTTTACTCGTGTAAGTGAAGGAATAATTCATAGAAACATAGAAAACAGGTGCAGGAGTAGGCCATTCGGCCCTATGAGCCTGCACCACCATTCAGTATGATCATGGCTGATCATCCAACTCAGAACCCTGTACCTGCTTTCTCTCCATACCCCCTGATCCCTTTAGCCACAAGGGCCATATCTAACTTCCTCTTAAGTATAGCCAATGAACCGGCCTCAACTGTTTCCTGTGGCAGAGAATTCATCAGATTCACCACTCTCTGTGTGAAGAAGTTTTTCCTCATCTTGGTCCTAAAAGGCTTCCCCTTTATCCTTAAAACTGTGACCCCTTGTTCTGGACTTCCCCAACATCGGAAAAAATCTTCCTGCATCTAGCCTGTCCAATCCCTTTAGAATTTTATATGTTTCAATAAGATCCCCCCTCAATCTTCTAAATTCCAGTGAGTATAAGCCTAGTCGATTCAGTCTTTCTTCATATGAAAGTCCTGCTATCCCAGGAATCAATCTGGTGAACCTTCTCTGTACTCCCTCTATGGCAAGAATGTCTTTCCTCAGATTAGGGGACCAAAACTGCACACAATACTCTAGGTGCGGTCTCACCAAGGCCTTGTACAACTGCAGTAGAATCTCCCTGCTCCTGTACTCAAATCCTTTTGCTATGAAAGCCAACATACCAGTTGCCTTTTTCACCGAATGCTGTACCTGCATGCCCACCTTCAATGACTGGTGTACAATGACACCCAGGTCTCGTTGCACCTCCCCTTTTCCTAATCGGCCACCGTTCAGATAATAATCTGTTTTCCTGTTCTTGCAACCAAAGTGGATAACCTCACATTTATCCACATTAAATTGCATCTGCCATGAATTTGCCCATTCACCTAACCTATCCAAGTCACCCTGCATCCTCTTAGCATTCTCCTCACAGTTAACACCACCGCCCAGCTTCGCGTCATCAGCAAACTTGGAGATGATGCATTTAATTCCCTCATCTAAATCATTAATATATATTGTAAACAACTGGGGTCCCAGCACTGAGCTTTGAGGCACCCCACTAGTCACTGCCTGCCATTCTGAAAAGGTCCCGTTTACTCCCACTCTTTGCTTCCTGTCTGCCAAACAATTCTCTATCCACATCAATACCATACCCCCAATACCGTGTGCTTTAAGTTTGCACACTAATCTCCTGTGTGGGACCTTGTCAAAAGCTTTTTGAAAATCTAAATATACCACATCCACTGGCTCTCCCCTATCCACTCTACTAGTTACAGCTTCAAAAAATTCTATAAGATTCATCAGACATGATTTTCCTTTCACAAATCCATGCTGACTTTGTCCGATGATTTCGCCTCTTTCCAAATGTGCTGTTATCACATCTTTGATAACCGACTCTAGCATTTTCCCCACCACCGATGTCAGACTCACCGGTCTATAATTCCCCGGTTTTTCTCTCCCTCTTTTTTTAAAAAGTGGGGTTACTTTAGCCACCCACCAATCCTCAGGAACTAATCCAGAATCTAAGGAGTTTTGAAAAATTATCACTAATGCATCCACTATTTCTTGGGCTACTTCCTTAAGCACTCTGGGATGCAGACCATCTGGCCCTGGGGATTTATCTGCCTTTAATCCCTTCAATTTACCTAACACCACTTCCCTACTAACATGTATTTCCCTCAGTTCCTCCATCTCACTAGACCCTCGGTCCCTTACTATTTCCGGAAGATTATTTATGTCCTCCTTAGTGAAGACAGAACCAAAGTAGTTATTCAATTGGTTTGCCATGTCTTTGTTCCCTATGATCAATTCACCTGTTTCTGACTGTAATTCAAACTTTTTTGCATTACAGGCTGAAGTGAAGTGAGGGGGGAGGGTCGGGGGGTGGCAAGAAGAAAATTAGAGAATTACACAAAACAGCTGAAACATTGACATGGGCCAGTTCACCAGAGTTTGCAGTGCTTCCAGAGTCAAGCAAAGAACTAAACGCGATAAGAAGGACACTATATTGTAAAGAATATTTTACAAAATCAGCTACAAAATCGGGGTTCGCTACCCCTGTTGTGAGGGGTTTGTACATTCTCCCTGTGACCACACGAGTTTCCTCTCACGTTCCAAAGATGTATGGTATGGATTAGTGCAGGGGTGGGCAAACTTTTTGACTTGTGGGCCACAAAGGGTTCTAAAATTTGACAGGGGGGCCGGACCAGGAGCAGATGGAAGGAGTGTTTTGGTAATAGACCTCATAAGAGAAAATAAAATATCATGGGATATGTAGAAAACATGTGCTTTAATTTCAATTGAAAATGAACAAATGCATTACAACAAAATATCTGTCTTTGAAGTCCCATGGTATTTAGCTATTTATTGAAATGACTTTTAAAACACTGAAAATTAAATGAATAAAATACAGCTTTTTTAATAGTAACAGTTATTTTAAAGCACTGAAAATTCTGTTATCCTTCAAGATATTATCATCATCACTCTCCTCCTGTCTTTATTTCAAAAACGGTAGGAGATGCAGGTCTACTTGTCCTGCTCCTTCTTATTCAATTGTCCCCTGTGCCAAAACTCAACAATGACCAGCAGAAAGACAGAACACTGTATGCGGAGCGCGTTATTTGATCTGGAGCGCATTTTTTATTTTGAGAACGTACGTGCACCTGCGCACTACTCATGTCCATCACTTAACAGAAATGACATGTAACATGTAAGGCTTATTGAAAAAAATATTTTCAAATGGATTTTTTTTTTTACATAAGACAACAAAGAAACTTATTTTTACTTTCAGTGGGAACAGTGTTGTTGGTCTCCCTTTTTAGCCAGCGCATCAAAGTCTGGATTTAGTTTTGTTGTGGCGATTCTCAGGATGGATCTGAGGTGTTGGTCAGTTAACTTCGATCTGTGGCTGGCTTTGTTGATGTTCATGACGCTGAACGCCTGTTCACACAAATAGGTCGAGCCGAACAAAGAGTAAAGCGCAAATGTGGAGTAATACGCTGCACCTCAACAAAGGTCAATGTATATAGAGTGCGTCATCTATTGGGAAAACGCCAGAATTGCGGGGAAAAAACGTTAACAAGGTTTATTAATATAATTTCATCAAGTTCTGCGGGCCGGCCCGAGGGCCGTAGTTTGCCCATGCCTAGGTTAGTGAGTTGTAGGGTCAGAAGCATGGTAGCATTTATCTGTATATTTTGTTGTATGTGTGAACACAAAACTAATATGTAAACTTTAAACTGTTACCTTTAACCCAGCAAAAACAAAAAAAAATGTTATAATAGTACATCTACAAAGGGAATGGCTAAAAAATTATTCTCCCCACTTTAGTCTGAGCTCTTGTTAAGTATACATGCAACTAGTGACCTAATTTGCATAATTTATTCACTCTCGGGAAGCAGAAATGATTCCTTTTTCCGAGCACAAAGAAAATGCTCCATAAATATTGTGCACTCTAATAATTTGTCACGGAAATGTCAAAATTTCTACCTCCGACGGCAGAAATAGAAATACAGACAAGTGGCGTGACTAACAAGCACTCAATGCAATTTAAAATAAGTCGTTCTAGAAGCATCCGTGGTAAGAAGCGTGTCTCTAGGATGGGGACTAGAAGCAACAAAGCACTTCACAATTTTCATTTATGTAATGTCCGAATATAGAAGCTCAAAGACAAAAAAAAAATCAGATTTCTTCTTCTAGAAAATAACTTGCTTATCATTAAGCCTCTCTTCCTCTCGCCAAGATCACCTTTAAAAAGCTTTGCCCAAGAATCTGGCCAGCTGTCCCAATGTAATTTGTTTATTTAGAGATACACTATGGAACACACCCTTCCAGCTCGACAAGGTGCAACACCCAGCAACCTACCTAGCCTAACCAGGGGACAACTTACAATGACCAATTAACCTACCAACCAGTATGCTTTTGAAATGTGGGAAGAAACCCACGTGCTCAAGAGAAGGGAGTATGAACTTCTTACAGACAGCAGCGGAATTGAACTCCAAACTCCTACGCCCAAGCTGTAATAGTGGAACGCTAACCACTACGCTATCGTGAAGCTCTTTGATTAACACACTGAATAATTTAGGAAGTTTCTAAGAAGCGCTTTCCCAGTCTATTTACTCAACTTTTTGGTTGAAAACCTAGGAGCAAGTGACGGTTTCAACAATGGTCAAGCACTCATCTGAATTTTCACCTTTATCGTTTGCTCGTTTGTTGATATATTCAAGCCAAACTCACAGAACCTTTGCAGGTGAAAGGTCACATTTAAAGTTTTGAATCTTCTGCCCCCCCTCCCCCCACAACCCCGACTTTAAGCCTATGTCCTCTGGTTTTGGTTCCCTTTCTCTGGAGGCGAAACACTGTGTACATTCACTCTAAACATGCCCTTCATAACTGTATACATCTCAAGAGTAAGATAATCAAAGTACATATTTGTTACCTTATAATATATTGAGATTCATTTTCTTGCAGGCATTTACAGGAAGAATGAAATACAGAACTTTACAAAAAAAAACTACATCTAAACAAAGACCGTCTGGAGTTGATATGCAACCATTTGTCATTCTACAAACAGAACCCGTGAGGCAGCTTCTTTGCAAAAAGGGGGGGAGGGGGGGGTGCATATACTGAAAAAGCTGCCAGAGAAAGTGACAGCTACATAAAAGTCAGTGGACAGGTAGGGATTTGGGTCAATTGTGGGCACTTTGGGCCATGGATCCCTCCTCATACTGTATTATTCTAGGATGCTGAATAACTGAGCATGGGCAGCAGAATGTATCGGCGTCTCCATTCCCCCTAACTCTTGCTAGAACTAACAGCTGTGCAAACAGGATGTAGAAAACTCACATGATGGGAGTTACCATAATCAACCACCCCTTCATGACAAGGCAGATTCAGGGAGTTGTACATTGCTTACAACTAGACTCTTACTCCAGTAACAAGCTAATAAAAAAACTCAACAATCCATTGAGTGACTGGATTACCATAAACTAATGTCTGGCTAGAGAAAAATGTACTTACCTTGAAAACTATCAGAGCCTGTTTCAATTCCACTGCCAAATTCCTACACTATAAAACCAGATGATTACTTAGCTCCTGAAAACAAGTGACTTTGGGTAGAGATTCATACTATGATGCAATTACAGAGCACCCCTCCTGCACAAGCCCAGACAGACCACAAAAGGGCACCGCAGGCAAGTCTTTGCCAATCCTTCGTGTACAAGTGCTAACGGCTGCTGGAAAAGCTACAATGAACAAGGCTCAAAAGCACCAATTACATCTGATCTGGTACTGAGCAATGAAGATCATCTTAAAGTCATACTGCACAGAAACAATCTCTTTGCTCCATCATGTCTGTATCAAAGCAAGTCTACTGTCACACACACGAGGCACAGGTATGATGATAAACTTGCTTGCAGCAACATCACAGGCACCGTCTCATGCATCAAAACCCATACGTTCTAATCACATTGACCAATGAAGTCCAAGGTACAGAACCATCAACTGCGTTTGCTGTTATAAAGGAGGAAGATAAGCAGCAACACCATCAACCTGGCTTCAATTCCGTGGATGATCAGGGGGTGATCCCATGAGGAGTATTTCGTGGCTATGGCCTGCATTTACTGGCGTTTAGAAGAAAGTGTTGGGGGGGGGGGGAAAGAGAGGAGAAATCTCATTGAAACCTATCGAATAGTGAATGCCCTAGATGGAGAGGATGTTTCCAATAGTGGGGGAGTCCAGGATCAGAGAGCACAGCCTCAGAATAGAGGGACACCCCTTTAGAGCAGAGGGGTGAGGAGGAATTTCTTTAGCTAGAGGGTGCTGAATCTGTGTTATTCGTTGCCAGTGTTGGCTGCAGCAGCCAAGTCATTAGGTACATTTACAGCAGAGGTTGATAGGTCGGAGACGGGCTGATTCAAGGCTGGTGAGCCACCTGATGCGTCGTGGGAGAGCACGGAAGATCGGAAGCAGCCGGCTTGCAGCTGGCACAGGGCTCGGAAAAAGTGATGCAAGTCTTTTAACACCATAAATCAGCGGGTTATTTGTTATGTCTCCCCTTTCTGTGTGAAACGGAGGCACCTCTTTATCCCTTATTAAAGGAGAGTGCCCGAGGTACATTGAACAAGTAGTCTTTGGGGTACTGCAAATCTGTGCCTTTATTGATGCTTTGCTGCATGCTCGGTGGGGGGGGGGGGGGGTGATGTTTTTTTTTGTTGTTGCCTTGCTACACTTGTGCAAGGGAGGGGGACTTTGAGGGCTCTAACATTTAATTGTCATTCATTCTTTGGGGCACTCTGCTTTTATGGATGTTTGCAAAGAAAAAGAATTTCAGGCTGTATATTGTATACATTTCTGACATTGAATGTACCTATTAAACCTATTGATTAGTCAGGCTGTCAAAGGTTATGGGGAAAAGGCAGAAGAACATGGTTAAGAGGGGTAGTAAATCAGCCATAATGGATTGGCGGAGCAGACTAATGGGGAATGGACTCCTCTATGTTTTATGATCTTAGTGAACATTAGAACAGGCCCTTTGGTCCACAATGTTGTGCCTATCCAATTAAATTAATAATCAAGTGGCAAGCCTAACTAATTTCTGCTTACACAATATCCATATCCTTCCATTTTCCTCACATTCATGTGCCTATCTGTCTCTTAAAAGTCTCCAATGTAATTGCCTCTACCTCCACCCTATGTAATGCATTCCAGGTACCCATCACTCTCTATGTAAAACAAACTTTGAAATTACCCCTGTCGCTTTAAATGCATGCCTCTGATTTTAGGCTTTTCAACTCTGGGGAAAATATACTGTCTTCTACTCTACCTATGTCTCTTAATCTTATAAACCTCTATCAGATCTATCCTAAGCCTCTGCTAATCCATAGAAAACAACTGAAGTTTGTCCAACCTCTCCTCACAGCACATGAACTCTAAAACAGGCAGCATTCTGGTAAACCTTTTCTGCACCCTCTCCAAACACTCAACATCCTTCCTATTATGGGCGACAAGAACTGCATGCAATACTCCAGATAAGACCTAACTAGCTTTAAAGAGCAGCATAATGCATGCAAGCAACTCCAAAATTTATCAATAAGCTTGGCAGGAGCAATCTCAAGATTGTTGCTTTATGCAAATTAAACAAGTCTACCTCTCTCACTAGGATGAGGCATGGTGCAGCAAGGAAACCATCAATCAGGCAGGGCAGGGTCAGAAGCAATCAGGATTGTTCTCATGTCTCAAGAATGAGCCGAATGGCTAATTTCCAACTTGACAATTACACTGAATATCATCTCAGAAAAGGAAATTTGGCATCAACAATACACAGAAGCAATGTGACACGGGCCCCAGTTCCCAGCGTGCACTCAGCGGGACACGGGCCCCAGTTCCCAACGTGCACTCAGCGGGACACGGGCCCCAGTTCCCAGCGTGCACTCAGCGGGACACGGGCCCCAGTTCCCAGCGTGCACTCAGCGGGACACGGGCCCCAGTTCTCAGCGTGCACTCAGCGGGACACGGGCCCCAGTTCCCAACGTGCACTCAGCGGGACACGGGCCCCAGTTCCCAACGTGCACTCAGCGGGACACGGGCCCCAGTTCCCAACGTGCACTCAGCGGGACACGGGCCCCAGTTCCCAGCGTGCACTCAGCGGGACACGGGCCCCAGTTCCCAGCGTGCACTCAGCGGGACACGGGCCCCAGTTCCCAACGCGCACGCACACTCGGTGGCACAGAGGCCCCAGTTCCCGGCACGCGCATACGTATTCCTCCTAGTACACAGATTTCTGGATGCAAGGGAAAAAACTAAACCAAAGTTCAGAAGGAATCTCACTGAAACCTACCAGATACTGAAAGACAGATAAACGGGACATGGCAAGGTTATTTTCATTAAGAGAACCTCAGCATAAAGGGACCTCATTAAAACTGAGGTGAGGAGGAATTTATTCAGCCAGAGGGTGGTGAATCCATTGAATTCATTGCCATGGAGGGTCGTGGAGGCGAAGTTATTGGTGTACTTAAAGGTAAAAATCGAGAGATTCTTGACTGGTAAGGGAGTCCCTGGCTATGGAGACGGAGGAAAAGAATATGCCTTAAAAATAAAACCACAACTATGATTGAATGGGAAAACAGACTTGAGCTGAATGGCCTAATTATGCTCCTATAATCTTCTGGAAGCAGGGCAAAGCTGCCAGGTTAAGATTAGCAGGGCTTTTGAAGTGGAAAACAAAACAAAGTGGAGATAACAGAAGAAAACCTTCCCCCCAATTCAACTAGATTCTAAAATGTTATCCTACAATTCATAGCAGTACCCACGCTGGCCCATCACAAGCTAGGAATCTTTGGCACCAATAACTTCCCTCCTCATCCACAAAATGGTGCTGTAAAATATATTTTAAAAAAGCACTGACAACCCAAAAGACAAGGGAGGAAGTGTATAATGCCAAAATGTTGCCAAGCAACAAATAAATGAAAGATCCAGCCCCAGTTAATGACTTTATAAACCTATGAAATGCAGATGCAAATGAAAGGCCTAATGGCAGAGTTCTGTTTTGTGTTATTACAGTTGTAGAACAAGTTGCAACATGTCTAGTTAATGCAGTAACTAGATTAATGCAGTAGCTTACACAGGATTCAAAATTCCTTTCCAATTGACACTCATCGACTGCAATGAAACAGTATGCCTCATCAAGGTCTTTGGTCATCTTTCATGACAGCAGGACATTCCAAAACTTCACAGCCAATGAAGTACTTTCAACTTATTTACTGCTGTAATGAAGAAAATATGCCAAAAATTTCTACACAGTCATATCCAGTTTCTTTAAGCAGCAGTGAAGGGTAAACTTTGGCTATTCCTGCAGATAAATCTCAGGTCAAGAGGCTTGAACATTGATTCAATGACATCCAAAGGAGGATTCTGGCTATTACAATTTCACCTTGAAAATTAAGTGGTGTTTTCACTGTTTCTTCAGAAGTATCATTCAGTAGCCACTTTATTAGGTACACCTGCTCTTTAATGCAAATAGCCAATCATGTGGCATCACTGTGTCATCACCCTGAATCTTTCTTACTGCAATGATACACCCCACCTGAGTTTCCCCACCACAGTGCAATCAAGGACAACTGGACATAGAGATCAGATGTTGAGTCATCATACATAGATGCTTGTGTGTTCAGAGCCTGAGTTGCAGTCAAATGGTTCACTAATGCATAGAGGATGGACCCTACATATAACAGTTAAAAAGCAAAAGGTACCCTCCAGCTCATTCCAACCCTTCAAATAATGGCCCTTGACAAGAGACCCAAAGTGATCTCCCACCATATCTCTGGAGCTACCAAAAAAAACTTACTCATGGTATGCTAATGTAACTTTTGGCCTCTATGCACCCCTTTTCTTCAGAAGATCAAGACCTCAAGCCCAGCACAAAATTCAGCCTATGCCAAACAGCACCATTTATCTTGAGAGCTGGGTGAACTACAGCAAGCACTTCAAAAAGAGATACAACAATATCTTGTTTACTAGCAGAATAAGCAACATTCAGACCAAGATTCTCTGCAGTGATTCCCTAATTACACAGGCAGCTTGGCTGATAGATTCCTACAACAAACATTAGTGTTTGAAATAATATTAAGAGGTTTCTAGGTGACTACAGGAAGAGATTCAAGGAAGTTCAAAATTTCTGAGAAAAATGAGAAGGAACTTTGCCACCATCTTAACCCATGAATACTCAAAGTAGCAATCTGGATAACATCGAGAGCCCAGTGTAAATAGCAGAAGCAGTACATCATTTAGAGTATTTAACCAGATGTCAAGCACATGCCCTGCTCTGTACAAGGCAAAAACCATAGGTCCCAGATTTGACTTCTGTCACCTCAGTGATTACAGAACTGAAGTGGAAGCAAGTGACTCCTGATCCCAAAGGACTGCCCAAGAGCAGCAAGTGTCCTGGAACATTTACAAAGATAAAGATTAGCTTTAATTGTCACATTACAGTGAAGTATGTCATCTACATCAAACCAGTGAGGAGTATGTTGGGCTGGGAAGTCGCCACATCTCTGGTGCCAACTCACTAAACCTTTGGAACGTGGAAGGAAACCAGAGAATCTGGAGGAAACCCATGTACACTCTCCTTCAGGCAGCAGCTGTAATTGAACCCAATCTATCATCACTCGCGCTGTAACAGTGTTACGCCACCTCTATGCTACTGAGTCACCCTACTGTATTAAAGGTGCTATACAAATACAGATGGCTCATTTCTCTGTATGGACTGACCAAAACCTGCCCTTATATTGATCCAATTTACTTCTGACCCCCACCCCCCACAAAGTAACCTGCTCGGTTATACTTCGGCGTACAAATTCAGAATTCAACTGTGTGCTTGTCCAGCGCTATTGATCTGTTAGCGAGCACATCAAAAGCACTGGACGAATGCACAGCCTTCCAACAGATACAGTCCTATTGATCTGTTAGCGAGCAGCAAGTTTTTGCTTTTAAACTTTGTCTATCACAAGTTCAGAAACTTCAGAAAGTAGAGTAATTAAAGAACTCTGATCAACATTTTGGTTTTAAGCATTCAGGTTTTGCAAGCTACAAAACCAGTTCCAAGAAATTGTCCTGATCCCTGCAAAGGAACATCAAGTTCACATGCTCCCCATTGGCCAAGGCACACCTTGATAAATGATGGGAAAACTATTGACTAGCATTTTATAAACCTTCACAGTGTCCTGCAATATTATCCTCTTCAGGCTACACTGAGCAAAATTAAATGGATTACCATCACCAAGTCTGGATTTTGTTACTGGAAGTAAAACCACTGTTGTGTGTTCAGTTAATTACTCCTGCTTGAAGAACGGGTCAGAGGCTGGATATCCCGCAGTAACTGACTCCAAAGCTATGGAACAACTAACATGGCAATAATCCCAAGAGTGCTTTAAAATACTTGCTACTCCTCACAGAACTGTTATCCATTAAAATTTGACATACACTTGCCTGCTTAGATGAGTACAACACATCACCATACCAAGCAGCCCACTTTAGAGATAAGCTTTATTTTGTCACATGCACATCAAAACAGGCAGTGAAATGTGCCAAATCAAATCAACGGGGATTGTGTTGGACAGCCCATAAGTGTCGCCAACATAGTATGCCCACAACTCATTAACCCTAAAATGTCTTTAGGGGTGGAGATACGTTTCTACCAAAGGAAGTGTAAGGTGCTCCTTCCCTCTGCTAGTTTGCAGGTCACCCTTGGACTAAGTACAGCATCTGCTTTGCCCCCCCAATCAGGGTCACTTGAAGCCATGGGAGCAGGTGGTAGATATCATGAGTCCTGGTTGTGCAACCACCGACACTAGTCAATCTCTGAAGAGTGTTGATAACAGCTGCAGTGATCAGTCTTGTAAAGACGCTGCCCAGTAGGAGCCATTGGCAAACCATTTCTGTAGAAAAATTTGCCAAAACCACTCATGGTCAAGAACACCATGATCATCCACGTCACATGACATGGCACATAATGAAGGTGATGTACTTCTTTAGAACATGGGAGGAAACCCACACAGTCAAGGGGAGAATGTACAAGCTTCTTTCCGCCACTGCCTGTAATCGAACCCTGACCAGTGACCACTGGCACTCTAAAGTGATGGACAAACCACTACATTACCAACTGTATTCAAGACTTGACTCAATTATTCAATCTCTCCATCACTAGCAGACCATAACTGGTGTACACACACCAATATAAAGTTTACTTGCCTTGGGCTACCCCAACACTACCTCCCAGATTCACACATGAATAAAGCAAGCACATGGCAAAGCACTTACTTACAAGTTCTAAGAGAAACCCCATCCTGAATTAGAAAGAGGTTACTTTTCCCTTCATTATGAGGTCAAAACCATAGTGTTCCGTATCCAAAACTGCACATGTATCTTCATTGGATACACTGCACTGGTTTAGGTCAGCAACTCACCACCAATTAGAGAATCAGCAGATGTTGCTGGGATGGTGTCATTTAAACAAATGAAGTTAACAAATTTCAAGTGATACTATTTTCCATCATGATTGGTATTTCACAAAGAACGTGCTTAATTCTCTGTGATACTGGAAATCCACATCATCAAATATTCAGGAGTTAAGCAAACTGTACAAAATAAAGCAACTCAGTGCAGTTCAAAATCCTAAAACTAGGGGGTCGCACTCACATTTCTGAAGAGCCATCAGGCTTCAAGTGAATTCTGAATGAAGTTAAAGAGGAGAGGATGCAAGGGCAGTGCTTTATTCTTGGATGGCCAGAAGAACTTCGGCTTGAGGGACATCCTTCCTCAGAGCAAATCGCCTTGAGAGTGAGGTGGTAGATAAGAGCTATAACCACCCCTAAGGTGCCTGGAGAGGGAAAGGGAACAGGGAGTGTAGAATATCCCTGTGGCCGTTCCCATGTCCCTCAATAAGTATGTTTCTTTGGATACCGTTGGAGATGACCTACCAGGGAGAAGCCACAGCGATCAGGTCTCCGACAATGAGTCCACTCAGAGGCTCAGAAGGGAAGGTGGGTTGTTGGGGGAGAAGAGTGCTGTAGTAGTGATAGGGTTTTCCATAATTGGAGAAGCAGACAGGAGATTCTGTGGATGTGAAAGAGACACCTGGATGGTAATTTTGCCTCCAAGTGCCAGGGTCAGGAATGTCTCCAAAGGGGGAGGGTGATCAGTCAGGCACATACTAGTATCAAAAACATAGGTAGGATAACACAGGAGGAAGTCATGAAGACAGAATATCTGAACGTGAAGGAGACCAATATCCTTGCGGGTAGGTTAGCTAGAGCTGTTGGTAATTGCTTAAACTAATTTGGCAGGGGGATGAGAACTGATGTGGTAGAGCTGAAGATGGAGCAGTTGGTATACAACATGCAGTGTATAATGAGACTGTCAGGAAGGACAGGCAGATGATAGGACAAAATTGCAGTCAGTGGTGTATTTAAGTGAAACATGGGGGCAAAAATCAAAAAGGTGATGCATACAGGACTGAAGGTGTCATATTTGAATGCACACAGTATAGAAAACAAGGTCAATGATCTTTTAGCATAGTTAGAGATTGGTAGGCATGATGGCTGAAAGAAGATTACAGTTGCGAGCTTAACATGTGAGGATACACCTTATATCAAATGGACAGGCATGTAGGCAGAGAGGGTGGGGTGGTTCTGTTGGTAAAAGTTGAAATCACATCCTTAAAAGAGGTGACTATGATTGAAAGGTGTAGGAACGTTGTGCGTAAAGAAACTGAGTTATTTATCAGCCTCTGAACAATAGCCAGGATGTGCGACACAAATTACAATGTGATATAGAAAAGACATGTAATAAGGGCAATGTTATGATAGTCGTGTCCCCTGGACAAGACTGACTACACACCAGGGTTTTCAAAAAGGTAGCCAATGAAATTGTAGAGCTATTACAAATGATCTTTCAGGAATCACTAGATTCTAGAATGGTCTGGAGAAATGGAAAACTGCAAATATCATTCCACTCTTTAAGAAAAGAAATCATAGGTCAGTTAGTCTGACTTCAGTCATTGACAAAATGTTGAAGTCCATTATTAAGGATGAGGTTTTGGGGTACTTGGAGGCACATGATAAAATAGACCAAAGTCAGCGTGGTTTCTTGAAGGGAAAATCTTGCCTGATAAATTGGTTGGAATTCGTTCAGGAAATAACAGGCAGGACAGACAAAAGGCTGCTTAAAAAGAGGCAATGGTATTACAAGAAACATACTAGCATGGATAGAAGATTGGGTGAGTGGCAGGAGGCAAAGACTGGGAATAAAGGGGGCCTTTTCTGATTGGTTGCTGGTGACTATACTGGTTTTCCTCGGGAGTTTGCTTTGGGACCACTTCTTTTTACATTTCACATCAATGATGGAATTGATGGCTTTATGGCCAAGTTTGGAGATGATACAAAGACAGGTGGACAGGTAGGTAGTGTGAAGGAAGCAGAGAGGGTACACAAGGACTTAGACAGATTGAGAGAATGGGTAAAAAAAAAATGCCAAATGGAATATAGTTCAGAGAAGTGTATGGTCATACACTTTGGTAGAAGAAATAAAGACTTAGACTATTTTCAAAATGGGGAGAAAACTCAGAAATCAGAAGTGCAAAGGGAGTCCTACTGCAGGATTCCCTAAAGGTTAACTTGAAGGTCGAGTCGGTGGTGAGGAAGGCAAGTGCAATAGACGCATTCATTTCAAGAAGACTAGAACATAAAAGTAAGGATGTTATACTGTTGCTTAATAAGACATCAGTTAGACCACACTTGGAGTATTGACTGCAGTTTTGGGCTTCTTATCTGAGATGTGTTGCATTGGAGACAGGCCAGAGGAAGTTCATGAGAATGATTCCTGGAATGAAAGGGTTAACATATGTGGAGTGTTTGATGGCTTGGGGCCTATACTTGCTGGTGTTTAGAAGAATGAAGGGGTACCTCATTAAATCATATCCAATATTGAAAGGCCTAGCCATGTGGCAATGGAGAGCATATTTTTTTAATAGAGTTTTTTTTGGTAATGGTCTAATTCTGGTCCCATGTCTTACGGTCTTTATGTCTTAAATCATTGGGTCAGTCAACGTTTTTGTATTGCCACCAAAATTTAACACTTAATGTTTGGCAGCCATACAGGCTTATGCTCTCCACTCAAAGCCACCAAGACATAGGAGCAGGATTAGGCCATTCAGCCCATCAAGTCTGCTCTGCCCCATTCCATCAAGGCTGATTTATTATCTCTCTCAACCCATTTTTCTGCCTTCTCCCTGTAACCTTTGACACCTTGACAAATCAAGAACCAGTCAACCTCCTCTTTAAATATAGCCAGCGACTTGGCCTGTGGAAATGAATTCTAAAGATTCACCACACTCTGATTATCTCTGTTCTAAAGGGGCATCCTTCTATTCCGAGGTATTGCCCTGTGGTTCTAGACTTCCCCACTGTAGAAACATCCTCCGTGTTCTCTCTACCTAGGCAAAATTTGAGCTAGCTGGCCAATAATGCAAAATGCCATCCACAGTGAATACAGAGAAAGATATATTATTCATTCAAGATGACAAAATGTGGGATTTTAAAAAGCAAATTAAACCCAGGAAGATTTGGCAAACTGTGTCATAAATAGTATCATATCCAACAGGCTGGAAAATCTACCAGTCTGAGGTGCAAAATTAGCAGAGTCTTATTTTGTATTATTGTTTAAACAGAGTAACACATTCCTCAGCAACACCAAAATAGTAAAGCCCCATGCTGTGGTCCTGCTGAAGAATCTGAGTATTTTCTGTACAATTTTAGATCACTTATTGATAAAAGAAGAACGAAGTACATGAGACAGGCTTCAAAAATAACACCTAAGCAAAAAATAATAATTGGCACCTGACACCAGATCAAAGTTCAATAGAAATAAGCAAACAGAAGAAATTTTTGCCTTTCAACTTCCTGAATTGACATAAAAAAGAAATTCCAATTAACCAGATTTCTTCTTCCTCCTCAGTTTCATAGGTACAATCAAAAACAGAAGTGGAAAAGAAATTAAATCCAGTGTGTAAAGCAAACAAATCAAATAATGAATAGTCTAATTTCTGAAACAAAAGAACCAAGATATAGTTTTCAAAGTAGAGTCAAATATACAGCTTTCATAATTAGTAGGGAATATAAGCCTTATTCAATTTCGCCCTAAACTGGTGAGAGGAGGCCAGGAATTTGCTGGTGCCACAGAAACAGTGGATATCTTTGCCTAGATTCTTGTATCTCCTTCTGCATTGTCCTTTCTTTAGCCAGAGGGTGGTGAATCTGTGGAATTCATTGCCATAGGCAGCTGTGGAGGCCAAATCATTGCATATATATAGAGCAGAGGTAAATAGGTACTTGATTAGTAAGGAGATCCGAGGTTACAAGGAGGGTTGTGAGTGATAATAAATCATACGTGATGAAATGGTAGTGCAGACCCAATGGGCCAAATCTGCTCCTGTGGCTTATGGTGTTATAGATAAATGTGTGATGATAGACACAGATACTTTAATCAGCTAACAATCTGAGAGAGAAAGAGACAGACAAAGCAACAACAGCATTGCACCAAATGCACAACTTAAAGGCAGGACAGTGGTGTAGACAAAAAAAGCTGCAGTGATCTGCGTTCGATCCCGACCCCTAGAAGGTTGGCTGATAAGATTCCTCTCGGTGCTTCAATCACTTCCCACATCCCAGAGATTGATGGCGAAGTAAATTTTGGCCAGATGTTGGTCAGTAATACAATCTGTGGGTGACTGATGGGTCTGTAGTAAGGGGTAGTTACAGACAACAAGGGGAATGGGGTTGCTCACGAAGGTGACATAACTAATACGGCCTCCTATGATTTAAGAAAACAACAACTGTTAACACAGTATTTTAAATACAAGAAACTCACACCAGTTTCAAAACAGTATCAATTTATTATCAATGACATATCACACTAAAGTAGTTTTGCAGTACAGTGTAAAGTTAAGTCTAAATTACAAAACAAAAAGTTAAGAGTAAAAAAGTAACGAAGTTACTGGACATCTAATAGAGGGGCAGAAGCTTATCTTCAGGTCCAATGGTAGTAATGAGAAGAGGCTGCTGAAGGTCCTCAGTGATGCACCGCCTCTTGAAGACCTTCGAGGGTGAGGAGGATCGTGCCCACGATGGAGCTGGCTGAGGCCATAATCCTCTGCAAACCTCCTGCATCCAATGCATTGGAGCTGCCAAACTAAAGTGATCTCTATTGTATGCCTACAGAAATTTCTAGAGTCTGTGGCCTATCTCATTTTAATCTATTAGTGGCAAGTTTGGTCTAAAAGTTCATCAGCACTGAGCTTTTTCTTCTGTATGTCCACTGCTCTAATTATTTCTTTTAATAGCTTTTTGATCACACTAAAAGGAACTGTTAGAATATTAAACTACCATGGCCAGTTGGTTGTGAGACTTAAAATGTGTGACTTCTCCCATCACTTCCGATCTCCACTCACATGTCTGCTCTGCTCAAGCTGCAATAAAACATCAACACAAGAGCTTCTGAAGATGCTGGAAATCCACAGCAACACGCACAAAACGCTAGAGAAACTCAGCAGGTCAGGCAGCATCTATAGAGGTTATTAAACAGTTGACATTCTGGGCCGAGATCCTTCTTTGGGATTGGAAAGGAAGAGGGACAGTTGCTAGTACAGAAGGTGGAGAGAGGGTGAGGAGCACAAGCTGACAGGTTATATCAGTGAAGGTGAGTGGGGGAGGAGGAATGATGTGAGAACTGCCCATCACGACCCTCCAGTGCCCCTCTTCCATCTCTTTCTCCCATGGTCCATTGCCCTCTCCAGTTAGGTCCGTTCTTCTTCAGCCCTTTACCTCTTCCAGCTATCACCCCTCAGCTTTTCACTCTTTCTCCTCCCCCCCCCCCCCACACTCTTATTCTGGCTTCTGCCCTCCCCTTCCAACAGCCCTCCTCCCCTGTCCTGATGAAGGGGCTTGGCCCAGACCATTGACTGTTTATTCCTCTCTGACTTGCCAAGTTCCTCCAGCATTTTGTGTGTGTTGCAATGGCACATCAGTACTACATCCTTCCTTTCCCTACATTTCTGTACCACTTCCCCTTAACAACACAGAACAGTGCAGCACAGGAGAAAGCCATTTACCCCCACAATGTCTGTACTGAACATAATACCAATGCAGAGTGCACACCCTGCACGAGGGCTAAAATGGGTCTCCCTAATCCCTCTATCCAGATAGTTCTTCAAAAGAATTTGTCTTAATTTATCCCACCACCTGGACCTATCCCTTTAGAATCATTATTCAACCACTCACATCTTACTCTTTAGAATTGCCGTCCTACCACCCGTCCCATCCCTTTAGAATCACCGTCCCACCACCCGTCCCATCCCTTTAGAATCACCGTCCCACCGCCCGTCCCATCCCTTTAGAATCACTGTCCCACCGCCTGTCCCATCCCTTTAGAATCACTGTCCCACCGCCCTTCCCATCCCTTTAGAATCACTGTCCCACCGCCCGTCCCATCCCTTTAGAATCACCGTCCCATCCCTTTAGAATCACCATCCCACCGCCCGTCCCATCCCTTTAGAATCACTGTCCCACCGCCCTTCCCATCCCTTTAGAATCACTGTCCCACCGTCCGTCCCATCCCTTTAGAATCACTGTCCCACCGCCCGTCCCATCCCTTTAGAATCACTGTCCCACCGCCTGTCCCATCCCTTTAGAATCACTGTCCCACCGCCCGTCCCCGTCACATCCCTTTAGGGTCACTGTCCCACCGCCCGTCCCATCCCTTTAGGGTCACTGTCCCACCGCCCGTCCCATCCCTTTAGAGTCACTGTCCCACCGCCCGTCCCATCCCTTTGGAGTCACTGTCCCACCGCCCGTCCCATCCCTTTAGAATCACTGTCCCATCCCTTTAGAATCACCATCCCACCGCCCGTCCCATCCCTTTAGAATCACTGTCCCACCGCCCGTCCCATCCCTTTAGAATCACTGTCCCACCGCCCTTCCCATCCCTTTAGAATCACTGTCCCACCGTCCGTCCCATCCCTTTAGAATCACTGTCCCACCGCCCGTCCCATCCCTTTAGAATCACTGTCCCACCGCCTGTCCCATCCCTTTAGAATCACTGTCCCACCGCCCGTCCCCGTCACATCCCTTTAGGGTCACTGTCCCACCGCCCGTCCCATCCCTTTAGGGTCACTGTCCCACCGCCCGTCCCATCCCTTTAGAGTCACTGTCCCACCGCCCGTCCCATCCCTTTGGAGTCACTGTCCCACCGCCCGTCCCATCCCTTTAGAATCACTGTCCCATCCCTTTAGAATCACCATCCCACCGCCCGTCCCATCCCTTTAGAATCACTGTCCCACCGCCCGTCCCATCCCTTTAGAATCACTGTCCCACCGCCCTTCCCATCCCTTTAGAATCACTGTCCCACCGTCCGTCCCATCCCTTTAGAATCACTGTCCCACCGCCCATCCCATCCCTTTAGAATCACTGTCCCACCGCCTGTCCCATCCCTTTAGAATCACTGTCCCACCGCCCGTCCCCGTCACATCCCTTTAGGGTCACTGTCCCACCGCCCGTCCCATCCCTTTAGGGTCACTGTCCCACCGCCCGTCCCATCCCTTTAGAGTCACTGTCCCACCGCCCGTCCCATCCCTTTGGAGTCACTGTCCCACCGCCCGTCCCATCCCTTTGGAGTCACTGTCCCACCGCCCGTCCCATCCCTTTGGAGTCACTGTCCCACCGCCCGTCCCATCCCTTTGGAGTCACTGTCCCACCGCCCGTCCCATCCCTTTGGAGTCACTGTCCCACCGCCCGTCCCATCCCTTTGGAGTCACTGTCCCACCGCCCGTCCCATCCCTTTGGAGTCACTGTCCCACCGCCCGTCCCATCCCTTTGGAGTCACTGTCCCACCGCCCGTCCCATCCCTTTGGAGTCACTGTCCCACCACCCGTCCCATCCCTTTGGAGTCACTGCACGCTTCTCACTTTCCCCATGCGGTCCACATTCTTAACCACCACATCCTCCCATCTGAACTTTTCTCTGCTTTGGCATTGGTCAACCATCTGCCTTTCTTTTCTCCCACCCTGCTCAAGCATGTTCACATTAGCTCAACTTATTTACATGAATGAACTTGCTTTCTCTCATTTCCTTACATCCCTCAACAGCAACCTCAACAAGATCAACAGGACACAAAACCATTCATCCCTCTCCCATCATCAGTTCCTCAGCTCACCCCACGGAATGCAATTTTCCCCACTCCCATCTTCGCTTCCTCTACTGACACTAATCTGGTGAACTGCTGCTTTAAACCCACCATTAACAGATGTATTTTGTTCCATAAATCTACACTGAACTTCTTTCCTCGGCTGAAACCACAATTATAAAACAAATGGTGTTTCCACCAATAACTGCCATCTTACACAATATAGAACACTACAACACAGTACAGGCCCTTCAGCCCACAGTGCCATACCAACTTATAACATCCTTAGATCAATCTAATCCTTCCTTCTGGCATATCCCACCCCTTTTCCTATCATGAAAACACCCATCTAAATATTTACAATATCTCACTCTACCAAACCCACCACTCTGTGTAAAAAAAAAACTTGCCTCCAACACCCCTGATACTATTCTCCAATCACTTTAAAATTATGCCCCTCATATTAGCCACTTTCACCCCAGAAAACAAAGTCACTGGCTCTCCAACTGCTCCATGTACACCTTCACTCTAAAGAAGAAAATTAGCTCTCTCAATTTACCTGCATAAGGCGTGCCCTCTACTCCAAGTAGCTTCTGATAAACCTTCTCTGCACCATCTCTAAAGCTTTCACATCCTTCCTATAATCACGACACCAGAAAAGAACACAATACTCCAAACGCTAATTTAACCAGGGTTTCATAGAGCTTGATGATTCTTGATTCTTGATTGATTTCATGATTCTTGAACTCATCAAACATTTTCTTTATACAAGTGCCATTTGTAGAGGCTACTGTAGCCTAACCAAAGTGGGAATATCAAACTTATTTCTGGCCCAATTACTCTATTATCCAAAGGGTTTCCCACTTCCTGCTTTCTCAAATCCATAGAATTGCTTACCATTCTACTTTCCCCCCTCATCCCCAAGCACAAAGACACTGAATAACATTTATTATCACTGACATGTCATGAAATTTGTTGTTTGGCAGAAGCAGTACATTACAATACACAAAAATATACTATTAGTTACAGTAAGAAATACACATTATAAATAGAGAGGTAGTGTTCATGGGTTCATTGTGTTCACAAATCTGACAGCCAAGGGGAAGGAGGGGTTCCTACAACACAATCATTCATTTAGAAACCAATCCTTTTCTTTAGACATGGCCAATGTCCCTCTCGAGAGAAAATGCCTCAAAAGGCACTAACTTCCCTCAATATTAATGCCGCAACTGGTCTCGTGTTAGGACCAATTCAGCTCAAACTCCTTGGAAATCAAAACTTCACTATGGCTGTTCACTACTTGTCAAATGATCTTCCAGTCAAGATGGCACCAAACTGTGATGCCTCAGCCAGTGTTCTGACTCGGACTTAGCTTTAGGATTGTTGGGATGGGTTCGGGGACAGAGTGGGGGGGGGGGGGTGTTAGTGGTCAGGGGTTGTTAATGAAGTTAGGTGTTTGGTGACTGGGGTGTTTGGTTAGCTGGTGACTGGAGTGCCCCACAGTCGAAAGTCAGCAAGCGCTTGAAGTCAACGAATCGGGAGGCAAGGGTCCTGAAGGTGTTACGAGGGACATTGAGGCACTAAGGTCAAGCTCACG
Source organism: Hypanus sabinus (assembly GCF_030144855.1). Taxonomy (NCBI): domain Eukaryota; kingdom Metazoa; phylum Chordata; class Chondrichthyes; order Myliobatiformes; family Dasyatidae; genus Hypanus; species Hypanus sabinus. The sequence goes on from NC_082734.1 coordinate 31,190,280, forward strand.
AGAGGGAAGTTCTGGGGTCTAGACTGGAACAGAGGTCAGCAAAGTCCAAAGTTGGAAGCCCATTGTCTGCAAGCCTGAGAGTCCAGGGTCAAGGACTGGCGGCATGGTGGTAGCCTATCTTGGGATGGAGGTCTGTCTGTGGAAGTGTAAAAGGGTCTGTTTTGCTGCTGTTGTTGTTGCTTGTGTTGTTCTGCTGAACATCGTGGACATGCTACGCTGGTGCCGCATTGCTTCATAACACTTACCGGCTGCCCCCTGATCATCCTAAAGTTGTGTTGGTTGTTAACGTAAACAACACATTCACTATACCTTTCGATGTACATGCGATAAATTAATCTGAATCGGAACCTGTTATGCCTAAACAGTGACTGCACATCAAGTCAGGACCTTTTCTCGGTAAGACTTAGGGGTAAGAAAAAATGGCCAACGTCCAAGCAGGAGGGCATTTAGTGGCATTTAAAGAAAAGTGCCACAATATTAAAGCTCAACCAGTCTGAGAAGAAACAAAGTGAGTACATTAGTGACTAACTAAACAAACTGCAGGATTCCGCACATTTTACCTTCCGATTTGATAGCCTCATCTGCATAACAGCAAAGGGTGTGGGTCATGCCATTCACATATCACCCAGTGATCAAGTCAAGTACAGATTGAAAGTTGTTCAACCACTAAAACTGAAATAGTGATCACCAAAACACACAAAATGCTAGGGAACCCTAGTAGATCTGGCAACGTCTATGGAGAAGAATAAAGAGTCAATGTCTCGGGCTGAGACCCTTGACTAGGACTGACCCCCCCCCCTTGTAAAATCAAGTAAAGACTTGCCATAAATTGAAACAAATGCTGTTTCATTATTGAGTGAGCCACCACAACACACCATGTTGGTGCCAGACAATACAAGACCCTAAGACACAGGCACAGAATTAGACCAGTCAGCTCATCAAGTCTGCTCAGTCATTCATTTCATTACGGCTGATTCATTATCCCCCTCAACCCCAATCTCCTGGCGTTTCCCTGTAACCTTTGACATCTTGACTAATCAAGAACCCACCAACCTCCGCTTTAAATATACTCAATGACTTGGCCTCCACAGCCGTCTGTGGCAATGAATTCCACAGATTCACCATCTGTCTAAAGAAATTCCTCATCTCTGTTCTGTACTACAAGCTTATAGGAAAAATTCCTACCATACAAAAGGTCATATACTTTCTCCAGAGGTCCAAGAGGATAATATCTAAAGTTACTGAACTTCATTGACAGGCACACCAGGTATAGCTTGTTCTTCTTTAGGAGATTTCCTCCAACTTGCTTTTTTTTTGAGAAACAGATCTCCTGGGAAAGAGGAAGAGCATTTTGGCAACGTCAGTAAACAGGAGAACCTCTCAACATCTGTGCCTCAGGGCAGGGCCAACGCACGGATGCAATAAACAATACAGGGCATGACCAAGGAAGCTCAACAAAACATAGAGACTGGAATCAAACACGTTTTCTCTACGAGGCAGTATGCCAGCTTAGGATGACAATCAGAACACAGACCTTTACTGTGAAGGTAAGGGAGCACAATAGAGCAGTGTTACTAGATCGATACGGGGCACGAGGCAAGACGACAACTGCAGTAACACATACAGTTTGCGACTCATTTAAAAAATGGAAACATATGTATACACTGGAGACAATTGAGACAAGTCTCATTTGATTAATTCTTGGGATTAAAAGGAACTGAAGATCAAAGTTTTAGCTATTACTCACTGATGGTTAAAAAGAGGCAATTTTTAAAACTTTAGATTACTGTATAGGGGCACTTCACTGGGCAACTTAGAGAGCACATTTCCCAAAGGGAACCAGGAGCATAATTTCAGGACAGCTAGTCACATATTTAAGACAGATGAGAACTTATTCTCTCAGGAGGGTCATGGGTCTTTGAAATACCCTTTCCCCGATGGAGTCTGAATCATGCAACATATTCACAGCAGAGATAGACAGATGTTTAATCTACAAAAAGTCATAGGTTAAAGAAAGCAAGCAGGAAAATGGAGAGGAGACCAAGATCAAATCAGCTATGAGGTGGGGCAGGCTCAAGTGACCATATGGCTGACTCCTGACCCCTCTTCTTACATGATATCCAATAGTTATATACTAGAGAGCATCATGATCTTTTATTTTTGCAAAAGGCGTCTGGCAAACTATCCAGCAGATGAAGACTCAAAGACCATAGTCACCACATTTTGACAAAAAAAAGACATGGATGTCCAAACTATAAAGGAAGTCATAAACACAGGAGATTCTGCAGATGCCAGAAATCCTCAGCAACACACACAAACAAAGGAAGAGCCATTTAATAATGTTAAAAAATATATATTTTCCCTTTTAAGGGGATAAAATGCTAGGACTCAGACATCTTGCACTCCCAAAAATTAACATATGAACACCCATTCTTAACTTTCCAGGGAAAGAGATAAAGTCAGCCGAGCGAATATACATGACTCCCATTGTCTGGATGCGCAGCTCCCAAATAAAATCACCAGCCACCCCACCCCTGCCTTCTGGGACCCCATATTCCAGAGGGTGCCTTTAGAATGGAAGGATCCCTCACCCTCAGTAAAGCCCCACTCATCTCAACGCAAAGCCTCTTAGCCATTGACAGCTCCAGCAACTCCAACAAGGAGAAAAATAATAGATACACAAACAATATGAGCGCAATTCGAAAAATACAAGCTACTCCTTTCCCAACTTAATTTCGCACTGATTTACCTCGAGAGGAGATGTGCTCAAACGCTGGCTATTTGGCATGATTACGTTCCATGTACAACAAAACAAAAACTTACCCAGGTAAATGTCACCAAAGGAGCCGCTGCCAATCTTCCTCCCCAGCCTGTATTTGTTCCCAACTCTCAGCTCCATCTTTTCCTTGCTCTGGAAAACAATCAAGAGAGAAGAAGAATGAGGCTCGGGCTCAGCCTCCAGTGACTGGCAGCTCCCGGAGTGCGGACGGGGAGAGGCGGGTGGGGGGGGGGGGGGAGTCCTCCTTTCCCCACCGATTTCAGCGGCTAAACGTCGATAGCCCCTCCCGATTTCGCCTCCCCGGGCCCCACGGGGACGCCGGGCCTTTGATCGGCGGGCCGGGACGGCGCCGAGGGCCGGAGCAAGCACGGATGGCCGAGGATTGCCCGGAGAGCCCTACCTCCGCCGTCCGCCGCCGCCCCGCTCTCACTGCCTCGCCATTATTGACAACGGAGGCCCGGTGACGTCACCCGGGCGAACCGGGACCCGGATGGATGTCAGAGAGGGCGGGGGGGGGGAGGAGGAGGAGGGAGAATTAAAGCAGTAATTACAGGTGTGCAACCATAATTCGCTATTGACAAGCCGTGGCATGAGATAGTCTTTTGACCTCACAGCGTGCCCTGCCGTGGCTCTTGCAACTTGTTTTTTACATGCACAGTATTTTATCTGTAACTGTAACACTGTATTCTGCATTCTGTTATGGTTCAGTTCATTGTCATCTGTATAAAAACATGTATGGGCAGGTGCAATGGAAAACTTGCAGCAGCATCACAGGCATACAGCGTCACATCAGCAGCATTCACAAAAACATAAATTGCACGTACATTATAAACAAATTTACCAGACAAAACACAATAAAACAAGTGCAAAGAGATCAAAGTGGACATCATGATGCTTTACCAAGGGAGTGATTAGGTCTGTGTGGGTTGTTTCAATAGATGGGTGGCTGAAGGAGAGCAGCCGTTCTTGTATGTGTCAGTGTGGAACTTCATTCAGCCTTCCGTGCCTCTTGCCCGATAGATGCGAGAAGATGCTATGACTCAGATGGTGGGGATCTTTGATGACAGATGTTACCTTCTAGGGACACTGCCTTCTGTAGGTGGGGGAGAGATGTGCCTGTGATGTAAACATCTATAGGGAGAAGCGATGTCGACGTCCCTATAGATGCTGCCTAGCCTGCTGTGTTCCACCAGCATTTTGTGTGTTGTTTGAATTTCCAGCATCTGCAGATTTCCCCGTGTTTGCCTGTGATGTAGTCGGTTTAGTCCGCTGTTCTCTGCATTTGAATCACCATACCTGACCATAATGCAACCAGTAAAAAGATTGTCAGAAACAGTATCAGCTTTATTATGTCATGAAATTTTAAACACAGGAGATGCTGGAAATCGAGAGCAACATGCTCAAAATGCTGGAGGAACTGTGGAAATGAATGAACAGTCGACGCCTCAGGCCGAGGCCCATCATCAGGGTCCAAAACGAGCAACTGACTCACTTTCAAGGACTCTTCATCTCATATTCTCAATATTTATTGCTTTTTTATTACTATTATTTTCTTTGGTATTTGCACAGTTTGTTCTCTTTTTGTATACTTGCTGCACCCTGTTGCTGCAGTATTTCGTTGATTCTATTATGGCTATTGGATTTATTGAGTATGCCCACAAGAAAAAGAACCTCTGGGTTGTATATGGCGACACATATGTACTTTGATAATAAATTCACTTTCAATTTTGAGATGCTGACAGACTTACTGAGTTCCTCAAGCATTTTGTGTGTGTTGCCACGGAATTTGTCATGTATTGCAAGGCAATGCATAAAAGTACTATAAATCACAATAGCAAAGCATATAAAATAATTAAATTAGATAAGTGCTGCAAAAAGAGAGGAAAAGGAGTGAGCTTGTGTTCATGGGTTCATTGTACATTCAAGGATCAGATGGCAGAAAGGAAGAAGATTTTGCTGAATCATTGAGTGTGTGTCTTCAGGCTCCTGTACCTCCTCTTTCACAGTAGCAATGATAAGAGGGCATGTCCTGGGTGTTGAAATCCTTAGTGATAGACGTTGCCTTTTGAAGGTGTCCTCAATGCTGGGGAGGCTAGAGCCCATGATGGAAATGGCTGAGTTTACAACTGTCTTGCGGCCTTTCCTGATCCTGTACAGTGGCCCCTCCATACTGGGTGGTGATACAACCAGAATGCTTTCTGCGGTACATTTGCTAAAGAGTTTATGAAGATTGTAAATCAAGAATTTACGCTGAGGTTTTCACAGCCTCGGGATATTGCAGATAAACTCACAGCCAGACGGGTGCTCACTGAAAAGAGCACCAAACAGCCTCCTGAAAGAACTCAGGGGGTCAAGCAAATCTTTGTGTCAGGAGGGGTTGGGGGAACAGGTCATTTTGGGTTAAAGCCCTGCAATCTGAAAAGGTTGTTGCTTCAAGTGGGAGATTGAGGCATGCAAGGCTCCCCACCCCCATTCTAACAACTTTCTAAGCGAATGCCATGGAGAGGGCCCAGTCTGGCTGCATCACTGTGAAGCTGCAAGTCACCGGACCCTACAGAGCCACCAAGAGGATCACTGGGGTCTCCCTCCCTCTGATCCACTGTAGACGATTGGCTTCGGTATCGTTGACGATACCTACCAGCCATCCCACAATCTCTTTGACCCACTACTATCAGGAAGGAGGTACGGGATTACTTCTGCCAGACTGGGTAAGTTATAATTCATGAGATGACGATGGAAAGGTCTAGGCTCCCTCTGTTAAAGGAGTGCTGCTACACTGGAGGTCAAACGCCCAAAGAATGGTGTCATTTCAGGTCAGTCCTACAGCTGAAGAGAGGGAATCTTTTAAATCCACTAGAGAAAACAGAGGGTGACAGTTTAATGTGACGCCATATAGAGGGCACCTCCGTTGCCTCCTCAGAATGAGGTGCATTAGCACTGATACCTGCATTGAAATTTGTTATTTTGTGGCAGCAGTACAGACCAAAACATAAAATATAAATCATAATAAGTTCAAGTTTATTGTCATCTCAGTGTACATATATACAACCAAACAAAACAACATTCTTCTGGACCATGGTGCACCAACAAACATAAAGCTAAATATTACCATGGATAATTCAAAATGGAGGTGAAGCGCCCAGCACAGGTGAACAGTAAACAGCTCGCTGTCCTAGTGGTGAGACCTTGGTGGTGGCAGGGTATTCATTAGCTTGGGGGAAGAAGCTGTTACCCAGTCTGGCGGTCCCAGTCCTGATGTTTCTGTACCTCCTTCCTGATGGTAGTGGGTCAAAGAGATTGTGGCATGTGTGGTGGGAGATCCTCACTAATGCTTCAGGCCAATCATATACAGTGCTCCCAGTAAATGTCACGACTGGGGGATGGAGTCCCAATGATCCTCTTGGCGGTTTTCACTGTCGTCCGTAGTGGTGCGTTGCCTTGCAGTTTCCATGCCGCACAATGATGCAGCCAGACAGGGCCCTCTCAATGGTGCTCCTGTAGAAAGGTGTTAGAATGAGGGCCGGGAGCCTTCCACACCTTAGTAAAAGTGTAGTCATTGCTGTGCCTTCTTGACTAATGAGGACGTGTAGTGGGTCCAGATTAGATCGTCCATATTATGTGCACTTTGTGCTCTTCACTCTCTCCATGGAGCATGGTCAGCCTGTGTCTTCCTAAAGTCCACAGTCATCTCTTTTGTCCTGTCCACGTTGAGACCCGTGATCTTGGTCTCACACTATTTAACAAGCCTCTCTGCCTCCTCTCTGTATGTTGACTCACCACTGCTGCTGATGAGGCCAGCCACTGTTGTATCATCGGCGAGCTTGATGACGCAGCCTCAGCTGGATCTGGGTCAGCAGTGGGCTGAGCACACAGCGCTGGGGGGACACAAGTGCTCAGTGGGATGGAGCTCGAGATGTTACTGCCAACTCCAGCTGGCTTGGGTCTTCCCATCAAGATCCATTTACAGAGAGGTGTGTTGAGTCCCAGTGAGGATAGTTTACCCACCAGCCAGGGTATGTTCTGGGTGGTGGGGTCCTTAATGATGGATGCCACCTTTTTAAATTGTGGAGGCCAGTGTCCATTGTGCAGTTGGCTGAGCTTTCAGCTTTCTGTGTGTTTTTCTGATCCTGTGCAGTGGCCCCTCCATACCAGACAGTGATGTAACCAGTTAGAACGCTCTCCATGATACATCTGGAAAAATTTGCTGGAGTCATTGGTGACATACCAAATATCCTCAACTTCCTAATGAAAAATAGCCAGGGGTGTGCCTTCTTTGTGATTACATCAATAGCTGGGCGCAGGGTACATCCTCAGAAATGTCGACACCCAGGAACCTGATACTGCTTACCCTCAGTTCTGTGTTTGAATCCCCGTCTGGATTTATTTGGGGTGAGACTTGGACAAATAATGGTGTGACTCAGAGGTAACAATGGTACAAAAGAAACTGTAGCTGTTGCCAATTTTGTATTTATCCGGAGATTTCAACACGGGTGAGGTGCTTCTCTGATAATCTCACTGGGAGCTGAATACGGGGACAGAGAACAAAAGGTTTGTACTGAAATAGCACTTGACTGCACCTCACACTGTGTAGAAGTTTTAGCCTCAAGAAGATCATAATACCAGATGTCACAGGAACAGTAGGAAGCCAATTGGCACCCTAAGCCCTGGGTAAGGTCAGAGGTGATCTGATGTTGGTGGGTGGGGGAAGGGTCTATACTCAGTGGCCACTTTATGAGGTACCTAATGTATCCAAGATGATAAGAGGCACAGGAGACTCTACCAAGTCACCTCTCATTCTCCTTCACTGCAAAGAGAAACACTGTAGCTCAGTCAACCTATTCTCATAAGACATGATCTCTAATCTCCTCCTACTCTCTCCAAAACTTCCACATGCTCCCTATAATGAGGTGACCGGAGTATTCCAAGTGTGGTCCACTCAGAGTTAATCCCTCGACTAATTAAGGCCAACACACCGTATGACGTCTTAACCAGCTTACCAACCTGCGTGGGATCTTTGGACATGAACTTCAGGATCTCTCAGGTCCTCCGCACCATCGAGAATCCTACCATTCACCTTGTACTCTGCCCTCAAGTTCGACTATCCAAAGCGATTCACAGGTCAGTCATCGAGCAAAGATGGAGAGAAGGAAAATAATCACATCCTGGGGACATTCCACTTCAAATCTTTCCAAAGCTGGATGAAGACTGCCCTTCAGGAAGAGCCCGAAAAAGGGCTTTCCCAAGTGGAGAACGGCTGACAGTTCCGGAGTTACATCTTGGAGAGTGAAGACAGCTCTTGGAACAGAGTGGGTTATTTTGGTCGATTACTGACAAACCTCCACGAGGGATCAAATTCACCTCACACTAGACAAGATCACCCAGTGCTGATTTAGTGAAACTATACAACTGAACTTGCAGAATAAAGGGAAGCAGTCAGGAATTAAAGACAAGAAACAGTTCAGAAAAAAGTGAAGGAATTTTGACTTAAATTTTAAAAATTTATGCTTTAATTGTAATATATTTAATTTGATAGAGGTATATAAAGTTAGGAGGGGTTGGATGGGGGAAATATAGGCAGGCTTTCTCCATGGAGGTTAGGTGAGAGTAGAACTAGAGGTCATGGGTTAAAGGTGGAAAGTGAAATGTTTAAGGGGAACATGAGGGGGAACTTCTTCACTCAGAGGGTGGTGAGAATGTGGAACGAGCTGCCAGCAGAAGTGGTGAATATGGGGTTGATTGCAACATTTAAGGGAAGTTTGGGTAAGTACATTGGTGGAAGGACTTTCGAGGGCTTTGGGCCGGGTGCAGGTCAATGGGACTGGGCAGGATAATGGTTCAGCATGGACTAGATGGGCCAAAGGGTCTATTTCTCCGCTGTTGCATTCTATGACTGTATAATTTGCAAGTTGGTTACTTAAAATCCAACATTTTTCAACATAAAGTGATTGGCCGTGTTACGTAAAATTATTATCATAACACTTTCTGTGCATCAATGAAGATTGTGACACAAATCAGTTTGTAAAGGCATTAGGCTGGTGAGGACTGGCCTCTATTTCTGGTCCTGGGTGTGTTGATGTTATTTTGCCATCTCTGGAAAGAGAAGTGACGTGTATCAAAGCACGGTGTGTAGATGGAAGCAGGAACAGAGGATTAGCTCATGGGCCAGCGAATTCACAGCTGAGCATGACATCATTTAGGTCACATTTGTTTTGCTCAGGTGGCTCTGCCAGGAAGGAGAAACAACATCACATAAGTCAACCACGCTGCAGCCACGTTGCAGGTCTAAATATATCAACAAAACACACACACAAACCTGCATCTGTTGCTCTCCCAACAGCCTCCTCCTGACAGAGGCACAAAAGACTGCAGACCCTGTCATCTCCAGCAACAAACAATTTGCTGGTTGAACTCAACATAAACACACACTCACACACAGACACAGACGCACATACACGCACCACATGAACACACTCACACACAGTCACAGACACACTAACAGACACATCATATACACACACACACACACACTCAACACAGACACACACACCATACACACACACACACTCACTCACGCCATACACATATGCGCGTGCGCACACGCACACACACACACACACACACACACAAGGAACTCAGCACGTTAGGAAGCATCTTTGCAGTGGAATAAATAGTCGATGCTTTGAGCCGAGACCCAGTCATCAGGACAGGAACTCAGTACAGAAGCAGCTCATTCAAACCCTCACATCCATGATCCATGGACACACACCTGTATTAATCCCATCTTCCAGCTCTTGCCCCATAGCCTTCCATGCCTAGGTGATTCAAGGGCTCATCTAGACGCTTCTCAAATGCTGACAGTGAGTCTGATCCCTCATCTCTCTCGGGCAGTTTATTGCAGGTCCTTGACACTTGAAAAATATCCCCTTCACATTTCCTCCAAATCCCTTACCCTCAATCTATCTCTTCTAATATGCACATCTTAAAACGTGAATAAATTTAATAAAGAACCTTTCCTGCCCAGATAACTGGACAATGTTCCTGCAGACTTAGACTTTTTCTACACAGAAAATAATCTTGATCTAATTGCATTATCACACAAAACCTCATGGGTTTCCTCCCACCTTCCAAAGACATATAGCTTAATAGGTCACATGGGTGGGATTGTGTAGCATGGGTTGGTTGGGCTGTAAGGGTCTGTTGTCATCCGTACCTCTAAATAGTAGTTCAAAGTTCAAAGTAAATTTATTGTCAAAGTGATCTATGTCACCATATGAAACCCTGAGATTGCTTTTCCTATGGGCATGCACAGTAAATCCAAGAAACAATATAGAGTCAATGAAAGACCACACCCAACAGGATGGACAAACAGTGGGCAAAAGACAACAAGATGTGCAAATACAAAAGGAAAAAAAAATAAAAAAATAAATAAACAATAAACATTGAGAACATGAGATGAAGAGTCCTTGAAAGTGAGTCAATAGGTTGTGGGAACAGCTCTGTGGTGAGGCGAGTGAAGTTGTGAAGTTATCCCCACTGTTTCAAGATTCTGATGGTTGAGGAGTAATAACTGTTCCTGAACCTGGTGGTGTGGGTCCTGAGGCTCCTGTACCTTCTTCCTGAAGGCAGCAGTGAGCAGAGAGCATGTCCTGGGTGGAGGGGGTCCCTGATGATGGATGCTGCTTTCCTGCAATGTTGCTTTGTGCGGATGTGCTCAGTGGTGGGGAGGGCCTTAGCTGTGATGGACTGGGCCATATCCACTACTTTTTGTAGGATTTTCCGTTCGTAGGCATTGGTGTTTCCATACCAGGCTGTGATGCAGCCAGTCAATTTATACTCTCCACTACACATTTATAGAAGTTTATTGAAGTTATACATGTCATGCCAAGTCATTTTATCATGGCTGATCCATTGCCCTCTCAACCCCAATCTCCTGCCTTCTCCCCATAACAGTCACACCCTGATTTATCAACATAATGACCTGGCCTCCACAGCTGCCCGTGCAATGAATTCCAAAGATTCATCGCTCTCTGGCCAAAGAAATTCCTCCTCATCACCATGCTAAATTTTAGGAACAGCTTCTTCAACACCTTCCCCTCACAATCAGATTTTGGAATGGTCCATGAACCCAATAACATAGCCTCATTATTTATTTTTGTCAGAGTACAGTAATTTTATGTATTGCACTGTGCTGCTGCCACAAAGCAAATTTCATGACATTTATCACAGATAATAAACCTGATTCATATTCACTGTCACGTGACTCAGGAATAGCAGCTAATCTGAACTGAAAAGATCATCAAGCAAGCAGATCATCAACAGAGGCAAAGGAACAGATTTCCTCTCCTGTAGTTCCCTACAGCCATGAATCTTGTCATGTCCCGGTGACGCCTCTTGACGGAACAACAAAGACTATTTATACTCACAAATTTGGCCTTGTGAAGCTGTCACAAAATACACAGAGTGACCACTTTATTAGGTACACCTGGACACCTGCTCGTTAATGCAAGTATCTAATCAGCCAATCATGTGGCAGCAAGTCAACACATGAGGTCATGCAGACATGGTCAAGAGGTTCAGTTGTTGTTCAAACCAAACATCAGAATCTGAAAAAAGTGTCACCAAAGTGACTTTAACCTTGGAATGATTATTGGTGTCAGGGGGTGGTTTGGGTATCTCAGAAACTGCTGATCTCCTGGGATTTTCATTCACAGCAGTCTTTAGAGTTTACAGAGAATAGAGCTGTGTGGGTGAATATGCCTTGAAAGTAACTCAAGTAACCAGACATTGCAACAGTGTTGTGTAACAATGTTGAATGCACAACATATCAGACCTTGATGGGCTACAGCAGCAGAAGACCACAAACATGCACTCAGTTGCCACTTCGTTCCCTCCAGGAGCAAGCTAATAAAATGGCCGCTCAGTGTATATACAGCACCTGTGAGGAACCGCACAATGCCCAAGAAACTGCACCTTGCATATTGGTTGCTTGCCATACTTTATATATAGCGTTTTTTATAAACTCTTTCATATTTCTTTATTTTCCTGTAAATTCCTGCGTGAAAGTGAATCTTAAAGTGACACAAATGTACTTTGTTAATAAATTTACTTTGACGTGGGCAGGAGGAAAGGTGAGAAGTTTTGTATGGGACGTTCAAGAGTTTAGAACCCAAGGAAGGTCCGATGACAATGGTGGGAGAGAAGAAGGTGGGGTGGATTTAAAACCCAAGGTCCAATGACAATGGTGGAAGAGGAGGGGGGTTAGAGTTGAAATAAAGGGTAGCATGATATTCATAGAGTAGGAGAAAGACATTACAGAGACAAATGTTCCCCCAGTGAGGATCTAGTGCTTCCCGGGTGTATATGATGAATAAACTCTTCTCGGGATTCCAGCTGGGTACAAGTATTGATTATAACCGACGTTTTGATGACAATCTCTGCCACCTTCATCTTATTCATTCCTCCAGCAATTAGAAACCGTTACTAAATATCTGAATGCCTTTGTCGTTCAAAGAACATTACAGATAACCGTGGGATAGAGAATTGAGTTTACCCACCAAAAGTCAGAATAAACAGGAAAATGGGGCTAAGAGAGATAATAAATCAGCCACTTTGGAATGGTGGAGCAGATTCAATTGGTCAAATGGCTTAATTCTTCTCCTATGTTTTATGGTTTTAAACTGGCCTTCATTAATCAGTGGATTGAGTTCAAGAGCCATGAGGTAACATTCCAGCTCTGTAAAACTCTGGTCAGCCCACACTTGTGTTGTGTTGTGTTCATTTCTGGTCACCTTGTTATGGGAGAGAAGTGGAAGCTTTAGAGAGGGTGCAGAGAAGATTTACAAGGATGCTGGCTAGATTTATGAGCATGTCTTATGGGGAAAGTTTGGTGAGACAGGGCTTTTCCCTTTAGAGTGATGGAAGATAGGAGACAACCTGATAGAGGAGTACAAGATTATGAGAGGCTTAGATAGAGTGGGGAGCCAACACCTTTTCCCCAGGTCAATAATGGTCACTACAAGAAGACATCTGTTTAAGATGAGTGAAGGAAACTTTAGTGGAGATGTTAAAGGTAGGCTTTTCACACCACTGGCATCTTTCCTAAACATTCCTCCACTCCTCTTCAAGCCATCAGCCTCTACCACATTAGGGACACTTAAAAGACTCTTAAAGAGGTACATAGATAATGAAAAATAGAGGGTTATGGGCTGTGTAGGAGGGAAGGGTGAGATTGATGGTGGAGTCAATCTATATAGGTTAGCACAACATTGTGGGCTGAAGGGCCCATAGTGTGCTGTACTGTTCTAAATTGGAAGTTCTAAACGAACGTTTAGACATGTTTGATTTACTGTATACTGATTTACTATTAATCTAGAAAATACTGGTAGACGATCCCTTCACTATCTCAGAATGCCACTCTGAAATCATTATAAAATGTACAACACAAATAGAATTCTGCATTTTTTTTGTCGAAGCATGCTTTGTTGAAAACGGAGAGTGTTCAAGGCAGCAACTTTGAGAGGACACAGGAAACAGAGGCGTTCATGTCAAAATGCACAGAGTGGCCACTTTATTAGGTACACCTGTACTCCTGCTCGTTAATGCAAATACCTAATCAGCCAATCACGTGGCAGCAAGTCAACGCATGACATCATGCAGACATAGTCAAGAGGTTCAGACAAACATCATAATGGGGAAGAAGAGTCACCAAAGTGACAACCTTGGAATGATTAATGGGCTGCTTGGGTACCTCAGAAACTGCTGATCTATGATTTTCATGCAGAACAGTCTCTATCATTTACAGAGAATGGTGCGAAAAGCAAAAAACATCCAGTCAGTGAGAGTTCTCAGGCCTAAAATGCCTTGTTAATGAGAGAGGTCTGAGGAGAATGTCCACGCTGGTTTGAACTGACAGGAAGGTGACAGTAACTCAAATAACCTCTGTTATTAAAGTGGTGTGCAGAGTAACTCTGAACACACAACACATTGAACCTTGAGGTGGATGGGCACCAGCACCAGAAGACCTCGAGCATACGCTCAGTGGCCACTTTATTAGGTACAGGAGCCACAATGAACAAAACACAGTCACACCCAATATCCCCTTTTAGTAAACACACATCAGGTTACTGAATGTACAGACCACACTGACCTTTTTCCTGATCTTGGTGGAGAATTCGGGCAGGGCGCTGGAGAGAGCCAACCCGTGCCTGAACATGATGAATTGCAAGTTGATTGATGAAAATCTCATTATGACATCTTCCCCAAAGCCTCATGATGTCAGGCGATTCACAATAGCAATTTGTTAAGTCATTTAGCCCAGGCTGTTAACTTATCTCTGCATTCAGGTCATCTCTTTCAGAACCCATGTCACGAATGATGGTTTTATATTGCATCTAGTTTATCATTGATGTTAGCAGTCTCTAGCACAATCAATAAAAATGGAAGCCAAGAGGCTTTGAGCTCATTGTTATGTGCCTGTGTGTTTTGAGGTACTGAGGAATTGTTACTATAAATCGTGTCAGATTGCATAGTAAGCTCCCAAAGTGATACTTACACTTTTTTTTAATTAGGATACTCAAAAGCTGAGTGTTGGCAGGTACCAGAACAACTCCGCCTTCTGCCCTTCCTCGTCAGAGAGTCTGTGGCACAATGACGCTTGACTGAGAGAAGAGGAATGCCCGACTGCTGAGATTCAACACCCTTGTTGCGGTACTTGTGCTTGTCATCCATTCGCTTATACGTCCGTCCGTCATCCCTCCCTTAACTGTTTCCACCTACATATCACCTTCCAGCACCTTCTCACTCCATCTTCAACTCTCTATTGATTCCCCCCGCACTGGAAACACTTTTTATAGTACTGTTTGCATTGCAAAGACATGCTGGGGTTTACGTATTTTTGGACCGGGTGCACAGCCTTGGAATAGAGGGACATCCACCTAAAACAGAGACATGAAGGAATTTCATGTGTGGCTAGAAGGTGGTGAATCCGTGGAATTCATTGGCACAGACGGTGTGGAGACCAAGTCATTGGGTATATTTAAAGCAGCATTTGTGTGTTGCTCCAGCACTTGCATTCTCTTTTATCTCCAACAACCCACACAAAATGTTGGAAGAACTCAGTAGACCAGTACACATCTATAGAGGGGAATAAACAGTCAGTGTTGCAGGCTGAGACGTCAGCTGTTTGCTTGTCGGACATCTTGGGCCGAGCTTTTTGCACATCATCTGCTCATTTTCTCCGACTTTGCATTCCTCGCCCACCACGTGACTGCATGTTGATGTCTCAGAGTGCCTCTCGTCAGCTCACTGGCCTTCTTTTCTTCCCTCTGCCAGTACTCCTGCTTGGATATACCAGTCCACGTCTGTCAATATTCCAGTAGTGCTCACAGTTCAGCCACTGGCAGTTGTTTTTTAAAGAATAGCTTTAATTGTCACATCTACATCGAAATGTACAGAAAAAACATCGTTTCGCATCTAATCAAATCAGTAAGGATTGTGCCGGGCATCCGCAAATGTGTTTCCACGCTTCTGATGTTAACCTAGCGTTCCCACAACTCAGTAGCCCTAACCGTGCATCTTTTCCATCTGTGCATGTTATGCTTTGTGACTCCAAAACATAAAACTAATTGTAAAAGAAATGAGTCCAGAATGCAAGTCTAACTTTGTTATTTCTTTAAGCAAAGCATGATGTGGTGGTGTAATGACATATGTCATTTACGTACTTTTACATATAACCCACAAAACATTATGTAATAAACAAACAATGCTTAATCAAGCAATATATTTACAATATTACTCAAATATTATTTGAATATTAAATACACTCTACACTGCTCTCTGCTTAGCTATCAACTCAATACAGAATACATCTCAACTTTATAGACAATATATTATATAATACAACTACTATATAGATATCCACAGCATAGTGAATTTTAAAATGCAGTGCCTCAGAAAAGCGGCATCCATTATTAAGACCCTCATCATCCACGACGTGCCTCTTCTCATTGTCACCGTCAGGAAGGAGGTACAGGAGCCTAAAGACACACACTCAGTGATTCAGGAACAGCTTCTTCTTCTCTGCCATCCAATTTCTGAATGGATATTGAACCCTTACTTTTTAAAAAACATTATTTCAGTTTTGCACTATTTTTAATCTATTTAACATACAGATGCGTATACTTACTGTAATTGATTGATTTATTTTTCCTTTCTACATTATCATGTACTGCATCGAACGGCTACTGCTAAGCGAACAAATTTCACAACACATGACGGTGATAATAAACCTGATTCTGTTTCTGATTCAGGCCTAAAGATCCAATTGCTGTGGAGGATTTCTCACCCTTGTGGGATATTGTCTTTCCTGACGACAGGGTGGGGGCACTCTACTTAGCAAGTGAGACTGTGGCCGCGATAACAATCTCAGGTACTGGGACTTTCTCCATGACGGCTGTAGGATTTGACCCCGGGGCTGTGGGGAGTGGTTCTGACCTCTCTGGACACCATGTTTCTCCTTTCTCCAAGATGCTCCTTCAGCATTTCCATGATTAGTTGTGCTCTTGAACTTGATCTTGTAATCGCGTCCTCAAAAAGAAACTGAGTCCGTCTCTGCGGTGGGGCTGCTGCTGTTCGTGGAACACCTTTCTGTGGATTGAAAATGGACACTGGTGGTTGATGATCAGTAACGAGGGTAAACTCTCTCCTACAGGTACTGGTTGAAACGTTTTACACAGATCTTGGCTACTGGAACCATGGGCTCCACTCAATTTTGAAAGAATACCTCCAGCCTCCATGTGGCTACTTCATCACAGATGGTATAAGGAACTAGAAAGGCTTTGCAAAACTTGGGTGTGGCATTGTTAATTAACATTATTTCACCTTTGATATGTTTCAGGTTTCCACTGTCATCCCTGAACACTGGTGTAGCATCATTCTGTATCTCGCTTAATTCACTTTCAGTTGACTCCGTTGCAGGGGATGTGACACGTAAATGGTGGATGGATCTCCAATAAAGTTGTAGTTTGTCTTAGCCACTCACAGCCCAACAATGTTTTTACCACATGGAAGCCCAATGTGGCTTGTTAGTTGTTGTATTTCACTGTTACAAATGTCATTCCCACAAGAGTTATCTTTTCTCCAGTGTAAGTTCTTAGCTGGATACCTGCAGGCTTCAGTTCTGTATCTTTGAAATGCTGTTCAAACTCATTTTGTGGATGACTGAAACAGTGAGGCCAATGTCCAATTCCATTTTAACTAACTTGCTATTCATTGCTGGTATAAGTCATATTACTTGTCTCATTAGTTTTTGCATTGTAAATATCAAGGCTACCCAGTCCTGTGTCACTCTCATCAGATTGTTCATCAACACCACACATGTTAGTGCTCTTTTTGAAACTACAACTTTTAATATTTTTCACCTCCATTCCATTTATTTTTGCTTGACTGACATGCTCTTTATGTGTGTCCTATATTGCTGCATTTTCTGCAGGCTTCACTTTAAACCTGCTTTGGTCAGGCATATAGGAGCTCCTGTCACAACGGTAACAGTATTTGTTCAGCCACACTGTTTTCTGCTTACATGTCACAATTTTATTCACGCTCACTTTCATTCCTGACTGCAACTCAGATGCGTCTCTGCTTTCTATTTCCATTGACACAGCAATTTCAACTGCTCTTTTGAATGTGAGTTGTGCTTCAGTCATGAGTAATTTTTAAATGCTTTCTTGTAAGATTCCACAAACTAAATGATATCTCAATACATCATTAAGCACATCACTGAACCGACAATACTCAGTCAATCTCTGCAATTTAGCCATGTAAGCTGAAATTGACACCCTTTCTTTTTGATTCCTCTTAGGAAACCTGAAGTGTTCTGCAATCAACAATGGTTTTGGTTTAAAATGTTCCTGCTTTACTTTCATGATATCAGCAAAGCTCATTTCAGCTGGTTTGGTTGGAACGGTCAAACTTTTAAGCAAATTGTACACCTTTAAACCCAATATAGTAAGCAAAACTGATATTCACTTATCATTGGCTATTTCCTTTGCTTCAAAATACTGCTCAATTTGCTCAGTATGCGATATCCAGTTATCTTGAGTGCAATCAAAAACATCTATCTTTCTGATGTAGCCAACCATTTCTGTTTTTTATTTATTTATGATTATTATCACAATTTATAAACCTGTGAACTTGTCCATTTTCTGCCTTTTTTTAAACTCCACCATCTCTGTCCCTTCTCAAAGAAGCACATGCTGTTATGTTTTTCCTCTATTCAGCTGTTCCTCACTACCTCAAATGTCTCACAGTACTTCAACAAGTAGGTGGTCAGCTCGGGTTTGTTTAAAAGTTCCTCGTCACCACTGTTATGCTTTGTAAGTCCAAAAGTACTGCCAGGAAAACAAGGCAGTCCGGAAGTGAGTCTAACTTCAATTTTACTTTAAGTGAGGCATGTATGTATGACATGGCGGCATAATGATGTGTGCCATTTACGCACTTTTACAAATAACTAGCAATGTATTATGTGCACAACAAAGAATACTTAATCAAACAATATTTACAATACTGGGCAGAGAATGGATCCCCTACTTGTGTTTCTCGACCTGGAGCCAATAGGTCTCAATTCAGGACAGGGTTTAAAAAGAAAGATTAACTTCACAAGGACATTGAAACATCAAAGTATCCAGTTAAATATGTCATTTGCATCAATGACCAACAGCAAGGATGTTCTGGGGGGCAGCCTGCAAGTGTCACCAAGCTTCTGATGCCAATATGGTATGCCCACAGCTCACTAACCCTAACCCGTACATGTTTGGAACGTGAAAGGAAATGAGAACGTCCAAGAAGAAAGCTAAACTGACACGGGGGGGGGGGGAATGTACAAACCCCTTACAAATGGCAGCAGGAAATGAACCTGATCACTGGCACTGTACGGAGTTGCACTAACTACCACACTACTGTGCCGCCCTTGGGTCAAGGTTGGGCGAAGCATCGAAAATAGTCATCAGGCATGGTTTAGATTCATTTTGCCATGTTCAGATTGGGTTTGAAAGTTCAAATGTTCAAAATAAATTTATTACCAAAGTACACACATGTCACCATATAATACCCCAAGATTCATTTTCTTGCAGGCATTCACAGTAAATACAAAGAAACATTTTGAATTTGAGATGTGTTTCAATTTTATATCTGAGCAGATATCTGCTCTCTGTAATGGAAGATTTCATTCCACAGGTTGAAGGATTACGAATCAATATTTTTTGTGACAGACTATTCACTACAATGGATTACTGTCCGACTGAAGACAAAAGTCTACACTATAATATTTCAGGTTAATTGTTTGGACTAATCATTTGCTGTAGCAACTAATACATAGAAACTGCAATAGAGACATAGATCATTTGGCATAAAAGATTGGTTTGTACCACAGGTTATGCTACACATTAAGTCTCTCAGCATATTTTAGGGGAACTCACCAGTTTTAGGGTCTCAGCCTAAAACATCGACTGTACTCTTTTCCATAGATGCTGCTCAGCCTGCTGAGTTCCTCCAGCATTTTATGTCTGTTACTTTGGATTTCTAGCACCTGCAGATTTTCTCATGTCTCAGCATATTTTGTTCCTTTCTGCCTCAGGTGTTTAGCTAGGGTTATTCATTTGCATCAGCAGGAATTCTTCCTGATCTCAATTGCATACACTGAGCCCACGGACAAGCTTACAAGTTCCACTTACTCTTTCCTTGGCAAATAAATGCCCGAAGGCATGAGCAAACAGCCTGGATGTTCCTTTGCCTAAATATGGTGACACAGTAGTGCAGACATCCCAGCCTGTAAAAACTCATTTCAGGGAGGTTGCACCAACTCCCCCACCCCCCCGTAACGCCATATCCATCCCACCACCCCGGTCGACCTCCAAGGGTGTATGTATACAGGGCATTTGATTATTAAAGAACACAACAATTTATTTGATCACATATTGAAACTATTTACACACACATAGAAACATAGAAAACCTACAGCACAATACAGGCCCTTCGACCCACAAAGTTGTGCTGAATATGTTCCTACCTTAGAAATTACTAGGCTTACTTATAGCCCTCTATTTTACTAAGCTCCGTGTACCCATCCAAAACTCTCTTAAAAGACCCTATCGTATCCGCCTCCACCACCGTTGCCGGCAGCCCATTCCACGCACTCACCACTCTCTGAGTAAAAAAACTTACCCCTGACATCTCCTCTGTACCTACTCCCCAGCACTTTAAACCATTTTAGCCCTGGGAAAAAGTCTTTGACTATCCACATGATTAATGCCTCTCATCATCATATACACCTCTATCAGGTCACCCCGCGTTCTCCATCATTCCAAGGAGAAAAGGCTGAGTTCACTCAACCTATTCTCATAAGGCATGCTCCCCAATCCAGGCAACATCCTTGCAAATCTCCTCTGCACCCTTTCTATGGTTTCGACATCCTTCCTGTAGTGAGGCGACCAGAACTGAGCGCAGTACTCCAAGTGGGGTCGGACCAGGGTCCAATGTGGCTGCGGCATTACCGCTCGGCTCCTAAATTCAATTCCCCGATTGATGAAGGCCAATACACCGTATGCCTTCTTAACCACATAGTCAACCTGTGTAGCAGCTTTGAGCGTCCTATGGACTTGGACCCCAAGATCCCTCTGATCCTCCACGCTGCCAAGAGTCTTACCATTAATACTATATTCTGCCATCATATTTGACCTACCAAAATGAACCACTTCACACTTATCTGGGTTGAACTCCATCTGCCACCTCTCAGCCCAGTTTTGCATCCTATCAATGGCCCACTGTAGCCTCTGACTGCCCTCCACACTATCCACAACACCTCCAACCTTTGTGTCATCAGCAAACTTACTAACACATCCCTCCACTTTCTCATCCAGGTCACTTATAAAAATCACAAAAAGAAAGGGTCCCAGAACAGATCCCAGAGGCACACCACTGGTGACCGACCTCCATGCAGAATATGACCCGTCTACAACCACTCTTTGCCTTCTGTGGGCAAGCCAATTCTGGATCCACAAAGCAATGTCCCCTTGGATCCCATGCCTCCTTATTTTCTCAATAAGCCTTGCATGGGGTGCCTTATCAAATGCCTTGCTGAAATCCATATACACTACATCTACTGCTCTTCCTTCTTCAATGTGCTTAGTCACATCCTCAAGAAATTCAATGGGTCGTAATCTTCTAGATCTCTAACATTATCTAGCTCTCTGAACCTTTTATAATCTTTTCTTTTCTTCTTGACTAGATTTATTACAGCCTTTGTACACCACGGCTCCTGCACCCTATCATAACTTCCCTGTCTCATTGGAATGTATCTATACAGAACTCTACACAAATATCCCCTGAATATTTGCCACATTTCTTCTGTACTTTTCCATGACAACACCTGTTTCCAGTTTAAGCCTCCAATTTCCTGCCTGATAGCCTCATAATTCCCCTTACTCCAATTAAACACTTTTCTCACTTGTCTGTCCCTATCTCTGTCCAATGTTGCTGTAAAGGAGATAGAATTATGATCACTATCTCCAAAATGCTCTCCCACTGAGAGATCTGACACCTGACTCAGTTCATTTCCCAATACCGGGTGATCAAGTACAGCCTCTCCTCTTGTAGGCTTATCTACATATTGTGTCAAGAAACCTTCCTGAACACACCTAACAAACTCCACCCCATCTAAACCCCTTGCTCTAGGGCAGGGGTGTCAAACTCATTTTAGGTCACGGGCCGGATTGGGCAAAATGCAGCTTCATGCGGGCCGGATCCTTCGGGCGCGTGCGAATGCAGTTTTCATTGCCTCCGTTTTTTCAGCCTGTTCTCATGTGTCTCAGTCTCTGCTATAACTACAAAGTGTTTCACTTCACAAATTTCGTTTCTTATGAAGACTGCTGAGCAAGCATTATTTTCATGATTGGTATTAACTTACAATCATAGGCTTCATATCGCCGGGCCATTAATAATTAAAATAATAGATCTATCTAAAATGATCTCGCGGGCCGGATATAATTGTACGCCGGGCCGGATATGGCCCGCGGGCCTTGAGTTTGACACCTATGCTCTAGGGAGATGCCAATCGATATTCCTTGGTGTAAACGTACACACACACACACACACACACACACACACACACACACACACACACACACACATGCACACACATATTACTTGTTGAGTATTTTGTTGGCAGTCTCAATGCTAATAGCTAAATGCTAATGCAAATAGCTTTTCTATTTCTTTTGCAAAGGTGACTTGGACAGCCAATGCTGTAAATGTGAGTGGACTGTGCTTTCACTCTTGATAAGACAGAGTTGTTTTTGCCAATCATCACTCTGCAGTTGTCACTGCTAAATCTTACACAATTAGACCATTCAAGGCCTTTGTCATGCATGGATGATGCAATGCAGTTGAATATGTTTTCAGCTTTGGCATCACTGCACACTGACAAGTCTACAGATCCAACTGTTACCTTATCCTGTTTCATTATAGTACCTGGCTAGAGTGGCACATTCCTTCTCAACCAAAGTACTGTATGGCCTTTCTTCTGTCCGGATGAACTTGTACAGAGCCTCTGAACATTCTGGTGCCATGTTCACAATAGCTGCTGTCTTGGTTGATGAGCAGGCATAGTTGTTGGCTATTTCTGAATCAGGAAACATTTTCCTGAATTGCTTGCACACCTGGAATGGCAGGTTGTGCTCGACGATGAAAGATGTAAAGTACACCTCAGCTCTCGTGACTTTCTCTGTCAGACTTTGGTTTTCTGCTGAAAAGAACTTGAGCAGCCTTCCCTGCACTTACCCTCCCTGATATGTTGTGGTCCCTAAAAGAAATAAAAGTATAAGGTGTGTCCTTATTATACTGCGTTATGTAGAAAAAGTGACATTAAAATATGTACTTACATTATATTATAGTGAAAGAGAGAGAGAGGGGATGACTGTAAAGCCTGCCCACTGAGAAAACTGATAGGCCTACTTAGCACAGAGAGAGACCTATCAGGATGCTCCCTCTGTCACTCTCTTGCTACGTCTGTCACTCTCGCGCGCGCTCTCTCTCTCTCTCTCTCTCTCTCTCTCTGTCTCTCTCACCCCCCCCCCCCCCCACCCGCTCACTCTCAAAAAAAACCGATTTCCGGGACATTGTATATAACTTGCGGGCGTCAGGGAGCTGCTATCAATTTGCGGGAGACTCCCATAACTACCGGGAGAGGTGGGATGTCTGGTAGTGCAGTGGCTGGTATAATGCTCCGCAGCACTGCCGTAAGATCAGGGTTCAATTCCCACAGCTGTCTGTAAGGAGTTGGTATGTTCTCCCCGTGACCACGTGGGTTTCCTCCGGGTGCTCTGCTTTCCAAAGACATACGCGTTAGGGTTAGTATGTCGTGGCTATGCCTCCGGGCTGCCCCCAGCACATCCTCGGACTGTTGGTCATTGGTGCAAATGATGCTTTTCACTGTATGTTTCACTGTACATGCCACAGATAAAGCTCATCTTTAAAAATGGTCTACTTGGAAACAACTGCACCTCGGTTTCCAACCACGCAAAGATCAACAATTTTTGCCGTCTCCTAAAGCATTTGGATCATTTCATTATCGCCCTCAGCCCAAAATGCCAACTGCTCCTTGCAGCTTCAAATTCTCTCCCAGCGTCTTGCTGCATCTGGGAGACAACATAGCTGATACAATGTGCGGTTGTGATGTAACACTCTGCCAGTTCATTGCTGTGTCCAGGATACCACACACTTCAAATCTCATCTCAAAGCGACGATATCGTCAGAGGAAATTCTTAACAAGGTGTAGAACAACAAGGTCTCAGCATCTCTTGAGAAATGCAGTAATATTTGTGGGATTAATTCTACGTTGCACATCGGATAAATTTTATAAACAAGCCACTCACCAGTTTGCGTTGGTGCTTAAGCGTCACTCCTGTCATTGTTCCTCATTTCGGAATCAGGTTTAATATCACCGGCATACGTTGTGAAATATGTTGTTTTGCAGCAGCAGTACAGTACAATACATAATAAAAAACCATATGTTCAAAATAAGAAATACTTATTACATACGGTACTATGCAAAAGTCTTAGGCGCATATAGGTAGCTAGAATACCTATAACTTTTGCACAGTGCATAGTAATTTTATTTATTGCACTGTACAACTGTCATAAAAAATGCGTGACTCATGTGAGTGATGATAAACCTCATTCTGATTTGGGTCTCTATTGTGGACTGAGGGTGGGAAGGAGGCAGGGAGAGGGGAATCACGAAAGGGGAAGGGAGAGGGGAGGGAGCGGGAAGCACCACAGAAACATTCTGTAATAAACCAATTGTTTAGAATGAAATGACCCTGCTTGGTGTCTCATGGCTGGGTATGTCTGCACCCGCACCACTCCCCCATCCCTGCCCCTGGCACTCCTCTGCCACCTGTCACACACCCCTCCCACGGCATTCCACCCTCACTATTCCCAACATCCTTTGCTTCTGCCAGATTTACAAACTCGCTCTCCACTCCACGTTGACAAATACAGTGCTGTGCAAAAAGGCCTGGGCACCCTAGATATAAATATGTGCCTAAGACTTTTTTAATTTAAAAGTTAAATAATTAGTGCAAAAAGAGAGCAAAAGAAAAGAAACAAAAACGATGCACTTGGGTTTATTGCACATTCAGAAATCTGATGGTGGAGGGGAGGAAGCTATTCCTAAATTGCTGCATATGTGTCTTCAGGCTCCTGTACCCCCTCTTTGATGGTAGCAATGAGAAGAAGGCAAGTCCTGGGTAATGAATCGAGCAGCAATCCTTCATTCCCTTCTCTCTTAAATACTTAGCCAGTCTCCCCTTGTCTGCACCAACTGTTTCAAACAGTTTTTCAAAATCTCTTTAGAGATACAGCACAGTAACAGGCCCTTCCAGCCCACTGACCCTGCGCCACCCAATTACAGCCAGGAGACCAATTAACCTATGAGCCCGTATGTCTTGAAACATTGTGGTCACAGGGAGGATGTTAAAACCCTTACAGACAGAGGCGGAATTGAACCCAGACCGCTAGCACCATTATAGCATTACTCCAGCCACTATGCTACCGTGCCACCCAGGTAAATATTTTCATTACTTTTTGGAGAAACATTCTTCTGAATTCCCTATTGGATTTGTTAGTGATTGGTTGAGATCAGTGGCCTCTGCCCCCTCCATCATCATTTGAAAGCATCATCCCTGGGCCCACTCTACCCAAACATGACAGCATAACACTGACTCCCAAACCCCCTATGGGGGGGAAAAAAACTAAGAAATGGCTCTTGGGAGATGCCAGAACCTGGAACAACACACACAAAGTGAAAGAATTCAGTGTGTCAGGCAGCGTCTGTGGAGGGAACATTTTGGATCATCTGGACTCAGTCCAAATTCAATCTATCATTCCATTCTGTAACACCACAAACACAGTATCTGTACAAGTACTTATCTACCAATATTACCTGCGCCATTCTCTCTGAATTCTGAGGAAAACACCTTCTTCCTTCAGCACAAACGGGGCACGAGGCAGGGAAGCACGCCAGATTAATACGGTGGATAGTAGTCCAGTGACATTGAATTGCTAGAAAGCCAGCCTCAACTGACTGGGGAGGGGGGGAGCTGGCAAACTCTCATCAGTCTAACCAACTTAGTACTCGCGTCACCTCCCAATCACAAAGTCTTGCGTTCAAGGCCAACTACGTGACTAAAGCCCAGTCTAAGTGGAAGGCTTGTCAGAGATGGCGTCCCCTGGAGAAGGGGCACTGAGACAAATTCCCAGTTGATTTAAAAGGATCTCATGACTTTTTCCACAGTTCTCCCAGCATTTTGTCCCAACAGGTTGTGTCCCACTCGGCCCATCGAGTCTGCTACACAATTCCAAGGTGGCTTATTTACTAACCCTCTCAACTCCATTATTCTGCTTTCTCCCCATAGTCTTTGATGCCCTGACTGATAGAGAACTAATCATCCTCCACTTTAAATATACCCAATGACTTGGCCTCCACAACTGTCTGTGGCAACGAATTCCACAGAGTCACCACCCTCTGGCGAAACAAATTCTTCCTCATCTCTGTTCTAAATGGGCATCCTTACATTCTGAGCTGTACCCTCTGTTGCGAGACTCCCCCACTGTAGGAAACATTCTCTCCACATCCACACCATCTAGCCCTTTCAATATTCAATAGGTTTCAATGAAATCCCACCATGTTTCTACACTCCTGTTGGTACAGACCCATCCAGATGAGGAGGAATTTCTTCAGCAAGAGGGTGGTAAATTTGCAGAATTCATTGCTACAGACGGCTGTGGAGGCCAAGTCATTGGCTATATTTAAAGCAGAGGTTGATAGGTTCTTGATTAGTCAGGGTGTCAAAGGTTATGGGGACAAGGTAGGAGAATAGGGTTGAGAGGGATAATAAATCAGCCATGATGGAATTGCAGAGCAGACTCAATGGGCCGAATGGACTAATTGTACTCCTGTGTTTTATGACCTAATATCATATTCCATTTCCACCACTACCCCTGGCAGTTCATTCTACAATTTTGTGTAAAAGTTTACCCTGCACATCTTCCTTAAACTTTCCAGCTTTTACCTTAAAGGCATTTACCATTTCTACCCTAGGGAATAGACGATTCTGAGTGTCCATCCTATCTACACCTCTCAATTTTATAAACTTCCCTCAGCCTCCAATACTCCAGTGAAAAGAACCCAAGTTTGTCCATCTTCGCCGCATAGCTCACACTCGTCTGTCCAGTCGGTACCCCTGCAAAGCTCTTCTCTACCCTTCCTGTAATGAGGGCAACCAGAATTGTGCACCATATTCCAAGTGCAGATTAACCAAAGCCTTATATTACTGCAACATGACTTCCTAACTCCTACACTCTGTGTCCCGACCAACAAGGGCAAGCATGCCAGATGCCTTTTTTTTTACAATGAACTGCCTTTTATGTGCTGAGAAACAGCAAACACATTTAAATGTGTCATTTTATGGACAGTCGATCTATGGATATAAGCTATATTATGTAGAGACACTCAATTCAATTCAAGTTTAATTGTCATTCAGCTATACATGAAATATGACTACAGCCAAACGAGACAGTGTTACTACGGAGGCAAGGTGCAAAACACAACACCAACGGCACAAAGCAGCCATAGAGAAAGATACAGCCATGCAATAAAAGAGTTCAAATCTGAGCCATCTGACACTGCAGAAATCTTCAGACAGCCACAGTACAGCTTGTCTTCTGCGAGCAGACACTGGGCGGAGGGAGTAGCAATGACTTCGGCCCTGACGGCGCGCCACACCGCCCCCAGTGGAGCTCAATGGCTCTGGCTCCTCTCTCCTGGCAGCTATACACAGGCAACACCGTGGCTCAAGGCCCAGTTCTCACCGTACAAGATAGCAAGCACATAAAGGATATCAGTGAAATATAACCAAGCAATAGATATAGTCCAGAACCCGCATCCATTAAATATCACAGAAATCTTCAGTCGAACCCAATAGAACTTCTCTTCTGCTGAGCGAACACTGGAGAGCAGCGCCAACTCCTGTACTTAACGTCGCTTTATAGACAGACAATCTATGTATTAAAGCTACTTTACATATTTATATTTATTGTTTTTTTATTGTGTTCTTCATCTAACTGCATTGTTTTTTAGTTGTGCTGCTTCATATCCAGAGTAACAATCAATTCATTCTCCTTTACGCTTGCGCATGGGAAATTATATTAAGCAATCTTGAATCTAGTCAAGAAAACTGATATGAAAGACGCCGATGAGAATTGTTTCCAATGCATCCCATCTAGGGTTTCTGTCACATCGATGTTACACTTTGCTAATGACACAAAACAATCTTAACGAAGACAACTAAAACTAGAGACTCCATCCTGAATTTTGAGCTGCAGTTCAGGTGTCAGTTGTGCAATTTACCAGTGCCTGATTATATATTGCAGTTTACAAGTAGCTACAAGTACTTGCATTGACAGTTTTGAAAGTATCCAAAACATGCAAGTCCATTTCTATATAGAGTTAACATAGAACAGTACAGCCAGCACTGAAAAAGGCCATTTGGCCCACAATGTTGTGCAAATATGTTGTGATTTAGCTAAAAAGCAAATCAAAACACCCAAACACTAATTCCTCCTACCTACACCATGTCTCTATCCCTCCATCTTCCTTACATCCACATGGCTATCTAAATGTCTCTTAAAAGCCTCTGCCACCATACCAGGCAGTGCATTCCAGGGATTCATAACTCACCGAGGAAAAAAACTTACCCCTCACATCCCCTCTTGAACCTACCCCCTCAGCTTCAAAGCATGCCCTCTGATATTAGACACTTCAACCCTGGGAAACAGATATTCCTTGTCTACTCTGTCTATGCCTCTCATAATCTTGTAAACCTCTATTAGATCTCCCCTCAGTCTCTGACGTTCCAGAAAAAACAACCCAAGTTTGTCCAACCTCTCCTGATAGCACACGCCCTCTAAACCAGGCAGCATCCTGGTAAAAACCTCTTCAGCACCCTGTCCAAAGCCTGAACACCCTTCCTATAGAGGGGCGACCAGAACTGTATGCAATAGTCCAAAGGTGGCCTAATCAGAGTTTTATAAAATTGCAACATAAACTCCTGACTTTTGAACTCAATGCCTCGACAAATCAAAACAAACATTCTATAAACTTTCTTAACTACCCTATCGACCTGTGTAGCCACTTTCAAGGAGCCATGAACTTGGATCCCAAGATCTCTCTGGTCAGCAACACTGTTCAGGATCTTGCCCTTAACAATGTACTATCTCTTTGCATTTGCCCTACCAAGGTGAAGCACCTCATGTTTACCTGGGTTCAACTCCATCTGCCATTTCTGCAACTGATCTATATTGTACTATATTTTTTGCCAGTCTTTTGCACTATCCACAACTCCACCAATCTTGGTATTACCCACAAATTTACTAACCTACCCGTTTACATTTTCATCCAGATCATTTATATACATCACAAACAGCAGGGTCCCAGCACAGATCCCGGCAGAACTCCAGTAATTACAGACCTCCAGCAAAAATAAGTTCCTTCAACCACTACCCCCTGTCTTCCCTGCTCAAGTCAGTTCTGAATCCAGCAGCTAATTTTCCACAGATCCCATGAAGTTTTATCTTCTGGATTAACTTCCTATGAAGGACTTTGTCGAACGCCTTACTAAAATCCATGTAGGCAACATCCACTGCCCTACCCTCATCCATTTTTCTCGTCACTTTGTCAAAAACCTCAGTCAAGTTGGTAAGGCAAGACCTGCCATGCACAAAGCCATGCTGGCTCTCCCTAATCAGGCCATGGGTTGCCAAATGCTCATATATCCTATTCATAAGAATTTTCTCTAGCAATTTCCCTATAATTGATGTGAGACTCACTTGTCTATAGTTCCTGGGATTTTCCCTTTTCCCTTCTTAAATAGAGATACAATATTAGTCACTTGCCAGTTCTCTGGGACCTCGCCTATGACTAGAGAAGACACAAAGATACTGGTCAAGGGCCCAGAAATCTTGTCTCTTGTCTCCTTCAATAACCTGGGGTAAATCCCATCAGGCCCTAGGGACATCCACCTTAATACTCATTAGGAGGCCCAACACTTCCTCCTCCTTGACCTCTATATTCCCTAATGTATTTATACACTCAACACAGATCTCCTGGTCCTCCATTTCCTTTTCCTTGGTAAGTACTGAAGCAAAGTACTCATTAGTTACCTCACTCACATTCTCTGCATCCAAGTAAATGTTGCACCTTTTATCCTTGAGTGGTTCTACACTCCCCCTAGTTATCCTTTTACTCTTGATGTAAGTATGGAAAGCCTTGGGGTTCACCTTAATCCTACTTGCCAAGAACTTCTCATACCTCTGGACCAATGCCTAATTCCACATCCACTTCAGTTCATCCACCTCTAATCGCCAAACACTACTATTCCTATGCTCTTGGGAGCTACAAGAAAGCAGCATCCATCATCAAGGACCCCACCATTCATGTTATGCTCTCTTCTTGCTACTACCACCAGGCAGGACATACAGGAACTAGGAGCCTTAGGTCCCACAGCAGGAGATTCTGGGACAGTTACTAGCCTATGAGCATCAGGCTCCTGAATCAGCATGGTCAACTTCACTCACCCCATCACGGAACTGATTCCACAACCTACAGATTCACTGTCAAGGACACTACAACTTGCATTTTCAGTATTTTTTTTATTTGCACAGTTTTCCTTCATTGTTTTTGTCAGTCTTTGTTTTCTTTATAAATTTTATTGTACTTTTCTATTTTCCTGCAAATATCTGTAAGAAAATTAAACTCATGGTGACATACACTTCGATAATAAGTTTATTTTGATCTTGCTCACTCAGTAAACAATAGTTTATCCAAAAGATTTTTGTCAATGCCCTAACGTGCACTGTGTTTAATCATAGCTCCTGGTTCAGATATGCCTTGATGATAGCTTCTCTTTGCTTCAAATATTTTGTGACTCCCAAACTTTGTATCCCCTGGAGGGCTGCGAATCCAGAAATAGAAATGCTGCTCTTGTTTTGGCCACCAAACCTCCGAATTTGATTGCTCTGGCATTGGGAACTACATCATCAATTGTCCATGGCCAAATGATCTCTACCTTTCTGTTCAAAATTAGTTGTCAGACTTTAGGGGCAGTGTGGTATCACTTTACATTAGCAACCTGGGTTCAGTTCCCGCTGCTGTCGGTAAAGAGTTTGTACATTCTCCCCTTGACTGCATAGGTTTCCTCCCGCATTCCAAAGATATATAGGCTAGTTTGTTGTGAAAAAGCTATGAAAATGCTAGACACATGGTGACACTTGCAGACTGCCTCCACCACACATTCAGACGGTGTTAGTCATTGACCCAGACGACTGTATACTTCAATGTACATGTGACGAATAAAGCCAATCTGATAAGTTTTGTGTTAAAATCTGTCCTAAAGAACATGGAGGCTTGGTATAGAAACACAGAAACATAGAAAACATCCAGCACAATACAGGCCCTTCAGCCCACGAAGTTGTGCCGAACATGTCCCTACCTTAGAAATTACTCGGCTTACCTATAGCCCTCTATTTTTCTAAGCTCCATGTACCCATCCAAAAGTCTCTCAAAAGACCCTATCGTATCCGCCTCCACCACCATTGCTAGCAGCCCATTCCATGCACTCACCACTCTCTGAGTAAAAAACTTACCCCTGACATCTCTTCTGTACTTATTTATAAGCACCTTAAAACTATGCCCTCTCGTGCTAGCCATTTCAACCCTGGGGAAAAGCCTCTGACTATCCAAACGATCAATGCCTCTCATTATCTTGTACACCTCTATCAGGTCACCTCTCATCCTCCGTTGCTCCAAGGAGAAAAGGACGAGTTCACTCAACCTATTCTCATAAGGTATGCTTCCCAATCCAGGCAATGTCCTTGTAAATCTTCTCTGCACCCTTTCTGTGGTTTTCACGTACTTCCTGCAGTGAGGCGACCAGAAATGAGCACGGTACTCCAAGTGGGGTCGGAAAAGGGTCCTATAGAGCTGCAACATTACCTCTCGGCTCTTAAACTCAATCCCACGATTGATGAAGGCCAATGCACCGTATGCCTTTTTAACCACAGAGTCAACTTGCGTAGCAGCTTTGAGTGTCCTATGGACTCAGACCCCAAGATCCCTCTGATCCTTCACACTGCTAAGAGTCTTATCATTAATACTATATTCTGCCATCATATTTGACCTACCAAAATGAACCACCTCACATTTATCTGGGTTGAACTCCATCTGCCACTTCTGAGCCCAGTTTTGCATCCTATCAATATCCCGTTGTAACCTTTGACAGCCCTCCACACTATTCACATCACCCCCAACCTTTGTTTCATCAGCAAATTTACTACCCCATCCCTCCACTTTCTCATCCAGGTCATTTATAAATATCACAAAGAGTAGGGGTCCCAGAACAGATCCCAGAGGCACACCACTGGTGACCGACCTCCATGCAGAATGTGACCCATCTACAACCACTCTTTGCCTTCTGTGGGCAAGCCAGTTCTGGATCCACAAAGCAATGTCCCCTTGGATCCCATGCCTCCTTACTTTCTCAATAAGTCTTGCATGGGGTACCTTATCAAATTCCTTGCTAAAATCCATATACACTACATCTACCTTCATCAATGTGTTTAGTCACATCCTCAAAAAATTCAGTCAGGCTCATAAGGCATAACCTGCCTTTGACAAAATCATGTTGACTATTCCTACTCATATTATACCTCTCCAAATGTTCATAAATCCTGCTTTTCAGGATCTTCTCCATCAACTTACCAACCACTGAAGTAAGACGCACTGGGCTATCCCTTCTCCCTTTCTTGAATAAGGGAACAACACCTGCAACCCTCCAATCCTCTGGAACCTCTCCCGTCCCCATTGATGATGCAAAGATCATTGCCAGAGGCTCAGCAATCTCCTCCCTCACCTCCCACCTGGGGTACATCCCATCCGGTCCTGATGACTTATCCAACTTGATGCTTCCATAAGCTCCAGCACATCCTCTTCCTTAATATCTACACTCTCAAGCTTTTCAGTCCACTGCAAGTCATCCCTACAATCACCAAGATCCTTTTCGGTAGTGAATACTGAAGCAAAGTATTCATTAAGTACAACACGAGTGAATCTGCAGATGCTGGAAATAAATAAAAACACAAAATGCTGGAAGAACTCCGCAGGCCAGACAGCATCTATGGGAGGAGGTAGTGACGACTTTTCGGGCCGAAACCCTTCATCAGGAGTGGTAACATGGGATGGTCAAGGGGGGAATAAGAAGTGGGGGTAGAGAGCTAGGAAGTGATAGGCTGAAGGGAAATGGACTAGGGGAAGGTGGAGAATTATGGGAAATAAAAGAGAAAGAAAGGTAGGGCTGGGGGGAGATTATAGTGAGGGGGGAAAAAGAGAGAGAAAGAGAACCAGTCTAAAATAATAGATAGGGATGGGGGTAAGGATGGGGGGCAGGGGTACCAACAGAGGTCAGTGAGTTAGATGTTCATGCCGGCAGGTAGGAGGCTACCTAGGCGGGAGATAAGGTATTGCTCCATCGACCTGCGTGTGGCCTCATCTTGACGGTAGAGGAGGCCATGGACAGACATGTCGGAGTGGGAGTGGTCTGTGGAATTGAAGTGTGCGGCCACAGGGAGATCCCGCCACTGCTGGAGGACCGAGCGCCGGTGTTCGGCGAAATGGTCTCCCAGTCTGCGGCGGGTCTCCCCAATGTATAAATGGCCACATCGGGAGCACCGGATACAGTATATCACCCCAGTTGACTCGCAGGTGAAGCGGTGCCTCACCTGAAAGGACTGTCGGGGGCCTGGGATGGTGGTGAGGGAAGAAGTGTGGGGGCAGGTGTAGCACTTCTTCCGTTTGCACGGATGAGTGTCCGGAGGGAGGTCCGTGGGGAGGGATGGGGGGGGGGGATGAATGGACAAGGGAGTCGCGTAGGGAGCGATCCCTGCGGAAAGCCGAGAGTGGGGGGGGAGGGGAAGATGTGGCTGGTGGTGGGATCCCGTAAGAGGTGGCGGAATTTACGGAGGATTATACGTTGGATCTGTAGGCTGGTAGGGTGATAGGTGAGGACCAGGGGGACTCTATCACTGGCGGGCTGGCAGGGGGATGGGGTGAGGGCAGAGGTGCGTGAAATACGGGAGACGCGATGGAGGGCAGAGTTGATAGTGGATCAAGGGAAACCCCTTTCTTTAAAAAAGGAAGACACCTCCTTTGTCCTAGAATGAAAGGCCTCATCCTGAGAGCAGATGCGGCGGAGGTGGAGGAATTGAGAGAAGGGGATAGCATTTTTGCAGGAGACAGGGTGGGAGGAGGAATAGTCTAGGTAGCTGTGGGAGTTAGTAGGTTTGTAGTAGATGTCGGTGGATAGGCTGTCTCCAGAGATAGAAACAGAAAGATCTAGAAAGGGGAGGTGTCAGAAATAGACCAGGTGTATTTGAGGGCGGGGTGAAAGTTGGAGGCGAAGTTAATGAAGTCGACGAGCTCAGCATGTGTGCAGGAGGCAGCGCCAATGCAGTCGTCGATATAACGCAAGAAAAGAGGACAGTTACCGGTGTAGGCTTGGAACATAGATTGCTCCACATGGCCGACAAAAAGGGAGGTGTAGCTAGGACCCATGCGGGTGCCCATGGCTACCTTTACCTCATTACCTCATTAAGTACCTCTGTTTTATCCTCTTGCTCTTCACATATTTGTAGAATGCCTTGGGGTTTTCCTTAATCCTGTCTGCTAATGCCTTCTCATGGCTCCTTCTGGCTCTCCTAATTTCATTCTTAAATTCCTTCCTGCTAGCCCTATAATCTTCTAGATTCCTATCGTTACCCAGTTTTTTGAACTGGTATATTGGATTCCAAATTAGCTTGATGACTGATGACAGAATGTAGAGGTGGAGGGGTGTTATTCTGATTGGAGGTGGTCTCTGATGACAGGTCATCTCATCCGGATGCCTGGCTCATGTCTCACCAAACAGATCCTTTTACACCCAGTTAAAGGGAAGTCAGCAAATCCCTGGTAGACAAAGGCAAAGTTTCAAAGATAACATCAAAATCAAACTGAAGAAATCCAACATGACATCTGAAAACTGGGAAGACATTGCACCTAGAGGAAATCTGTTCAAGGGGGTTAGAGGGTCCAAAGGGGGTTTGCAAAAATGATCAAAGCAATGAAAAGGTTAATGATTGATGTGTCTGTGCCTCTACTCTCTGGGATTTAGAAGAATGAGGAGTGAACCCATTGAAACCTACTGAACATTTAAAAGCCTAGAAAGAGTTGATGTGAAGACAATATTTCCAATAGAGGGAGAGTCAAGGACCAGCCTCAGAACTGTAGGATATTCCTTTAGAACAGAGATGAGGAGGAATTTCTTTAGCCAGAGGGTGGCGAATCTATGGATTTCATTGCCACAGATGGATGCGGAGGTCAAGTCACCGAGTATTTTTAAGGCAGAGGTTGATAGGTTCTTGAATAGTAAAGGCATCAAAAGTTATGAGAGGACCAGTGGTGATAGAAGTTGCTGTTCCCACAACCTATAGACTCACTTTCAAGGACTCTTCATTTCACGTTCTTGCTACTCACAGATCACTGGTACCGTAATAGCATTATGATACCTGCTGTGCCACCATCAAGATCCCCACTATGGAGATGCCAGGGATTGAACCTGGGACCTCATACATGCGAAGCACACACTCTTCCACTGAACTACATCTACAATGTTGGAGACACATGGTCGGAAAGATTCAGTCTTGTATGGGGAAACATGTTTACTTTGTGTGAATATAAAAAATTACATGTTTTTCAATTTTGGACTTCTGTGGTTTCTCTCTAGGAGAGAATTTAGTGCTTTTCTCACACACTAAAGTTCTAAAATTCATACAAGAAATAGACAAGACACTAATAGTTTAGCTTGATGTTAAACCCTCCCAGTCTACATAACAGTGCATTATATAAATGGCACTGAAAACTGGAAATATGTACAACTCTTTTAGGACACGAGTAAATAAAAACTGTAGATGCAGCAAATAAATAAAAATGGAAAATGCGAGATCTCCAGCAAAAGAAAGTTGACGTAGGTTAAGGACATCCATCCTGTGGCTACTTTACCCGGCTAGAAGCCCGAGAAGAGTTTATTCATCATGTACACCGGGAATGTGGAAGAAATGTGATCTAAGTGATTTTAATTGTGGAATGATTGTTGGTGCTGGCTGGGATGATTTGGGCATCTGCTGTTCTCCTGCGATTTTCAAGCAAATCAGTTTCTCGAGTTTACAGAGAATAGTGAACGGCAGCTTTATGGGTGAAAATACCTTGTTAATGAGAGGTCGGAGGAGAATGGCCAGACTGGTTCAAGCTGACAGGAAGGCGACAGTAACTCAAATAATCCTGCTTTACAACAGTGGTGTGCAGAACATTTCTGAATGCACAACACGTTGAACCTTGAAATGGATAGACTGCAGCAGCTGAAGGGTATGAGGATATAGAAATGCACTCAGTGGGCCTTATATTAGATACCTGCTGTACCTAATAAAGTGACCACTGAGCTTATGTCTAATGTAAATGGCAGGAAAAACCATGAATAACACAAGGAAAAACAATTTTCTGCAAATTGCTCATCCAGGCATGGTCAAATTCAACAGGCTCTCCAAAAGTTACATAAATAACTGTTGGAGATAAAGAGAGGGATATAGGAAAGGATGATAGATTAATTGCTTTGCTTTTGGGAAGAGCTAGCCTAGACTGGTTGTGCCAAATGTTCTTCTCCTCTGCGCTGATCTATGCAAACTAACAACATTTAGAATCTCATATTTCAAGGGTCTGAAGATTTAAAAATTAATTTTGTGGGTTAGTTTTGCTGTGAAACTTATTTTGGCTGAATTGTGCAGATAGTTTTGTGTGGTAATTTTCTACTCTACTGCAGCAACCTGACTGTATACACAAGTCAGCTGAGTGTAGACTGGTGAGCCTTATGTTTTACTGTACAGAATGCCTTCCAGATTATAAACCACATTGTACACCAATCCTAAAGAGTCTATCATACTCTTATCAATTCCTGTCCCAGCATCTGTAAGGTGGATGGAGCAAGCACCTATGCTCTGTCCATAATGAGCAGGATTTCCCAGTGGTCAACCATTTAAACTCCAATACCCATTCCCATTCTGACATGTTGGTCCTCATCCTCCTCTACTGCTACGCTGAGGCCACTCTCAGGTTGGAGGAGGAACCCCTCATATACCGTCTGGGTAGTGTTCAACCTGACAGCATGAACACCAATTTCTCTAACTTTGCGTAATTCCTTCCCTTCCCCACTCTGGCTCCCCTTACCCCTTCTCTTCCTACCTGGCTATAACCTCCCTCTGATGCCCCTCCTCCTCCCCCATCACTTTAATTTTTCTTTGGCCCGTTACCTTTTCTACCTATTACCTCCCAGCTTTTCACTTCATCCCCTCTCCCCCCTTACCTGGTTTCAGCTATCATTTTCTAGCTTGCACTCCTTCCCCTCTCCTCACTTTATATTGGCTTCTTACCCCTTCCTTTCCAGGTCTGATGAAAGGTCTCAGTCTGAAACGTCTGTTTACTTACCCCTCTCCTGAATAGATCCTATTTAACACTGTTGAGTTACATAGAACATAGAATAGTACAGCACATTACAGGCCCTTCGGCCCACAATGTTGTGCTGACCCTCAAACCCTGCCTCCCATATAACCCCCCCCACCTTAAATTCCTCCAAATACCTGGAAAAGTTCTTCCAGCTTCTGCAGAATCTCTTCTTTTATAAGCTCACCTTCCTTCCTTCTCCAATGCTGTGTATGTAGAGGCCTTAAGGAAACAATTCAAGCATGAAATAAATGTGGCATCAAACAAGGATTACCAATGAACAAAGACTTGGCCAATAGACTTAGAAGGGAATTCCAGAAACTGGACCACGTTCCTAATGACAGCAACAATGTCAGAAATTGTAACAGCCCAATTTAGGAGCTACATGGAGTGCTAGAAAATTTGCAGGTTTGGAAGAGATTGTAGAAGAAGAAGATGGAGAAGGGATTCTTCAAATGGATTAAGAACAATGGGAATTTGAGGGTAGAGTAGGAGTCTCAAGCTTTATCTCAACCTAGGTTGAGTGAGTCCGTCTTTCCTCTTTGAAGAGGAGGATGAGAGGTGATGTGATAGAGGTGTACATGATGATAAGAGGCATTGATAGAATAATCAGCCAGAGACTTTCTTCCCCCAGGGCAGACATAGCTAATACGGGGGGGGGGGGGGTATAACTTTAAAGTGTTGGGAGGAGAGTGGTGGGTGCATGGTAAGCCTTGCCAAAGGTGGTGGTAGAGGCAGATACAGTTAAGATACTCTTAGATAAGCAAGTGGATGACAGAAAAATGGAGGGCTACATAGGAAGGAAGGGTTAGGTTGATCTTAAGAGTGGGTTATAAAGTTGGCATAACATCATGAGCTGAAGGGCCTGTACTGTGCTTGGACTGCTCAGGTTTACAGAGGATGCACTGTAGATCAGGATAGCCGAGTCTAGAGATAACAAGGGTGCAAATCAGGCTACAGCCATAGGAGGTCAAGGAGAGGAGATAGTGGGAACATGCATTTCAGTGAGGGGAAAAAAGTGAAATAAAATATCTTATCACTAACACCAAGGTTATAAATGGCCCAGCTCAGCTGCTGGAAACATCCCAGGAAGAGAACATGGCTAGAATCCAGTATTTATGGCCATCGCGGTCAATGGTCATCTGAACAAACCCTTGGCTCTCCAGAACAGGCTTTTAACCATGTGACCAAAGAACAGTGCTATTCTCTAAATTCAGTTGAGAACTAATTTGTGCATTTTTGAGTTGTTTACAGGTGGAAGATCTTTAAATAGGCAAACAAAAAACTTCAATGGTTTGTTCCACTGGCAACCCCTCCCAATGTGTGTCTGTTGGCCCAGGAACGCTAAGACTCACATTTTGAGCTAAGCTTATGCATGTTCCTCATTAATCTGTAAGTCTAGCTTCATAAACCCACAGACAAGAGTCAAAGGAAATCCAAGTAAGATTTTCACATCTATTTATAATGCCAGTTTTAACAAATTAGCGCATAAGCTATCTAAAGATTTCTTTATTTAAAATTGAGACAGTAGTACTCACTAGAAGTGTCATTTTAAAAACTATGACCTCAGCCTCGTCTCCCCCCCCACCCAAGTTATTTTGCAGCATGAGATTGCTATACATTTTGAGATTAATTTACACACAAGCACCCTGAAACAGCTACTGCAAATTTACCAGTTCTGCAGTTGAGGGATAAATGTAGACTAGGATTATTTAAGTGATGCTAGAGCTATTTGATTTTCACATGGATAAGCTAGATCTATAACCCTACACTGAGCTTTTCGTGGTATGTTAGAACAGCATTAAATTCTGCAAAGGGTTGGTGTTAGGTACACAAGGGAAACAATGAAGTGGAATTTATTGAAGGGTTCCCTAGTACCTCCAATACCTACAAAGTGGCCACTGAATGTACGTTCATGGACTTCAGCTGTTGTAGTCCATCCACTTCAAGGTTCGATGTGTTGTGCAGTCACGAGATACTCTTCTGCACACCACTATTGTAACACGTGGTTATTTTACTTCTTGTCAGCTTGAATCAGTCTGGCCGATCTCCTCTGACTTCTCTCATTATCAAAGCAGTTTTGCCCACATAACAGTCACACACTTGACTTTTTATTTTGTTATTTTTTGCACTATTCTCTGTAAACTCTGGACACTCTTGTGAGTGAAAATCCCAGATTAGCTGTTTCTGAGATACTGAAAACAATCCCATCTGGCACCAGCAATCATTCCACGGTCAGAGTCACGTAGATCACAGCTCTTCCCCATTCTGATGTTTGGCCTGACCAACAATTGAACCTCTTGACCATGTCTGCATACTTTTATGCATTGAGTTGCTGCCATATGATTGGCTGATTGGATAGTTGCATTAACAAGATGTAAAGGTGCACCTAATTAAGCAGCCACTGAGTGTACGATGACTTCAGTCTACCTCGTCATGATCTTGCACCTTATCATTTACCTGCACTGGACTCTCTCTCTCTCTCTCTCTCTTTCTCTCTAGATGTTACACATATTTCAGAATTGTTATTGCTTTACCTTATACTGCCTCAATGCACTTTTTCCCAGGGATGAAACTGCTATGAATGAATGATCTTTATTGTCATGATACATAGATACAATGAAACTCTGTTTGGCTTCCTCTCAGGCAATTAAATAAAGCCGCAAATAAAAACAAGACAGTAATAGAAAAATAAGTAGCAGAAAATAAGTTGCAGCAGCACCAGAATATCACAGTAATGCACAAAGTGCCGTTAGTGCAAGTATTTGAGTCCTTGTGTGTGCATGTGTGTGCTCACAGTTTCAGTCATTGTTCTGTGGGAGTGGTGTGATGGAGGTCACAGCTCTGGGGTAGAAGCTATTCCTCAGTCTATTTGTTCTGGCTTTTAGTGTCCTGAACTTTTTGCTGGACGGCAGAGGGTCAGGCAGGGAGTGGCCAGGGTGTGTGGTGTCTCTGGTTATTCTAATTGCTTTCCTCCTGAGTCTGCTGGGATAAATGGTGTCCAGTCCTGGGAGCTCCATCCTGACAATTCGCTGGGCCGCCTTCACTATGGGATGCAGGTCTTGTCGCTCAGCGGCTGTGCAGCTGGCCTACCACACTATGGTGCTGTTGGTCAGGATGGTTTCAATTGTGCTTCTGTAGAAGTTAAGCAACAGCTTTTGTGGGAGTTTGGCCTGTTTCAGCTTTCTGAGGAAGAAGAGTCTTTGTTGAGCCTTTTTTTTACAAGCAGCGAGGTGTTGGTGGTCCATGTCAGCTGTTTTGACAACAATAACTCAAAGAAAATTTAGGTTTTCCACACTTTCCACTACCTCTCCATGTAGTGGGGTGTGTACCTCTCCACGGAGTGGGGTGTGTACTCTGTCCTT
This sequence comes from Hypanus sabinus, assembly GCF_030144855.1. Lineage (NCBI taxonomy): Eukaryota > Metazoa > Chordata > Chondrichthyes > Myliobatiformes > Dasyatidae > Hypanus > Hypanus sabinus. The sequence goes on from NC_082734.1 coordinate 31,230,613, forward strand.
TGATCTCCTGAAGTCAATGATCATCTCTTTGTTTTAGAAGTGTTAAGGACCAGGTCGTTGTCCTTACACCACTCCATCAGAAGATCTACCTCGAGCCTGTAGGCTGTTTCATCCTCTTCCGAGATCAGGCCAACCACTGTGGTATCGTCTGCAAATTTAATTATGGAGTTGGAGGTGTAGATGGGGCTGCAGTCACATGTGAAGAGTGTGTACAGCATAGGGCTCAGCACACAGCCCAGCAGGGTGCCTGTTTTTAAGATAAGGGTGGTGGAGGTGTGCTTACCAATTCTGACTTGCTGTGGTCGGTCTGTGAGAAAGTCCATGACCCATGAACACAGGGAGGAACCAAGGCCAAGAGTGTTCAGTTTGCTGACCAGTTTATGGGGGATGACTGTGTTAAATGCAGAACTAATACAAGGAGCAATGAATTCAAGGTGTTAGGAGGGAAGGATGAGTCACCCCCCCACCCCCCGAATGTCAAAGACAGGTGTTTATTTTATATGCAGAGAGTGACTGGTGTGTGCAACGTGCTGTTAGGGGTGATGGTAGAGGCGGATGTATCAGGGACATTTAAGAGTCTTTTAGATAGCCACATCTATCTTGAGAGGGAAGGATTAGATTAATTTTGTAGTCAACTGAAGAGTCAGCACAAGATCATGAACCAGAGTGCTGGACTATTCAATGTTCACTGTATAATGATTTGTTCTGTATGGACAGTATCCAAGACAAGCTTTCCACTGTATCTCAGTACATGTGAAAATAATAAACCATTTGCAATGAGAAAGGTAATAGGTTGGTTGCAGATCATGTCTTGTTTGCTGTTCAAATTCCAAAGCCCTAGGTAAATTTATGTTTATGCTGTTACCATATACTACCCCAAGATTTGTTTTCTTGCAGGTATTTACAGTAGAACACAGAAATACAATAGAATCAATGAAAAACGACACAGACTGACAAACGACACAGACTGACAAACGACCAATATGCAAAAGAAGGCACCGTGCAAACATAAAATAAATACTATCAAGAGCATGAATTGTAGAGCTCTTAAAAATGAGTCCATAGCTTGTGAAATCCGTTCAGCTCTGAGGTAAGTGAAAGATGTTGGTGCAAGATGGGGTTGTTTTCAGTAGCTCAGAAACAGCTAATCTGGGATCTTCACTCACAAGAGTGTCTAGAGTTTACAGAGAATAGTGCAAAAAATAAAATAAAAAGTCGAGTGCGTGACTGTTTTGTGGGCAAAACTGCCTTGTTAATGAGAGCTGTCAGACTGATTCAAGCTGACAAGAAGTCCATGCTGCTGACAACAAATATTTCCAACAGCACCTCAATCCTCTCATCACCTAGGACAAGAACCACCAGTTCACCAAGTAAATGGCATGAACTATCACATCCTTCAACATCACTGGGTCATAATCCTGGCACTTCATTATGGGATCCCTCCAAAGGAGCGTTGTGGTTCAAAAGGCATTTCACCAAAGAATGATAGCCATAAATACTAGCTTTGGTTTAAAATGTGAGACACAGTGGCACCTTACTGGCAGCAAACAAATCTACTGACTACTCCATTAGTCACATTTTCTGGGGGATGATCACTGCAATCAATAACCTGTAAGTTCCTTTTAGGAGTAGTGCTTTTGAACTGCCTGTACGACCTGGCACTTTTGTGGTGTGGACTGGAGTCTTGAAGGTTGCAGCACAGTGGGTATGGGGCAAATTGAAATGGCAGGGCCCTGGTCTAAGTGAGGACAAGCCAATGCTTGGCCATCACTGGGGCAGAATTGGAGCCGAAATGAAGTGGCAGGGCTAGGGCCTGAGAGCAAGGGATGGGCTGATGTTTGGCTGATTTAAGTGCAGGGCAAGATTGAAAGAGGCAAGTATGGGCTGAATCCAGGCAGCAGGGCCCAAGACTCTGAGGCATGAGCTAATGTTTGGCCATTGCTGGAGTGGATTTGGGGCTGTCTCGAAGCTGTGTCTCCCCGGCCCGAGAGCAAGGAACAAGTTGACATTTGGCCGATATAAGCACCAGGACAAATTGAAATGGTTGGGTGGCAGGGCCGGGCTGGTGTTCAGCTCACTACTCCATGAGGTTTACTTGTCTCTGTGCTGAATTGAGGCTATGGCCTGCAACTAACCGGGTCCTGGATCAGTAGTGGCTTTGTGTCTGTGGACTCTTTTGTGAACTTTAGTTCTAAATGTTATTTGCTTACATTTTATTGGTTGCATTTGTTTTTTTTTTATTTTTACACACTGGGTCTTGAGTTTTTTAAAAATGGGTTCTGTTGGGTTTCTTTGTTTTGTGCTGCCTCTAGGCCGAATCTCTCAAGATGGTATGTAGTATACACACATTGATATTAAACGTACTTTGAACTTTGACACATGTAGAAAGGTTGAATCTTTCAAATTGGGTAGACCTATGCAACCCTGGAAGAAGGCACAGCACTGCCTCTATTTTCCTTGAAGTTTGTGCAGATTCGGCTTGTCACCTAAAAACCTAACAAACTTCCATAGATGCATAGAGGGGAGTATCATGACCGGATGTAACAACAATGCACAGGAATGGAAATGCCTATGAAAAGTGGTGGACACAGCCTAGTCCATCACAGAAAAAGACCTCCCCACCATTGAGCACATCTACAAGGAGCACTGCCAGTGTCCATCACCAAGGAAGCACAGCATCCAGGCCATGCTCTCTTCTCACTGCTACCATCAAGAAGCCACCATCAACAGTGAACCGGTTCCACAACCTATGGCCTCACTTTCAAGTACTCCACAACTGATGTTCTCAGTACTTACTTACATATTTAGTTCTATTTGCAGTTAGTTTTCTTTTGTAAAATGGTTGTTCGGTAGACTGTGCGTGTGTGTGGTTTTTTAGTGAATCTGTTGTATTTCTTCACTCTACTACAAATGCTAGCACATATTCTTTGATAATAAATTTACTTTGAACTATAACTTGGGACAGGTACCAACATGTGGATCAACAGGTAAATCAACTGAGGTAAAAACTTATTTGAAAATAAGTTTTCAATGGTTGCAGGAAGGGTGTGATTGGCAACTAAATATTCCTGGATTTAGTTGCTTCAGGTGTGATAGAGTAGGAGGGGCCAGAGGAGGAGGTGTTGCATTGCTTGTCCGAGAAAATCTTATGGCGGTGCTTTGGAAGGATAGATTAGAGAGCTCCTCTAGGGAGGCCATTTGGGTGGAATTGAAGAATGGGAAAGGTGCAGTAACACTGATAGGAGTGTATTATAGGCCACCTAATGGGGCGCGTGAGTTGGAAGAGCAAATGTGTAAGGAGATAGCAGATATTTGTAGTAAACACAAGGTGGTGATTGTGGGAGATTTTAATTTTCCACACGTAGACTGGGAAGCTCATTCTGTAAAAGGGCTGGATGGTTTAGAGTTTGTGAAATGTGTGCAGGATAGTTTTTTGCAACAATACATAGAAGTACCGACTAGAGATAGGGCAGTGTTGGATCTCCTGTTAGGGAATGCGATAGGTCAGCTGACAGATGTATGTGTTGGGGAGCTCTTCGGGTCCAGTGATCACAATAGCATTAGCTTCAATATAATTATGGAGAAGGACAGGACTGGACCTAGAGTTGAGATTTTTGATTGGAGAAAGGCTAACTTTGAGGGGATGCGAAGGGATTTAGAGAGAGTGGATTGGGTCAAGTTGTTTTATGGTAAGGATGTAATAGAGAAATGGAGGTCATTTAAGGGTGAAATTATGAGGGTACAGAATCTTTATGTTCCTGTTAGGGTGAAAGAAAAGGTTAAAGGTTTGAGAGCACCATGGTTTTCAAGGGATATTAGAAATTTGGTTCAGGAAAAGAGGGATGTCTACAATAGATATAGGCAGCATGGAGTAAAGGAATTGCTCGAGGAATATAAAGAATGTAAAAGGAATCTTAAGAAAGAGATTAGAAAAGCTAAAAGAAGATACGAGGTTGGTTTGGCAAATAAGGTGAAAGTAAATCCGAAAGGCTTCTATAGTTATATTAAAAGCAAGAGGATAGTGAGGGATAAAATTGGCCCCTTAGAGAATCAGAGTGGTCAGCTATGTGTGGAACCGAAGGAGATGGGAGAGATTTTGAATGATTTCTTCTCTTCGGTATTCACTAAGGAGAAGGATATTGAATTGTCTAAGGTGTGGGAAACAAGTAAGGAAGTTATGGAACCTATGACAATTAAAGAGGTGGAGGTACTGGCGCTTTTAAGAAATTTAAAAGTGGATAAATCTCCGGATCCTGACAAGATATTCCCCAGGACCTTGAGGGAAGTTTGTGTAGAAATAGCAGGAGCTCTGATGGAGATCTTTAATATGTCATTAGAAACGGGGATTGTGCCGGAGGATTGCAGAAATAGCAGGAGCTCTGATGGAGATCTTTAATATGTCATTAGAAACGGGGATTGTGCCGGAGGATTGCTCATGTGGTTCCATTGTTTAAAAAGGGTTCTAGAAGGAAGCCTAGCAATTATAGACCTGTCAGTTTGACATCAGTGGTGGGTAAATTAATGGAAAGTATTCTTAGAGATAGTATTTATAATTATCTGGATAGACGGGATCTGATTAGAAGTAGCCAGCATGGATTTGTGTGTGGAAGGTCATGTTTGACAAACCTTATTGAATTTTTTGAAGAAGTTACGAGGAATGTTGACCAGGGTAAGGCAGTGGATGTAGTCTATATGGACTTCAGCAAAGCCTTTGACAAAGTTCCACATGGAAGGTTAGTTAAGAAGGTTCAGTCGTTAGGTATTAATGCTGGAGTAATAAAATGGATTCAACAGTGGCTAGATGGGAGATGCCAGAGAGTAGTGGTGGATAATTATTTATCGGGATGGAGGCCAGTGACTAGCGGGGTGCCTCAGGGATCTGTTTTGGGCCCAATGTTGTTTGTAATATACATAAATGATCTGGATGATGGGGTGGTAAATTGGATTAGTAAGTATGCCGATGATACTAAGGTAGGAGGTGTTGTGGATAATGAGGTGGGTTTTCAAAGCTTGCAGGGAGATTTATGCCGGTTAGAAGAATGGGCTGAACGTTGGCAGATGGAGTTTAATGCTGAGAAGTGTGAGGTTCTACATTTTGGCAGGAATAATCCAAATAGAACATACAGAGTAAATGGTAGGGCATTGAGGAATGCAGAGGAACAGAGAGATCTAGGAATAGCTGTGCATAGTTCCCTGAAAGTGGAGTCTCATGTAGATAGGGTGGTGAAGAGGGCTTTTGGAACGCTGGCCTTTATAAATCAAAGCATTGAGTACAGAAGTTGGGATGTAATGCTAAAGTTGTACAAGGCATTGGTAAGGCCAAATTTGGAATATTGTGTGCAGTTCTGGTCACTGAATTATAGGAAAGATATCAATAAATTAGAGAGAGTGCAGAGACGATTTACTAGGATGTTACCTGGGTTTCAGCAATTAAGTTACAGAGAAAGGTTGAACAAGTTAGGTCTCTATTCATTGGAGCGTAGAAGGTTGAGGGGGGATTTGATCGAGGTATTTAAAATTTTGAGAGGGATAGATAGAGTTGACGTGAACAGGCTGTTTCCATTGAGAGTAGGGGAGATTCAAACTAGAGGACATGATTTGAGAGTTAGGGGGCAGAAGTTTAAGGGAAACACGAGGGGGTATTTCTTTACTCAAAGAGTGATAGCTGTGTGGAATGAGCTTCCTGTAGAAGGTGTAGAGGCCAGTTCAGTTGTGTCATTTAAGGTAAAATTGGATAGGTATATGGACAGGAAAGGAGTGGAGGGTTATGGGCTGAGTGCGGGTAGGTGGGACTAGGTGAGATTAAGGGTTCGGCACGGACTAGGAGGGCCAAGATGGCCTGTTTCCGTGCTGTGATTGTTATATGGTTATAAAATACGTTGCTGTGATGTTTAAGGGAAGCCGAGATTTCCCTTGTACTTCACTGTTGAAGCAAGTGAGATGAAAGAACATCAATGGACCTGATCGGGACCCAGCATATAGATGCAATCATAAGGAAGGCATATTATTGCTTTTATTCCCCAAGTTGACCAGGTTCAGTTAGTTACTGAACATTCCAACAAACTTCTGCAGGTGTACTGTTGAAGGCCTCCTGACTAGTTGCACCATGGTCTGGTGGAGAAATTTGAATGCACAGGAAATAATTATCTGCAGAATAGTGGACAGCCCAATACATCAGAGACATATCCTTCTCTGTCATCGGTAATATCTATAGGGAGGCACTGCCCAAAGAATACAATATCCAAAGATCCCCACCACCTAGGCCAGACCATCTTCTTGCAGCTATCATCAGGCAAGAGGCACAGACACCAGGTACTTCCCTTCAACCATTCACTTCATGGCACAACTGTAATGACTACTGTTTAGCAACGTGGAATTTTGAGTAGAATAAGTGAGGTGAGCCAAGAAAACATGGAATAGCTAGACGTAATAATGGATGAGTGTTTCAGCAAAACATGAGTGAGTGACACATTAATTTATCATATGGTAATGATGTGAGTACAGTCTCAAAAGTGCAAACTGTTGACGATGGTTGCAACACTATTAAGCCTGGAATGGTTGGTTAAAATAGCTCCAAATTAGGAACATACAAATATTTATTTAAGAAAAACGATATAAAGAAATACAGACAATAGTTATGCAGTTACAAATTTCACATCAGTTTTTTGGTTCATTTTAAAATAAAATGTTCTTTTATAATGTTGCAATGACCAAAGTGAAGACCCATGTTAGTGAGGTAGTCATTTTAGTTTGGGGTGTCATTAATTCAACTTTAAAAATTTGAAAACATGTAAAAGTCCAAATGTTTCTAATTCATTTAAACTGTCAATGTCAATAGATGCCTTCTCCTGAAGCCATCAATGCAATTGTCTACTCTGTGTTCGTAATGGTGCCAGTGATCTGGGCACTGTGCACACAAGAACAGTTCAGATATAGGAAGCTGAAGGGCACCAAATCTTTCCAGCTGCAAATACAGAAGACATATCAGATCAGGAACGGACAAGAAACATTGCAGACCAATATTGTTTTTAAGCACCATTGGCAGTATCCTTTCCTTTCAGTTAGAAGAACTCAACAAATCCACAGAACATCAAAAAAATTATTTTCCAGAAACAAGTGAATACAGTGCTGAACTACATACAGCAACTTATTATCAATCGGCAGAAAATACACTTGCAAGCAAAGGCATTGAGCCTAGTGCTAGAATAATCAAAGACTCACACTCAAAGGCATTATTCATTAAGTATCAAAGGCTCTGGTCTTCAGAGTGCTCTCCACTAAATACTAGGGCAGCAACAGCCGCCATTTAGAATGAATCCATAATGTTTTATCCTTCAAATCCATTACAAGACATTCACAGTCCGACGATAGCTGGTAGTTTTGACAACAACATCTCAGCTTCTCCAACCTTCACTGAGAGCTTCCACTGGGACTGAATGATATCAGATCTTGGAGAGCTGCTTGGAATGGAAGCACTGGGCAGCCTTCACTAATTGTTCCAAAAGGGCTCAAGTAAGTTCCTTCATTCTCCTTAAAAATACAAGAGTTGTTTGAGTTGAACATGTGTTTCTCAGTTACCAAAACAAAACTAAGCACTAAAATCAATGCCTAACATGGATTTATCAGTTGAGAGTTGAAAGGCATAGGCATTTGGAATGGAGACCATTCAACTGGAGACATGATCTTCCCAGAAAAGTCAGTCGAGTGAATACAGGCACTGAGTCATGCCTTCAAGTACATGAGCCACACATGCTTGCTAATCATATTCCAGTTATAAAGCAATTGAGCAACATCAGGTAGAAAGCATCTGTTTAATACCACCCTTAGGCTGAGGAGGAGAAGATGGATTACAGATTATAGTTTGAACATCTGATTGTCTCAACTACTTCCATTTCAAATTCAATAGAGAATTGCAATACTGTAGTTAAAAAGTTCACTCTAACAGAAGTATTTCCAGAATTACTTTGCATATCTATAAATACTGGAAAATACGAGGTACTTCATACAGGCAAATGGATCACAGAAGATAGGGAGGTCACTTAAGTTACAGACAAAGGCTTATGGACTGACAACAGCCACTGCACTGGCTCCTTGAGCCTGTTGGACTCATTCTACCACTCAGCGTCATCTATTCCTCACCTTGGATTCAAGAACACTTAAATATACCAACTATGTACTACACTTCAGTTAATCCCACCTTGAAGAATGAACACACTGGATACATTTTCAAATCAGGCACTGCAGATAACTGAAAATTCAAGCCATCTGCTGAATATCTACAATCCAGGCAGTGACAAATTTATGTAAGGTTAATAATTATTCGAGCTGTTTGTATCCTTACCATTTCATGGGCAACATTCCCAGCAGCTGACAGATCACGCACATAATTTGAACAAGGAGTTTTTGTTGTAATGAAATTGGGAGTCAGCAGACCTGGAGGTGGAAACCCAGTGTAAATAAGTGCAAGTCAATCAAAACAGATAAAATAGAATGTTGCAGTCACCAGATAACATGTCAGATAAAGGTAATCCATATTAGACAAACAACACTATTAAAGGAATGGAGGTAGGTTTCTGTCTGTTACATTGAACACCACCTAGTGGCTAATCGAAACATAAATCTGTGAGATATAACCACTGTGTTTCTAAATTAAATAAAGGCCAGAAAGATTAAGTGAACACTTTAGTTATTATCATATCCCTTGCCATAAAGCACTTCAGCTTTCCTTAAATCCAGGCAACAGTCAGTTAAGATGCCCAACAACAGGATCAAGGACCAACTTTATTCACCATTAACTGAACATTTCATGCGTTAGTAATTTGCTGTGGTGTGTTGGAGTAAGATGCAACAAGAATGAACAATATTTAATAATTATAAATAATAAATTACATTAAAAAGTTAGAAGTTGAACTATGGACATGGAATAAACTGTGCATAAATCATCATTTACAATGTAACCAGCATTAGAAAAAGTGGTTTAAAGTGCAGTGATGGGATCATTGATAGAGAGAGAGGGTGCTAGGGGGGGAAAATTAACTAGAATGATGGAGATAATCATCTCCAAAGGAAGATGACATGAATCTCAAGGTAGCATATGATGATAGACATGTACTTTGATAACAAATTAACTTTGCATTTTTGAAGTTTTTGTTTTAATAGCCCCATAAGCACTTTCCAGAAGGGAACTTTCGGAAACGGTAGTTTGTTGGGTTGTAGTGGGTAAATTCAAAATTAAATAAAAGTCAGATAGATTAAGACAAAGCCATTCCTTTGGTTGTCATTGTAATTGATTCCCTTAACACAAAACACTTCAGGTTAACGAACTTTACTGAAGTGCAGGCAACAGCTTAAGATGCACGTTAAAATAAAATTCCAAGCATCAATTTGTTCAGACATCTGGCTCACCCATTAGAGTCAGAGCACTACAGCATACAGGCCATTCAATCTGTGCTGACCTAGTCTTCTGCCTAATGTCATCAACCTGCACCTGGACCATAACACTTCCATCCATGTACTTATTTAACCTTCACTTAAATGTTGAGACCAAACCCACATCCACCACTTCTGCTGGCAACTCTATCCACACTCACAAAATCCTGAGTAAAGTTCCTCCCCTTAAACTTTCCACCTATTATCCTTAACCTATCATCCAACCTTAGTGGAAAAACCCTGATTGCATTTACTGTATCTATACCCCTCATACTTTGGTATACCTTTATCAAGTCTCCCCTTATTCATACATGCTCCAGGGAATATATCCTAACCTATTAAAACCTTTCTTTATAACTCTGGTCTTCAAGCTCCAGCAGCATCCTTGTAAATTATCTCTGCACTCTTTTCAATCTTATTGATATCTTTCCTGTAGGTAGGTGAGCCAAAACTTCATATAATACTCCAAATTAGGCCTCACCGACAATTATATATTTTCAACATAACATCCCAACTCCTGCAATCAAGGATTTACGAAGGTTAATACACCAAAATCCTTCTTTATGACCTTATCTACTTGTACCATCACTTAAGGAATGATGGATGTGTATTCCCAGATCTGTTCTACTGTACTCCTCAGTGCTTACCACTCAGTGTGTAAAACCTATCCAGGTTTGATGTGCCCAAAGTGCAAAACCTCACACTTATCTGTATTAAATTCCACCTGCCCATTTTTCCAGTTGGCCCAAATCCCACTGCAAGCTTTGATACCTTCCTTGTAGCCTTGATAGGAGTGAAACGTGAACAAGAGGGATTGTGGCCAGAGTGCTGCTGGACCAGTGTTCAGACTATGGGCTGGGTATGCAGGCAACAGCAGGGCTGGAACACTCAACAATCTGGAATGTGGGTGGGTTTGCAGTCAAAGGCACACCTGCACTCTCATCTCACTGGGTTCACAGGAAAATTTGAAATATGTTTATATTAATAGAAATAACATCCAAAAGTCTGCTGGTCCAATGTTATTGGAGTCCCCAGTATTCAAGATTAGACATTTACTATACATACAAATGATTACTGAGTTATCAGCAGATATAAGTGGCCACAGTGGAAATGGTTTAAACATGCTATCAGATTGAAACCAATGTTAATTATTGACATTTCAAAAAGGTTTAGCTATTAAAATAAAAACATTACAAGGCAGCGCTGGGTCTCAGATTTTGGTGGGCTTGAGATTGCACGAATTAGTGCAAGAATTGAAAAACGAGTCAGGCCAGTTGGGAAATTTGAGATCATTGGGTAATTAGGCACTTGTCAAGGGCCAATAAAAAGCAGCTTGACTTAAATGGTGCAGCTATTGTGGGAGCGAACAGGATTAGAGTGGGGAGCTTGAGGCTTTGGCTCAAGTGGCTTCTGTGAGGAGGCAGAAGTTAAAGGAGGTTTCTGGTAAGTTCGTTTCTGCAAAGGTAGAGCAGTGGGATTGCCAGGTCCTCTTGCAGGTTATGGAAATAGGGAGACCTCTGGTGTTCCCTAGGACACCATCTGCAGAAAGTGCATCCAACCCGCTTCTTACAGACTGTTGGGAAACTAAAGCTGGATGAAATCCAGATTATTTGGGAAGTTGATTGACATAAGATACAAGGAGGCAGACACAGGTACTGGGCAACTGTCAGAAGAGGGATAGAGGATAGATAACTAATGCAGAGCACCCCTGTGGCCATTCACCTCAGTGCCAAGTATATTGATTTGGAAACTATTAGGGGAGGACAAACCAGCAGAGCAAAGTCACAGCAGCCAAGTCTCAGCAGCACTGAGTTTGACTCTAGGACTCAGAAGGGAAATGCAGTGTGGCGGGGGGTGGGAGAGGAAAAGAGCAGTAGTGATAGGAGAATCATTGGTTAGGGGAATAGACAGGAGGTTCTGTGGAAGAGAATGAGATTCCCAGATGGTATGGTATGTTGCATCCCAGGTGGGTAATCTTGGAAAATTTATGGCACTTTTAAGGGTGGGAGTTGTGGTCCACTTCAGTACCAATGACACAGACAGGAAGGGTGATGAGGTCCTGCAGAGTGTGTTCAGGGATTGAGGTGCTAAGTTAAGGACAGGACCCCTACAGTGCTGTGATTTCCAGATTGTTATCCATGTCACATGCTAATGAAGCCAGAAATAGGAAAATCAAACAGGAACACATGGCAAAGGGGATGGTGCAGGACAGAGGGCTTCAGATTTTTGAATCATTGGGCTCTCTCTTCCAGGGAAGGTGGGATCTGTACAGAACAGTTTGCACTTGAACTGGAGAGGGATTAATATCCTAGTGGGAAGGTTTGCTGGTGCTGCACTGGGGTATTGGTTGGGGGGGGGGGGGGTGGTGGTGCTGTTAAACTAGAGTTGCAAGGGTTTGGGAACCAGAGTTCCAGGGCAAATAGTGGAGTAGCTGTTGGGAAAGATGTTAAGCCTACTTACAAATGCAGGAACCGAAAGGTTGAGCATGGCACAAGGAATAAACTGAGTGGCATCTATTTCAATGCAAGGAGTATTATAGGCAAGCTATCTTACAGCATGGATGAGCATGTGGAATTATGACATTGTGACATTAGTGAGACAGTTGCAGAAGGGCTACAGCAGTGTGCAGTCAGGACACACTAGAGGGTTTGTCTACTGAGGCTAGATGGGTTAAAATGAGGAATAAGCAAGGTATGATCAAGCTAATGGGATTATATATTAAATTAGCAGGATTTTGAGGAGCAAATTTCAAGAAAGAGACAGCAGGCAGTTGCAAGAAAAAGTTGTGATACGTGATGTTAACTTTCCACATTGAGTGAGACTCCCATACCGTAAAAGGAATGAATAGTATAGTTTGTTAACTGAGTACAGGAAAGATTCTTTAATACAGAAGTCCCAAATACAGCATACTGGATCTCCTGCTAGGGAACGAGACACAGGATAGCTAACAGAAGCTTGACTATTATTATGCCACTAGTTGCAAGGTAATTATAGACACTGATAGGACTGGTCCTCAGGTTGAGATTCTAAATTGGAGAACCGCCAATTTTGATACCAAGAAAAGGGATCTGGCAAGTGTGAATTTGGATAGGCTGTTTGCTGAGAAAGGGATGCTTTCTAAGTTGGAGGCCTTCAAAAGTAAAATTTGGAGATCAAAGTTTGTATGTTCCTTTTAGACTAAAAGGCAATGGCTACAGGTTTAGGAGCCCTTGGTTTGAGGGATATTAAAGCCCTAGTTAAGGAGGTGATGCACAGATATATAGGCATTAAAGAGCTATTGATATGCTTGAGGACAAGAAATACAAGAAAACACTTAAGGGAATAAAGAGGGTCAAGAGAATGAGGTTGCTTGGGCAGACAAGGTGAAGGAGAATCCTAAGCACTTCTACAGACATATCAAGCACAAGGATAAAACAAGAATAAATTGGGTCACTTGAGGATCAGCATAGAGTGCATAGAGCAAAACAAAAGATGGCAGAGATCTAAGTTTTTTTTTGCATCTGTATTTACTCAGCAGATGAATGCAGTCTATAGATCCGAAGCAAGGTAGGGTGGATAAGTCCCCAGGGCACAACAAGTGTCCCCTCAGATCTTGTGGAAGGCTAGTGGCAGAACTATTTAAATGCCTTTAGTAATGGGAGAAGTGCAGGAGGATTGGAGGATATCCAGTGTAGTTCCATTATAAGAAAGGCTCCAAAAAAAATAAACCAGGAAATTATAAGCTGGTGAACCTGACATCAGTAATGGGTATATTTCTAGAAGTATTCTAAGGGACTGGATATACAAGTATTTGAATAGACAGAGCCCAATTAGAGACAGTCAAGAAGGCTTTGTGCATGGTAAATCATGTTTAAATAACCTTAGTTGAGGAGACTACCAGGAATGCTGATGCAGAAAAAACATGTTGACCACATGGACTTTAGCAAGGCCTTAGACAAGTCCCACATGGGAGGCTGGTCAAGAAGCTTTAGTTACTCATTGGCTTTGCAGGAGAAGCCAGAGTGGAAGTAGGTTGTTACCCGTTTGAGTCTGTTGCTGTCTGTCATCTCTATTAATGTTCTGGATGATGTGATCAATTGGATCAGCAAGTTTGCAGAGGACACCAACATTTGGGGCAAAGACAGAGGAAGGCTATCAAAACTTGCAGTGAGTTCTGAACCAGCTAGAAAAATGGAATTTAATGTAGACAGGTGAGTTGCTGCACTTTGGAAGACAAACTAAGGTAAGACTTAGTGAACAGTCAGGCTTTGAGGAGTACAGATCCATAATTCTTTGAAAGTAGTGTTACAGGTAGATAGGGTTATAAAGAAAGCTTTGATTTATGAAGGTCTATATGGCAAAATATTGAGTACAGGAGAGAGGATGTTATGTTGAGATCTGATAGACGTATACAGAACTGAGGGGTATTGCTAGGCCAAATGCAAGGAGGTTTTTCCTCATCAAGGTTGGGTGAAACCAGAACAAAAGGTCATAGGTTAAAAGTGAAAGGTGAAATGTTTAAGGGGAACACGAGGGAGACTTATTCACTCAAATGGTGTGGTGGTGACAGACTGGAACCAGCTGCCAGCGCAAGTGGTGGATGTGGGATTGATTTCAACATTTGAGAAGTTTGGACAAGTGTATGGAAGGATATGCAGGACTATGGTCCAGGTGCAGGTCGATGGGACTAGGCAGAACAACAGTTAGTGCAGACTAGAAGGGACAAAGGGCCTGTTTCTGCGCTGTGGTCTTCTATGACTAATTTTAATTTATATTCTTTGCTTCACTGGAAACAGTTTGTGTTTATCTAGAAAGATGGCCCACTATGGAGCCATTGGCATTTCATGCTGCTGTTCATTTAACTAGAGATTTAGTCTGGTCATGATAACTGGTAGAAGACAAAATGCTGCATTTGGACTTTTTAAAAGTTTAAACTGAAACAAAGTTTATCTGAGCCATAATTACTATCCCGAGTTTGCAAAATTTTGTTGGATTTTGTTTTATATCAATAGCTTAATTTGGTTTAAATGTTTCACTCTGTACAAGGACAAACATATGGTGGGCTTAACAATATAGGTTAGGAAAAAAGCACACCACACAAGCAGAACCACAAGAGTACCTGGCTGAAATATATTAATGACATTGAGGCATAATTTCAACAATGGAATGTGAATGTGGCAATTTCTGGATCAAAAATGTACCAAAGATATTCAGCTGGGTTAACCCAGTCAATCCATGTTATGTTTTCTGCTTTTGACATGTATGCAAAAGCAACTTCATTCAATCCTTTTTAGGTACCACTCAAGGAATTAGGTGATGTTACCCTGGAAGTGGGCTTGTTTTTATTTGGAACTGGGAACCGCTAGACTTCAATACCTCTACTTCCTGACTGGCTCCAGCTGGAGTCCAAGAATCTACCCACTGGGTCCTTGCCACAGCCCTACCTACCATCCTGCAATGATACCCATCATCCCTAATCTCTCCCAGAATTAACCTTGATTTTCACATACATTGCTGGAGGAACTCAGAAGGTCAGGCAGCATCTATGGAGAGCAATAAACAGTTGACTTTTAGGCTGAAACCCTTCATCAGGAGTGGGAAGGAAGGGGGAAGATGACACTAACATTGACTGCCAACTGCTCTGCATAGATGCTGCCTGACCCAAGTTCCTCCAACAACGTGTGCATATGCAAAAAAACTTTAAGCGAAAGAACCTCTCCACTTGTTCCTTGCCACAGCCCAACCCACCATCCTGCAATGATACCCATCATCCTAGATCTCTCAAGACCCAACCACGATTTATTTCCACACATATATAAGACAGTGTCCATTTTGTGAGTATTGTTCTGGACTTTCAGTATCTTGTTTATTTTCCCCACATATCTTGATGTGTGCAAGGACATATCTTATCTTGAACAATGCTGAATGTTGCTATGGTAGGGATACACAAAATATGCATCAGTGCATTTTCTCCAATGGCAATGAACCTTTGAGCTCCATTTTGAGAAAAAGCTCAATAGAAACACTTGGAGACATAATTTCTAATGGAAATCCTTAATAGTTGTTCTTTGTTCACACGTTTTCTTAAAATCAATGTAGTTATCAGATTTGCTTCCATTATCTGAGGGGATATTGTAACCAGAGTCCCGGTGAATAGAAGGGGACTGCAGGAACTGAGGCCCCCATTGAGAAGCTAGTGACTTACCAGACCAGATTATTTAAACCAAACACTGTAGGTGAAGAGGATGAAACTCATTTTATTTGACACCATCTTGGCAGATAAATTTCAAAAAAACAAAATCAGTTCTCTTACAGTTCAGGATATGTAGAAGACAATCCTATTAATTCATTGAGTCTTAATTCCAATCTCCAGATTACAGAATCTGTTCTCTCAGTTAAATACTAAATCAGCCACTTAATATTGTTTATTAATCAGAAGTAAATATTGACCTAATAAAGTGTCATGGTCTAAGTTTATTCAGGCTGTATTTCTGGTGTAAAAGGTATGGTTGTACTTAATCGATAACCTTTGCTTGCACAAGGTTATTGCTATAGATCAGGGGTTTCCAACCTGGGGTACATGGTTAATGGCATTGGTCAGTGGTACAAAAAATATTAGAAACCCCTGCTCTTGAACACAATAAATGAATGGATTACAGGTTGGAATACAGTTGCATATTTCAGAGATTGACTAATTTTTTCTCACAGTAGTTGATACTTTAAGTAGGAATGACTTTCTATAGAGAACCAGAACATAGAAACCCATCAAATTAATCATTTTTAAATTCCAATGAAATTGAAGATCAATAATTCTGCCTTAGGACAACAAACAACTTAAATCTAGGTGTTACATGCACTAACAACTCAATTTACCTGAACTATTGGTCAACGGAAACTCTTGCTGTGAAATTGGCTGAGCACCATTTAGAGGGTGCTCACTCACTGGACTTTCCATTTCCACACAATGATCCACTGAAGGCTTCATTTCTTCTGGCAGCTCAATGTCATTTGTGGAGTTTTCTTGAGCGCAACTGGTCCTGGCAGCATTCTCATTATGAAATGGGGTCTGCAGTGTTTCTGGCAGGCTGCGAACACTATCACTGGGTTGGAGGTACTTTTCAAATTCCCCCTAGGAGGCACAAGATTGCAGCTTTAAACTTATTCTTACAGACAATATTATGCAGCAACTACAAAATAAATATTAGTAGGAATAGCTCAACACCAAGGGCAGACGAGTTTTATCACATCATCCTTCTTCCACACACAACTTATCCTTGGCCAATAATTTATGACAAGCCATTTTTTTCTGGTTTTGTTTTTACATTGATACACTTCCTCATTTCCAACTCTTGGCTTATTCATTGGCTGCTACCAAATATTGAACAGATGGCATGTAGAGGGCAAAATCTGGCTTTACTGCACCAAAGGGCAGTTTAATTTATCACAGAAGCAATTTGGAAAAGCTTTGATCTGTATGTCAGTTTTTCAGTAGAGAGCAAACTCCTGATTTATTGGTGATACAGTGGAGATGTATTCCATCTGAAAATAACACTAAGTGAATTTTGAAACCACCATGAATTGAAGTTTAGTTTTATTTAGCCCATGAGCCTGGCTCAACAAGAATCTAGGGCAAAATGGCTAATTATCTAATGAACAGCTCTAAAGTGATGTCATTCTTCAATTCTACATTACAATGGATATTCTTTGAAATATTTTAAAATTTCTAGCTTGGTCAGGTTATGTTCTGATACAAAATTCTAATCATAAAAACTCAAGTTTAAGTTTAGTCATTGAACTGTACACATAGATACCACTAAATGAAACACTCTTCCGGACCAAGGTGCACAACATACTAAGTAATACTAAGTAATATTACCACAAATAAATTAATAAATGAGGTTCACATACAACAAGCTTACAATGCTACTGGTGCTTCCTATAGTACATGATCAGACCTGGGTAATGGCAGGGAATTCAGTTGTTTACAGTTCAGAGGAAGCGGTTTCCCATCCCAACAGTCCTTGTCCTAATGCTACCTAATGGCAGGAGGTTAAAGAACAGATACGAAGATCCTTGAAAATGCCAGGGCAGTGCTCCTGGTAAACATCTCAGATGGTTGGAAGATGATCCCTCAGCAGTTCTTTCACTTCTTTGTAGGATGTGGAGGTTAAATGCCTTTCAATTCTTGTTATACATGGTGATGGAGCTGGTCAGGACACTCGATGGTGGCTCCTTTGAGTCATTTTCAATTTCTACAACCCTATCCCAGTCCTATTAATGGTATGAAGGGACAGAGGGGCTGACCCACTTCAAAGCATTATGACCAATAGTCAACATACCGGTTTAATAAATCTCCACAAATGCAGCCATTAAATTTAAGCTTACCTTCTCTATGCTCTCTCCAGTACAAGTACCTTGTTGCGGAACACTAAATAGAAGAAACGCTCATTAGAAAGATGTTTCAAGGATCCATGTATATAACCATTTGCAAGGTAAGCATATGGAAGCCTTCCCCGAATTAATTCTGCCTTCTAGTTTTCAATGTTTTCTGAAGCACAAGACTTGAATCTCATTGCTTTATAACATCGTACAAGAATCTGCACAAATGAAGCCCTTCTAAAAAAAGAAATTAAGATCCACAATCAAAGCTGGAATCAGTCCAACCATAACTGTCATATCATCCTGCTTGCCACAATAAAATGTATAATTTATTTTAAACCACAGTGAATGCTTACAACGTTAAGCATTGGGTTGATTAGGAATCATTGGACCATGTATAACTGGGTTAGAGTATTCTTTTGTGATTGATTCTAGACGTGGCAAACTTCACCTTCTTTCCAGATCTACACCATTACTGGGAAAAGTCACAAGTTATCTATTCATTTGACTTAAATGCAAAGACGTTACATCCAATATTTTCAAGAAAAAAATTCCCAGTTTTGTGTCTCTTGTAAAAGATGTGCTGATTTTAAGGTGACCCGAACCCATAGTTCTAACCAACTACCATCTTGCATTTGTCATGGAATCTAACAGCACAGAATAAAGGCCTTTTGGTCCATCAAGTCTGCACAAATTATCAAACTCATTTCTACACCTATCTTACTCCACATCATTTTGTTCTCTTCACATTCTTGTTAACTTGAATGTACAAAATCATGATAGGGTGAATCATGTCAGCTACCTGACCGCATATGT
Organism: Hypanus sabinus; assembly: GCF_030144855.1. Lineage (NCBI taxonomy): Eukaryota > Metazoa > Chordata > Chondrichthyes > Myliobatiformes > Dasyatidae > Hypanus > Hypanus sabinus. The sequence goes on from NC_082734.1 coordinate 31,249,216, forward strand.
TCTTGATGTGAAGATGTATCACTCCTTCATAAAAAATTAACTTAAAGCTAATTGTTACTTGGAACTGTGCACACCCTTTGTCACCTCTACTCAATGCTAGAGGTTTCTGCTTTTGCCTTGCCATGATGGGGGCCTAGCTCAGTAAACCCACCCACCCTGCTCATGCCCATTAGGGAGTAGGCTATCCATGGCAGGACCACCAGACCCAAGCAGTAAGGGTGAACAACATCGCCACACACACCCCCACTTTATCATTTCCTATCGGCCACCTTATGCACAGATACTTGTGTGTGTACTTTCTGTAAAAATCAACATATACAAACTATTATATTCACTGCTTTTATTATTGTATTCTTTATATTTTTTGTGCTGCACTAGATGTAGAGCAAGTTATTTTCTCCTCCTTTACACTTGTATTCTGCAATTGACTTTAAACAATTTTAATTTTAAATTGGTGCTGGCAAGGGACTTGTTAGCAATACAAAATTTGTTCCACCAAATTTGTTCCTACAATAATAAAAATGAAAAAAAGTAAGCCGACTTATGATTGTGGCGCGGTGCTGAGCAGTCGTGTGTCAGAGCTCCTTCGGAAAGTCTTGAAATTACGCAGCCAAACAACCTCGAATTAACTGAACAGTTCCAGTTTGTCTGATTGGAAACTGAGTGATAGCCTAAATGCCACCGAAACCAACAAAGCAGAAGCAAAAGTCTTTGAAATTAGACCCCACCTGTTACCATGTGGTGCAAGCTAACAATAATGCTAGTGAAGAGGCAACAGACACCAGCACGGCAGCAGGCCCAAACCAAATCCTATACAAGGAGTACAAACTGATCTGAAAGCTGTCAGAGTGCGCATTACAGAAGCAAGATAGAATTAGCACTAATCAAGATGACATCATCTCTCTGCATAATCAAAATACAACCATGAAAGCAGCTATGGAGATGTTAGTGTTTAAAATGGACAACTTGGAAAATTGTAGCTGCCGTTCTAACCTTCGCTTGGTGGGTCTTTCAGAGAGGGCAGAAGGGTCTGATATGGTCTGTTTTTTTTTGGAAAAATGGATCCCCGAGGTGCTTGGTGCTGAAAACTTCTCTGGGCCCCTGCTGATTGAGAGAGCGCACAGAATTGGTAGGGCTAACAAAGTTGAAGCACAGTCAGCTAAGCTACCCAGGGTAGCGATAGGTTCCTAAACTACACGGCCAAGACCCGGGTTACGAAGGCTGACAAGCTGAAAGAACCTGTACTTTTCGACAATCAGAGAATCACGTTTCCCCCCGATGTCTCTACCGCAGGTGAAGGAAAATTTTTGATCCAGTGAAGAGTTAGCCTCGCTCTCCATCCCAGACCTACAGTATGAGATAATACACCCTGCTAAACTGCTGGTGACCTACAAAAGAAAACGCCACACTTTTGGCAGTGCATCGGCAGTGGAGAAATTTGTGCAGGAGCTGAAGGACTACAACTTGGAGGCTGTGGACAAGTGAGACAGTACAGCAGTTTTTGACTTTTGCTTGAATAGGTATGTTCAAAGTGCCTAAGGGACATAAATGAACACTATTGAACGTTAACAGTGTGTAACTTACTGCATTGTTTATGCTAACAAATTTGCATCGTTTCTCATTATCTTCAGTGGCACTGTAACTACGATCAGGTTAAATTTGATAAAGACTCTTGGTATAATTTGGTTGTAATATTCTCTACTGATAACATTGGGGCTTTGTTCTGGCTGCCATGCTGTTTCCTCACTATGACAATGGTGCGGGAGGTCCAGTTAAGCATAATTAGGCCCTCTTTCAGGGCAATCAGGAGGTGATCGTGGGGTGGGTGGGTGTATTTCAGTTCGAGAAGTACACTTAAGTTATGTTTATAATGTTCTAGTTACTATTTACTGGTTTTTACTCATTTTTTTTGTTTCGTTGTAATCTCAGTAAGCAGTCATTCTAAATTAACTCAGCTCAACATGATTGAAATTATAACTAATAGCCTATGCCCTGCCTATTTCAGTTTACCTCTTGGAATGCAAGAGGATTAAATAAACTTGTCAAGTTAAAGCAAGTCATGAGTAGGATATGACAGTTAAAAGCCAAAATAGTTTTACTGTAGGAGACCCATTTAACCCGAGGATATAGTTAGAGTAAGGAGGAGATAGCCGGGACTGGTTTTTCCAGCCTCTTTCAGCTCTCACTCACTTAGGGGGGGGGGGGGGGGTAATTACCCCTATACATAAGTCAGTGCCTTTCCACCTTGTTATTGTTACTGAAGACCAATCTGGCAAATTCCTTATTATTCAATGTGAAAATTTCTCTATCAGGTTTAATTTGGTCAATGTGTATGGGACAATGACAACAATCCAGCTTTTTTCAGATATCTGTTTTTATCATCAGCTGCTCTGCTGGTCCATCTTATAGGTGGCGATTTTAATTGTGCACTTCAACCTGAACTAGACAGATCTAATGGGATAGATACCTCTCACCATCAGACAAGAAGAGTTATTGCAATGAGCTAAAGACTTTAATTTATTTAATGTGTGGAGAAGGAAGAACCCAGATAAACTAACTTTTTCCTGCTATTCTAGCACTTGCCAGACCTTTTCCAGAATTGATTATTACTTAGTTTCAGCTGCTTTAATATCCACAATTATAAGCTGCTAGTACGATAGCATAATAATCTCAGATCATGCCCCAGTTTCATTTATTTTGAACCTGCCTAACACTTTACATTACTCCCCAAGATGGCGGCTTCAAACGATTTGATTAGGGATCCAGAATTTATAGAGTTTATTGGAGAACAGATAGACTACTATTTTGGAAATAATACGAACCAAACCTGCTGCTAGAAGGTGGGAAGCCTTTAAAGCTTTTCTAAGAGGTCAGATGACTAGCTTTAAACATAAATATTTTAGATTGGAAATAGAACAACTTGAAAAAAAATAAGAGACTGAATCTGAAATATTTCCAAATCTCTCAGCAGCTATTTGCAGAACTTAACAAACTGAGAGCTAAATATAATGTATTGTCCATTAATAAGGCAACAAAAAGATTGTTGAGACTGAAGCATTCCTATTTTGAGCAGGGTGAAAAGGCTAGTAAATTCTTGGCCTGACGCTACAAACAGAAAGGGCAATAAACTCCATACAATCAGATGAGGGGGTGACAACTGCTGACCCAAAAGAAATAAATATCCACCCTGTATGCGGATGACGTAATTTTGTTTTGCTCCGCCTTGAAACAAACATTACCTGCCTTAATTTTCCTGATAAGTACTTTTGCAGGCTATGAAATAAACAATTACAAATCTGCAACATTATTTATGGATAAGGATGAGAGACTCAATTCCCCCCACTCTAAACTCCATTTATGGTGTCAGAACAGGGTTTTACTTATTTGGGTGTTAAAATTACTCCTACTATTGATAAAACTATCCCAATTATAACTCTCACAGACTAAGTTATTCAACTTATAAACAGATGGACGAAATTGCCCATATCTTTGATTGGACACAAACATTCCAAAAATGTAAATTTTACCAAAGTTCCCGTACCTTTTCCAATCTATCCCACTTTTTCCTCCATCATCTTTCTTTTATTTAAGAATTTTTTTCTAATTTTATCTGGAATAATAGACATCCAAGACTCAGGCTTTCCCTATTATATTTGCCGTATGATAGAGGCGACTTACAGCTACCAAAGCTTATATGGTATTTCTGTGTGGCCCAAATTTGAGCTGGAATGTTTTACTTTGTTAAAGATCACATCCCTACTTGGGTCTCAATGGAATCCCAGTTGATCAATATCCCTCTAGAACTATATATGTATTCAGCAGATAAGAAAAAAAACTGGTCAAACAAACTAAAACCCCTTTCTTAAAAAAATACAATAATGGTTTGGCACGATGCTCTTGTGTATTTGGGAGAGACATCACAGTTATCTCAGTTCACTCCTATCTTTGGTAATGTCAGCTTCTGACGTGGCAGAGCAGACCCTGGCTTTAAAACTTGGTTGACCCGAGGCACAGCTAAGGTGTTGGATCTTTATAATGGCAATACATTTATGCCATTTGAAGAACTCAAGGCCACATATGGAATTCCAACAAAACACTTTTTTAAAAATAACTTCAGTTGCAAAGTTTTATTATGTCCAGGCAAGGCTACAATTCGAAGCTCCTGCCTTTATCTACCCTAGAAGACATCACTCTGAAATTATATGTGGCTAGGGGACATGCATCTGTATTATATAATTTGTTTGCAAGTAAATGCAAAGAGTCATCAAACAACATACTACAAGCATGGAGAACTGCTTTGCATGAGAATCTGTCATAAAAAGAGTGATCAGAAGCTTGTTCCTTAGTTCAAACCCAATCAATAAACACTATTTCTAAATTACTACAATACAAAAGGATAACCAGACAGTACATTACTCCAGTCAGGTTGCATCACTTCAACCCCAACATTCCAGACACATCATTAAATAACCACCAGAAGAGGTCTCTGTTCCATTGTATGTGAGAGTGCCCCCAGATAATCTGATTCTGGAAGGTGGTGCTGGATTTGATCAGTCAGATTATTGGAAAAAAAAGGCGCCCCTTGATCCTAAATTATGTATTCTGAATATTTATCCAAAGGACTTTGTAACCTCCAAAAATGTAAGGTCTCTGCTTAATATTTGTTTTTTGGAAGCCAAACTCATGGAAAAAAACCAACAACCAGTGGACTCTCACAATAGCTGAAAGGAATGACTTATCTTGCTCTAGAAAAGATAAACTACATCATAAAAAACAAACTTGGCAAATTTCGGTAAAGTTTCTGGAGAACAATAATCAGGATGATGAAAGTAACGAACTGAATCGACTGCTTTTTTAATGGTGGGGTCTTTGCTTTTTTCTGTATGTTTTTTCTTCCTTTTGATTTCTTAAATATTTTATTTTTTTTCCTTTTCTTTAACTTTGTTGTACTTTCAAACCTACAGATGATCTAACGTGTTTTCTTCTCACTCTGTAAAAGCAATGAAGGGATGTTTATAAAAAAATGAAAAAGTGTTGAAATTAAGAAACTTACTATACTAATTTGAACAACTGGCAGGATGAAGGGATTCATTCATTACTACAAAATACAGCAGGAATAAGCCAGTCCCAATAGTCTGCACTTCTTGAAATAAACTTAGCAAGCAGGATACTTACCCCTCTCCAACCACTGAACTAAAGTCTGTCATTCCAAGCAATTCCATACTTGTCCTGGAATTACAGCCGTCAGAAATTTGTTGGCTCTGCTTGCCTGCCATACACAGCTCAGGAGAGGCAGGAAGGGCTGAAGAACAGAAACTTGATCTAGTGGTGCTGCATTGTTCTTTTGATCTTTGTTTTGATGCCCCGTCATTTGTACAAGTTTTGGGAGTTGCTAGATTAATGATAAAATTTCAAAGTTAATTGCTGTCACTTCAAATTTCACATATCAAACAACTGATTCTAAATTTTGTTCTAGACAAACTACTCAGCAGCTATAGAACGAAAACAGTGCCTTTCATTGGCAACAGGCTCGTCTTTAATGTGACAGATTTAACTTGAATGCAATGGAATTTCATATTCTTGCTGCACTTGGGATACATAAGCTCATACAATCAGTCAGCATACTGGTTTATGCTGGTAGTTTCCAATCACATTTGTGTGATGGGGTTAGAAAAGGCAGAACTAACATCAGGCATTGTAATTTAGCAGAAATTCAAGGTAAATATCCAGTTAATTTGATATGCTCAAATAGTGATCACTGCAAAAAGACAAACTAAGTTTATCTAATATTTTAACATATAGAACATAGAATAATACAGCACATTACAGGCCCTTCGGCCCACAATGTTGCGCCGACCCTCAAACCCTGCCTCCCACCTTAAATTCCTCCATACCTCCATAAGGTTGTTAAACCTTAAGTGTTGATGAATTGCAGACCAAAACATCAAATTATGGATACATTATATTTGCTAATTACAATAATTTGCTAAAGACTAAGCATACTTCTAAGCTAGGAGCATTTGAAGTTACACAACTTGGATCAAACTTGTCGATTACTATCTCTGCCCAATAGATAGCCTGGGGTGATAAAACTCACAGCACCAATCCAGGGGAATGCTCAATTTGGATTGCTTCTCATGGTCAGCTACAGAAACAGGTGTCTTTGGGGAAAGTTGGACTGCTTAATGGGAGGCTAAAGAGCCTACCTGAGGTTCAGACATTTAACGCATTGTGGTAGAGCCCTGCTATTCTGAATATGCAATATCCAAGCCGTGCACTGTTGAGTCAAGAGCTAGTCAGAATCTGAGAGTTGTACACTACAAAGCCCTTTGACTTTGATATCCAATATCTCTACACAACTAATATCTTGCAGCCCAGACAATATCCTGATGAATCTCCACTTTATACTCAATTACATCTTTCTAAAAAGTGTGGGCAAAGGATTAAATACCCTTGACAATACAAACACCTTAAATTGAGTAGTTTCATGCACATGGCACAAATATTTCAAAAATTAGACAGCAACATACACCAAGGTAGGTTAGAAATCAAGTTTTCTGGACCACAGAAGAGCAGCCATTCCGCTGAATGAAATTGTAGAAGAGCAGTAATCAAACAAGAATTTGAACAGAATTTGTCAAAAGGTATCAAGAAATCTGGAATGTCTGTACAAGTACATGTCTAACTTAGAAACATCGCACTGATGTGTGGCAACAAATCTTACCAGGAAAGATTTTTGCAGGACTCTCCACTCTGAAGAATCCTGCATCAAAAACAATGACATCACTTTGAGTTTCTTTTTTGTTGGAGTCAGCCATTCCCTCTTTCATTCTGGCCTTCATTGCTGCCTTCACAGCTGCCAAACGGCTCTTTGGTGCTGCACTGGCTTTTATTACTTCCTCTGGTTTGGACTTGGCAGTCTTCTTCTAAGTGAAAAAGCATTTAGTTAGTACATATGGAAAAAACTTCATTAAATTCACACACAATTGTGTTTGAGTTCAAGAGCCGCATAGTAATATTCATGGTTAGACCAGACTTCGAATTGGTTCGGTTCTGTTTGCCTCCCTATAGGAAGGATAGAGGATTTAGAGAGTGTACAGAGGACGCTACCTGGATTAGAGAGCATGTCTCATGAGGAGATGTTGAACAAGCCAGGGCTTTTTTCCTTTGCAGGAAAAGAAGTGACATGATAAGCATAGTTTGAGTGGACAGGCTGTGACCTTCCCCCATCCCCTAAGGCAATAATGGCTAATACAAGGGGGCATATTTTTGAGGTGATTGAATTATAGAGGATTTCAGGCAAGTTTACTTAAAAAAAAACACTACAGAGAGTGGTGGGTGTATAGAATATGCTGCAAGTGGTGGTGGTGGTGGTAGACAATTACTGTACATTATGGATATTTAAGAAACTCTTGGATTGGCACATTGCTGACAGAAAATGGAAGGCTATGCAGGAGGGAAGGGTTAGATTGTTCTTAGATTGGGCTTGTACTGTGCTGTAGTGTTTTATATTCTATGTACTGTTTTCAGTTGATGTTTGCATCTTCAGAAAATATTACCTCTTTGAAACTGGTATTGCCTAATAAAGCCATTATTTAAACAGATTCATACAACTGCTATACTCTTCTCAAAGGCTTTACAGGAGGAAACAGGAGGTAGTTGAATGGTCACCCAAATCCTTCAACTATTTTAATCTTTGTAGGACGTATTGACAGATTAAAAAAAAATCCCTTGACTGCTATAGCAATCTCATTTAAAAACAATAAAAATTATGGGCTTGAAGATGGCTTCTTAAAAAAAATATTAATTTGATAATTTTTGGACCTTGGAACAACACTAAAGACATTGATCATGGGCAGAAGGGACTGAACATTGACAGTGTAGGCTTCAAAGTTGACTAGAATGCTCACCAATATTTATACACTTTTCTGTGTAAAGATACAACCCAACTATCAAGTAACTGTTCTAGATTCTTAAATTTCTAATCCTTTACCTTGACCACTCTTTTGGGTGATGATGGCTCCTCCCAGTTATTTGCTTGAATCTTCTTCAAATGCTCAAATTTTTTATTCACATCTTCAACCTGGAGAGAAAAGATAAAAAAAAATAGATGCAATGATGAAAAGTTAGATAGCACATTGAAAATACAAGTCAGGGTCTGGAAACTGGAGTAGCCAGACAGCTTTGTATTTTAAAAATGCAAGGACAATAGCTTTGAGTACAAATTTCATTTTATGCTTTAACTCCATCTCCATTTTCACTACATTAGTCAGTTTAAATAAAAAACTATGGCTTGTCATTTAGATTCAACTAATGCATAGCAGGGGATTATAGTTGGCAAATTCATTCAAGTACCTCCAACTAGGTGGAACCCTAGCAAGGGAAACTCTTGCCCAGTTTTCTCTTTACCTTGCTGTACCATTTGCCTAGCACTTGCATTTCTTATTCTTGTGACCTTTGAAAAGAACTGGTCAATTCCTCAGATTAGCAGTAACAAGCTCTGGCCATTGTCAGGGGAACTGGAGAGATCCAAATTACTATAACATCTCACTGATTTCTTTTCCAAGTGCTTGTGGGTACACTAAAGATCAATACCTTAATCTCCCAGCTGCCCCAGCCACTTCTAATTTGTTACTTGTGGAACCACAGGATACCAATATGAAGTCAATAAACTCAGGGGAGGAAATATAGAACATAGATCTTCTCAATCTACCATTAAAATGTGATTGCATTCTTCTGAAAAAAAGAAAGTCAGTTCCAATTTACTCATAGGATCTGATTTGAAGTTGTTTTAAGGAGTCAAAAGGAAGCTTTTGATACCTGGAAGTAGATCATGTCCCAAAACCCTTCAAGATCTGCACAGGTGACTTCTTTTTCACTCGTCTTGAACTCGCAGTTGTCGATAAGACCATTAAACTGCTTAAATCGCTCAGCCATGAGGAGGCGTGCCTGTCCCACAGATGAACGAATCAGGTCCTTAACTAGCCAAAAAGTAATATTTTTGATTATGAGTCAGACTCTGAGCAGCTTATCTGATTTTTCCTCAAGATACAATTTTGCAAAATGATACTGTGGACTGAAAGTAAAGATTATAGATTATAAATTCAATTACAGCAAATTATCCACTAAAAGATCAAAATAGAATTAAGTGTATGTGTTGACTGGGATGTAAAATGATAAAATGCAGATTAGGCAAAATCTAACTATTAGACAACCTACAGATCACAATAACAGTAGCCATACTCAACACTATTGCAAAAGAGAGTGCAAAGAATTTGAACAAAGACAGGTTACTGAAGACTAGTTTATACTTCAGAATACATTCCAATTGACATTAAAGATGAATACCAATTAGATTTTAAACTATTTATCCCCTCTGCAATAATTCAAGTAGATTATCAGAGTAAATAAGCAATACTGACATAATACGTAACACAATAATGATACACTCAGGGCACCATTAGGCACACCTGTATGTTAATACAAATATCTAATCAGCCAATCATGTGGCAGCATCTCAATGCATGCAGAGATGGTCAAAAGGCTCAGATATTGTTTATACCAAACAGCAACAGGGAAGTAATGTGATCTGAGTGACTTTGAGATTGTTATTGATGCCAGACAAGGGTGATGGGAGTATCTCAGAAACTGATCCGCAGGGATTTTTCAGTCTCCAGAGTTCAGAGAATGGTGTGGAAAAACAAAACATTGTGATCAGCAGTTCTGTGGGCGAAAACATCTTGGAGAGGTCAGGAGAATGGCCAGACTGGTTCGAGCTGACAGACAGACAACAGTAACTCAAATAACCACATGTTACAACAGTGGTCTGCAGAAGAGCATCTCTGAACACACATATTAAACCTTAAAGTGGGCGGGCTACAGTAGAAGACTAAACAGATTCCGCTCATGCGGCCACTTTATCAAGTATACTCTAGTATCTAATAAAGGGGTCACTGCAGGACTTCTGGTAAGATGGCGATTGTTTAGTTGCTCCGAACTTTTGCTCCATCATTCTTCTTACCTTTGCACGATATGTCTCCCTTCTTAAACCTTAGTTAGGTACTTTATTAGTTCTCTTTTACCTGCCTGCGAACACAAATATCTTATAATGGCTACCAAAAGTACTAAAACAAGGAGAAAGGAAACTTCTACCGCTTTGCCGGCTGACATTCTCGCTGTTCTGGAACAACATCGACAAGATACTTTAATGGATTTTAGAACTGAATTTAGAACCTCTTTCAACCAGCTGAATGTCAAATTGGATCAGATTAATGCTAGAGTGGATGAACATGCTGAACATTTATCTCACATTGACGTAACTTCTGAAGATTTAAAACACCATGTTCAATATCTTGAAACTCTCTGCTCCAACCTAGAGGAGAAGAATAGTAAACTTTTTTCCAAAATGGTGGATCTTGAAAATCGGAGCAGACGTTGCAATCTACGAATTCTTGGTTTGCCAGAGGCCACCGAAAAGGGCTCTCCCGTTGAATTTTTTTCCAAGTTTCTCTATGAGATTTTCAGGAAAGAATTTCTTCCGACTCCACCTGAGCTTGAAAGGGCACACAGGATCTATGTTCCTCGAGCAATTCTGGGTTCCCGTCCACAGCCGATTATTTTATGCTTTCATCAATACCAGGTGAAAAACCGTTTGATGATGGAGGCACACGGCAGAGGTACATTTGCTTTTCAAAATACTGTCATTCGTTTTGTGGAGGATTATGCCCCCCAGGTTCTGAAGATGCATGCTGAGTTTAAAGGTGTAATGAAAGTGCTTTTTGATCGCGGATTCAGACCCTCTCTCCGAAATCCAGCCGATCTTCGAATTATGCTTACTACTGGAGATTATAAGTGGTTTAAATCAGTGAAGGAGGCTGAGGCGTTTGTTGGAAGTCTTCCAGCCACCTCGTCTTCTTCGGAACCAGCCTGACCTTCTAAAATGGTTGATAAGTACTTCTCGAAGTAAAACTATTTTTTCCGAACTCAGACTTTACTTGAATAATTCAGTCATTATCTATTGAAACTCTAAGGGCTGTAGTCAATCTCTCCCTGGACTTGGTGCGTTTTTCCTAAATAGATAATTTAAGTTTAATGTTTCCCTGCGAACTTTTAGATTTTACCTGTGTTATCTATTTTATTTTTGTATAACCTTATCTATAGAGAACTACAATTATCTTTAACTTGTTTTGGAGGTTTGGAGTTTTTATTGAAGGCCTCCCTGTTGGTTGATTCATAGTTTAAGTTTTGCTTTTTTTTCTGTAAGTGGTTGATAAGGACTCTCTTTGAATTTTATAATTTCCCCCTTTTCTCCCTCCCCCCTTTTTTTTTCTTTTAATCTTTTAAAAATTTTCACGGGTAGGTTAGTTTTAGTTTTCTTCTGATTTTCTTTGTATTAAGTTTTATACTTCTGTTGAAGTTGTTCCTATTTGTAATTCTGTTTTCTAGTGCATAAATTAGTTATTATTTGCTATATTATTTATACGGAAAATTTGTTAACAACACAGAACTGGAAGTCATACTTAAGTTAATTTTTTTGGTCGAGCTAGCTGCTTTTTTAGGTAGCCGTCTAATTTTGGGTTGTGGGGTGGGGGTGGATTCTCCAGTTCCAACACTACTCATTGTTTCTTTTGTTTTCCTTTGTTATTCAGGACATGTCTCTGTTTTGATTCTACGGATCTATGTTTACATTTTTGCTCCCAGACTGTTATTGTACTGCTTGATTTTTTATATGCCTGCTACCTTCTATGCATTAACAATTGATAATGGTTAATTCACTTAAATTTGTGAGCTGGAATGTAAAGGGATTGAATCATCCTGTTAAAAGAAGGAAGGTCTTCTCGCATATTAAACAACTCAAAGCTGACATTGCTTTCCTTTAAGAAACTCATTTGTAGTTTTGATAATTCTCAGCTTCTGTCAAAGTGGGCGGATCAGCATTTTCATTCATCCTTTGCTGCCAAAGCTAGGGGAGGGAGGGGGGGGGGGGTCTCCATCCTTATCAATTCAAATATTCCTTTTGAACTCCATAATAAGATATCTGATACAAATGGCTGTTTTATTATTGTTTCTGGTAAATTATACAATACTAAAGTTGTACTAGCAAACCTGTATGCTCCCAATTTTGATGATGTTAATTTTTTTGAACATTTTTTCTCCTCACTACCAGATTTAAACTCATACTCTCTTATACTGGGTGGCGATTTCAATTGTTGGTTAGATCCTAATTTGGATCGATTGTCCTCTGTTACTAGATTACCTACTAAATCTGCCTTAGCTATTCACTCTTTTCTCTCTAATTATGGTATCTGAGATATGGCGTTTCCTCCATCCTATTGAGAGACTATTTTTTACCCCCCACATGTTCACCATACCTTTACTAGAATTGACTACTTTTTACTCGATAATCAACTTATTCCATTTGTCTATTCTTGTGACTATCAGAGTATACTGATTTCTGACCATGCCCCAATTTCTTTGTCTTTAAATTTTCCTGGTCTCCCTCAGAGGAATAAACACTGGCATTTTGACTCGACTTTATTAGCGGATGATGATTTTCTAAAATATATTAAGGATCAGGTAACCTTTTATTTTAACACCAATATATCATCTGAAATGTCATTCCATATTGTCTGGGATGCCATGAAAGCATATTTGAGGGGTCAAATAATCTCCTATACAGCAAATCTTAATAGAAAGTCCTGTGCAGATCGATTAGACCTTATTAATCAGATTAAAGAATTGGATCAACTGTATGCTCAAACTAAGAATCCTGAATTATACAAGAAGCATGTAGAACTTCAAACTAAATGTAATCTTCTGTCTACTCAACGTGTCGAATGCCAACTTCTTGAAAGTAAGAGTCGCTTCTATATTCATGGTGACAAATCTGGTAAGTTTCTAGCCAATCAGCTGAGACGTTCCAAAGCCAAGCAACATATTACAAAGATCCGGAAGGAGAATGGAGACTTTACATCAGATCACTTAGAAATCAATGACACATTAAAAAATTTCTATTCTCGACTTTATTCCTCTGAATCTTTGAATGACAATATCTTTGTTGATCATTTTTTAAATAATCTGAATATTCCTTCGCTTTCATCTGATTTTAAAGCCAAACTTAATGCACCTATATCATCAGAAGAAATATCTTTTGCAATTTCTGCATTGTCTTCAGGGAAATCTCCTGGACCTGGTTCCCCGTAGAATTTTATAAATCATTCTCCTCACTTCTTACTCCTCAGTTATTCTCAGTATTATTGGACTCGTTTAATTACGGTAAATTGCCACCCTCTTTTAATGAGGCATCTATTATTCTTTTATTAAAAAAGGGTAAAGACCCAACAGAGTGTTCCTCGTATAGGCCGATTTCTTTGCTTAATGTTGATGTTAAAATCTTGGCCAAAGTTTTGGCTTATAGATTAGAAACTATTATTCCCTCTATTATTTCTGATGATCAAACTGGTTTTATTAAAAACAGTCTTCCTTTTTTTAACATTCGGCGTTTATTTAACATTTTATATTCACCTCCAACTGGGATTCCTGAATGTGTTATTTCCCTCGATGCGGAGAAAGCATTTGATCGTATAGAGTGGAACTACCTTTTTGCAGTTTTAGAAAAATTTGACTTCGGTCAAAGTTTTATCTCTTGGATCAAATTGCTGTATTTGTGTCCTACTGCCTCTGTTTTGACTAATTTTCAGAAATCCCAGTTATTTAACCTCAAACGTAGCACCTGTCAGGGATGCCCTTTAAGTCCCTTTCTCTTTGATTTGGCTATAGAACCTTTGGCGATAGCATTTCGAAATTGTCCTGAATTGACCGGGATTTGGAGAGGGGGTGTTGAGCATAAAGTTTCTTTTTATGCTGATGACTTATTACTTTGTCTTTCAAATCTGTCTACATCCTTACCTCCAATGTTTTCACTTCTTGATCAGTTTAGCCAGTTCTCTGGCTATAAACTTAATTTACATAAGAGTGAACTTTTCCCAATTAATAAAGAAGCACAAGAATTAACATTTCGTGATCTCCCTTTTAAAGTAGTTCATAATCAATTTACTTATCTTGGGATTACAGTCACAAGGAAGTTTAAAGATCTCTTTCGTGAAAATCTTGCCAATCTTTCATATACTATAAAACAGAGTCTGTTACAATGGTCACCTCTATCTATGTCTTTGGTAGATCGTATTAGTGTTGTTAAAATGTATGTTCTCCCTAAACTTTATTTATTTCAATCAATCCCAATCTTTTTTTGATTCCTTAGACTCTATTATTTTGTCATATCTGTGGACGAATAAGCGCTCTAGAATTAATAAAGTTTATCTCCAAAAATCTAAAAAAAAAGGGTGGCATGGCTTTACCTAACTTTCGTTTATATTATTGGGCAGCCAATATACGTTGTGCTACCTCTTGGTCTTTTTTCCATGGCCAACCCGAGTGCCCTAATTGGGTGGCAATGGAGTTGAGTTCCACTAAAGATTTATCTATCTCTGCACTTCTTGGCTCTGCACTCCCTAGTAGTTTGTCCAGATTAATTGTTAATCCTCTTGTTAGACACACTTTGCGTATATGGGCTCAGTTTAGGAAATGTTATGGTTTCCATGGTTTTTCCTTTTCTAGCCCTATCTTACATAATCACCTTTTTTTTTTTACCTGCTACGTATGATTCAGCATTCCAGGATTGGTATAGGAAGGGCATTAGACATTTTGAAGATCTTTTTATTGATAATCGCTTCACTTCTTTTCAACAACTCTCTGCTAAGTTCAATCTGCCCAATGCTCATTTTTTTAGATATCTCCAAATTAGACACTTTATTAATCCTTTAATTCCTAACTTCCCTGAAATGCCTGAGAAAAATGTTATGGATTTATTTCTATCTATTAATCCACTAGGTAAAGGTTTAATATCATTTATTCGTGATAAATTAGTATCCTTACGGCGTGCCCCTGTGGATAAAATTAGAATGGCTTGGGAGCATGATTTAAATATCTCCTTATCGGATGAGACTTGGGACTTGATTCTCAAATCTGTTAATTCAACCTCTTTTTGTGCTCGCCATTGCCTTTTACAGTTTAAGATTGTTCTTAGAGCCCATATGTCTAAATCTAAACTATCTCGATTTTACCCTAACATTAGTCCTCTGTGATAAATGCAAAAGGGGCGAGGCCTCTCTCATTCGTATGTACTGGTTTTGTCCTAGCTTGGAGAAATTTTGGAAAGATGTCTTCATAATGTTATCTTATATTCTGAATCACCACTTGTTCGGTTTTTTGGGTGAGACAGATTTACGTCTGAGTTCGACTAAGTGTCGAATATTATCTTTTGCTTCTCTCCTGGCTAGACGTTTAATCCTCCTTAGATGGAGAGATGTTGCTCTGCCCACGCATGCTCAATGGCTTAATGATATTATGTCCTGCTTAGACCTTGAAAAAATTCATTATTCAGTTCTTAATTTGGATACAAAGTTCCATAAGGTCTGGGGACCTTTTATTGAGTACTTTCATAACCTTCCTCTTAACTAAGGTTTTTTTTCCCCTCCGGTCCCTTGCTTTCAGCTCCTTTTTTTTGGTAGTAGGCATTAATATCTTCTGTTGCTAAGTGTATTTACAGTTTTGGGGGTTTGAATGTCCGGATTTATATTCTCTATATTGTGTTGTGGTTGGTCTGGAGTTCTTTTTTGTTGTGGGGCTTGGGGAGGATACTAATTTTACATGTCTTCAATTTGGGTACTTTCTCAATTATCTTCTTTTGTATTATATTATTATTGTATGTTTATTTTTGCACTGTATTAATGTTCTTCATTTTGATCTGCGGTTTTTTATCTGTAGTGATGTAGAAAATGTATAAAAAAAACTAATAAAAAAAGGGGTCACTGAGTGCAAGTCACTGAAATTATATAGAATCTTGGTGACACTACCTGAAATACTAGTTGTGCTAGTTTAACCAAATATAGAAACAATAAGTAAATCTACATCAGAATCTCCAGTTAAACACTTTGCAATCAATTAAGTCAATAACTCAATAAATTAATTTTTGTATTTATGCATTGGGACTCATGTAACTGCTTAACATTTTTAGAAATTTGCCAATATCATAAAATTTAAAACAAACCAAATTCAAACTTACTAGGTTCCAGTGCTCAAATTCAGTGTCTTCATCATTGACACTGTTTGCAAAAGAGAAGGCAAGGATACAAGCATACAAAGTATCCTCAAGCCTTTGGCTTCAACTCGTTGAAGTTGTGTTCAACCTGATGCAAGGCCATTAGTTTTTGGAACAGTGAATAAACTGCAGTCCTTTTGGTTTATGTGGCAGTATAGCACACAAACTAGGAAAAATCCATACCTACTTAAGATTCTGTTTTTTAAAAAATGGAAAATAGCTCAGAAACTGCAAAAAGCCATATTAGTTACATGATAACCAAAGGCAGTGAAGCTGCATGCCAATTAGAGTAAAGTCATCTTAAGATTTCACATGCCATTCATTTGATTAGCCTTCAAACAGAATCATGGTCTGAAACATTTCAAAGGGTAAGATGACATTGTTCAACAATTCTCAACCAGAATGTTCATACAACCAGTGACCCCATTCCCCAAGAAATACAATAAACATAATAAATAATTTCTATTGAGGAATGGTACAAGGGCCACCAATGGTGGGATCTAACCAAGATAACTGAGATTGCATAGTTTGGAAGAATGAGAGTTAATTTGAGACATAAAAGATCTTGATGGGGTTGTTAGGTGTATGACAATAAGGGATTGATGGTTCAAGAGTTAAATTCTACACAGGAGGGATCTGGAGAGCCAGTTATTAAAGAAAAATAGACACTTTTTGGATACAAAGGGAATTGAAGGATTTGACGTTGGCGAGGTAATAGATTTGTTTACTATAATTGGTATTAACTCACGAAGTCCATCTTACCACGATCTGGGACCGCCTCAGAATTTACCCATTCATTCCACTGCTGGCAATGCAGACTCAAATTCTCTGTCTCTGATACAATGACTCCTCTGTAAGAAAGTTATGAATGAGTTCACACTGAGAAGGTTTAAGCTACTTCCTCCATGCACCCCAACAGACCTAAGCCATTCCTGAAGTAGCCTAGCTAGTGACCCCAAAATCCACCAGTAAGATGACCCTACAATGACCAAGGCATTTTGCTAATTTATTTAGATGCAATCTGGATTAGTAAAGCCAATGAGAACAAAAGCTTCCATAGGCTATCCACTTAATCTTATTTTCCAAATTTCTTGTTCAAGTAAACAAAATTTATTTATTTTTTTAAAAAACAAAAACAGTGTAATCTGTTTCAGTAGAAGGCAATATCTGATGTTAAACTAATTTGCCATCCTTTTGTTGTTAATACACTCATTAATGTAAATCTGTACAAAATCTTATTACAACTAGACACAGTAGCATGATACAATTCTCAAAAATGGTCGGTCAACTCTGCCCTCCATGATTCTGACTTGTAGCTAGCCAGATTGGAAACAAAGCTCTAATCATACATGTTGGAAAAGAATCAGACTTCCAGTTAGTCCACTTCAAATGCCCCACAAAAGACTAGAAAAATACACAAAGTTAAAGTAGGTCTGGTCAAAACACTGAACTTTACCATGACTAAACTACTTTTGCAGAACATTTGAGATCCTGTTGGCTCTACATGAGTATTACTATCTGAGCATTAGAAGAGCATGAAACTGCATTTCTTATAAAATTGGATTAGATACACTAAACCAATCTCCTTTTCAATGTCACTACTGCATGCTAACCTGAAATAGGCAACATCATGGACTGATTCGCTGTCAGCAGTTGATGAGCATCCAAAAGGTTGTGCTTTATTGGTCTCTGAAATTTCAAAAGCTGCCATTTGGTTGGGGGGGGGGGGGGAAGAGAGAAGGAATAAAGTCAAGATTTAAAGATCACAATCAAATGGATCTCAATCTCCATCCCCACCTAGACTAATAAAATAACAAATAATAAAATAACAAATAGCTAAAGCCAGGTAAATATAACCCAAGACTGCTCTGTTAAGTAAAAGAAATAAAAACTGAAAATAAACCAGTTTAAAAATTATTCCAGAAAAATAGGAAAATTAAACGCAGAGCCTGCTATTGTGCCAGGCATGGTAGTTGCACAAGGATTATATTCTGACAGAATTAATTACTCAGCCTATGAGAAGTGAATATATAAAGCACTTACCAGTCCTAACAGGTTCTTCACTTTTTGCTTCAGGCATGCTTGATGATTCAACTGATTCACAAGCATTTCCTGTTGACTTTGCTACAATATTCGCAGTTGTAGAGGAGTCTGTGTTACTTTTCCTGAAAAGGAGAGGATAATTCTCAATTACTGTTATGGCAGAATTAATATGGAATGTAAGAACATGGATCAAACACAAATTAAAAAGAAAATATGAAAAAAAACAGTTGGAACGAGGGGCTATGGAAAACTGCCCCTCATTCCGACTGTTTAGATGTAGCCTAAAGTAGGCATGTTACAATCATACTGAATTGTGGGTGAGGGGGTAGGTTTGAGGATCCAAATGGTTTCCATCTGCACTGCATCTTCTTAGAGACAGTCCTTATGAGTGAAGCAAATTCAAGGCAAAAAACCAAAAGAACTGCAGCTTGAAATATATGGGAGAACACATGGTAGTCAAGATCTGTCATCAACATAGGATTTAAATATTCTTGGTCTTCCTATGCACAATTTTAGAATATTAAGGGGTAAACAGTGGAAAGATAGAGCTCTCTGGTAATAAGGCAAAGAATACCAGGACAAGAGACCGCTCCCGTCATAACAGCTCAAGTGTACTTGCAAAATGTTCTTAAAACTTCAATTAGATTTTCACCAATTGCAACACAAACAGCCAAGACAGGAATAGAGATAGGTCATTTGGCCCATCAAATCTGCTCTGCCATTCCATCATGGCTGATTTATTATCAGCCTTAACTCAATTCTCATGCCTTCTCCCTGCAACCTTTGATACCTTTATTAATCAAGAACCTATCAACCTTCACTTCAAATACATCAATGACCTGGCTGACAGAGCTGTCTTTGACAATCAATTCTATAGAATCACTATCCTCTGGCTAAACAAAATCTCTCCATTGTTATAAATGGACGTCCCTCTATTCTCAGGCAGTGCCTTCTGGTCCTAGACAGTCCACAGTAAACATCCCCTCCACGTCCACTATCTAGTCTTTCAGCATTCAATAGGTTTCAACAACCCCCCCTCACATTCTTCTAAACTCCAGTGAGTACAGGCCCAGAGCCATCAAACACTGCTTATACGTTAACCGTTTCATTCCTAGAATTATTCCCGTGAATCCTCATCTGGACCCTCTACAGTAACAGCACATATTTTCTTAGATAAGTGGCCCAAAATTGCTCAATATTCAAAATGCAGTCTGACCAATGCTTTATAAATGCCTCAGCATTTCATCCTTGCTTTTACATTCTAGTCCACTCAAAATGAATGCTAACATTACATTTTCCTTTCTTACTACTGACTCACCAGCAAGTTAACCTTAAGGAATCCTGCAGCAAGACTCCCAAGTCTCTGAACCTCAGATTTCTGAATTTTCTGTTTAGAAAATAGTGCACAACCTTATTCCTTCTACCAAAGTCCATGACCACAGACTTCCCAAAACAATTTTTCATCTGCTACTTTGCCCATTCTCCTAATCTGTCCAAATCATTCTGCAGACTCACTGCTCCTCCACCCATCTTTGTATCACACACAAAGGTGGTCATCTAAAATCATTGACAAATTATGTGAAAAGCAGTCCCTAAACCAAACCTTGCAGAACACCATTAGTCATCAGCAGCCAACCTGAACAAAACAAAGCCCACTCTGCCTTCTGCCAAACAGCCAAAGCCCTGTCCCTGTAATACCATGGACTCTTGCTAAGCAGCCGTGGTCAGGCAAGACTTCCCCTTAAGGAAACTGTGCTGATTTTGACCCATTTTACCCAAGTACCCAAAAAAACCCTCACCCTTATTAGACACCAACATCTTCCTAACGATTGAGGTCAGGCTAACCTGACCTCCATTTTAAAGGAGAGTGACATTTGAAGTTTTCCAGTTACCCAGAACCATTTCAGAATCTAGCAAGAAACACTTATCGTCTGCTACTTTTTGTCCCCCACTTCTATTTCCCCAGTATAATTTTCCAATGGTCCCATATCTCTATTTAAATGAAAAAACTTCATTCTCAGAATTGGCTGGCTTACCCTCACATTTCATCTTTTCTCCCCTTGTGGCTTTTCTTCAGTTGCCTTTTATTGATTTTTAAAAACTTCGGGTTTTTTTGCTATATTATTTGTCTTTTGCTTTTATGCAGCCTTTGACAGCCACAGTGGCATCATCCTCCCTTTAGAATACTTCATTGGGATCATCTATCCTGCACCTTCAGAAATGGTCCCTGAAACTTCAGCAATTGCAGTTCTGCTGTCATCCCTGCTAGTGTCCCCTTCTAATCAATTTGGGCAGGCTCCTCTCGTGCCTCAAATTCCCTTTACTCCACTGTAATAATCATACATCTGATTTCAGCTTTCTCCTCAAATTGCAAGGTGAAACCTATCATATCATCACTTTCTCCCAAGGGTTCCTTTACATTAAGCTCTCTAGACAAATCTAGTTCATTACCTAACACCCAATCCAGAATTGCCTTTCCTCTAGTGGGCTCAACCACAAACTACTATAAAAAGCCATCTTGAAAATGTTCGATAAATTTCCTCTTGGGATCCAGCACCAACCTGATTTTCTCAATCTACCTGCACATTGAAATCCCCCATGACTACTCTAACATTACCCTTTGACGTGCCTTTTCCATCTCCTGTTGTAACTTGTAGCCCCATTCTGGCTACTGTTCAGACTTGTATATAACTTCCATCAAGATCCTTGCAGTTTCTTCACTCAATCCACAAGGCTGCTACACCTTCCAACCTTATTGCAGCTTTAAGGATTTGATTTCATCTTTAAGAAAATCTCAGCTTCTCCTTCTGCCTACCTGTCTGCCCTTTCGATACAACGGATATACTTAGATGTTAAACTCCCAATTATGGTCTTAAAGCATTGCCCACTACTTCATACCTGCCAATCTCTACCTGTGCTACAAGATCTAACTTATCCTCCATTCTGCATTCAAATACAACAGCTTCAGTGCTGTATTCATCACCCTGAAGTTACACTTCAAGCTGATCCAACTCATCCCACTGACTGCCATTCTGCAGTATCATCTGTCTGTCTCACTATACACCATCTGTTTATCTCTCAACTTCCCCATTCTTCAACCCACTCAAAAAAGTGGATAACTTCATTACTGGACACAAGCTTTAGACATTACTTACAAATGGTGTTTGGCAGGACTCCAGGTATGAGAGCTAAAAAAGCTATTCACACTTCGTGGGCTGAGGGGGGTAAATTTGAACTGGGCAAATCCAGGCACAGGTTCAAAGACGTAGTTTTCAGGGGCAAACGAGACTTTCTCCTCCTCAGTTTCAACATCTATGTCTGCACTCAGTGGCTGTCGGTCCTCCTCTTCATTCTGAGCCAATAAGATGCCAGAAGTCTGTGACAGAATCTCTTCTTCAGGAATGGCCTTCATACATGGTTCTACATAAGGGTCAGACTTTGGCTTTGAAGGAATCTGCAAAATAGATTTGATTCAATCCATTTAAGTGCTAGTTTAAATATAAACTGCAAGCAGTAGAAGGTAATAGCAACATTTTTAGACCTCTGATGTCCAAAATTCTCCCTTCTGGAAGTGTGTAGGTACATTAAAACAAACTTCATGCAATCTTAATTTGATCAATTATTCTCGTAGCCTCCACTCCCCTTACCTCACTCTCTATACTGCACTGTAATGCATTTGCATCATAAACAGTATACTGGTATTTATGCACATACCTGTACACAACTTTTATATTTTAATGTAATTCTTTACTCTTTAGAATTGCATGTTGTTTTTTGTTGCATGTCTCACCCTGACCAACACAGCACAGAAAATGTCCAACCATGTAAATGTATGTGGCAAATAAAGTTGATCCATGAACCCTGAATGGACATTATTCAGTTATAACACTGAATAGCCAGAAAGCAAATTTAGTCACATGTAAACAAAATAAAATTGACAAGATTATACAGTTCCACTTCAGTTATTTGCAAGTCCAGCAAATTCTGTAAAGTTCTTGCTTGACCAGCTTGAAAGCTAAACAAGCACCAACTGGACTGGATAATTTTGGAGTCTTATCACGTGAAGATAAAACTTTGGCAGATTAATAATCCACAATTTATCAGCTTGACTGCAACTGAGGAAATACAATTTCAAGTATTGAGATCTTGAGTCCAATAGATGTGATTTGATTCAATCCATTTTTCAGCCCCAACAATGATGCTTCTGTGGTTAAACAAGTCCAGGACCATGATCATGGATTTTAAATTCAGGTGATTGAGTGGAGCATACAATATTTAAACAAAGATTCTGCAGATAATGGAAATCCAGAGGAACACAAAAAAAAAATGCTAGAGGAACTCAGCAGGTCAGGTAGCATCCATGGAAGGGAATAAACAGTTGACGTTTTTGGGCCAAAATACTTCATCTGGACTAGCAAGGGGGTGGAAGTTAAGAGTAAGAAGGTGGGGAGATCGGGAAGGAGTACAAGCTGGCATCTGAGAGGTGGAACCAGGTGAGGGTGGGTGGGTGGGTGATGGGATAAAGTACGGAGGGAGGGGGGGTTGATAGGTGGTGGTGCTTAGGGGCTGAAGAAATCGGATCAGAGAGAACAGTGAACCATGGGAGAAAGGTAAACAGGAGAGGCAGCAGAAGGAGGTGGTTCTCTAATTGCATACTTGTACAGTCTAGCTTAAACGACAGATCCACAATAATGTGGCCAACAAATAGACAAGGTTCAATGAATCTTACAAAGTTCTCTCAACAAAACCTCAAGGAATAAGTATGTGAGGAAGTTCCTTTGGAAAGGTAAGATGTCAAGAATATCGTTGGAAAAATTGACATGGAAATTTGATCTAGGAGGGTTACAACTTCCAAATTTTATTATAAAGCAAATCAACTTAGATTTACTACATCTTTTTTTGATAAAGATTAACCGGCATGGATTAGAATAAAACTAGATAAAATAGGAGAAAATACACCAGAAGATTTTATACATAAATGGGAATCTAAATGGATACGGGAAAAGAAAGAATCTCCTATATTAAAACATTTGATTGATTTATGGAATAAAATAAATGTTGATGATGAAATAAGGAATTCTTTATTAGCAAAGAGATCTTTAATTCAAAATAGACATTCCTTTTACAATGGATAATTGGTTTCAAAAAGGGATTAGATATATAGGAGATTGTTTTGAAGGAGGTATATTAATGTCATTTGATCAATTAAAGAATAAATACAAAATATCAACCAACACTCTTTTTTGTTACTTCCAATTAAGGGCTTATTTAAGAGAAAAATTGGTCAAACAATGTTATTGCCAAAATCTAATGAAATAGAAACTAATTCAAAAAGGAAAAACTAAAAAATTTAATTCTTGTATGTATAGCTTGATTCAAAAACAGGCAATTAAACAAGGAAACCATAAATCAAGACAAAAATGGGAAACTGACGAATATTAAAATTGAAGAAACAAATTGGTCAAGACTATGTCTTGATAGTATAACAAATACAATAAATGTCCATTTAAGATTAGTGCAATATAATTTTTTACATCAATTATATATTACACCACAAAAAATAAATAAATTAAGCCCAAATTTATCTGATCAGTGTTTCCGATGAACCAAGAAATTGGCACTTTTTTACATTCTACTTGGTCTTGTTCTAAAATTCAACCTTTCTGGACAAATTTAAGAGTTTTACTGGAACAAATTATTGGAACACAACTTCTGCATAGCCCAATATTATTTTTATAAGGTGATATTGAAGGGATAAAACCGAAACCCAAATTGAATAAATATAAGAATTCATAAAAATTGCACTGGCAGTAGCCAAAAAGGCTATTGCAGTTACTTGGAAATCGGATTCATACTTAAGTATAGATCGTTGGAAGAATGAAATTTCCAGCTGTATTCCACTTGAAAAAATTACTTATAATTTAAGAGATAAATATGAAACATTTTTGAAAATTTGGTGCCCTTATTTACAAAAGACAGGATTAAATATATAGGTGCTTCGAAGATAAAATAATTGGTTATTCGGGGAAATAAATAAATATATATACTAAAGTTATTATGAACTCCGTGGAGCATGTGGAGATCTTCCGATATCCAGGCATTCTTTCTTTCTTTTTTCTTCTTTTTCTTTTCTTCCATAGGGATGTTAGGGGGGAGGGGTTAAGGGGAGGGGGGGGGAAGGGTAGATAATTTTTTTTCTTCCGTAATCATTTGAAAACTCAATAAAAAATTTTTTTAAATTAAAAAAACAAAACCTCAAGGATGGGTGCCCAAAACTGGAAATGTCGAACTACAAACAACCACACCATACAGATCATCTCAAACCCTTTTGTGAAGGGTTACCATTACAAGGGTTGCCCTTTGAAGCCATGATATCTGTAGAAGCATCAAATATGGGCAATGGTTAAGCATGTCGAGAAAGAGTACACAATACACCCAGGTCAAAGGAGACCTGAGCATAGCAACAATGAGAACTGGGAAAGATCAGGTGGTTCTGAGCAGGAAATAACTAGGACTGCAGCTCCTCAAAAAGAAAGTGCTTGACATTTCCTGCTACAAGAATTCTATGCAAGGTAAAGCAGCAAGTAAAGCAATTAGCCTGGATGTTCTTTTTAAAAAACGTTAGCCACAGACCAGCTCATTTCCCCAGGAGGAAGCCCATGGCCATACTTTAAGGTTTGACAAGCAAGATTGGAGTTACAAACTGGGAAGTATTAACAACTCCAACTTAAATTGTGATACAGGTTTAACAGTTGCTTCAGTGAGCTTAGAAATAGAAAATGCAAGAACAAACTTACTGGTTTGCAGCTTGAAATTTCCCGTGATTTGCCTGTGTTTCTTGTTTTGCTTGATATTGTAGGCTTGGTAGCTAAAAAAAAAAATAATGAGTATCAAATTTTTTGATTTAAGTCACAGCCAAATACAAGTTGCCACTGAGGTCCAACTACTTATGTACAAGATGCCAGAATTAAAGACATCAACCAGCTAGTCTGAAATTTTGCCAGAAAGCAAAGAATTTGAAAACTAGACAATTGGACAATGTTCAAAGTAACTTTCTACTTCGTGGTCTTGTATTTCCAGAATACTGAAAGGGGTTTGAATTAAGGAAGAGGAAAGCTATGCCAGCAATCTACCCATCCAGCAAATGGATCTTCTTACCCAAGGTTGCATTCAGTCTGATAATATAGTAGATTCCAGTCAACTGGCCATCAGTTGTGGGGGCAGCTACTTAGTTGGGAAACTATGCTGCTTAAATGGGACAGAAGACTGTTGTTGAACAGTTTCTAATTAGCATTAGGCACATGTACTTGTGTTACCACACTACACAGTGCTTGGAGCGAACAGTTTCTAAAATATCAATTGGTTGTGTTCAATAAACATTTATTTTTGTCACTGATAGTCAATGAGAAATGAGTTGCTGCTCAGAACTGTTTTGCTCACTGTGGTTTCAAGCATTCAGGCTTGTGACAGAAATGGCTAGGAGTTAAAATGAAACAAATTTACTACTTTAAATTAACTACGAAGAATTTGAAGGTATTGATAATCATCTTGAATGTTACAATGGAAGATGCAGTCGTCAAAAGCACTGCATGAAGGCAGCGCATGATCTGTGCTAGGTGTCTGTAGTGTTCTTTTGACTGTAAAAGAGCAAAATCAGAACAGTGTATACTGGATGAAATCCTCCATTGATAACTTAGGAACTAATAGTTTTATAGTACTGTAGTAGTATTGGCAGTGTTCATAATTTGTTATTCAGTTAAACAGTAGTTTGACTTTTTTAAAAAAAAAATATATTTTTTAACATTTCCATGAAATTTCAGCTAATGGGGCAGCCACTTAATTGTGCCAAAACATACCTGTCCTCACGTGCCCCAAGTAATTGGAATTTACTGTAACGTGTAAGAATATTGTCACATGGTAGAATATCTCAGTTGCCAAACAAGCAAAAATCTGGCATTTTATCACAAGGTTGTGCATAAATTTTGCTCCATACAGCTGCCATTTTGCTTACATTTCAACTGCAGTTGATTTTGTTGGCAACATCCCAAAGTCAAGTGACTGTGCCAAACACTGTCTGCACCACTACATCTGTCACTGGAAAAAGCACTTTAATTTCTGACTCCAGTATATCATTCCCCTTGTCAGTAGTTCCACTGGGCTCTGGAGGATTTCCATGTTTGATCCTCCACACCTTAACCCCAATCATGCGTAGATTACTTTCAGAGTAAAATAGTCAAACCCAATGAGTAACAATTTTCAGTATAAAACTGGAGATGGAACCAAGTAGCTGTAAATTAATTTCAAGAACTCCCTTTCTTGCATTCATTGCTAGTCTATATTGATCAGGCAGAGCATGCAGTGAGGGGAACAGGTTAACGTTTTATTGGTTGCTCATCAGCTTTTGACAACAATTCACCTTTAATAAAATGACATCTTGCACATGGTACAAGTAGATTTTATCCATCCCCAATTACAGGAAGTAAGAGCACATTTATCTAGTTCAATTACTCAGTTAACATGCAAAATAGTTAACTGCCATGAAATGACCAAGCATGGAACATACCTGGAACAGTTGCAGGAACTTTTGGTTCCGGCCGCTTCCTCAACTGTAACTGTGTCGCAGCTGCAGTTCTGACATCTAGAGTTTTGGCAAGACAGTTATCAGAATTACAATGACTGAATACTGCAACCGCGGACTCAGAGCACTTGAAAGATAGTTTGCAAGACAGACCAGAAGTTACTACCTGCCAAGTACACACTTTTATTAAAATGAACAAAGGCTGGCATTAAAATTAATGATCACTGAAAGTAAACTGCACAATGGAATAACAGGATTTGAGTAGGGTAAAATATACTAAGGCAAGAGCAAAAACTGAGATATTAATTTATCTGCACACTTTTAATCCAGTGAGCCATTTTGATTTCAAATTTAATTATTCATATAAAAGCTTGAGCTCTGTTTTATTAAAAGCAGTATATTATATACCTGACAACTTGACAGTTGAAACTAATTAAAATGTAAATCTAAAAATGTGCTTTGTTGGTGCAATCCAATTGAGGTGGTAATGCCAATTCAGAACAGAAAAAACTAAGTTTTCATGTTGTCCACCTCTGCCCTAGCAATTCTCAAAAGGTTTCTCAAAACTGCCCCATTTTGCCATGGAGATCAGAGCAATTACTCCCAACATACACTTTCCCCAAGTGCTGACAAACTTCTCCATTCCCTTTCTACCTACTGTAAATCTTAGAACCAGAGCAAAATAGCATGGGCCCTTCTATGCTCTTACCCAGCTCAGCAAAAAATTTTTCTAGCTATGGTTGCACAAGGGCACACTATACTGTGTGGTGGTTCCAAACATTGCACTTCATTACTGCAAGACTGGCCATTTTGATATAGGATACTTGTCATAACTTTGTCTATTGGCATTTTAGACAGCAGCCAGGTGATGATATCCCAAAAGGCCTGTCCAGCACAGCTCCATTAGTACTACAATGAATTCTTAAATATTTGACAGTTATCTTTGCAATGAATCTCCAATGACCTAGATTTATCTACTCACTCGAATCTGGCATTTGTTTAAATGCACTCAGTGGCTACTTTATGTACACCCACTTTTTAACTCAATGCATAAAAACACGCAGACATGGTCAGGTTTAGTAGTTTTTCAGACCAAACATCAAAATGGAAAGAAATGAGATTCAAGTGACTTTGACCGTCGGTGCCAGACCAGGTGGTTTGAGCATCTCAAACTGCTGATCTCTACATCAGCCTCTGGAGTTTACAGAGAATGACATGGAAAAAAAACACATCCAGTGAGTGCCAGTACAGTGGGCAAAAATGCTTTTCAAGACAGAGGTCAGAAAAGAATGGCCAGACTGGTTCAAGCTGATAGGAAGGTGACAGTAATTTAAATAACTGTGTTACAACAGAACAGCATCTCTGAACACAAAGTCAAAGTGTACTTATCTCCTACAGATGTATTAATTATACAACCTTGTGATTTGTTTGCTCAGTCACAAAGCAAAGAACTCAATTTTTAAAAGAATTAGACCAACCCCAGTGCGAACAGCAACAAAAAAAAAATGCAAATCATGCTAACAGAGAAACACACAAAATGCTGGAGGAACTCAGCAGGCCAGGCAGCATCTATAGAAAAAAAAAGTTGATGTTTTGGGCCAAAATCTCAACAGTGCTTTTTCCCTATAGATGCTGCCTGACCTGTTGGGTTCCTCCAGCATTTTGTGTTGCTCAGATTTCCAGCATCTTCAGATTTTCTCTTGCTCATGCAAACAGAAATGAGCCACAAAATTCCAAACCAAAATGAGTCCTTAGATTTGAATCCCCGAAGTAGGCCCAAAGCCTCAGTATTCAGTTCATATTAGCGGGGCAAGTCACTGCAAAGTTCACAGACATGAAGCAGTCTCACAGCCTTAGTGGTGCAGAAGGAGCCCCCAGACCATGGGCAGGCACTTAGATCTGTGGATCTATTCTGCCTTGTCAACAGTTCAGGCTGCTGGTGGTGTAATGGTGCAGGGAATGTTTTCTTTGCACACATCAGGCTCCTTACTACCACTGTGCACTGTTTAAACACCACAGCCTACTTTAGTATTATTACTGACCATGTGCATCCCTTTATGTGCAGTCTACAGTCTTCTACTAGCTACTTCCAGCAGGATAACGTGCAATGTCACAAAGCACAGATCTCAAGCTGCAGCTGTGTGATGCTGTCAACATGGACCAGAATCTCCACGGAATGATTCCAGCACCTTGCTGAATCCATGCTGTTCTGGAGGGCAAAAGGGCACCCTATCCAGTACTAGAAAGATGTACCCAAAAACCACTGAGTGCATTTCTTATTGTAATTTTATAGTATTTTTTATTGCACTGACCACAAAATAAAAAATTTACAGCATGCAGTAATATTAAACCCGATTCTGATTTACGCGAGGTTGTTATAAAATTACCTTCTTTTTCCCTTGCAGCTGGTACTTTGGTCCCAGCTTTTTGATTCACTCTTTGTTGCTGGGTCCTGGATCCCAAGGGCATTGTACAATAGGTCTTATTAATTGCCATATTGGCTTTGACAGTGCCACCCTGTGAACAGAGTAAAGAACAAAGCTAGTGGCATTCAGCACCTCAATCCAACTCTTCTGTACGGAATATGGCTAATGTACTGCATCTTTACTGTAGACGGCCCACATTCTGTACTATTCCTATATCCCTTCATTCTCTTATGACAAAACCTTTGGTTTAAATGAATGTAATGACCAAGACAGTTTCAAAAATTCACAGAGTATTCACGAGTAAATTTCACACTTCACTCCTGAACAATGCCCTTGTGGTATAGGATAGTCAATCTATGAAATTCCTTGCCACAATTGGCTGTGGAGGCCAAGTTATGAGGATATTTAAAGTGGAAGGTGATATGTTCTTGATTTGTTAGGGCATTAAATGTTACAGGGAGAATGCAGGAGAGTAAGTCAGCTACGATAGAATGGCAGAGCACATTCAAAGGTCTGAATACCTAATTCTCCTTGTCTTGTACACAGACATTGACTCCTGGCTCTCAACTCTTTGCCATGAAGAACACCCTTCTTTATCCATCCTGCCACTTAGTCCAGTTAGTGCTTCAAGACAATCTCTGGAACAGGTGTGACACATCTTCACGCTTCCTTAATTGCAGATGTTAGTTTTGGAAAAGCAAACCAAAAGAGTGCATAATATTCCAGGTGCAGTCTCAGCAAGGCCCTACACACTTCTTTACCCATATTTATATCCTCCAGCATCAAGGCTAATATGCCATCACCTCTTCCATTGTCAAACCTGTCAGCTTTCAGGTACGCATGACTGTAAACAGGCAAAGGGATTAACAAATGTCCTTTCAAATTATATATCATTTGCCATGCTCTTTGCTCACTTAACAAAACTCTGCTCGCTATATTCTTTACAATTTTCTTTGTATCCTCCTTCCTGTTCAGTTCTGTACAGTTTGAAAGATCAAATATGACAGATCCTCAGCCAAATCATAAATAGAGTCTGAACTGCTCATGGCACCAAGCGCCAATCCTGGTCACATATAGCATGATAACCCCAATGGTCTCCCATTAACTGTTAGTTTGTTAACCAATGCTCAAACCACACCAGTCCTTAATTCCATGTACACAAACCTCATTGACCAACCCTGGGACCTCAAGTCTTCTAAACACACCAGACCAACTGGATTCATCTGATCTATTCTACTAGTCACATCCTTAAGGTTTTATTAATCAAACAATACTTCCCTTGCACACAGATAGTCAATGCTGCTTGGCCTTATTGCTCATTGCAAGTTTTTTTTGAAAAAAAAACTCCATCCTTAATTGTAGTGCAACACGAGTGAATCTGCAGATGCTGGAAATAAAAAAAAACACAAAATGCTGGAAGAACTCCGCAGGCCAGACAGCATCTATGGGAGGAGGTAGTGACAACGTTTTGGGCCGAAATCCTTCATCAGGAGTGCAGTAACATGGGATGGTCGAGGAGGGAATAAGAAGTGGGGGGAGGGATAAAGTAGAGAGCTGGGAAGTGATAGGCTGGAGGGAAATGGGCTAGGGGGAAGGTGGAGAATTATGGGAAATAAAACAAAGAAAGGTAGGGCTGGGGGTGAAGGGGTATCAACGGAGGTCTGCGAGTTGAATTAATTCAACTTAATTGTAGTTTCTAGTATTTTCCTCAAACTACTGCCATTATGTAGGATGGAGCTTAGGATGATGGTGCCTAACGGCAACTCCTTTGCTTGCATCATTGGAAACAGCTCTATTTCTATCTTTACTATCTTTTTCTTTTCAGGGTTCTTTTGAAGTCCCTGAACTGGAGTTACATACCGACTTCATTTCTTTACAGAAATGGGATCCGCTCTCAGGGCCTCATAACTGGCTGCCTTTTTGATATGCCAAAAACTCTGCCTGGAAGACCAGTGCGCCTTCAAGTTGCTGGATTTTCGTGGCTCTGGAGGTGGGCGGATTAGAGATCAATGTTGCCACTTGATGTGACGCAACGATAAATCGACAAGTTTTGTTATGTTTCCTCTTTTGTTGTGCAAAGGGAACACCTCTTTTTTCCCTTTTTAGGGAGGGAGAGCCTGTGGTATGTCAAATTACTGGGCGAACTAGTAGTCTTTGGGGTACTTTATTGATTCTTTGTTGCATGCATGTGTGCTCGGTGGGGAGGGTGCAGATGCTTTTTTGCTGGTGGGGGAGGGGGTCTTCGCATTGCTGCTCCTTAAGTGTGGGAGGAGGAGCTGGGGGGAGCTTTGGGGTTCTAAGATTCAACTGTGATTCATTCTTTGGGACACTTGCGACCTTTGCAAAGAAAAAGAATTTCAGGATGTATATTGTATACATTTCTGACATTAAATGTACCTATTGAAAACATTAGATTAACAGGTCAGTAATTTCCTACTTTTCTTAAATAGTGTCATATTTCTGTCTTCCAAACTACGTAACTCATTATTCAAGATTGTTTGATGCCATTTCTAATATACAAGTGTTGAGAATGAAAGAATTTACTCTGGATTCAATGCAGCCTAAAAAACACACAATAAATATAAATACACCAGATAGCTTATATACAGAGACAGATTGTATGTCCATTAAGTGATACCTAGCACAGGAGTGTCTGTACACAAAGTGACTGACAGGAAATAATAAAGCAGTGGCGATCGTGTGAGGAGAGATGGATTAACTGGTGGAAGTGTTAAACAGCTTGATGGCTTGGGGAAAGTAACTGCTTTCAAGTCTAGTTGTCTTGGTGTGGTTGCTAAGCAGCCTCCTCCCTGACTGAACAAAATCCATGACTCCATCACTCCAGAGCCTACAAACTTTAAGAATGACAATCAATGCACTAATTTAGTTCCTCCCATCAGTTTTTCAGGTAGGATTTTGTGTCTGAATTCTGTTTGAAAAAGAAACATCCTAATATTCCCCACTTTATTTTTCCTTTACTAAAACCTTATTAATCAAACCACAATTTATATTAGATTATCTAAACTAAGCATCCATTTCTGTAGGCACCACAGGCAAATTAGTTTTTTAAAAAAAAGAACTTACCTTGGAAGCTGCAGATCTGTGTGTCCCAGCTGGCTGAGTCATATGTAATCCCTGATTTTTAGACATTGACCTAGTTACTCTTAGCTCAGAAGATGACACTGCTGTCTGAAAACAAAACAGACGACAATTACAAAGTAAATAGCAACTCCACTTCATTTAATCATTGTATGTACACAATGCTAATGAAAGGTAATTTATTCCTTCCACTAAATTACCTTCAACAAAATACTTAAAACACATGCTCATTAATAGCCTATTTTTCAACAAATTTACATGCAAATCTAGTCTTGTTATATTGGAAGGCGGTTTTAGAATTGCTAATGTAGAAGGGGCTGCAAAGATGCTGTAAAATTAACAGCTGTTTCAGACTGAAACTAGTGCAGAGGCCCCAATAAATGAATTAAATATACATTCAGGAACCATCAAATTAAATGCTAGAGACTCAGTGAATCCCGTAATTACCAAAGAAGAGAGTTGGCAATTTTCACCCCTGGTGCTGCCAGCATCATAGATTCCTGGAGTAAAAGCTGTCAAACACTGGAAGTCTTTGACCTCTTTATCTGCCTTACTCCACCTTTCAGAGTGACTGAGGAATAGAGGTCAAAGAGGAAGAAGAGCAAGTTCTATTATTCACTGGACTGTTCAGTTCCCTCTGCATCCTTTAATAATAAACAAATCATTAACATTTAACCGATTTTGACATCAAACTACATCAATCTGAACCAAAATTTGATGGAATGCAGCATTGCTGCACAATTTCTGACATTACGATACTTGAAGCATGAGCAGGTCAATGGGACTAAGCAGATAAATGTTTCAGCAGACTAGATAGGCTAAAGGGCCCCATATAAGTCCTGCAGAATTCTATGACTACCACTTTATTCCTTTGCAGTACTTGCTTAGAATATGGTATCTGGATTGGCATGCAGTACTACTGTAAAATCCATTCTTATGTTCCTCTCAGCTAACATGCCATTAGCATTGATGTTTTGAATGTACTCAGATTTTAATGTTGCACAAAGACTAGCATCCACTACTCAATCTCGTTTCCAGCTTTTTAGGAACAGTTTTTTCCCCTCTGAATGGACCAAGAACCCATGAGCACTTCCTCACTATTTTGCTTGCTTTTCACACTAATTTTTAAAAATATATTTCTGTTGTAACTTTTAGATATGTTTTGTGTTGCATTGTACTATGTAAAACACTAAATTTCACAACACGTCAGTGAAAGCAAACCAGATTCTGCTTCTTCAGAGGTTCAAAGTGAGCAAAATCTTACAATGAATTCCATCTTTCAGTTTTGTACCTTTTTTCATTACATCATTCTTAATTTACAACCGATACAGAATTATCAAATTTCTAAATCAGTTAGAGTTGTGCTATGGCAATAAATCATTCATACCTTTAGAAAATGCTTGAACCCATGTCTCCTAATGGAATATACTTCTCATATTCTGTCAACTTGGTCCCATTATCTTATAGTCAGTTATACAGCACAGAAACCATTATAGTTTTACTACCTCTGTACTTGTCCAAATGTCTTCAACATTGTAACTGTATCTGTCTCTACCACTTTTAGCAGCTCATTTCACATACCCACCGCTTGTGTGGAAAATTTTACCCCTCATTCCCTTTAAATATTCCCCTACCATAAATCTATGCCCTCTAGTTTTTGGATTTGCCAACCTGCAAATATAAAAAAAATCTGAACATTCACCTGTTGTGATGGAAAATAACTGCTTCTTTGAGTCTCAACAGTAGAGGCCTGGACACACACAGTTTTAATAAGAAGGAATTTATTTACAAGGGGAAGTCAGGTCAACACAAGCAACTACAATATTCTAACAAAAAACACTTAGAGTTAACACGTGTGGGGAAGGTCAGGTCGGCTGCACAACACACCGAAAGAGGTGTGGGGACAGGGTAAAGTTACACATACAAAGAACAAGGGAAAAGCACTACGACAGCTGCCCCCCTTGACCTTGGATAGCTGCGGCTCCCTTACCAGGACAAACGATAAACTTTCCCAAACATAAATCAATGCACTTACCTCCAATGAGGTGGTCCGTAAGAGAGCAAGCCAGGCACGTGTCTCACCTTTTATAGCATGAGGCTGGGCAAGATAATCCAATTAAGGTGACCAATAATTTAGGTGTGCATTGATTAGTTGGGAGGGACCAAATGTTGATTGGCATGTGGCGTGTCCTCCAACCCGCCAGGTGGCAGTGCGTCTGTCACGTGGCCGGTATCTCTGGATACATCAGCTGATCTTATATGCCTCTACACTGCTGGAGTTCCCAACCTGACACCTCAGCCTCTTCTCCAGGAACAACAATGGCAGCCTATCCAGTCTGCAGTCTTTCCTTATAACAAACTTTATAGTTCTGGTAACGGGGCTGCGAGTCCATTCTTTCTGTTTTAATGACACCCTTCCTATAAAATGGAAGCCAAAACTACACACACCAAGAGTGGTCCCACCAACATGACTTCCCAGATTTTATACTCAATGCTCTGACTGATAAATGCAAGTGCGTCAAACACCTTCACCACCATGGCCACCTGTGTCGCTACTTTTAGGAAACTATGTAATTGTACCCTAAATCTCAGTTCCACAATACTTTCCAGGGCCCTGCGATGATTTAACTTGCCAATATCCAATACTTGGCACTCGTTTGAAATAAAATGCTGTTTCTTAACGTCTCTAGTTGATCCAGATCAGGGATTTCATACCTTTCTTATCCAATGGACCCCTACCAGTAATCAAGAGGCCCGTGGACCCCAAATTGGGAAGCCGTGATCTAGAAGCTGATAAAACCTTTACTGTCAATTTTGGTGCCATCTACAAACTCACCCAATTCTTAGATGCGTAATAAACAGTGGACTGAGCACAGATGTTTGTGGCATACTGCTGGTCACAGAGGCAACCAATCTGAACAACTCTCCGCTATTACCCACCATTTCTACCACTAAGCCAACCTTTTCTTCAGGTGGCTAGCTCATCCTTGATCACTATTTGAATGGTCAGGAAATTTCTAGCCCATCTCATTACTTTGCCTTCAATCCTGTAGCTTTCATCTTTAGCCAAGAGGATCATTAGGAGTGAAATCTTTCCTTTGGAAAGTAGGAAAGACAATATCCATCAATGCTGCCAGCCATTTTTTTTCCCTTACAGGAAGCACAGGCTAATGGCGGGGCACATTGCTTAAACATATGGCCCAGATGCCAATGTACCCATTAAGACTTCCCTAGATCTTCTTGGACATGTTCAGTCTCATGTGGAAGGCAATGATACCCAAAGATCATGCAATCTAAATGCAAAGTTACAGTTTCCATTGATATATTGAATGCCCATCTCTGTAGTGTAATATTCTACTGCATGTTGCACAATTATCAATACTTTCACAATACCCAATTCTTTCTGTCACTACCTTTGCCATTTTTAGTTGCACATTCTATCACTGGCAATTTTGCCTTTTAACTGTCATGTGGCCTTTTAGCCCACCTAGTCCATTCTGACCATCGATCACCCATTTACACTAATCTCATTGCAGCTTTCACCATTCATCCACTAGTATACTACTACACTTTGTTTATATTTACAGAATTGTTCCAATACATCAGCACTGTACCTTAGCTTTGGATTTGGGTAGCTGACTGTGTTCTGTTGGCGGTGGAGGATTTAAATCCCGAAATGGGATTGTATCTGGCCTGTAAATCCCAACTTTGAAGACAGGTTTGGGGTTCTTGCGTTCTTCCTTCAGCTTTCGGAGTGACTTTTCCTCTTTGTAACGTTGCAGCATTGCCAAACGAGAACTTTGTTCCAAAGTCTTAAGTGGTTCTGAAAACACAAGAACAGTGAACACCATAAGCGTCAATAATGAAAATAAAAGTCTGTTCCAAATATTGTACTGCAGAGGTCAAGACATTTTCCGCCCTGCTACAATCACATTAAAGATGAGGATGAGAGAAGAATAAGCCATTCAAGGACCTCTGAGAAACAGAATGAGATCATGCGAATGAAAATAGTGTAATACCAGACAACAGATGACAGCTGCTGAAGATAAAGGGCTTGAATACTAAATTCAGTTGAACCCAGTCCTGCACATGCATATTGTAGTGTTTTAGTCCAGTGGTCCCCAAGTACTGGGCCATGAGGAAATGATGACTTGGCGATATGAACTGATACTAGTCAGCTACACTTTTCCTCATTCCCTGTCACGCCCACTGTTGAACTTGAACACACGCGAGGTATGCAAGAATATTGTCAATATTAATCCGGTCTGTGGTGCGCAAAAGATTGGGGACCCCTGTTTTAGTCACACCAGTAGAGGGCATGGATCCCATCAAGTCCAAGTCAATACTCTGGAGGGATATCTACTCCACCTCCAGACAGCTTGCAGGCCATATCCTTCAACTGCCAATGCCATTTCCATTTGAAATCACATCTACTTCCAACAACCTAAAGCATCAGATTCCTGGACTTGCCTCTTGCTGTATTACATCCTTTATTGGTTGACCAAAACCTCAAATCTATCTCATCTAATTCAGAAGTAAATGGGCAAAATTTATTTGCCTTACCTAATGGCCAGATATTTAACATCAACATATCAAATGGAACCTGGACAATGATACAATGCCTGCCCTACGATTTGAGTACAAGATGACTCAATTCCACTCTGGTTCTGTGGGCTCTGAATTAACTAATGAGGCCAATATGAGAATTGCAAATTCTTCCAGATAGCAGAGAGCAGGAGGAGTCGGCAGAGGTGACCATGAGGTTCAAAATGGCGCACTCTGAACATTGACACATAGGCATCTGTACTTGTTATGCATGGATGCAAGATGGTCAATAACATTCTTTGCCATATTGAGCATTGCCAAGGTCGGGCATTCCCATGAATTGGTAGGGATGCCATACCTTCCCCAAAGAAGCTTTGAGTACACACAAGTGTTTTGCTCCACTGCTGGTAATTGCTTCCCATGATTGAAGCCAGAATTAAGTACATATGTTTGGCATGAACTACTAAAAGTGGCTGACAGAGTAATTAATGCTCAGGATGTGCTGAAGCTTGATCAACCCTTTCAAAGGTTTTGTGGGGAAGGACCATAGTTTAGGATCAAGTTGTCATTAGAGGCTGGGATCTGTATTCTCACACATCCTGCAGAGCCACTATTTGAAGTGGCATGGTCACATTGTAAGAAAATATTAAAGGAAATAGAGACAACCCTGGGAATTACAGACCATAGAACATTACAGTACAGTCCCTTTTAATCTCCAAGATCAATCTCTTTTCTCCTAAACAGCCCTCCATTTTTTCTTTCATCTATGTGCCCATTCAAGTTCCTTAAAAAGCCCCCAATACATCTGCCCCTACCACCACCCCAGTAGAGCTTTCATGTACTCACCACTGACATCGTGCTATTGACCTTGCTATGCCCCCTCGTATTAGCCATTTCTACCCGGGCAAGTCTCTGGATATCCATTCTTCCTTTGCCTTTATCATCTTGTACATCTATCTAGTCACTGCTCATCTTCCTTTGCTCCATAAACTCTGGATTACTACCTGAGCCACGTGCAAATTGGCATAAGGTCAATACTAGAGAGTTAAATGCGTGGCTCAGGGATTGGTATGGGAGAAGTGGGTTTGAATTCATGGGTAACTGGCACCAGCATTGGAGAAGGGGGGAGCTGTACCAATGGGACGGGCTCCACCTGAACCGTGATGGGACTTGGACTCTAGTGAATCACATAACTAGGGCTGAGGATAGAAGAGTGAAGAAAAGTCAAGTGCAGAAGAATACAAGATTTTAAAAGCACAATGAGTGCAAGGGCACTTTATTTCAATGCCCATAGTATTTGAAACAAGATCCGTGGACTTGTGGCAGAAAGCAGTACAAACAGGCATGATTTAGTAGCCGTTACAGAGATATGGTTGCAGGGTGGAGAGGACTGGGAATGAAATATCCAAGGATATCAGGTAATAAGGAAGGAAAGGCAGGAAGGCAAGGGAGGAGGGATAGCACTCTTAATTAAAGATAACATCAGGATGATAGTGAGAGACAATAGAAGAGTCAAGAAGCAAAATGTTGTATCCAACTGGGTAGAGATTAGGAAATGTAAAGGGGAAAAAAAATCCCATCAGTGTATTTTATCGGTAACTGAATAATAATATTAGTGGCACAGGCCATAAACAGAAATATCTGAGGCATGTAAGAATGAAACAGCAGTTATCATGGGGGACTTCAACTTGCACATAGATTGCTTCGACCAACTTGATTTACCCAGTCTTGAGGAGGATTTCATAGAATGCATCTGTGATGGCTTTCTTGAACAGCATGTTGCTGAACCTATCTTAGACCTGGTCTTGTTCAACGAGATAGGCAAAATTAGCAATCTTGTGCTTACAGATCCTCTTGGAAAGAGTGACCACAGTAGGACTGAATTTCTCATATAAATGAAGTTTGATCTAATACCAGTGTATTATGCCTAAACAATGGAGACTATAATGGGATGAGGGAGGATTTGGCTAGTGTAGATTGGGAACACAGGCTACATGGTGGGACAGTTGAGAAACAATAGAAGATTCCCAAGGAGATTTTTCATGGTGCTCAGAAGTATATTCCAGTTAAAAGCAAGGACAGTAAGGATGGGGAGAGACAGCCTTGGATAACTAAGGAAATAAAAGAAGCCATCAAACTAAAAGCTCATCCATACAAAGTTGTGAAGAGTAGTGGGAAACTGGAAGGTTGGGATAAGTACCAAGTGACCAAAAAAAAGAAAGGGAAGCTAGATTGTGAAAATAAACACAGAAAAGGGAGGCTAAAGTGAATGGGTCCCTTGGAGGGCGAGGAGGGAGAAATGATACTGGGTAACGAGGAAATGGCCAAGGCTTTAAATGACTATTTTGTGTTGGTCATCAAACATGCCAAAGAGAGATGTTATGGATGCGATGGGTGGTGAGGACCTTGATACACTAGCTATCACAAAAGAGGTAGTGCTGAGCAAACTTGTAGGCCTGAAGATAGACAAGTCCCTTAGTCCTGATGGAATGCATCCCAGGGTTTTCTGCAATGAAAACTAAATTGTGGAATATACTGGACATAAGGAACCCCCTTCAAGTATCGCTGTCTCTCATCACCACTCGTTGGGACTGTCTTGTTGCAGGGAAACAAGCCCAGGTTCCTACTGATTCAGCGACATTGGTGAGTTGCAACGATTTTATATGTTCATACAAGGAAAATATGCGCTGTGTGTTTAATATCCAAACGTTACTTAAAATGTTATAATGCTATTGACTTATAACTATATTCATGCGAGGAAAATATGAGCTGTGTTTAATATTAAATTTGTTAGACATATCCTTTTAGAAACGAAATTGAGTGTATTAGCCACATATAAGTGACTGTTGACTTATCACCTATTTTCTGGTCATGATTAACACCACCAAGTCGGCTGGTCTGCAAGAATATTATCAATATTAAACTGGTCCGTGGTGCAAAAAAAGGTTGGTGACCCCTGGGTTAAGTGAGTGGGCAATGGTCTGGCAGATGGAGTGCAGTGTTGGTAAACGTGAGATCATCCACCTTGGAAGCAGAAATGAAAGAGCAGATTACCATTTAAATGGTAAAAAAAATTGCAGCATGCTGCTCAGCAGAGGGACTTGGGAGTGTGCATGAAATCCCAAAAGGTTGGTTTGCAGGTGCAACAAACTATCAAGGCAAATGGAATGTTGGCCTTCATTGCTGGAGGGGTTGAACTTAAAGGAAGGTTATGCTGCAACTGTACAGGGTACTGGTGAGACTTCACCTGGAGTACTGCGTGCAGTTCTGGTCTCATTACTTGAGGAAGAATATTCTGGTTTTGGAGGCAGTGCAGAGCAGGTTCACCAACTTGATTCCAGAAATGAGGGTGTTAGACTATGAGGATCGATTGAGTCGCCTGGGACTATAGTCATTGGAATTCAGAAGAATGAGAGGAGATCTTATAGAAACAAAATTATGAAAGGGATAGACAAGATAGAGGCAGGAAAGCTGTTTTCACTGATAGGTGAGATTAGAACTAGGGGACATAGCCTCAAGTAAGGATGTCAGGAAGGACAGGCAGGTGATGGAGCAAATTTGCAGCCATTGGGATGAGTTGCAATGCAATCAATGCAAAAAGTACCAAATACTGCACGCAGCATAAGGAATAAGGTGGATGATCTTGTAGTTACAGATTGGCAGGTATGATATTGTGGCCATCACTGAGACGTGGCTAAAAGATGCATGTCTCTGGGAGCTGAATGTCCAAGGATACACAGTATATTGGAAAGGAAGGCAGGTAGGAAGACGGGGTGACGTGGCTTTAATGGTAAGAAATGATAGAAAGAGTTGACATAGAAGGTACGGAATCTTTATGGGTTGAGCTAAGAAATCACAGGGATAAAAGGACCCTGATGGCAGTTATCCACAGGGCTCCAAATAGCTGCAGTGATGTGGACTACAAATTACAACAGGAAATAGAAAAGGCTTGCCAGAAGAGCAGTGTTATGATATTTGTGGGGGATTTTAACATGTGAGTGGATTGGGAAAATCAGGTCGGTGCTGGATCTCAAGAGAGAGAATTTGTAGAATGAGATGGCTTTTTAGAACAGCTTATTGTTGAGCCCACTATGGGATCGGCTGTGCTGGATTGGGTATTGTGTAATGAACCAGAGGTGATTAGAGAGATGGAAGTGAAGCAACCCTTAGGAGGCAGTGATCACAACATGATTAAGTTCACGGTGAAATTTGAGAAAGAGAAGCTGAAATCCGATGTGTCGGTATTTCAGTGGAGTAAAGGAAATTACAGTGGTATGAGGGGAATTGGCCAAGGTTGACTGGAAAGGGACTCTAGCGGGAAGGACGGCAGAGCAGCAGTGGCTGGAGTTTATGTGAGAAGTGAGGAAGGTGCAAGATAGATATATTCCAAAGAAGAAATTTTTGAATGGAAAAAGGATGCAACCATGGCTGACAAGAGAAGTCAAAGCCAAAGTAAAAGCAAAGTAGAGGGCATACAAGGAAGCAAAAATTAGTGGGAAGACAGAGGATTGGGAAGTTTTTAAAAGCTTACGAAAGGAAACTAAGAAGGTCATTAAGAGGGAAAAGATGAACTATGAAAGGAAGCTAGCAAATACCAAAAAGGATACTAAAAGCTTTTTCAAGTATATAAAGAGTAAAAGACAGGTGAGAGTAGATATAGGACCGATAGAAAATGATGCTGGAAAAATTGCAATGGGAGATAAGGTGATGGTGGAGGAACTGAATGAGTATTTTGCATCAATCTTCACTGAGGAAGACATCAGCAGTATACCGGTCAGGGAAGAGAAATATGCAGTCACAATTACGACTGAGAAAGTACTCAGGAAGCTGAATAGTCTAGGGGTAGATGAATCTCCTGGACCAGATGGAATGCACCCTCATGTTCTGAAGGAAGTAGCAGTGGAGATTGCGGAGGCATTAGCAATGATCTTTCAAAACTCGGTAGATTCTGGCCTGGTTCCGGAGGACTGGAAGATTGCAAATGCCACTCTGCTATTTAAGAAGGGGGCAAGGAAGCAAAAAGGAAACTATAGACCTGTTAGCTTGACATCGGTGGTTGGGAAGTTGTTGGAGTCGATTGTCAGGGGTGAGATTATGGAGTACCTGGAGGCTTATGACAAGATAGGCAGAACTCAGCATGGTTTCCTTAAAGGAAAATCTTGCCTGACAAACCTCGTGCAATTTTTTGAGGAAATCACAAGTAGGCTAGACAAGGGAGATGTAGTGGATGTTGTGTATTTGGATTTTCAGAAGGCCTTTGACAAGGTGCCACACATGAGGCTGCTAAACAAGATAAGAGCCCGTGG
This sequence comes from Hypanus sabinus, assembly GCF_030144855.1. Taxonomy (NCBI): domain Eukaryota; kingdom Metazoa; phylum Chordata; class Chondrichthyes; order Myliobatiformes; family Dasyatidae; genus Hypanus; species Hypanus sabinus. The sequence goes on from NC_082734.1 coordinate 31,291,372, forward strand.
AATTATGGGAAAGTTACATACATGGATAGAGAGTTGGGTTGATTGACAGGAAACAGAGAGTGGGAATAAAGGGATCGCATTCTAGTTGGCTGCCGGTTACCAGCGGTGTTCCACAGGGGTCCATGTTGGGGCTGCTTCTTTTTACACTGTATATCAACGATTTGGATTATGGAATAGTTGGCTTTGTGGCTAAGTTTGCTGATGATACAAAGATAGGTGGAGGGGCCAGTAGTGCTGAGGAAACAGAGTCTGCAGAGAGACTTGGATAGATTGGGGGAATGGGCAAAGAAGTGGCAAATGAATTACAATGTTGGAAAGTGTACGGTCACGCACTTTGGTAGAAGAAATAAACGGGCAGACTATTATTTAAATGGGTAGAGAATTCAAAGTTCTGAGATGCAATGGGACTTGGGAGTCCTCGTGCAGGATACCCTTAAGGTTAACCTCCAGTTTGAGTCAGTGGTGAAGAAGGCAAATGCACTGTTAGCATTCATTTCTAGAGGAATAGAGTATAGGAGCAGGGATGTGATGTTGAGGCTCTATAAGGCACTGGTAAGACCTCACTTGGAATACTGTGTCCAGTTTTGGGCTCCTTATTTAAGAAAGGATGTGCTGACATTGGAGAGGGTTCAGAGAAGATTCACTAGAATGATTCTGGGAATGAGAGGGTTAACATATGAGGAACGTTTGAACGCTCTTGGACTGTACTCCTTGGAGTTTAGAAGAATGAGGGGGGACCTCAGAAACATTTTGAATGTTGAAAGGCTTGGACAGAGTGGATGTGGCAAAGTTGTTTCCCATGGTGGGGGAGTCTAGTACGAGAGGACATGACTTGAGGATTGCAGGGCGCCCATTCAGAACAGAGATGCGAAAAATTTTTTTTAGCCAGAGGGTGGTGAATCCATTGAATTTGTTGCCATGGGCAGCAGTGTGTATTGGGTGTATTTAAGGCAGAGATTGATAGGTATCTGAGTAGTCAGGGCATCAAAGGTTATGGTGAGAAGGCAGGGGAATGGGACTAAAGGGGAGATTGGATCAGCCCATGATGAAATGGCAGAGAAGACTCGATGGGTCAAATGGCCAACTTCTTCTCCTTTGTCTTATGGTCTAAGTTTCGGGGAAGTAGATTTAGGATGCAGATGAAGATGAACTTCTTTGCTCAGAGTGGTGAATCTGTGGAATTCTCTGTCCAATGAAGAAGTGGAGGCTACTTCAGGAAATATATTTAAGACATGTTTGGATAGATTTTTGCATAGTTGGGGAATTAAGGGTTATGGGAAAAAGGCAGGTAGGTGGAGACAAGTCTATGGCCAGATCAACCGTGATCTTATTGAATGGTGGAGCAGGCTCAACTGGCCAGGTGGCTGACTCCTGCACGCATTTCTTGTTCTTATGTAATGTCCTAGCTCACTCACCCATATCCCCTTGAGACATGCATTAACCTTATGGATTTTAGCAAGGTGTAGGCTCATTTAGAAAGTCATGCGTTCAGTCAAGTAAACAGTGAAAGTGATACATTTTGGAAGATTGAAGTTGAAAGCCAGAAACAAAGCTAATTGCACAATTCTTAGCAGCGTGGAGGAATGGAGGGATCGTGATGTACAAGTTGATAGACTGGTTAAGGTGGCATATGGTATGTTCACCTTTATTAATGGGGAAATGAATTGAAGAGTCATGAGTAATTTTGTAGCTCTGTAAAATTCAGGTTAGACCAGGTTCAGAGGACATTTACCACCTTACTGCCTGGATTAGAGAACACATCTTATGAGAAGCTGAGGGACAGAAGAGGAGGTGACCTGATAGAGTGGACCGAAGGGCATGCTCCTGTGCTGTATTGTTCAATGTATCTATATGTCTACGTATAAGATTATGAGAGGCATAGAGTATGCAGCACCTTTTTCCAAGGGCAGCACTGACAGGTCCCAGAAGATACCCATTTAAGGTGACTGGAGGAAAATTTAGGGGAGATGTCAGAGGTAGGTTTTCTTTTACACAAAGATTTTAAAAGACTGAGATTGGCACATGGATGCAAGAAAAACAGAGGGCTATGGACTGTGTAGGAAGAAAGGGTAATGGCTTATATTGGTGGGCTTGGCCAAAAGACCCATACTATGCCATGTTGTCAATATCCTATTCTTCTCTAAATGCTTTTTCAACAATTGCTTCTGCCTCCATCTCCTCTATTTTGGATTACTGTCCCCTTTGATGTCAGACTACATCCCCAGCTTCCCCACCTTTCTGGCCATTACATATAAACTATAAAGAATTTGTTTTATGATGCAGTGAAAGAAAATAGGAACTGCAGATTCAAAGCAGTGAAGTGACAAATACAGTGCATGCCAATTAATTGGAGAAGCCGCTACTTGGGACAACTCTGAAAGAACAAAAACTAACCAAGAAAGTAGCCAGCTTTCTGTTTTTTTGGGATACTGTGCCACTTAATTGGGACAGCTGACTGCTGCTGAATAGTTTCTAGTCAGATACATGCATTTGTGTTCAAAATGCAGTGAGTTTTGTCACTGGTAATTGGTGAGAAGTAAGCAACATGACAATTCAGAACTGCTTTACTGTGGTTTCAAGCATTCAGACTTGGAGATGCCAGACATGGCTGGGAGTGAAAACAAAACTACTTTACAACTCAAGTAAGAAGCTACAATGAATCAAGGTATTGCCAATCATCATGAAATTTACAAGGAGGATGCAACAGTTACTAACTTGTGTTAGTTACGTGCCTCTGTGTGGCTATTAGACACTACACCGTGTTTTTAGATAGCATCAGTTATATATGCTTGTGTTGTTATTCATCTGGGCTGACCAACAGAGACTTAAAGCGGTGATTTTTGACACTACTTCATACAGGAAGGCTCCATTGTCTGCTGATACTAATTTTGTTCATTTACAATCAAAAGAGCATGGTAGCACACATTTGAATTCCATCATCGCTAACTATTATTGGTAATGTTGAAATAGATTCTGTAATTTGTTTAAAATACACAATTTTTAAAAACTCAGTTGAACAGTAGTCTGTCCTTTCTAAACTTTTCTATGAAGCTTCAGCTAATTGGGCAGCTGCTTAATTGGGTCAAAGTGCACTGGTTCCCATGTGTCCATTATACAGGTAGTCCTCAAGTTACGAATGTCCGACTTACGGATAACTCGTACTTACGAACCGAGGGAGGAGAATGCTGTCCGCCATTTTAAGTCAGATCGCGGCACTGTCCACCATTTTAAGTTGTTGCCATTGACACTGTGTTGAGTGTTTAACTTTGTATTTGGCTTAAAAATTTCTTAGTTAAGATTCACCCTGCCCCTGCCCTCCCCCCATTCCAGTCAGCTGGTGACGCAGTGAGCTCAGTGCCGGGTTGATGTCTATCCAGTGATTCCCGTACCATCTGTGCCAGGTTGATGTCGAGCTCACAATTCGACTTCGTAAAAAAAAAACATACTCCCATCCCCAGTTTAAATTCCCACGCAGAAAATTGTGGAAGATTAAATACCCAAACCCAGCACAGCCCCCACTTGTCCCATTTAACCTGTCTCAGTGCGGTGGTCCTTAGGACCCAGTGGACCTCGGGACCTGCCGCCCACAGTGTTTCTGTTCCATTGACGAGAAACAATCGCGATTGAAAATAAAGTGGAAATAATAAAATGTCTGGAAAGAGGTGAAACACCATCGGTTATTGGAAAAGCATTAGGCTACAGTCAGTCAATGATCGGAACAATTTTAAAGGTGAGAATTATGGAGCATGTGAAAGGCCTGCCCTGATGAAAGCTACAATTATTACTAAGCAACACAGTGGTTTAATTATTGGAATACATATGTTTCTTAAGTGTTTTATATGCATAGAAAGGTAAAATATATACTATATACTAAGACACGTTTGACTAACTGACGCTAAATAATACTGGATGTACTTGTTCCGACTTATGTACAAATCCGACTTAAAGACGGACTCAGGAACGGAACTCATATGTAACCCAGGGACTGCCTGTAATTCATTTCTTAAAATAGGCTTGTAATCCGCCAGCAGCCACCCTTGTTACCGAGTGCACCCCCTTCCACTACTCCCTTTATCTTTATAGTTCCTTAGAAACTTCTGCTGCCCGCCCCCCCCCCCCCAAATTCTGGGACAGGGTGATATCCACTTTAGAAACCACTGTTCCAAGGAAAGACTTACCCTTGGATCTCTGACATTTTTCCTCCCCCTCCCCCCACCATTTTAACCTAGCCTACCTTGGGTAACAGACTTTTTCTATAAAGTCAGTCATTGACATACCACATTTTAATGAGAGCAACCCAGCCAGTAGGCTCAGCTGGTGGTGCAGTAACATCAGCACCACCAGACTCCGGAACGGAGGTTCCCGGGTTCGAATCCATTCCCGAGTACGCTTTCCATCTGTGCTGGGTTGAGTGTTAAGCTTGCAACTCGCCCTCGTAAAATAAAGGAGAATACTGCGAAATGTCTGTGTGAGGAGTTGCTCGCCACAGTCTTTTGTTCTGCGCCTTGTAAGGCATGAAAATGCCTGATGCTGGCCTCTCAGGCCTGAGTCGATGTCATCATAATCACCCAGCCAGTCCAGTCTCTCTGTAACTAAAGCTCTCCATTCCCAGTGCATCTCTTTTTACACTATTGCTACCACATCCTTCCTGAAACCTGTATAATACTCCACACACAGCCTGTTTTATACAGCTACAACATGTACTCAGTGACGTGAAGCTTACTTCATTACCCGATTCACTTGCATCACCAAAAACTCTGGCATTTATTGCACATAGCCTGACATCATTAGACATTGCAAAGTGCATATGTCCAGGTGAATTTCTCCTGCCACCACTTCACCCAATTTTCTAGTATAAACTACATCCAACGGTATCCTTAATCACTGTGCACTAAATAGGACTATTGATTTCCATATCATCCAGAATGACTTATCATACCATCCATTTTTATCCAAGTCAAACAAGTGTCCCTTCAGTATGCTGCTGGTTACAGGAGTCAATCAGCAAAGCAACCCTCCACCACCAATCTTCATGTCAATTTTAGTTCTTATTTTTCAAAGCAACTATGATCCAATGTGCCTAATGTTCTGGACCTTGCTGGTTACCTCACTAAAGGAAGGGTGTTGAGCATTTGGAGATGGTGCAGTAGAGGTTTACAGGGATGCTGCCTGGATTATCAGGAGAAGCTGGATAAACCTAGGCTGTGTTCTGTGGACTGTTGGAGGCTGAAGGGAGATCTGATAGATGTTTATAAGATTAGGAGAGGCATAGATAGAGTAGGCAGAGTTTCTGTTTCCCAGGGTTGAAATGTCTAATACCAGAGGGCATGCTTTGAAGGCGGTGGTGGGAAGGGGGTGGAAGTATTTTTTACTTAATGATGGATGTCTGAATGTACTGTCTGGTATGATGATAGAGGCAAATACACTAGAGGCTTTTAAGAGATTTGAATGTGAGGAAGATGAAGGAATATAGCTGCAAGTTGGAGGGGTAATGTGCTTGAGTGTTTCTGGTGTGCGCATTAGCTGGTTCGTCACAACATTACTGGCCAAATGGCCTGTTCCTGTGCTCTACAACACAGGTGTGTTCTTGTGTTCATACAATTGATGCAGGTAAATGGAATAGGGTCAGATAGATACAAAGGTTAGCGATGCAGCGGGCCCAAGCCGCTACTTCTACACTTTGCAGCCATAAAATTACCGAAGTCCAGATGGACAACATCTACCTTCATCTCGTTTCAGTGTCTTGTTTCACTGAGGATGACCAGTCGATCAAACTGGAGAGTTAAGACATGAATTCAGGAGGAGATGCTTGAGAAACCGAACTCAATGCAGGGAGGTGAAAATAAAGCACAAGCTCAAACCTGGAAAGTCTCTTCCATCAGTCACCATCGCCCCACCTCCCCCGGCACGATTCCCCTGCCAATCATCTACACGTCACCAGGTTCCACCTATCACGATTCCCCTGCCAATCATCTACACGTCACCAGGTTCCACCTATCACCTGTCAGCTCTCGTTTGGTCCCGGACCCGCGACTCACAGATGAATCGAAACGGGGACAACGGCTCTGTTGCCACAGCAATCTGTTTATAGGCGCCCTGAGGTGAAATCCATTACAGGTGGCGAGGGTAACCCTCTTATAGAAGGGCCGAGAGGCAGCCCACGCACCCGGGTACTCACCGGCTGGCGGCTTGGCCTCCTCGGCCGGCGGCGGCAGCAGCAGCGGTTCGAAGCGGCGGCTCTTGCGGAAGGCGCGTTCCCGGTTCTCTTTCTGCGCAGCCGAGCGGCGCCGAGCCCTCTTCACCCGCAGCGCCTCCACGTCGAGCCCCGCCGTCTTGTAGCGCTCGGCGAAGCGGCTCGATGCGGCCTCCATGTTGCCGCAAGTCCGACTCCACACACCAACCGTCAAACAGCCCGCCTCGCGTTTGAAACGCGCCCCGCCCTCCTGTCCGTCACAACCCTTCTATTTTATTGGTTCACGCTAACCGTCTGTCAATTCAATAACAAGCTGTGATTGGATTATTTTACTGGACTACAACCACTCACAAAGCAGTTAAACTTTGATTGGCTAGCAGTTTGGCCATACTGCAATATGCCTTCCGATTGGTCAACTGGAATGTGATTGAGAGAATCTCCGAGTGTAAGGTTAAAAAAAACACGGCCAACGACTGTTCTGATTGGCTGATACGACGTAACCTTGTAAATACTTACGAGTTTGGGCAACACCCAAATACTGTTTAATGAGTTCAAGGCGGGAGATTTGAAAGTTTGGTAGAACTTCATAGATTGAATTGACTTTATTTGATAGTAACTTTCTTGATCTCAAAGGAAATCACAGTGCCACAGTAGCATTACTAATGCACAGATAGACAAATATTATAAGAGAAGTAAGAAAGAATTAAAAAAAAACGATCAGCAGTCTAACAGGAGACACTTCCCCGGCTATAGGTTGATACATTGTAGAGCCTAATGAATGACTTCCAAAGTACTCTTTGGAGCAGTGCTGTTGTCTTAGTCTATAACTAAAAGCACTTCTCTATTCAGCCAAGGTGGCAAGCAAAGGGTGAGAAACATTGTCCAGAATTGCCAGGATTTCTGTAGGGTCCTTTGTTCTACTGCAGTATCCAGTGTGTCCAGTTTGACTCCTGTAATGGAGCCAGCCTTTCTAATCAGATTTGAAAGATTAGTGGGGGGGGGGGGGAAGGGGAAATGCAAAATGATAGGAGAAGACCAGAGGGGGTGGGATGAAGCTGAGAGCCGGAAAGGTGATTGGCGAAAGTGATACAGAGCTGGAGAAGGGAAAGGATCATGGGATGGGAGGCCTCGGGAGAAAGAAAGGGAGGGGAAGCACCAGAGGGAGATGGAGAACAGGCAGTGTGATGGGCAGAGAGAGAGAAAAAAAACATAACTAAATATGTCAGGGATGGGGTAAGAAAGGGGGGCATTAACGGAAGTTAGAGAAGTCAATGTTCATGCCATCAGGTTGGAGGCTACCCAGCCAATATATAAGGTGTTGTTCCTCCAACCTGAGTGTGGATTCATCTTGACAGTAGAGGAGGCCATGGATTGACATATCAGAATGGGAATGGGACGTGGAATTAATATGTGTGGCCACTGGGAGATCCTGCTTTCTCTGGTGCTCCGAGCGTAGGTGTTCAGCGAAACAGTCTCCCAGTCTGCGTCGGGTCTCACCAATATATAAAAGGCCACACCGGGAGCACTGGACGCAGTATACCACACCAGCCGACTCACAGGTGAAGTGTCGCCTCACCTGGAAGGACTGTCTGGGGCCCTGAAGGGTGGTGAGGGAGGAAGTTTAAGGGCAGGTGTAGCACTTGTTCCGCTTACAAGGATAAGTGCCAGGAGGGAGATTGGTGGGAAGGGATGGGGGGGGGGGGGGAAACGAGTGGACAAGGGAGTCGCGTAGGGAGCGATCCCTGCAGAAAGCAGAAGTGGGGGAGGGAAAGGTGTGCTTGGTAGCATTTTTGCAAGGGACAGGGTGGGAAGAGGAATAGTCCAGGTAGCTGTGAGAGTCTGTAGGCTTATAGTAGATATCAGTAGATGAGCCGTCTCCAGAGATGGAGACAGAAAGATCAAGAAAGGGGAGGGAGGTGTCGGAAATGGACCAGGTAAATTTGAGGGCAGAGCGAAATCACAGCTACCTGGACTATTCTCTTCCCACCCTGTCCCTTGCAAAAATGCTATCCCCTTCTCACAATTCCTCCGTTTCTGCCGCATCTGCTCTCAGGGTGAGGCTTTTCATTCCAGGACAAAGGAGATGTCTTCCCTTTTTAAACAAAGGGGTTTCCCTTCTTCCAGCATCAACTCTGCTCTCAAACGCATCTCTCCCATTTCCCACACATCTGCCCTCACCCCATCCGCCTACCACCCCACTCAGGATAGGGTTCCCCTTGTCCTCACCTACCACCCCACCAGCCTCCAGGTCCAACGTAAAATGCTCCGTAACTTCCGCCACCTCCAACGGGATCCCACTACCAAGCTCATCTTTCCCTCCCCCCCCTTTCTGCTTTTCGCAGGGATCGCTCCCTACGTGACTCCCTTGTCCACTTGTCCCCCCCATCCCTTCCCACCGATCTCCCTCCTGACACTTACCCTTGTAAACAGAACAAGTGCTACACCTGCCCTTGCACTTCCTCCCTCACCACCATTCAGGGTCCCAGACAGTCCTACCAGGTGAGGCGACACTTCACCTGTGAGTCGGCTGGTGTGGTATACTGCGTCCGGTGCTCCCGGTGTGGCCTTTTATATATTGGTGAGATCCGATGCAGACTGGGAGACCATTTCGCTGAACACCTACGCTCGGTCTGCCAGAAAAAGCAGGATCTCCCAGTGGCCACACATTTTAATTCCACGTTCCACTCCCATTCTGATATGTCTATCCATGGCCTCCTCTACTGTCAAACTGAATCCAAACTCAGGTTGGAGGAACAACACCTTATATACCGGCTGGGTAGTCGCCAACCTGATGGCATGAACATTGACTTCTCTAACTTCCGTTAATGCCCCTCCTCCCCTTCTTACCCCATCCCTGACATATCTAGTTTTTTTTTTCTCTCCCTCTGCCCATCACTCTGCCTGTTCTCCATCTCCCTCTGGTGCTTCCCCCTCCCCCTTTCTTTCTCCCGAGGCCTCCCATCCCATGATCCTTTTCCTTCTCCAGCTCTGTATCACTTTCGCCAATCACCTTTCCAGCTCTTAGCTTCATCCCACCCCCTCCAGTCTTCTCCTATCAGTTCGCATTCCCCCCCCACTACTTTCAAATCTCTTACTATCTTTCCTTTCAGTTAGTCCTGATGAAGTCTCGGCCCGAAATGTTGACAGTGCTTCTCCTTATAGATGCTGCCTGGCCTGCTGCGTTCCACCAGCATTTTGTGAGTTTTGTTTGAATTTCCAGCATCTGCAGATTTCCTCGTGTTTGCTTTCGCATCAGCTTATTAAGCCTTAAACAAGAGAAAATCTGCGGATGCTGGAAATCCAAGCAACGCACATGAAATGCTGTAGGAACTCAGCAGGCTAGGCAGCATCTCTGGAAAAGACTATAGTCGACATTTCGGGCCGAGATCCTTCATCCTTCACTTGCATCTTCGGAAACAGCTCTATTTCTATTTTTGACATCTCTTATTTTTCTCTTCTAGGTTCTTTTGAACGCACTGACCTGGAGTTACACTCTGCCTTCAATTCTTTGCAGGAATGGGACCCACTCTCAGGACCTCACAACCAGCCACTTTTTGCTATCACAGGGATGCGGCCTGGAAGACTAACACGAAGGAGGGCAAGCGTGCCTTCAGGGGTCCTGATTTTCGTGGCTCTGGAGACATGCTGATTCTAGGCCCCTGACTGAAGCGTCGCGGGAGAACAGCGGGTTATCTGCCGTGGTAAGTGTGTCCAAAGAGCTGTGCCTCTCTGGGTGCAGAGCTCAGAAAAAGCAATTCAACAGACTTTCAACATTGCAAATCAGTGAGTCGTTTGTTATGTCTCCCTCTTGCTTTGAAATGGGGAGAGAGAAGGGAGAGGGGGATGGGGCTGTCGGATGAACAAGTAGTCTTTGGGGTGCTGCAAGTCTGTGTATTTATTGATGATTTGCTGCACGCCTGAGTGTTCGGTGGGGGGTGCTAATGCTTTTTGCTGGTGGGGGGTTGTTACCTTGCTGCTGCTTACGTGTGGGTGCGGGTGCTGGGGGGGGGGGCTTTGGGTTCTAACATTTTAACTGTCTTTCATTCTTTGGGGCACTCCTCTGTTTTTGTGGATGTTTGTGAAGAAAAGAATGTCAGGATGTATATTGCATACATTTCCCTGTCATTAAATAAAACCATCTGAAAAAAAGATGAGGAGTCAGAGTGAAAAGGTGGAAGGAGGGGAGGGGGAAGTGCAGAGCTGTGAAGTTGATTAGTGAAAGAGATATGAGGCTGGAGAAGGGGGGATTCTGATAGGAGAGCACAGAAGGCCACGGAAGAAAGAAAGGGCAGAATTGCACCAAAGGAAGGTGATGGGCTGGAAAGGAGATAAGGTGAGAGAGGGAATGGGGAAAGGTGAAGGAGGAGGGCATTACCAGAAGTTCGAGAAATTGATTTTCATGCCCTTGGGTTAGAGGCTACCGGGACTCCTCCAACCTGAGTGTGACCTCATCATGACAGTAGAGAAGGCCATGGACTGACATGTCGGAATGGGAAGTGGAATTAAAATGGGTGGCCACTGGGAGTTCTCACTTCTTCTGGCAGGCGGAGCACAGGTGCGCGGTGAAGGGGATCTCTGTCGGGTCTCACCGATATACAGGAGGCCACACCGGATAGAGTAGATGACCCCAAAAGACTCACAGGTCAAGTGTCGCCTCCCCTGGAAGAACTGTTTGGGTCCCCGAATGGTAGTGAGGGTGGAGGTATGGGGGTAGATGTAGCACTGGTTCCACATGCAAGGATAAGCGTCAGGACGGAGATCAGTGGGGAGGAATGAATGGACAAGGGATTCGCATAGGGAGTGATCCTTGTGCAAAGCAGAGAGTGGGAAAGATGTACATTGGAGATGGAGGAAATTATGGAGAATTATATGCTGGACATAAAGGCTGGTGGGGTGGTAGGTGAGGACAAGAGGAACCCTATCCCTGGTGGGGTGGTGGGTGAGGACACACATGCATGAAATAGAAGAGTTGCGGTTGAGGGCAGTGTTGATGGTGGAGGAACGGAAGCCCTTTTCTTTGAAGAAGGAGGATATCTCTTTCATTTTGGGATGAAAAGCCTCATCCTGAGAGCAGATGCGGCAGAGATGGAGGAATTGAGAGAAGGAGGTGGCACTTTTACAAGTAACAGAGTGGGAAGAGGTATAGTTTAGGTGCTTGCGGGAGTCAGTGAGTTTATGATAGACATCAGCAGATAAGCTGTTTCTGGAGATAGAGACTGAGAGATCGAGAAAGGGGAGTGTGATAAACTATGTATACCTGTCTGGACATGACCCTCTGCTGACTGCTCCTGTGGCTCCTCCCACAGACCCCTGTATAAAGGCGACTGGGGCACTGCTCCTCCCTCAGTCTTCGAGACGTCGTGCTTCCTTTTGCTGTTAATAAAAGCCTATTGTTCACTTCCAGTCTCCGAGAGTTATTGATGGTGTATCAGGGAGGGAGGTGTAGGCAATGGACCAGGTACATTTGAGGGCAGGGTGGAAGTTGAAGGCAAAGTTATTGAACCTGTTGGCATTACTCATGCTGATGCCACTGTCCCAGCACACCACCGCATAGAAGGTTGTACTGGCAATAACAGACTAGTAGAACATGCGAAGGAGAAGCCTGCATTCTCCAAAGGACCTCGGTATCCTCAGAAAGTAGAGGTGACTCTGGCCCTTCTTGTACACAGCCTCTGAGTTCGTGCTCCACTCAAGTCTGTCATCCAGGTGGACCCCCCCCAGGTACCTGTAGGTCCTCACCACGTCCACGTCCTCACCATCAATAGTAACGGAGCAGTGCAGACTTTGTCTTCCATCACCATCTCCTCTGTCTTACTGATGTTGAGCTGCAGATGATTCAGCTTGCACTATTTGACAAAGTCCTCCACCAGGGCCCAGGATTCACCCTCCTGTCCTCCCTTTGTACACCCAGCCATTGCTGAGTCGTCAGAGAATTTCAGACGACATGACTCAGTGTTGTACCTGAAGTCTGAGGTTTACAGGGTAAACAGGAAGGGAGCCAATACAGTCCCCTGTGGGGTCGCAGTTCTGCTCATAGCCCATGTCTGACACACAGTTCTGAAGCCGCACAAACTGCATCTGCTAGTTAGGAAGTCCGTTATCCAGGAATTGCCACCCTGTGTTGAACAGAGCTTTTCCTCCAGCAATGAGGGCTCGGTGGTACCGAAGGCACTTGAGAAAGCAGAAAGCATGATCCTGGCAGTGCTGCCCTGCTTATCCAAATGGTAGTAGTCCTGCTGAACAGTTTCTGCCCAAAATGTCGACTGTACTCTTTTCCATAGATGCTGCCTGGCCTGATGAGTTCCTCCAGCATTTTGTGTGTTACTTGGATTTCCAGCACCTGGAGATTTTCTCTTGTTGTGGTAGGCTCTGTTCGGCAGGAGATGACAGCATCGTTGACTCCAACCTGCTGCTGGTAGGCAAGCTGCAGGGTATCAAGGACTGATCTGACCTGGTGTTGGAAGTGAGCCAGGACCAGTCTCTCTAGGGTCTTCATGATGTGTGAGGTCAGGGCCATTGGGCAGTAGTCATTTAAAACTTTCAGCTGGTCCCTTTTGGGTACTGGGACCACACATGATGTTTTCCACACAGCCGGGACCCTTTCCCGGCCGAGACTCAGATTGAAAATGCGCTGGAGGACTCCACACGGCTGCTCAGCACACTCCTTCAGGACCTTAGGGTTCACACCATCCGGTCCTAATGATCTGAGTTTCCCAGAGCCTAGGGACGGTAGCAGTTGGTATGTGCATGGTAGGACAAGCAGGGAATGCAGAGTGGTAGCTTGTGTTGGTCATCCTTATGTTGAACTGGAGGGGGGAGGAGGGGAGGCATTGATGCTGAGGGAGCATTGGGTGCCTCGGCTCCTGGACTGGTGTGCTGAGGGGGGTGTAAACAGGATGGCATGTCAAACCTATTGAAGAATTGGTTTAACTCATTAGCCTATTAATGGCTGCATTCTGAGGTTCTACAGCTAGGCTGATTGAAGCCAGAGATGTTCTTTGTGCCTCTCCACACCTCCCGTGTGCTACCCTGCCCAAGCCTGTTCTCCAGCTCTCTCCTGTATTCCTCTTTAGCCACCTTGATCATGTACTGTAGCTCTGGAGCAAAAGATTACATGATCCTTAGGTTTGCTATATGAAACTTAATTTACAATCATAGACTTAGTGTTTTAGAGCAATACAGCTTGGATGCAGGCTTTTCAGCTCAAACATTTCATGCTGACCACAGTGCACTCACTGCTAATCCTAATTTCCATAAGACAAAGCAGCAGAAGTCGGCCATTCGGCCCATCTAACCTGCTCTGCCATTTCATCATGAGCTGATCCAATCTCCCCTTTAGTCCCATTCCCCCACTTTCTCACCATAACCTTTGATGCCCTGACTACTCAGATACCTATCAATCTCTGCCTTAAGTACACCCAATGACTTGGCCTCCACTGCCACTCATGGCAACAATTTCCATAGGTTCACCACCCTCTGGCTAAAATTTTTTTTTTCGCATCTCTGTTCTGAATGGGCGCACTGCAATCCTCAAGTCATGTCCTCTCTTACTAGACTCCCCCACCATGGGAAACAACTTTACCACATCCACTCTGTCCATGCCTTTCAACATTCGAAATGTTTCTATGAGGTCCCCCCTCATTTTTCTAAACTCCAAGGAGTACAGTCCAAGAGCGGTCAAATGTTCCTCATATGTTAACCCTCTCATTCCCAGAATCATTCTAGTGAATCTTCTCTAAACCCTCTCCAACGTCAGCACATCCTTTCTTAAATAAGGAGCCCAAAACTGCGCACAATTTGTGTGCACGCAATTTCCTGGGTTTGTGCCATATTTGTGCAAGCTTTCTTATCCAAGTGCTTCTGAAATTATAGCATAATACCTGCCTTAACAGTTTCCTCTGCAGCTTATTTATGTAAGTTGCCCCTCAGTTAAATAGTTCCCCTCTCAATCAAATTCAATGACCCCTATTCTGTTCCTATGTCTTATGGTACATAGAGAAGTACAGCACAGAAACAGGTCCTTCGTCCATCTAATCCATGCCAGAACCATTTAAACTGCCTACTCCCATCGACCTGCACCTAAGCCCTCCATGCCCCAACCATCCATGTACCTATCCAAACTTCACTTAAACATTGAAATATGAGCTTGTACGCACCACTTGTGCTGGCAGCTCATTCCACACTCTCAACCCCCTGAGCGAAGAAGTTTCCTCCTATGTTCCCCTTAAATTTTTCACCTTTCACCCTTAACCCATGATCTCTGGTTGTAGTCCCACCCAACTTCAGTGGAAAAGGCCTGCTTGCATAACCCCTCATAATTTTGTACACCTCTATCAAATCTCCTCTCAATCTTCTAAGTTCTAAGGAATACAGTCCTAACCTATTCAATCGTTCCTTATAACTCAAATTCTCCAGACCCAGCAACATCCTTGTAAAATTACACTGTACTCTTCCGATTTTATTTACACCTTTCCTGTAGGTAGGTGTCCAAAACTGCACACAATATTCCAAATTGGGCCTCACAATGTCTTGTACATCTTCAACATAACATCCCATCTCCAGTACTCAATTCATTGATTTACGAAAGCCAATGTGCCAAAAGCTTTCCTTACGACCTTAACTAACTGTGATGCCACTTTCAATGAATTATGTACGTGTTTTCCCAGATCCCTGTGTCTACCACACTCCTCAGTGCTCTACTGTTCACTGTGTAAGACCTACCCTGGTTGATCCTACTGAAGTGCAAAACCTCACACTTCCACTTGTCACTTTTCAGCCCATTTTTCCAGCTGTTGCAGATCCTTCTGCAAGCCTTGAGAGCCTTCCTCACAGTCAACTACACCCCCAATCCTGGTATCATCCACAAATTTACTGTCCATTTGACCACGTTATCATTCAGATCGTTGATATAGATGAGAAATAACAAAGGACCCAGCACCAATCCTTGCAACCCACCATTAGTCAATGGCCTCCTGTCAGAGAGGCAACCATCTACTAATACACTCTGGCTTCTCCCACAAAGCCAATGTCTCATCTAATTTACAACCTAATCTTGAATGCTGGGTGACTGAACATTTTTTGACCAACCTCCCTTGCGGGACATTGTCAAGTACCTTCTAAAAGTCCATGTAGATAACATCCACTGCCTTGTCTTCATCCACTTTCCTGGTAACTTCCTCAAAAACTCTATAAGATTGGTTAGACATGACCTACTACACATGAAGCCATGCTGACTATCCTTAATCAGTCCACGTTTATCCAGATATTTATATATACTTCCTCTTAGAATTGCTGCCATTAACTTTTGCACAAATGGTGTCAGCCTCACCAGCCTACAATTTCCTTTTTTCTGTTTAAAGCCTTTTTTAAACGGTGGAACAGCATTGGCTGTCCTCCAATCCTCTGGCACCTCTCCTGTCACTACGGATGATTTAAGTATCTCTGCTACAGCCCCGACAATTTCTACACTTGCCTCCCATAGAGTCTGAGGGAACATCCCGGGGGTTTATCCATCCCGATTTTCCTCAGGATACCTTCTCCTCTGTAATCTGTACAGGGTCCATGAAGTTGATGCTGCTTTGCCTCACTTCTATAGACTCTGTGTCCATACCCTGAGTAAATACAGATGCAAGAATATTGTTTAAGATCTTGTCCATCTGATTTGGCTCCACACATGGATTACCATTGCTCTTTTAGATGAGCAATCCTTTTGCTCTTAACATAACTGTAGAATTCCTTAGGATTCTCCTTCATGTTGTCGGCTAGAGAAACTTCATACATTCTTTTAGCCTTCCTAATTTCTTTCTTAAGTGCTTTCTTGTATTTCTTATACTTCATAAGCATCTCATTTATTCTTGCTTGCCTATACCTGTATGCACCTCCTTTTTTCCTCTTAACTAGGGTCTCAATATCTCTTAAAACCAAGGTTCCCTGCACTTGTTATCTTTACCTTTTATTCAGACAGGCACATATAAGCTTTGTACTCTCAGAATTTCACTTTTGAAGGCCTACCACTTACTAGTTATATCTTTGAGAGAAAAAAACAGCCTGTCCCAATCCACATTTGTGGGATCATTTCTGATGCCATCAAAATTGGTCTTAACCCAACTTAGAATTTCAACCCACAGACCAGATCTATATTTTTGCGTATTTACTTTGAAGCTAATGACCTTGTGGTTACTATATGCAAAGTTTGCCCTACACAAACATCCATAACCTGCCCTGTCTCATTTCCTAATAGCAGATCCAGTATCGCACACTCTCTTGTTGCGACTTCTACATACTGATGAAGGAAACTTTCCTGAACACATTTGACAAACTCTATCCCATCTAGTCCTTTTACAGAATGGGATTCCCATTCAATATGTGGAAAGTTAAAATCACATACTATAAAAACTTCATATTTTTTGCAACAGTCTGCAATCTCTTTACAGATTTGTTCCTCTAAATCCCTAGAACTGTTGGGTGGTCTGTAATATACAGTAGCCCCATTAACGTGGTCATACCTGTTTTTTCTCAGTTCCACGCATAATGCCTCACTAGAAGAGTTTTCCAGTATGTCCTGATGGAGTACTGCTGTAACATTTTCCCTGCTGGTAAAGCCAACCCTTCTCCTTTGATACCTCCTGCTCTGTCACATCTAAACCAACGGAACCGCAGAATACTGAGCTGCCAGTCCTGCCCCTCCTGTAACCAAGTCTCACTAATGACTGCAATATCATAATTCCAGGTGTTGATCCATGCCCTGAGCTCATCTGCCATTCCTAAGAATCTTCTTGCATTGAAATATACTAGTGTATTAGTACTAGGAATATCAGGACACTAGTCGCACCGTGCTCAACTTTTTGATTCCAGACTTTGTCTGAGGTCTTACCAACATCTGTCTACACTAAATGTTCTGGTTGCCAACCCCCTGCAACTCTAGTTTAAACCCCACCATGCAACATTAGCAAACCTTCCTGCTAGAATATTAGTCCCCTTCCAGTTCAGGGGCAAATCATCTCTTCATACAGGTCCCGCCTTCCCTGGAAGAGAGCCCAATGATTGAAAAATCTCATGCCTTCCCTCCTGCACCATATAAAAGATCTTTTCCTCTAGAGCAGCTCACAAAGGAGCCAGAGTAGGCCCCATGGTAGTGTTGCAGTTAGTGAGTTTGGAGTTCAATTCCAGCGCCAAGGAGTTTCTACGTTCTCCCTGTGAATAACATGTGTTTCCTCTTGTTTTATCTGTCCATCGAGTCTGCTCCACCATTCCATCATGGCTGATTTATTATCCCTCTCAACACCATTCTCCTCCCTTCTCTTCATAACCTTTGAAGCCTTACTAATCAAGAACTTACTGAACTCCACTTTAAACATACCCAATGATTTGGCCTCTACACCTATCTATGGCGACGAATTTCACAAGTTCACCACTCTCTGGCTAAAGAAACTCTTCCTCATCTCTGTCCTAAAGGGGTGTCCCTCTATTCTGAGGCTGTGCCCTCTGGTCCTGGACTCCCCCACCACTGAAAACATCTACTCTATCTAGGCCTTTCAATACTCGATTGTTTTCAATAGGACACCCTCCCCCCCACCCCCCATTCTTCTAAACTCCACCAAGTACAGGCCCAGAGCCATTGAATGAATTTGCAACAAATCAGATTCAAATTCAGGTTTAATATCACTGGCATTTGTCATGAAATTCGTTGTTTCGTGGCAGCAGTACATTATAATATGTAATAAAAAACTACTGTACAGTAATTTGTTTTTGTAGTTACAATAAAAATTGCAATAAGAGATATATTTAATAAATACATTAAATAAATAGCACAAAAAGCAAAAAAAATATGGAGCTAATGATTTGTAGGGTCTGGAGAAATATGGATCATATGTAAGCAGAGGAGATTTACTTTAATTTGGCATTATGTTCAGCACAGACCTTGAGGGCCAAAGACCCTGGTACTATTTGTACTGTTCTATATAATACCACTGGGTCTGGCCAGGAGATAGAGAATGTAATGTTAAGTTCTGTAATTATGATTTGAAATTCAATTGCCTGTAGGGATGGTGGAAAGAAAATCATCCAGTGCTTTCAGCAGTTGGGCAGGCAGATGAGGTGAGATGATTCTTAGAGCTTTGTGGAAATGAAGTGAGATTGGATAGTGTACCAGGAGTTAACATTGACTTTGTGGGCTGCACAGCCTGTTTCTGTGCTGTACTGTTCTATGTAGTACCACACATTCTCCTTAATCCCACCACCCCTGCTGCGGTGAAGTCTACTGGCAGCAACTCACCGGAGGCCTCTTCCCTGGGCCTGTCTTTCACATCGTCTCCAAGTGCAGCCCATCTTCCAAGATCCTTCCTCTCCCAGGGATAAGGTCTTTGGAGCTTCTGTTGATGTTTCTGCAGCTCTGGTTTTTTACAGGATGGGGTTGCTAGCCCCATGCCCAATTCTCCACAGCCGGGCTTGAGACTGCCCACGGCAGAGGTGGTACCACAGACTGCCTATCTTTACTTGTTCTTGTGAAGGTGAGAAGAGATTGAGATTGCATTGGCCTCACGACCTTTAGTCATTTGATTTGCAAGATGAAACTGTGTTACTGCCAGGACCTTTCATGTTAAAGGACTAATGGTTTGGCAAATGAGATGGGATGGCACAGTAAGTGATATTAAACCTCAGTCTGTATCTGATCTGTTGCATGTTCATTTGATGGCCCTGTCGATCGAGTAGCAGTTAGCGTAATACCAACACGATGTCAGTGACCCGGGTTCAATTCCGACACTGCCTGTAAGGAATTTTTTCAATCTCCCCATGGCCACATGGGTTTTCTCCAGGAGCTCCGGTTTCCGTGAAGTACGGGTTAGTAGGTTAATTGGTCAAATTGGTGTATTTGTGCAGCCTGGGCTTGTTGGGACCAGAAGGGCCTGTTAGAGCACTGTATCTCTAAATAGAAATTAACTAATTAAATAAAAAGTGGTGGTGATCCTCCTTCCTAAATTGGTGAAGGTTCTCCCACAGTCCTGTTGGAGATTATATAGGTACTGTATTATGAAATCAGTATAGTTTGTGATTTGGAGGTGACACTGCAGGTGGCGCTGTTCCCTTGTGCCTGCTGCTCCTGTCATTAGTGAGAATAGAGGTCACTATTTGCATCTCCAAGTCCAAACGTCTCAAGAAAACCACTTTTGAGGGGAAATTGTCCCTAAACAAGACACAGTTAGGGGACTTGAATTGGCAGAAAGACCCTCATTAAGTGAAGATGTGGAAGAGGCGTCCTTTCACTAATTAATGAAGATCCCACTAGGAAACTTGCATTTGAGTTAGTCTCAGGATCTCACAATCTGTCTTTTGAAGATAGGTGGAGTGAGCTCGGGCTTTTCCCTTTGGAGAGAAGGTAGTTGAGAGCGGATGACTGAGTAAAAGATAATAAGAGTGATGGAGTAGATAACCAGAGACTTTTTTTTCTCAAGGTGGGCATTGCTAACAGAAGGGAGCATAACTTTAAGGTGTTGGGAGGAATGTATAGGGAGATGTCAGAGGTAGGTATTTTTACACAGAGAGTAGTGGGTGCATGAAACATGCTGCTAGGGATGCTGGTAAAGGTCGATACTTGAGGGACATTCATGAAACTCAGATGGGTAAGAGGATGAAAGAAAAATGGAGGGCATGTGGGAGGGAAGGGTTAGATTGATCATAGAATAGGTTAAAGGGTTGGCACATCATTGTGGGCCAAAGGGCCTGTACTGTGCTGCACTGTTCTACGTTCTAACCTCCAGTACATTATGGCTCCTTGGATTAGCTCCATGTAGTTTTCAGGTAAGCATATCTTGATTTGGCTGTTCCATTGAAGAAGGTGGCATTGTTGTGCTGGTCTACCAGTTAGCCCTGGCTCAGGACGAGTCTGGAGGAACCCCTGGAACTCCTAAGCCGCTGCTGTGTTTGATATAGACAAGTGGAGCTGCCAGTAATCGCACTACACAACAGATGGAGCCACTGGCTAAATTCTGAATACTCTGACACTTTCAAAAAACGATTTTCTGTTTGGGGACTGGATTTAATGCAGGGAAGCATGTTCAGTGTTTAATTTTACTCCCAGTTTGACACAAGAGTAAGGAGTTCAAAGTTCAAGGTAAATTTATTGTCAAAGTACATATATTTCACCAAGTGCAACCCTAAGATTCATTTTGTTGCAGTCATTCACAGTAAGTACGAAGAAACACAATAGACTAAATGAAAGACCATAGCCAACAGAATGGACAAAAAACTAATATGCAAAAGACAACAAACTCTGCAAAAATACAAATAATAATAAATAAGTAATAAATATCAAGAACATGAGATGAAGAGTCTCTGAAAGTGAGCCCATAGGTTGTGGGAACAGTTCAGTGATGAGATGAGCGAAGTTTTCTCCTTTAGTTCAGGAGCCTGATAGTTGAAGGGTAATAACTGTTCCTGAACATATTGGTGCAGGGCTTAAGGCTCCTGTACCTCCTTCCTGATGGCAGCAGTGAGAAGAGAGCATGACCTGGATGGTGGGGGCTTTTGTTGATGGATGCTGACGGAGAGACATTTGACAGAATAAGGTACAGATTAGCTCTATATGTCACATGTACATCGAAGCACAGAGTGAAGTGCAAGAATTGTGCTGGGGCAGCCTGCAAGTGCTGCCACAATTCCGGTGACAACTACTGACTAACCCTAACCATACATCTTTTGGAAATGTTGCAGGAAACCGGAGGAAGTCCACATGGTCACAGGGAGAATGTGCGATGAGAATTGAACCCCATCGTGATTACTGGTGCTGTAAAGTATTATGCTGACTGCTACGTTACCGGGCCCTCCATTCAGAGGGTAAGTAGAGAAAATTGAGAAGTATGTCCACATCTCACTAAATCTAACCCTCACTAAATCTCTGTAATGCGGGAGGACTGTCATCATTCGTCTCTGTGCCATAGAAACAAGACAATGAATTTTAGCTATTAACATCATCTGTTCCATGACAAGCATGGACAATAACATCACTGTTGCAGGAAAAATGCAGCAGGTGGCGCTACAGACTTTGGGATGTCCAGGACAAGCATGCTAACGGCACAGTTGCAGGAAAAGTTCAGCAGGTGGCGCTACAGGCTTTAGGATGTGGAGCAAATATAGTTTTTCAATTTATAAACACAAGTAATTCCACAGATGCTGGAAATCCAGAGCACACGCACAAAATGCTGGCAAACTCAGCAGGTCAGGCTATGGAGGGGAATAAAGTGTCAATTGTTTTAGGTCGAGACCCTTCATCAGGTTTAGTTGAAGCATGGTTGGTGGCGAATGAAGTATGAAGCTGGGAGGTGATAGATGGAAAAGATAAAGGGCTGGAGAAAAAGAAATCAGAGAGGAGAGTGGACCATGGGAGAAAGGGAAGGAGGAGGGCAAGGTTATTTCCGAAGTGGTATGGTTTAGGCTTAAAAGGTAAAAGATTGGCTTTATTTGTTGCATGCAAATCAAAATTTACAGTAAAATATGGCGTTTGCTTTAAATCAAATCAGTGAAGGTTATGCTAGGCCACCTGGAAGTGTCAGCATAGAATGCCTACAACTCACTAACGTCTTTAGAATATTGGAGGAAACCATGCAGTCACAGAGAGAACATACAAACTCCTTACAGACAGCGGTGGAACTGAACCCCAATCTCACAGTTGGTGCTATTGCACTAGTGTTATACTACACTACTGTGTCCCTGTCGTGCCCGCCGCTCAGTTAGTGAGTTGTGGGCATACTATGTTGGTACTGGAAGCATGGTGACACTTGCATGCTGCCCCGTCACATCTTCACTGCTTTGATTTGATGCAAGTGACTCATTTCATTGAATTTTTCGATGTACACGAGATAAATAAAGGTAATCTTTATCTTTAAATCTTTAGGAGCTGGCCCAAGAGCAGAGCAGAATTCTGTTAGAATATGTAACAGGGATCAGAATCGGGTTTAATGTCATTGCCATATGTCATGAAATTTGTTAACTTTGTAGCAGCAGAACATTTCAATGCATGATAAATATAGGAAAAATCTGTAAATTACAGTAAGTATGTATGTACATTAAATAGTTAAATTGAATAACTAGTGCAAAAGCAGAAATAATAAAGTAGTAAGGCAGTGTTCATGGGCGCAATGTCCATTCAGAAATCAGATGGCAGAGGGGAAGAAGCTGTTCCTGATTCACTGAGTGTGTGTCTTCAGGCTTCTGTACCTCCTACCTAAAGGTAACAATGAGAAGGGAGCATGTTATGAGTGGTGGGGGTCTTTAAAGATGCACACCCTCTTTTTAAAGCACTGCTGCGTGAAGATGTCTTGGATACTAGGAGATCGTATTCCTTCCAGTACAAGCAGACAAGAATGTTGAATTCCGCTTATTTGTCTCTATCCAAAACTGCAGCTGGATTTTTTTCCAAGAAGGCATCAAGCTGCAGCCTCCATTGACATCATGGCTCATAGAACACTGAAATCTATAGCGTATTACAGGCCCTTCGGCCCACAATATTGTGCCGACCATGTAACTTACTCTACAGATTGCCTAGAATTTCTGCCATAATTAGTTATTATTAGTTATTTTCAGAATTAGTTACTTTCTTACGTTCATATGGATGGTTTTGGAGGCAGAGAGGGGAGTTAAAAGCCATTTAGGGCTTAGGGAGAGGGATATGCGGGAGTGAGAAGTCAGATTATGATTTAGAGACAGGGATGTGGAGGAGTTAGAGGTCAGATTAGGGTATGGGGATAGGGATGTGGGGAAGTTAGAGATTAAATTAGGGTTTCAGGACAGAGATGTGGAGGAGTTAAAGGTGATATTAGGGTTCAGGGACAGAGAATTGGGGATATTGGAGGTCAGATTAGGGTTTAGAGACAAGGATGTGGGAGAGTTAGAGGTCAGTCCACTGCTCTGTTCTCCCAGGCCAGTTGACATGGATGGGTGATGAAGGACATCTGTGGGTCAGTGTGTGTTGGGATTGGATGTCTGTGTGAGCTGGAGGCACAAGGGCCAGTTAGTCGGTATGCCCGAGATTCGAGCCTGGAAATTGGGGTCCCGTCATTGGCCACTCTGGGCTCGATGGCAAAGATCGGATCTTGAAGGCCATTTGCAAGTCTGGAAATTGAAGCTCGATGGTTAAAGCCTGGAGATTGGACTATTGAGGCCTGTTCTGGAGATGAATGACTGTCCATGTGTATGGGTGGGTGGGAGGTAGGAAAGGGGCTCGTTTTGCTGTTGTTGTTTTGTTGTGGTCTGTGTTGTTCTGCCATGCATAGTTGGCATACAATGTTGGCATCAGAATGTGTGATAACCCTTGCTGGCTTCCCCCAGCAGATCCTTGGTTGTTGATGCAAATGATGCATTTCACTGTATGTTTCAACGTATGTATGATAAATAAATCTGAAACTGAATTGGAATACGAAATTGCAATTTTAGCTGGAGGACCTCTTGTTTCAGAGCTTGATGATGTGTGTCCATGTGGAGCATCTTTGGTATCGTACCAAATGCTACCCTTTGGACAGGGTACTAAGCTGGTTTCCTGGCCAATCTTTCACAAAAGACATTCTTTTGAGTGACGGCACGCCTCCGGGCTAATATTTTATTCTCTTTTTCATTGTAGCTAACACATTTATTCAGTCATTGAGGGATTGATGATCTGAAGAAATTTCTCACTTGTTGTGGGTTTTCTACATTACAGCATGAACTACATCAGACAAAACAGAAACCAGCAAAGTTTCTTTTCCAGTTATCACCTCCTGGCTTCTCTCTTCAACTCCCCAATCCACCCATCTTTCCTTCACCTGGTCGCACCCATCATCCACCAGCTTGTACTCCTTCCCCTCTCACACCCCCACCCACCTTTCCTTCACCTGGTCTCACCTTCTCATTCTGGATTCTGCCCCCTTCCTTTGAAAGGTCACAAAGGTACATTTAATGTCAGAGAAATGTACGCAATATACATCCTGAAATTCTTTTTCTTCACAAGCATCCATGAAAACAGAGGAGTTCCCCAAAGAATGAATGACAGTTAAATGTTGGAACCCCAAAGCCCCCCCAGCTCCCCCCTCCCACACTTAAGCTGCAAAGCAATGACCCCCCCTCCCCCAGCAGCAAAAAAAGCATTGGTGTCCCTCACCGAGCACACAAGCGCGCAGCGAAGCATCAGTAAAGACACCGACTTGCAGTACACCAAAGACTACTCGTTCACCTGGTAACTTGAAATACTATAGGTTCTCTCTCTCCCTGGAGACCACCGGTGAGACCCCGAGAGTGGGTCCCATTCCCACAAAGAACCCAAGTCCTCGTGTGACTCCAGGTCAGGGTCTTCAAAAGATATTAATGATGGAAATAGAGCTGTTTCCGAAGATGCAAACAAGGGAGTTGCTGTTAGGTGCCATCATTCTCCGAAGCTCCTGATGAAGGGCCTCAGCCCAAAATGTCGACTCTTTATTCCTCTTCATAGGTGCTGCTTGACCCACTGGGTTCCTCTAGCGTTTTGTGTGTATTGCTCAGGAAAGGTATAGCATAGAATGAGACCTTTGCGCCCACTGAGTCCATACCAGCTTTGTGCAAACACAATACTGATGCCATTTGTTTGCTTTTTCCCAAAGTCTCTGAATTACTTCAAAATTAGCTGCTTCCTTTTCCAAAATCTAATTAATTCCACCATTGATCTATTTATCACACGTAAATGGAAATGTACAGTGAAATGCATTATTTGCGTTAACCAATATAACCTAAGGATGTGCTGGGGACAGCCTGCAAATGTCACCTCACATTCTAGTGCCAACATAGCAAGCCCACAACGTTCAGCAGAATAACGGTCTTTGGGCTTCGACTTCTGGACTGCCAATCGTCTTCTAGGCTCTAATCTTCAGTATTAATCTCCAGACTAGTTGGTGACTGGACCCCCAAGCTCCAGGGTTGCCAAATGAGTGGCCCTCATGCCCCCTGCTTGCATTGACATCTGATCCTGGGACCCACTGACCTGCTGGGAAAAGCTTTATCTTCTTCCAGGTTGTTCCCCTGAGCCTGATGAATATACTTGCTGGCAATTAATACCTCTTTTCTTTTCTTAGAGGATGAAAGATCTGTTATTATTTCCTTCAAATATAGTTTTATCCTCTTCATCTGGACTTTCTATCTCTACAACTAGATATTTATCAATATCACTTGTCTACCTACTTAGAAATCTATTGTTTATCTCCCACATTCTCTCCCTCTAAATTAATTCTCCATATCTGTCTCTGTCTACCTACCTATCATCGCGCTCTCCAGCTTTCTCTCTGCATCATACATATATAATCTGTCTCTTTATTTCTGTGTGTATCTGTTCATCTGCCTGTCCACCTTTCATATGCCTGTGATGGATGGTCAAGTAGATATGTACCAGTTACATTAGAATCACAGATGGATTTCTGAAGTCTTCATGCTCTTAATGCTTGATTGTACTTGGATTTTGATTCTGCACTTGCACATAAAAATCTTTCATTTCACTTTCACCTGGGAAATAGCTGATGAATCCGAGCCACTGTCTGGTTAACAGGGATAATCCTACTGTGTCACTATGCTAGTTATTCTAGAAGGATTGTACACAATTTGCCCTATTTCTGGATTAGCATTTTGTCTGATGAATAATGAATTTTTCATTAATCATTGACTTCCTTCAGGCCCAGGGGACTCATTTCCTCTGTCTCACTCTCACCCTGACTCTCTCCCTCTGTCTGTGTCTCTGCCTTTGTCTCTGTCTGTCTCTCTCTGTTTCTATCTGTCTCTCTCTTGTCTTCCTGTTTCTCCCTGCCTTTGTTTCTGTCTGTCTCTCTGTCCCTCTCACTCTTGTTTCTGTCCATCTGCCTCTCTGTCTCTGTTGTCTCTCAGTCTGAACTGTGTATCTGCCTGTCTCTTTATTTGTCTCTGTCTGTCCATCTGCCTGCCTGTCTGTCTCTGTCCACCTGAATGCCTGTCTTTTTATATGTCTCTGTCTCTCTGTCCATCTGTCTGCCTCTCTATCTCTGTCACTCTCTCTTGATTCTTTGTCCCTCTGTCTGTCTGCCTGTCTCATTATCTGTCTCTGTCTCTGTCCCTGTCCATCTGTCTGCCTCTCTATCTGTCTCTGTCCCTCTCTCTCTTGCTGTCTGTCTCTTTGTCCATCTGTCTGTCAGTTTCTGATGTGTTTGTTATATGTATCTGTCTCTATCTCTCTGTTTCACACACTGATGTGTCTGTTATCACACTGACCTATTATCAGCTTAGTTCTATTGCTGCCATGTGTTGAGCAGTCTAGGTAGGAAGTGAGAGACCTGCAGTGTATCTTGGAAGTGCAGGAGATGAGGAGGAGGTAAATGAGTAAAGCAATGTGACCAAATTCATTCAGCTCTCAAAAGGAAGAGAGGATTGAGGAAAAAGGAGCCATGGATAAAGAGTGGTGAAATGGTATTCATTGGACTGCTGTCCACAAAGCCCGGAGAAAAAACTGATACTGTGCCTTCCTTATCTTACACTGGCTTTGGCTGCAATTTACAGTCTCCCATCTTCTATCAGGCAGGCGTTCCATTCCATCCGGCTGGGATTCATGGTCTCCCATCTTCTATCAGGCAGGCATTCCATTCCATCCGGCTGGGATTCATGGTCTCCCATCTTCTATCAGGCAGGCGTTCCATTCCATCCGGCTGGGATTCATGGTCTCCCATCTTCTATCAGGCAGGCGTTCCATTCCATCCGGCTGGGATTCATGGTCTCCCATCTTCTATCAGGCAGGCGTTCCATTCCATCCGGCTGGGATTCATGGTCTCCCATCTTCTATCAGGCAGGCGTTCCATTCCATCCGGCTGGGATTCATGGTCTCCCATCTTCTATCAGGCAGGCGTTCCATTCCATCCGGCTGGGATTCATGGTCTCCCATCTTCTATCAGGCAGGCGTTCCATTCCATCCGGCTGGGATTCATGGTCTCCCATCTTCTATCAGGCAGGCGTTCCATTCCATCCGGCTGGGATTCATGGTCTCCCATCTTCTATCAGGCAGGCGTTCTATTCCATCCGGCTGGGATTCATGGTCTCCCATCTTCTATCAGGCAGGCGTTCTATTCCATCCGGCTGGGATTCATGGTCTCCCATCTTCTATCAGGCAGGCGTTCCATTCCATCCGGCTGGGATTCATGGTCTCCCATCTTCTATCAGGCAGGCGTTCTATTCCATCCGGCTGGGATTCATGGTCTCCCATCTTCTATCAGGCAGGCGTTCCATTCCATCCGGCTGGGATTCATGGTCTCCCATCTTCTATCAGGCAGGCGTTCCATTCCATCCGGCTGGAATAGAAGATGGCTCTCCCATCTCCTGTCAGCACTACATTGTTTGTTGTAGGGCTCACAGTTACCCAGCCTCCCCACCCCAGCCCATCATCACCAATTGTCAACCTTGCCTAACCCTCACTCACATCTACCATCCATTCTCTCTCCCAAGAGCTTTTCTCTCCTTCGCAATTCCCTCCCTTTTCTTGTGATCCTTTCCATCCCCCCTGCTAATCAATTGTCTTCAAGGTCAATGTCAAGTTTATTGGCTTCTGCACAAGTACACGTGTGAACAGGGGCAATGAAATGCTTAGCTGAAGCAGCATCGCAGGCATTAGATACACAATGTTCACATGAAAAAACATAAATTAGTAACATAAATTATACAAGAAAGAACACAACTTGAACTAAAATATGTACATTGTAGTGTACAGGTGCAATGGAAAACTTGCAGCACCATCACATCAGATAAGTAGTATTTACAGGAACTAAATTACATATAGATAAAATATACATAATGTTTTCAAGAAAGAAGACAATTACAACCAAATAAAACTCTATTGTAGAGAAAAATGGCCCAAGTGGTCACATTGTTGCCAAACTGGGGTCATGATTAAGGTTGTGCAGGTTTCTTCAGGAACTGAATGGTTGAAGGGAATTAGCTGTTCTTGCACCTGGTGATGTGGGACTTCAGGCTTCTACACTTCCCGCCTGATGGCGTGAGACTTCAGAAATTTGACCCTGCCTGGTGTTGTGGGAATTCAGGATTTTAGAACTCCTGTCTGGCGGTGTGGGACTTCAAGATTCTTTAATTCCAGCCAGGTGGTGTGGGATTTCAGGATTCTAGAACTCCTGCCGGGTGGTGTGGGATTTCAGGACTCTAGAACCCCTGCCGGGTGGTGTGGGATTTCAGGATTCTAGAACTCCTTCCGGGTGGTGTGGGATTTCAGGATTCTGGACTTCCTGCTTGGCGGTGTGGGGCTTCAGAATTCTGGACTTCCTGCCTGGTGGTGTGGGATTTCAGGATTCTGGACTTCCTGCTTGGTGGTGTGGGACTTCAAGATTCTTTAATTCCAGCCTGGTGGTGTGGGATTTCAGGATTCTGGACTTCCTGCTTGGTGGTGTGGGACTTCAAGATTCTTTAATTCCAGCCTGGTGGTGTGGGATTTCAGGATTCTAGAACTCCTGCTGGGTGGTGTGGGACTTCAGGACTCTAGAACCCTTGCCAGGTGGTGTGGGATTTCAGGATTCTAGAACTCCAGCTTGGTGGTGTGGGATTTCAGGACTCTAGAACCCCTGCCGGGTGGTGTGGGATTTCAGGATTCTAGAACTCCTTCTGGGTGGTGTGGGATTTCAGGATTCTGGACTTCCTGCTTGGTGGTGTGGGACTTCAGGATTCTAGAACTCCTGCCTGGTGGTGTGGGATTTCAGGACTCTAGAACCCCTGCCGGGTGGTGTGGGATTTCAGGATTCTAGAACTCCTGCCTGGTGGTGTGGGACTTCAGGACTCTAGAACCCCTGCCTGGTGGTGTGGGACTTCAGGACTCTAGAACTCCTGCCGGGTGGTGTGGGATTTCAGGATTCTAGAACCCCTGCCTGGTGGTGTGGGATTTCAGGATTCTAGAACCCCTGCCGGGTGGTGTGGGATTTCAGGATTCTAGAACCCCTGCCGGGTGGTGTGGGATTTCAGGATTCTAGAACCCCTGCCTGGTGGTGTGGGACTTCAGGATTCTAGAACCCCTGCCTGGTGGTGTTGGACTTCAGGATTCTAGAACCCCTGCCTGGTGGTGTGGGATTTCAGGATTCTGGACTTCCTGCCTGGTGATGTGGGACTTCAGGATTCCGGATCTCCTGCCTGGTGGTGTGGGACTTCAGGATTCTGGACCTTTTGCCTGGTGGTGTGGGACTTCAGGATTCTGGATCTCCTGCCTGGTGGTGTGGGACTTCAGGATTCTAGAACCCCTGCCTGGTGGTGTGGGACTTCAGGATTCTGGACCTCCTGCCTGGTAGCTGTGAGAAGCTGGCATGTCCTGGATGGCGGAGATCTTTGATGACAGATGTTGTCTACTTGAAGCAGCACTTTATAAAGATACTGATGGTGAGGAGGGACGTACCCGTGATGTATTGCTCTTCTCCACAATCCTATATTATCCTATGATAGTGTCCCTTCAATGATCCTCTTCATCCACATAATCTACTTTCCCTCTCAGTGATTCTTGCAGTCCTGCCTCATGCATGATTACTTCATAGGGCTTAGTGTGGGAGAACTATTTCTCCTTCATTAACAAAAACGGCTTGGTCGCCAACGTATTTCTTACAGCAGATGGTAGAATTCCATCCTCCCAGAAAATACTGGTGCAATTCTACGCTGCCATCACAGAGAGCATCCTCACATTGGCCATTGCTGTTTGGTTTGGTGCAACACCCCTCACAACTACAGTGAACTGTCAGCTCAGCAGAAAAGCTCATTGGCTGCAGCCTACCGTCACTGCAGGACTTGTATATGTGCAGGACAATTAACCAGGCAGGAAAAAGACATTGTGGATACTACCCACCCTGCAAACTGCCTTTTCCAAAAGCTCCCTTCTAGAAAGTGCTGTAGAGCCATTAAAATGAAAAATTCCCTCCATCTTGAAATGTTTTCCCCCCAGGTAGTTAATCTCATCACCATTCTAGTTAGCCGCCCTATTCCCCTCTGTCTATTTCCCCCATCACTGAACTCCATTGTAAACACTTTTAGCCACTTTTTACAATGCTCTTTATTTTGTGAATACATGCTATTATTCACGTATTTGTGCACATTATATTCCATATCTGTACATTAATCTCCAACTTTATTTTTATATAATTCTTTGTTCTTTGTAATTGACAAAGATTGTTTTTTTTTGTTGCATGTCATGCCCTGACCAACACACTAATACTTTTAAATGTATTTGGAATGATTATCATTCTCATCACCATATTCCACTTTCTCCCCCCCTCCAGGTACCATTTTGCCCCTTAAACTCCCATCCTCAAATCCGCTATTCAACTGATTTCGTCCTGCACCTCCACTGTCTAAGAGACAGATGAAGCCTCCCTGTGCATTTACCTATGCAGGTTTTGCCCTGTTGCATAGACTTTGAGGGCTTGTGCATTTTGCAGCAAGGGGCCTGTACATAATTGTGGCAGAATCCTTGTAGGAGTTATTCCAGCGTTTTGTGTGTGTTCTCCTCTCTATAGCTGCTGACTGACCTGCTGAGTTCCTCCAGCATTTTGTGTGTGTTCTGCCTGAAACATTGACTCTTTATTCCTCTCCAATGCTGCTGCCGGACCTGTTGAGTTCCTCCAGCATTTTGTTACTCTAGGTTACATATTTCTTGATGCTGACATGTGAGATTGAAAAACCTCGTTCCATTGCAATGCTGATACACTTCAAAGACCCTTAGTTTGGTTTATAGAGCTTTGAGACATTCAGAGGTTGTGAAGGATGCTTTAAAAAGGCACATCTTACTTTCTATCAATGCAACGCATCTATGTGATCCCTTGTAGGCTTTACTTGCATCTTTCTTCAGAGGAGAAGAGTTCTAGAGGCAGTCACCTGTCAGATATTGACAGGAAAGAAAGGCTAAAGATAGAACTCCAAGCATCAAGGGAATTTCACAAACCTAAAATATTAAACAGGGAGGAAATGTTCGGTGGAAGGGTTTAAAGATTTTTATTAACCAAGCAACTCTAATCACTTAATAAACCATTGATTTTCATAGCAATAAAATGGGAAAATCTATATTGGGCCTGTCAAAATATTTCCTTCGTGGAGAGTGGTGAGAATTTGGAACTCGCTCCCTCAAGGAGCAATTAAGTTGAACAGTTCTGACCATTTTTTGTTCCAAAATGAAAGGTGTACATGCCTTGGAAGCAGTGCAAGGAAAGTTCACTTGGTTGCAGACATTGTGGAGGTTGGTTACTGAATGAGAAGTGATCTTACTGAAGCTCTGATTGGGTTTGATAGGTAAGATGTAGTGAGGATGTTTTGCTTGTTAGGGAATGCAGAACCAGGAAGCAGAGTCTCAGGATAAGGGATCGATCTGTAATGGAGAGGAATGAGCAGGAATTCTTTTCCAATTCTGAGAAGTATGAAGGCTGAGTTGTGTTGAATCCTGATGCTTTTGTGGTCCAAAGATTGAGACATAGACTTATGATTGTTTTATTAAGTGTTACAAGAGCAACAAAGGAAAATCTGGACTCATGGCCATCCCATATGAATAGCAAACTCCAGCCATAACAATTAACCTATGAAATAGCCAGATATGTACAATGTCTGAAATACATCTTATGGAAATGTTTGTTTGATGATGAACTTCAATAAAACAAAATTACAAAAAAAAGAAATAGCCAGATTCAAGTGGCGTCACACCTGCTACTGAAAACTAAAAAGTTTCTAGAGGTGTATAAGATGAAGAGAGTCATTGATCACGTGGATAGCAAGAGGCCTTTTCCAAGGGCTAAAATGGATAACATGAGGCAGTATAGTTTTAAGGTGCTTGGAAGTAGGTACAGGGAGGATGTCAGGGGTAAGTTTTTCATACAGCAAGTGATGGTGCGTGGAATGCACTGATGGTGTGAGGTGGATATAATGGGGTCTTTTAAGAGACTCTTAGATATGGAGCTTGTAAAAATAGAGGACTATGTGGTGGGGTAACTCTAGGCAGTTCCTAGAGTAGGTTATATGGTTAGCAGATCATTGTGGGCTGAATAGCCTGTAATGTGCTGTAGATTTCTATGTTCTGTGTTCTCTGTACAAAAACAACTGTTCCATAATTGCTGGAAAACTCATTGAGTGATCTCGATTCAATTCTGCCACTGTCTGTAAGGAATTTGCATGTTCTTCCCATGACCACATGGATTTCCTCTGGGTGCTTCTATTTCTTCCCACATTCCAAGGGCATATAGGTTAGGGTTAGTGAGTTGTGGGAATGCTACATTGGCAGACACCTTTGGGTTGCCCCCCCAGAACATCCTTGGATTGTGTGGGTCATTGACGCTGATTATGTGTTTCACTGTGTGTTTTGATGTTTTGATGTACACATGACAAGCCAATCCCTTTCATCCTTTTCTCCAAAACTAACCCAAATTCAGAATTGAATTTTGCAAATTACTACAATTTAAAAAAAAAGATATTTTTAGCTTAACTTTACCTATTATATTCTCAACTGTGATTCAATTTAGTTAGGCATTATTCTTTAATTCTATGCAATGCTGAGAAAGATATTTGTTTCAGTATAGGCTTATGATTATCATGCATGGACAGAATGGACCCAATGGCCTGTTTAAGTAAGAATGTGTGCTTCCATAAGCATGTGGCATTATTGCTGATGAAATTTTGCCGATCTGAAACATCAGCTCTGTTTTTCCAGAAACGGTACCTGACCTGTTGGCCCTTTTTGTTCTACCAGACGTATGGGTTAGGGACGGTAAGTTGTGGGAATGGTGGCACTTGCGGGCTGCCTTTTGTGCATCCTTGGACTATGTTGGCTATTGATGCAACTATTGATGTAATAATGACACATAGAGTTAGGGGCAACATTTACATTTAGAGGGTCATCGATGTATTGAATGAGTATAATTAGGCACATGGGCTTGTAGGGACTGTCTCTAAATAAAGTAAAATATGGTAATGAATGGGTTAACAAGGTAAATCAGGGAACATTGATTTTTACCATAAAACTTGCTCTAAATATCAAGGGGTTGCAAGATGCTTTAAAAATCACCGAAAGTCAAGATGCCCTCATGTTTTGACACAAGTAATCTTTGTAAAAGCATGCTGTCCCCTGAGAAGACTTCATGAGCAAATTGGCACAGTATGGGATAACATAACGTTTCATGGTCAACGAATGACTGTGTATTTCCAGAGAGATTTGATGCATCAGTGGTTTACACAGGAATGCTGGAGCATTCCAATTCAGACAGAAGATTCAAATGATTCTAGTTAACAACAGAGAATTGTGGGTTCATAGTTCAAAGTAAACAACATCAAAGTACATATGCCATCATACACAACCCTAAGATTCATTTTCTTTCTGGCATACTCAATAAATCCGGATAGAATAATAACTACACTAGAATCAATGAAAGACCGCACCAAATTGGGCATTCAACCAGTGTGCAAAAGACAACAAACTGCATAAATAAAAAACCTAACTAATAAATAAATAAATAAACAAACAAATAAATAAATAAGCAATAACTATTGAGAATGTGAGCTGAAGAGCCCTTGAAATTTGGTCCATTTGTTGTGGGAATGTTTCAATGATGAGGCGAATGAAGTTATTCCCTTTAGTTCAAGAGCCTGATGGTTGAGGGGTTATAACTATTCCTGAACGGGCTGGTGTGAGTCCTGAGGTTCCAGTACCTTCTTTCTGATGGTGGCAGCGAGAAGAGAGCATATTCTTGGTGGCAGGAGTCGCTGATGACGGATGCTGCTTTCCTGCGATATCACTTCATGTAGATGTGCTCAGTGGTGGGGAGGGCTTTACCCGTGATGGATTGGGCTGTATCCACTACTTTCTGTAGGTCTTTAAGTTCAACAGACATGTAGCCAGTCAATAAAATCTTCACTACATATCTATAGAAGTTTATCAAAGTGTTAGATGTCATGATGAATTTGCAAACTCCTAAGGAACTAGACGTACTTCCTTCATAATTGCACTTACATGTTGGACAGGACAGGTCCTCCAAATTAATAACACCGAGGAATTTAAAGTTGCTGACCATCCTTCGATGAGTACTGGCTCATGTGTTGCATATTTAATATTTTAGTTACTGCATATTGAATAATCTTTTGTGTATATATTGTTTGATTAAGCATTCTTGTTTGTTTAAATAATTAATTATGGATTATATGTATACATATGTGAATTGCATATATCATCATGCTACCGCATGATACATGCATGCCTCGCTAAAAGTAAACTTGAAGTTACCCCTACACTTTTGGACTCCGGAGTCTTTCTGTGAATTAGCTTAATGTTTTGAAGTTACAAAACATAACATTGGTGACGAGGCATTTTAAAATCAAACCTGAGATGGCCTTTGACCTGTCAAAACAGAGTGAGATGACCGAAAAAAACAATGCTGCGAGGAATGCTCGAGTCTAAAAGAAACAGCCCGACAGGTGGAGAGACAGGAGTTTAAAACAAAACATGATCTTCAGAAGGGAAGAAAGTTAAAAAAAAAGCCATAAACTGAATAATTCAGGGTTTAAAAAGCATGAGTACTGGGTGATAATAATCATTAAAACAAATCAGAAATTTCTGGACACATCAGAAAAGATCGACAAGTTTGATTACACAATGGGTCATTGACTCATGTACACTGAACTATTGGAACAGAATTTTGAAGCAAATGAAATAGCCAATGAGAAGCGAATGCCTAGTTAGCTAAGTTCACTGGGTTTGCAGGCAAAAAAGTTTGCTTCAAAGTTTGAC
Organism: Hypanus sabinus; assembly: GCF_030144855.1. NCBI lineage: Eukaryota > Metazoa > Chordata > Chondrichthyes > Myliobatiformes > Dasyatidae > Hypanus > Hypanus sabinus. The sequence goes on from NC_082734.1 coordinate 31,326,309, forward strand.
TGCCCTAACCAAATCATCAGAAGTGAGTTTTGCAACTATTGTAAAAGTATTGCAGGAACATTTAGAACGGAAGCCATTGTTGATTGCAGAATTGTAGTTTTCATAAGGGGAATCAAGAAGGGGAGTACATTTCAGCATACGTGGCTGAATTGAAGAGATTGTGTGAGCATTGCCAGTTCAGTCATAGGCTCAATTAGGCATTGAGAGATTGTTTAGTTTGTGGAATCTTGCAAGAAAGCATTCAAAAATGGCTCCAATCTGAGTCTGGAATTGAAAGTGAGTGTGAACAAAACTGCATCGTCTAAACAGAAACTGGCCTGGCCGAACCTTCTTGGTAGGAGCTCATTCACCAAACAAATGCAGGTTTAAAGGTGAAGCGTGCAGAAAATGAAAAAAACTAGAACACACGTTAAGAGTATGCCGGGCAGATCAAAAAGATGGACTGCTCTGGGAAGTGAAAAGGCTAAAAAGTCAAGTTGCAATTTCAAAAAGAGCACTAATCTATATGCTGTAAAATGAAAAATTGGTGACACAGGATTATGTAGACTTGAGATTTACAGTTTGAAAAATAATAATAAACAAAAAATATGGCTTATGCCAAAGTGAATAGCAAATTAATTAAAACGGAATTGGACACTGGCTCAACAGTTTCAGTCATCCCACAAAATGAGTTTCAACTGCATTTCAAAGATTCTAAACTGAAGCCTGCAGATATCCAACTGTAGAAAAGACATCTCTTATGGGCATGACATTTGTAACAGTGAAATACAACAACCAACAAGCCAAATTGAGCTTGTATGTGATATAAACAGAAGGACCAGCATTGGGGGCATGTGATTGGCTGAGACCACTACAACTTGATTGAAGATCCATCTACCATTTGCATGCCACATCTCCTGCAATGAACCCAAGTATGGAAAGTTAATTAAGAAAGGCACTGGACGGTGCCACAACTGTCTTCATGCCAAACACCATGAACCATTGCCCATGTTCAAACAGGTGTTGGTGTCACCATCTGTGCCTCTGGATGGAAAGTATATTGGACCAAGGAAGGACCATGCTGCTTAGAGAAAGCAGTACAACAGAAAGAGTACAAGAGTTTTCATAGGCAATATATCTGAGAAAGCTTCTGGTATGTTAGTCAGGCAGTTACTTGCTTTAAGCTGGAAGAGAGTTCAAGGAGCTTCAGGGAAGTTGCAAACATTTGGCTTTTTTGAGTACAAAGAACCGGAATCTACTCTGCATGCATTAAGGTTATTGCATGAACTTTAAACGGGAGAGCAAAAAGCTACTTGCAAAAAGCCCAGCTGGATGAATGGAAGACCAAAGAAAAAGGAGTCAATGGAGATCCAAAAACAGAGGATTTGTCAGATGATGTTTTAGATGATGATGGAAACCAAGAAGAGAGATCAGATTGTAAAGGGACCAATAGAAGGATTACTTCAGTGAACTAAATGCATCTTCCCAAGATCGAGATGCACGAACTAGAAGAAGAAAAAGTAGGAAAGAGATGGAGAGAAAGAATGTGAATGAGAAAGGGAATGGTGTGAAAGAGAGAAGGAATGTGAGAAAGAAAAAGAAAGGGGAAAAAGATTGTAGTATATCCAAAGAGAAAAAAGGAGCAGAAAGGTGGCTACCACTATCAGAACCACTTCCTGAAGTCCCAGAGTCACCTCCTCCAACCACCATGGAAGAGGCCCCAGACCTAGAGACTGTTTCACAGCCACAAGTCTCACCTGCAAAGCAGAGTGATTCCCCCGGTCAGGAAAAATGTTATCCCACGTAAGTAAGAAATCCTCCACAATGATTACATTTTTAGATCTGAATGGAACAATTTAAAGTTTACAATGCTGTGGATATCTGCATATAGTAGTATTATATAGTATATAGTGTATTTATTTGAGATGCATTCTGTTGGAGTATATAGCCAAGCAGGAAGGAGCACTGTATATTTAATATTTAATCAAGCTCATCTTTACCTCAGGAAGATACCTTAGCCCATCACCCCCTCTAGGGCATTGACCACTGACAGCAGCTCACTAGAGTCGTCTGTCCCGGGCCAGTTTTGCAAGTTGTCCCCAGGTGTAGCCCATCTTCAAAGATCTCTCCTCTCCCAGGGACGAGGGCTTTGGAGCTCTGGGTTTTTACGTGATGGGGTTGCTAGCCCCATGCCCAGCTGTCCGCCTTTTACAGCTGGGCTTGGAACTGTCCATGGTAGAGTTCAAAAAGATACATGCTCAGGGTAAGGTAAGGAACAGAGGCTAAACTGATACTTGGTAATAGGCACAGGGGGCCCAATAGCCCACTTTGGTCATTCCATGATTCATCTCAGGCTTTCATGGGTTGCGTTGAGTTGGGCTGCAAATCACAAAGTTAGGGAAAGCTCTCCGAAAAGTTTAAAGTGTGTGTGTGTGTGTGTGTGTGTGTGTGTGTGTGTGTGTGTGTGTGTTATAAGGTTAGTTTAGCTGTTGCTCATTGTGTTCTGCTGAGCATTGTGGGCTCGCTGGAGCATTGTCACTTGTTGTGTTCTATTTTGGAGTGTTCTGTGTTGTTCTGCCGAGCTATACTGGCACTATACTTGCAGGCAGACCCATCCCTCTGCCACCTTCATCCTTGTGCAAATGACCATTTCAATGTATACATGATAAATAAACTTGAACTTGAATCAAAGGTTGCCAGAAGTGGTTTTAGCAGTGAGAAACTGTACAGCATAGAAAGCTCCCGTCCACAGGTAATAAGAATGAAAGAGCATCCTTGGCCTGTGCCTGGTAGATAAACAGAGACTGAGTTAGGTTTGCTGCAGCGACTTGTAAATAATTTGCACATCTGAATGATTCCTGTGATCCACACAGAGTTCCAGCAGAGTATATTATTGCTACTCAGTGACTCCCACTGTTTTCCCAAAGGTACTTCTTTCTGTTCTGTTCTCTTCCACGCTGCATCTTGATGGCAGTAGTTACATAAAGCTCAAGCGATCTGCACCGCTTGTACTCTTTGCCTGGTCTGCATTGAGAAGGCTGCCAATGAGCAAGCGAGATGTGATTTAATGAGTTGTGGTTATCACAAGAAGAGGCAAAGAGATTGCAGTAAGCAGTATAATTCAATTAGCTGTTTATTTTTTAATGTTATCATTATTTGATTTGAAAGTAAACTCCCAGCATCACTGGCAACAGTTCATTCACCATAAATTCATGCAATGGGAGAGAAATTAAAATGCCGTGAATTCAGTCCTATAATATTAGGGTAATAATGTTCAGCAAGTTATAACACATGCTAGCTCCCGTTTTTTAGCTTTGTGATGGTATTGAGTTCCTGTCCACAAAAACATAAACTCAAAAGGAGATTTTGAGACCCTATCTGGTAAAAGTACCCACTGGTACCCTCGCTTTAGGGAGGTTATTCTCTGGGTGGCAGGGTGGAGATGCATCTCAACTAAAGGAGGTGTAGGTCTCTCCGCTAGCCTGCTGGTCACCCTTGGCCAGGTGTAGCATCTGCTCAGCCCTCCCGCGATCAGGGTCACGTGAAGCCATGTGAGCAGGTGGTGGATGGTCGTATGAGAAGCTGGTGCAGATCACATGTCCTGGTTATGCGATCACTGATGCCAGGCAGACAATCTCTGAGGAATATTGATAATGGCTGGGGTCGCCCGTCTTGTAAAGGCACCGCCCAGAAGAAGTCAATGGCAAACCACTTCTGTAGAAAAGATTACGAAGAATAATCACGGTCATGGAAAGACCATGATCGTCCATGTCAGATGAACGGCACATGATGATAATGATGATGATACTGTATCCACCTGTTGTTCAACGATGAGCTTACTTCCCTGTCTAGACTTTGTGGTGAGCCTAGCTGCCAATAACTCTCTATTGTAGTGGTGGCTTTCCCCCTCTTTACCAGCGAGGAGATACTTCCAGCTAAGAAAGTAGTTTAAACACAGTTTATTTTATTTTAATGATACATGTTTAAATTTAAACATCAGTTCTTCACACACAATAAAAACACACAGAAATTCTGCTTTATAAAAGATTTCTGAATTACAAAAGATTTATAAACTACAGAGGATTACAAACACAGGTAGAATTCTTATGAACTAAAAGAATATACCAATGAGTTGCAAATGAACAGGTTGCAGAAACTGATGTTGAGGAGTGAATTCTAGTTCTCCTTTCTGGCAATTTCCTTGTCATTCCTGACAATCCCCAATTCTTTCCATTCCAATTCCCAATGCTTTCCATTCCAATCCCCAATGCTTTCCATTCCAATCCCCAATACTCTCCATTCCAATCCCCAATGCTCTCCATTCCAATCCCCAATACTCTCCATTCCAATCCCCAATACTTTCCATTACAATTGCCAATTCTCTCCATTCCAATCCCCAATGCTCTCCATTCCAATCCCCAATGCTCTCCATTCCAATCCCCAATACTCTCCATTCCAATCCCCAATACTTTCCATTACAATTGCCAATTCTCTCCATTCCAATCCCCAAAGCTCTCCATTCCAATCCCCAATGCTCTCCATTCCAATCCCCAATACTCTCCATTCCAATCCCCAATACTTTCCATTACAATTGCCAATTCCCTCCATTCTAATCCCCAATACTCTCCATTCCAATCCCCAATACTTTCCATTACAATCGCCAATTCTCTCCATTCCAATTCCCAATGCTCTCCATTCCAATCCCCAATGCTCTCCATTCCAATCCCCAATACTCTCCATTCCAATCCCCAATACTTTCCATTACAATTGCCAATTCTCTCCATTCCAATCCCCAATGCTCTCCATTCCAATCCCCAATTCTCTCCATTCCAATTTCCAATGCTTTCCATTCCAATTCCCAATGCTTTCCATTCCAATCCCCAATGCTCTCCATTCCAATCCCCGATGCTCCCCATTCCAATCCCCAATGCTTTCCATTCCAATATCCAATGTTTTCCATTCCAATCCCCAATGCTCTCCATTGCAATTCCCAATGCTTTCCATTCCAGTCCCCAGTGCTTACTAATTGCATTGCTAATAGGTGACATTATCTGCATGCGATGATTTTTTTTCAGATACTTTTGTTGGGCGAAAGCAATTCACACAGATGATCTAAAAGCTTCTGGAGAGAGAGATCCAAGACATCCAAAATTAATGCTGTGAGCGCTGACTCTCTGAGTGCACAAATATCCTAACTATTGATTGATCATCTAAACCTGTGACTATGTTTGAGGTGGTAAGTGACAACATCAATCTGGACTGCAAGTTTCCTGAAGCTCAATCAAGCCAGTTAACATAACCCCATTGTCTTACACTGATTTGACACGCACCTGTAAGACCTCACTGTTTATTTGTTTACAACATAAAGCAGAACAAGTAATATTGACTGGAAGTTTAACTTCATCACAAACAACTCTGATCCATTGGAAAGGTCACGCTGCTGTGCGAGAGAGCTGAGGTCAGCAATAAGCACTTGGGCACTGGAAAATGAATATACATTACAACCCAAGTTGCGTTGGATGGGTGCCAGCCATGGGTTGGTGGGTTGTGCTCACTTGTTTGAAACAGAGTGTTGCGGGTTCAAATCTCACTCCAGAGACACGAGCATAAAGACCCAACTGATTTCCAGTGCTGCCCAGAAGGAGGCGCCATTGTACAGATGAGATATTCAAAAAAGGTCCTTACTCACCAACCCAGGCTACATTGGGTAGAGTACCTTGCGTGGTCTCAACTGATTATTGTTCCTAATTAACATCTTGTAATAGAACATAGTTCAGCACAGGAACAGGCCCTTCTGCCCACTGTGTCGTATTACTAATCCCTTCTGCCATATCCTTCTGTACTCTGTACATTCATGTGCCTACCTAAGAGCCCTTAAATGCCTCTACCTCATCTGCCTCCACCACCAACCTTGGTAGCGTATTCCTGGCACCCAGCACTTTCTGCATTAAAAACTTCCCTTACTCCGATGAACTTACTCCTTCTCACTTTAAAGGCATGCCCTCTGGTATTATAGACAGAGGAGATTCTGTAGGCACTGGGAATCCAGAGCAACACACACACACAAAGTGCTGGAGGAACTCAGCAAGTCAAGCAGCATCTGTGGAAAGGAATAAAATAATTGACATTTCAGGCTGAGGCTCTCAGGCTGGACTGGAAAGGGAGAGGGAAAAGCCAGTATAAGAATGCGGGGAAGGGAAATGTGTAGAAGCTAATAGATGATAGGTGAAGCTAAGTGAGGGGGGAAGGTGGGTGGTTGAGGGAGGGGGGATAAAGCGAGAAGTTGGGCCCCTTCTAGTATTAGACAATATAGCATGGAAAAGATACCAGCTGTCTACTCTAAACATGCCTCTCATCATTTTATAAATATCTATCAGATCTCCCTCCCTTCAGTCTCCACTGTTACAGAGAAAGAAAAACAAGTACGTCCAACTTCTCCTTATAGTCTCTAATGCAGGCAGCATCCTGATAAACCAATCCATAGCCGGCTCATTCTTCCTGTAATGGAGCGACTGAAATTGATAGCAGTACTCCTTGTGTGTCCAGACCGGAGTTTTACAAAGCTGCAATATTGCCGACTGATCTCATAAAATTAATGCCTCCAACACAAAAGGCAAGCATGGAAGATGCATTCTTCTTAACCACCTTATCGACTTGTGCAGCCATGCATGGGAGGCTATGCCATGGAGCAATGGTCATATTGGTCTTTGTTGGAGCCTTCTGTGTACAAATTGGCTGCTGCTTTGATTATATTCTTTATTAGCATGTAAGGTGTAAAAGAGAACAAAATAGTAATTTCTCTGGATCTGACACAGTGTAAAAATGCAATAAGCATAAAAAAAGCACAATAAACACAACGGTGTCCAGAAATTCATCATGTGTAAAGCATCTTGAGGCATCCTGAGCTTGTGAAGTTCTCTGTGCACAATTTCTTTCTTTACTTCAATGACATAGGTACACGCCAGGCTCTGGGACCACTCATTTGGGAGATGATAAGGGGGTGGTAATGAGAAACTCTGTATTCAGGTTGGATTCTGATTCCCGAGTCTTACGTGGAACTGCTGTTTAAAACCCAGAGCTGAAATGAGAACTCTGTCTGCCTGCCTCTCCCTCCGCAGCTTTTCAGAATTAGAATCAGGTTTACTACGACTGAATTATGATGTCATGAAGTTTATTGTTTCATGGCAACAGTACAGCACAATATATAAACTTAATATAAAATATAATGATAAATATACATACGGAATGATTATTACCCTTCAATGGACGGGTGAGTCCTGGAATGGATGTCCTGATCACTTAAGGAAGGTGAAGCGTCTCCCAAATCTCTCCTTTCTAGGTATAGTCATCACCACAGGACCACTGTTTGGCTTGTCATGCACGATGTCACTCACATATGGCCTCTCCTACACTCCTATGCCCATAGCAACACCTTCACATGGTGTCCCTGTTCTTACTGAGTCTGCTGTGTCATGGTGCAACCCAGTGTCCAGTGGTGTAACTGGGTGGGTAGTCTGGGCTTATCAGCCTCGGCTGGCAGCCAGTCTGGGAGAAGAACAACTCCAATTCAAAACCCAGTTTGTTGGGGCTCGTTAGGCTTGCCATAGCGGTCTGTCTCAAGAAGGAAAACTCCGATACTCATCCTACAGCCTTGCAGTTGCCACGGTCGTCGCAGTTCACTCTGCCATTGTGGAATGACCGCCGGCCTAAGGAGTGGAATCAGTCCACACACATTGATCCTCACTATAAACTTACACAGCACAGGCAGGAAGAAAAGTCCTACAGTGATGGAGAATGGGTGAAATGACTTCATTTATCCTCATCTTCACAAGCAAAGAACCAGCCATCATTGCCCTCCAACCTTCAGACTTCTGAACCAGTGCGGATAATTTCACTCACCTCAACACTGAACTGTTTCCACAACCAATGGACTCTACAACTTATGTTGTCCGCATTATTTATTTATTTATTTATTATTCTTATTATTTGTTTTTTAAATTTGTACTTGCACAGTTTATTTTGCACATTGCTTGTTTATCATTCTCTGTTTCACTGATTTTATTATATTTCTTTGTTCTACTGTGAATGCCTAAAAGTAAATGAATCTAGTAGTATCAAATTCAATAAACAGTGCAGGAAGAGAGCAAACATAGTGCTCAAGGGTTCATTGTCCATTTAGAACTCTGATGGTGGAGGAGAAGAAGCTGTTCCTGAAACATTGAGTATGTGTCTTCAGGCTCTTGTACCTCATCCTTGATGGTAGCAGTGAAGAGACAGCATGTCCTGGTGGTGGAGATAGTTGAGTGTGTGTCTTCAGGCTCCTGTACCACTTCCCTGACAGCAGCAATGAGGAGACAGCTGATCTATTGAGTATTTGTGGGATTCCCCTTCATTGTTACATAGCTGCATAATCTTTTCTGGGTGGGAAGTAGAGAGTCCACATCTGAAAGGTCAAGGGCAAAGGGTCTCGAACCAAAACAATCTCTGGAAGGCCATCTTACATGTGAAGTAGCAATTAGCAATTCCAGACCAAACTTGAATCACTGAAGGATGTTTGTGCTTGACAGCTGTGGCAGGGCTTGAGTGCTATCACTTGCTATAAAGTGAAACCAAGCAACATAGGTGACAACAGGGTTTCTCTCCCAGATGAGCTCAATGCCTTTTTTGCTTGCTTTGACCATCAGAACATGGAGGCACCTTCATGAACTCCCACAGCCCCAATGTCTCTATGATTCCAGTCCCTGAGGCTGAACATCATTTAGGAGGTGAACCCATGAAAAGTATCCGGCCTAAAACAGGATACCTGGCCAAATACTAAAGACCTATTCTGATCAATTGCTGGAGTGTTCACCGATCTCTTTAACCTCTCATCTTTGCAGTCTGAGGTATCCACCTGTTTCAAGCAGGCTTCAGTTCTACCGATGTTGAAGAAGAATGTGGTAACCTGCCTCAATGACTATCATCCATTAGTACTTGCATTCACTGTGACAAACTACTTTGAGAGGCTGTTGATGAAAAATATTAACTTCTGCCACTGAGAAGTGACTTGGATTGCTCCAATTTTCCTACCATCACAACAATCAACATTTCATTGGCTCTTCACTCAATCCTGGAACATCTGGGCAGCAAAGAGGCACACATCAGGATGCTCTTCATCGACTACAGCTCGCCATTCAATACTATCATCTCCTCAAAACTAATTAATAAGCTTCAAGTCCTTGGCCACAATTCCTCCTCTTGAAACTTGATCCTCAATTTCCTCACTTGCGGACAGCAGTCAGTTCGGATCGGTAACAACATCTCCTTCATAGTCTCCATCAGCACAGGTGCACCACAAGGCTGTGTGCTTAGCCGCCTGCTCTACTTGCTTTACATGTATGACTGTGAGGTTAAGCACAGCTCCAATGCCATATTTAAGTTTGCCGATGACTCCACTGTCATCAGCCTAATCAAAGATGGTGATGAATCAGCATATAGGAAGGGGATTGAAAAATGTGGCAAGTGGTGCCCCAACAACAACAATCTCAGCAAGACTGAGGAGCTGATTATTGACTTCAAGTGGAGGAATCCAGAGGTCCAAGAGCCAATCCTCATCTGGGTGGGGGGGGGGGGGGTCAGAGGTGGAGAGGGTCATCAACTTTACAGTCCTTGGTATTATCATTAATTGCTAATGATTTTTTAATCTGTCTTTCTGTTTGTACTTGCTCAGTTTGTTGTTTTGTTCTCATATTGGTTGTTGTCCGCCCTGTGGGATGTGGCCTTTTACTGATTCTGTTGTGTTTCTTGTATTTACTGTGATTGCCCGCAAGAAAATGAATCTCAGGGCATATGGTAACAGATGTAAATTTTGATAATAAATTTACTTTGAGCTTGAACTTTGACTGCTCATGTCCTTCCACAGATGCTGCCTGACCTGCTGAGCTCCTCCAGCATTTCGCGTGTGTTGCTCAAGATTCCCAGCATCTGCAGAATCTCTTATGGTTATCTTTTTCCTCCAGGTGGCCTCCATAGGTAACCTGATCTTATTCATAAATGCTTTCTTTAAGCTTCCCGTTTTAAGGTATACACTCAGTGGCCACCATATTAGGTATCTCCTGTACCTAATAATGAGGCCATTACGTGTATGTTTGAGGTCTTCTGCTGTTGTAGCCCATCTGCTTCAGAGCTTGACATGTCGTGCTTTCAGAGATGCTCTTCTGCACACCACTGCTGTAACATGTGGTTATTTGAGTTACTATCACCTTCCTGTCAGCTTGAACCAGTCTGACTATTCTCCTCTGACCTCTCTCATTATCAAGGCATTCTTGCCCAGAGAATTACTGCTCACTAGATTTTTTTTTTGTTTTCTGTGCCATTCCCCATAAACTCTAGAGACTATTGTGCGAAAAGTCCCAGGAGATCAGCAGTTTCTGGGATACTCAAATCACTCTATCTGGCACCAACAATCATTCTTTGGTCAAAGTCACTTAGAGCACATTTCTTCCCTCATTCTGATGCTTGGTCTGAACAACAACTGAACCTCTTGACCATGTCTGCATGCTTTTATGCATTGAGTTGCTGCTGCACGATTGGCTGATTAGATACTTACATTAACAGGCAGATGTACCGGGGTACCTATTAAAGTGGCTACTAAGTAAAAGATCCCTTTCTTTCACAGTTCCAGCTTTGTGGCAGGGATTGAGTGTGAAGACGGTTTTTCATTTAGCTTTTGAGCTTTCATTGAGCTTTTACTTGGTTACTCCTCACTGGGCAAGGAGACAGGGTGAGAATGAGAATTTGAAAAATCTTTCCAGGGTGTTCTAGCTCCTGAGTTTATCTCCTGAATTCTTGCTGCCATTTTCCCTCTTACCTTAACATTACGCCTGATTTCTATGTTGCGACAATGCAGAGTCTCGGCTGAGGGAAGGCGGAATTGCTAAAATCTGGTAGGAGCTGTGGAATGAGCGAGTGAACAGGACGGGAAAACATAGATTATGGAAGGGGGAAGCAGCTGAGCGGTTAGCACAATGCTTTACAAGGTCTATGGCCTGCACCGTACATTCTGTACAGCATGTAAATCTGTACGTTCTCCCCTTGTCTACACAGATTTCCTCTGGGTACTCTGATTTCCTCCCACCTTCCAAAAACATTCATGTTAGTTAGTGAGTTGTGGGCATGTTAAGTTGGAGCTGCCAGACACAATCCTCGCCCTTCATTATATGTTTTGATATACATGTGACAAGTAAAGCTGATCTTATCTTTTATAGAAGATAGAACAAGGCAGGATTGGCACTTCAGCCCACAATGACTATACTGAATATAATGCAAATTTAAACTAATCATCTGCCTGCACATGGTCCACATCCCTCCACAGGTACAGGCCCTTCAGCCCACAATGACTATGCTACGATGTGAATTTAAACTAATCCCATCTGCCTGCACATGGTCCCCATCTACATTCCCTGACTGTTGTGTTATTGTCTAAATCAGAGGTCGGCAACCTTTTGGACCCGTTTCCCAGAGAAAAGAAAACACTGGGAGCCACAAAACCCGTTTGACATTTAAAATGAAATAACACTGCATACAACGTTTTTTTTGCCTTTATGCTATGTATAAACAAACTATAATGTGTTGCATTTATGAAATCGATGAACTCCTGCAGAGAAAACAAAATTACATTTCTGCATGCAACAAAAACATTTTGAACTCCGAAAAAAATTACGTTGGGTTGAAGGTTACTTTTAAGTAAAATACTCAATGTCTATTTGAGTCCTTCTTGTATTTATGAAAAACGCCGACCTTAAATTGTCCGCCAGCAGCAAACCAAAAATAACATTAGCCAGCTGTCAACCGGAAAAATAAAAGGACTATTTCACTGAACAATGAAAAAATATGAATATACGTAAAATAATAGGCAAATAAAATATTTAGCATACTTGGTTAATGGGATTTCTGCTCCTGGACCTCAGCGCACAGCGTCTGCACATCAGGGCTGTATGACGTCACCTTCATCTTTACACAGGATCGCAAGCTGTCATCTGTGAGGCGTGCGCGATGTTTGTTTTTAATAAAGTTCATGTTGGAGAACACCTGCTCACATACATATGTGGATCCAAAGATCGACAGGACTCCAAGCGCATACTTTTTAATGTTTACATAAATGTCGGGGATAGCATTCCATGTTTCGAACACAAGTTTGTCCGGTTTAGGGAGGTTTTCAATATCACTCCATTTGTGATTCTGAGCAAGAACGGCCTTCTGACGGGCAACATCTTCAAGGTCTGCTGTCAAGCTTCTAAACTTGGACACCCATATGTCTTTGTCGGCTATGTCGGCCAGTTCCATCTCAAGATCAGGTTGACTCACACCTGCCAATGCAGTCGTATTCAGTAGGGATGGATCGATGCTTAGGGGAGTGACCGGGAAGGATAATGTGTTTTTTTCCTCTCTGAACTCACAGAAGCGTTTCCCAAATGATGTTTGCATTGCGATGATTGCAGAATGTAAATATTCTGAATTTATCATGTTGTGAGCTTGTTTCAACTCTCAAATTGGGGAAGTGAGACAATGTGCCTTTCTGTAAATCTCTAGCAAGCACTGTCAACTTGTGCTCGAATGCCAAAACATCCTCCAACATGTGCAGGGCTGTGCGTCCTTTCCCCTGAAGAGCTGTGTTCAGCATGTTCAGGTGCGCTGTCATGTCTACCATGAAGTGTAGCTTTTCCAGCCACTCTGGCTGTTCCAGCTCAGGAAAGATGAGCCCTTTGCTGCCCAGGAAAGTTTTCACTTCTTCCAGACACGCGACAAAGCGTTTCAGCACCTCCCCTCTTGACAGCCACCGGACTTTGATGTGCAGCAGGAGATCAGAATATACGCTTTCCAGCTTGTCCAGTAACAAACGGAATTGACGGTGATTTAAACTTTTTGCCATTATTTTATTGACAATCTGAATGACAACATCCATTACTTCTGTGCATTCCAGAGGAAATGTTTGAGCGCACAGTGCCTCTTGGTGCAAGATGCAGTGAAAAGTCAGCAACTTTCTGTCCAGCGACTTCTGCAGTAAAGCCACAAATCCCTTTGTGATCTCCTGTCATACTTGGTGCCCCATCAGTAGCTACTGACACCAGGTGGGTGGTCTTTATTCCTTTGGCTCTTAAACAATTCAAGACAGCCTCACAGATGTCCTCCCCCCGTGTTTGGCCTTTTAGAGGTATCAACTCAATCATTTCTTCCTGTGGCCCGGCAGAGTTTACATACCAGCAGAACAGCGCTATTTGTTCAATATCACCTTTGTCTTTAGACTCGTCACAGGCAATCGAGTAGGCCACAGCTGAATTGATGTCTTTAATTTGCTGTCTTGCGATGTCTTCTGCCATTTTTATGGTTCTGTCTTTGACAGTCTTTGCAGAGAGGGGCATATCCCTGATTTTCTGCAGAATTTCACTCTTGTTTTTAAAGTCCATGAACAGATGTTCTGAAATTTTAATGAAAGATTCTTTTATATATTCACCATCTGTAAACTGCTTCCTGTGCCTGACTATTTCCTGAGCGGTAACGAAACTAGCATATGTAGTTGATTTTCCAGACTTCATCCACTTCTTGAAATGATTTTTGCTCAGATCAACCTTCCGCATCAGTTCCAAAACGGCTTTTATTCTCTCATCTCCATCCGGATATTTTTGAGCAAAGGCTGCGTGTTTATTCTGGAAATGTCTTGCGACTTTTGACTTTTTGTTGTTTGCTAGTTTCTCATTGCATATTAAGCATACCGGTAAACCAGTCTCGTCAGCAGTGAAAGCAAATGAATCTGCCCACGTATCATTAAACTTTCTGTTTTCTTCAGACACTTTTCTTTTTTTGGAATTCTCCATAGTTAGCCTACCTTGGATCGAAAAATTAAAGAAATCGCACACTGGCGGGTGTCAGGCATTGGCAGTGGTGACGTATATTAATAGCAACAATAAAAAACACGTTTTATTTAGATTGTACAAGATCACCATAATCTTCAAATTTAGAATTACATTTCAAAAACTAACAAACTAACATAAAATACATTTTAATTAAATACTGACCATTTATTTTCCAAAGCCACAGGGAGCCGCAGCACAGAGATGAAAGAGTCGCATGCGGCTCCGGAGCCGCGGGTTGCCGACCCCTGGTCTAAATGCTTCTTAAAAGTTGGTGTCACACTTGCTTCCACCACCATCCCTGGTGGCAAATTTTGGGCACAAACTACACTGTGTGTAAAAATAACTTGCTTCATAAATATTCTTGAAACTTTCCCCCTTCACCATAAAGCTATGCCTTTATTGTATTGGTGTTGGTTTATTATTGTTGCCTGTACTGAGAGACAGTGTAAAACTGGTCTTGCATGCTGTTCATACAGATCAGATCATTACACAACGTACGGAGGTAGAGCAAGGCAAAAAATAAAAATGCAGAATAAGCTGTAAATGCTACAGAGTAAGTCAATGATAAATTCAGGATCATAGCAGGGTAGATTGTCTTCCCTGGGAAAAAGGCTCCATCAACCATATCTATGTTTTTAATTATTATAATTAAAATATATTATTATTTATTATAATTATTATAAAATCTATTATAATTTTCTAAACTTCTTTCTGGACTCTCCTCAATCTCAAAGTTGAAAGTTCAAAGTACATTCATCATCAATGTGTGTACTCTACATACAACCCTGAGGTTTTTCTCTTTCCAGGCAGCCACAAAACAAAGAAGACCATCAAACACTGATGTGCAACAAAAAAGGATCAAACCATGCAAAGAATAAGAAGTAAGCAAATCACACACTGAACTAAAGTACACAAAAGTGAGTATGCAGCCCCAAAGACCGTCATCACCGCAGCCGGTCTAGGAGCATGTCAGTTGCAGGCCACAGCCTCACAGTTTAGTGCAGGGATGAGTAAACCTCACCAAGCAATAAACTGAATACCAGCCCGTGCATCGCTGACCTCCGACACCCTGACCTTTTCAATCTGGCCTGGTGCTTAAATTGGCCAAACAAAGGGTTGTTCCTCATTCTTGGACCCAGGCCCCACTACTCTGATTTGGCCTGTACCTGACCTTTCCAATCCAGCCTGGTGTGTAAGTTGTCAAACATCGGCTTGATTCCTTGCTCTTGGGTGCGGGCCCCACCACCTTGACTTTGCCTCACCTCGGTTCTGCCACTTTGAATTGGCTCCAAGTCCTCTCTGGCAATTGTCAAACACTGGCTCTGGCCCTGGGCCCGACTGCCTCAATTCGTCCTGTACGTGCCATGCCTCCATCTTCGACTTCAGTTCACACTGCAAAAACGCTGGGTTATACAGCCGTTTCAAAAGCTCAGCTCTGAAAGGGAAGTTACAGGCTATTGATTGCAGTGATCATTTTCCAGAAAAAGTGTCATTAATAGAGTAGCTAGTAGTTTTATATGCAGACTGCAAGGTATTGCGTGTTTCACCGGAATCTCCGACACTCCAGAGAAAACTTTGTCCAACCTCTCCTTATAGTTAATGCACCCTGAACTGCAACGTTCTGGTAAACCACTTCTGCATCTTCTCCAAAGGCTTCATGTCCTTCCTGTAATGTTGTGAGCAGAACGCCAGAGTATACTCCAACTCAAATATGACCTGCCCACCTCTCTTCTTGGTGATCTGTCTGGAGTTGCTGACACTTTCAATTAATAGTAACATTATCTATCCTACATGAACGTAGATCATAGAAGATAGAACAGTACAGCAAAATTCAGGCCTTTCAGTCTACAATATCGTGCCGATCTTTTAACCTACTCCAAGATCAATCCAACCCTTCCCTCTGTGATGTGCCTCCATTTTCTATCATCCATTTGCCTATATAACAAACTTCTGAATGTCGCTAATGTAGCTGCCTCTATGACCATCTCTGGCAGTGTGTTCAATGCACCCACGACTCTCTGTGTGGAAAATCTTACCTGTGCCATCCACCCCAGACTTCCTTCCAACCACCTTAAAATTATGCTCTTGAGAATTAGCTGTTCCCACCCTGGGAAAAATGTGGAAGCTGTCCACTCTATCTGTATCCCTTATCATTATGTATGCCTCTAAGAATTCATCTCTCCTCCTTCCTCGCTTCAAAAAGAAATGCCCCAGCTTACTCAACTTTTCCTTCTAAGACATGACCCCTAATCTAGGCAGGATCCTGTTAAATTTTCTCTGTGCCCTCAATAAAGCTTCCACATCCTTCCTATAACGAGGTGACCAGGATTGGACACAATGCATGGGTAACTCAGAGCAACATGCACAAAATGCTTTAAGAACTCGGCAGGTCAGGCAGCGTCCATGGATGGCAATAAGCAGTTAATGTTTTGAGCCCAGACCCTTCATCAGGCTCCCTTTCTCCCAAGGTGGGAAACTAAGTTATGCGTAACTTAGGTTGGACGGTGTCATGTGGGTCTTCACCGATCTGTCTAACTGAATTCCCAGCCATATGAAACACAGATAAGATATGTGTCTAAGTGACATTTGAAAAGTGAATTTGGAAGTGTTAGCTGCTCTGCAATGTCCCCTTTCTTGATGGATCATTTTGGAATACTTAATACATCATCGCACTGCATTGCTGATCATAGATAAATGATTACAATTGCCAAACATAGCTGTCAACAAACATTTAGCCTTTATCGTTTGACATAAGGAAGCTTTACAAGATTAGTAATTTTTAAATATTGTGTATGCACGGCAGAGCAAGGGTGTGCAAAGCAACACATACAAATTGCTGGAGGTCAGGCAGCCTCTATGGAAGTGAATAAACAGCCAACATTTCGGGCCAAGACCCTTTATCAAGACTCATCCCAAAGGGTCTGGTATACTTTTCCCGTATAATGTGATCTGGGTTAGATTTGCCCACAAAATGGGCACCCAGGGTGGGTGGCAGAAGGCCAAGAGTGTTAGCCACCAATATTCTAATAATTTATGTTGACAAAATGAATGGAATTGCTCTGGTGCACTGGGGACATCGAAGCCCAGTGCTGTGAGCCCGTGTTTGAGTTTGCTGGAAGCTGGAAACCGGAGACGATTTAAAGGCTAGCAAAGTGAACGGGTGATGAAGAGCATCCACAGATGTCAGACTGTCCCAGGTCGGTGGGTCTCGGCATTGGATGCGCATGCGAGCAGGAGGCATGAGGGAAGGCCAGTTGGCAAGTTTGGAGCTTAGGGTCCAGTCACTGGCTAGTCTGGGGGGTTGACACTGAAGCTCAATCGAAACTCTGAAGCCCAAAGTTGGAGTTGGAGGTGTGGGGGCAGAGTGGCAGGGAGGAAAGGGGTTTTGTTGCTTTGTTGTTTGTTGTGATTTGTGTTGTTTTGCTGAGCATTATGGGCTTGCTATGTTGGTGCCAGACTGTATAGTGACACTTGCAGTCTGCCTCCAGCACATCCTTGTTGTTAACACAGATGACGCCTTTCACTGTACGTTTCGATGTGCAAGTGATCCGTAAGTTTGAGTGTTGAATCTCAGCTCAGTCAGCACAAATGATATCTGCTTTTGATGCCGTCTCAACACAAAGTGAGGAGATGGCAGATTAGTTAGCATCTTTGAGAGCAAATGAGGGCCCACATATCAGGTTAAAGATTTCTTGCATCTACTCTCCTAACTGCTATAGGCTGAGGTATAGAATACCTCGATTGCAACAACGTAGGAATGCAGGCCTTTTTATAATCCTGTTTGCATGGATTAACGATTTTCCTTAGTGGGCTTAGATCCTGAAGATTTTGAAATCCAACGGTTGTGCAGAATTCAAGAATGAGGCATACTGTTGCCTACAGTGATTTGTTAATTATTACAACAAACAACGAAAGGCAAACAAAGATCATTTTTCAGAGATTAGCTTCATTTGTCACAAATATATAGCGAAATGTGCATTTTGCTCGAATGACCAAGCCAGTTCAAGGATGTGCTGGGGGCAGCATGGAAGTGTCAGTCCGTTTCCAGTGCCAGGATAGCATGGCCACTTACTAACTTGAACATGCAAGTCTTTGGATTGTGGGCGGTGAATGGGGAAAATGTACAAACTCCTTACAGGCAGTGATGGGAATCGAACCCCGATTGGTGTTAACTGCCGCTATGAAGCAATAGCGCTAACTGCAACAGCACCGTGTCATCCCAAAGAAAAGGCCGAGGAAAAAGTGGTAGTGTTTGTCTCATACTCAGACCGGAGAGAACAAAAAAAAATTCCAGTGATAACAGTTAAACTATAAAATAGATTCAGTGATGTAACACACACACAGCGGAAAAAACCCAAGAAGCTTCCAGAAAAATACAGAACCAATTGTACTATAATTGATGAAAACTTACTGAACAATTTCCCATCTGTAGGTGATTCTATAAAAATATAGCAAGCCGAGGAAAGTTAAACTATAAGGAAAATAACCATTCTACTGGACTCTCTAATCAGGGTCTCGGCCCGAAACGTTGACTGTACTCTTCCGCAGATGCTACCTGGCCTGTTGCGTTCCTCTAGTGTTTTGTGTGTGTTGAGTAGAAATATAAAGGATCGGATATTTGATTTTGGTCAGCTGAAGAGTTGATACCTCCCTTTCTGAATCCATGTGCCTCCTAATTGTCTCCGATGTATCTGCCTCTACCACCACCCTGGCAGAGGGTTCCACACACCCCCCACTTTCTGTGTAAAAATCCTGCCACTCCCCCCTCCATACTTCCTCCAATCACCTTAAAATCATGCCCCTTGGGAAACATTCTCTGGCTGTATACTCGATCTATGTCTATCAATTTAAATCAGTTGCTCTTTCTGGCAGTGAGTTCTAACCTGCCTGCTTTGGGGAAAGGACATTTCTTTAAAATTCCTATTGGATTTATTTATTGATTAATTGAAATACAGAACAGAATAAGCCCTTCTAACCCTGCGAGCTGCGTTGCCCAGCAATCCTCCGACTTAACCCTAGCCTAATCAAGGGACAATAACAATGACCAATTAACCTGCTGACTGGTATGTCTTTGGGCTGTGGGCAGAAACTGGAGCACCTGAAGGAAACCCCCAAGGTCATGGGGAGAATGTACAAACTCTTCAAAGGCACCAGAGGGAACTGAACCCAGCTCACTGGTACTGTAAAGCATGGATCTAACCACTACGCTACCACACTGCCTTATCAGTGTCCATCTTAGATTTGTGTTTCCTAGTTCCGGTTCCTCCCTCTACATGTATTCTTTTCTAATCTCAAAAGATTACCCCTCAAGTCGCTCTATTTACAGAGATGGCACAATGAACCTAATTAAACCTGAGGTCACTCACAGGTTCAATCCTGCCCTCTTGTGCTGTTTGGGTGGAGTTTGCACGTTCTCCTACGACTGCTTGGTTTCCAGTTTTTCCCAGTGGATACTTAGAATGGTCACTTACTGCTGTTGCAAAACAGCACATTTCACAATATATGCAAGCGATACTAAACCTGATTCTGATTCAGGTGAATGGTGGAGAAGAATTTTTAACCCTTCTGGTTAGGACTAGCAGCCACTGTAAAGCAGAATGAAGAGATCGAGAGATCCATCACTTACACAACAACCTATTGGATTTTCTGACAGGCAGAGATTGAGGATCTGGGAGTCCTGGACTCAGTACCATCAGCACCACCACAGCCTGGAGGATCTAATTACAACGTGACATGGTTCCGACATTAGTGAACAAAGATGTGACATTAACATTGAACAAGTATGCTCTATGCAACAAATGGGAAAACTGGCAGTTAAATAATTTTCTGATCTTTATTGAATGATCATCAAAGATGTTGCAATTTGAGGAAATTACAAGCAGGGTAGACAAAAGAGATGCAGTGGGTGTGGTGTACTTGGATTTTCAGAAGGTGTCACACAGGAGGCTGCTTAGCAAGATAAGAGCCCATGGAATTGCAGGGAAGTTACTAGCATGGGTGGAGCATTGGTTGATCAGTAGAAAGCAGGGAGTGAGAATAAAGGGTTTCTATTCTGGCTGAGTTACCAGTGGAGTTCTACAGAGGTCGGTGTTGGGACCATTGCTTTTTACGATGTATGTCAATGATATGGACTATGGGATTAATGGATTTGTGGCTAAATTTGCTGATGATACAAAGATAGGTGGAGGAGTGGGTAGTGTTAAGGAAATAGAGAGCCTGCAGAGAGATTTAGATAGTTTAGGGGAATGGGCAAAGAAGTGGCAAATGAAATACAATGTTGAAAAGTGTATGGTCATGCACTTTGGTGGAAGAAATAAGCAGGCAGACTATTATTTAGATGGAGAGTGAATTCAAAACACAGAGATGCAAAGGGACTTGGGAGTTAAGGTTAACTTCCAGGTTGAGTCAGTTGTGAAGAAGACAAATGCAATGTTGCATTCATTTCTAGAGGTATAGATTATAAGAGCTGGGATGTGATGTTGAGGCTCTTTAAGGTACTCGTGAGTCCACATGGAGTACTGTGTGCAGTTTTGGGCTCCTTATTTTAGAAAAGATATACTGATATTGGATAGAGTTCAGAGAATGTTTCCAGGAATGAAAGGGTTACCATATGAGGAACGTCTGGCAGCTCTTGGACTGTATTCCCTGGAGTTCAGGAGAATGACAGGAGACCTCATGGAAACATTCCAAATGTTGAAAGGCCTGAACTGATTAGATATGCTAAAGTTATTTCCCATGGTAGGGGAATCTAGGACAAGAGGGCACGACTTCAGGATTGAAGGATGTCCATTTAGAACAGAGATGCGGTAAAATTACTTTAGTCAGAGGGTGGTAAATCTGTGGAATTGTTGCCACAAACAGTTCTGGAGGCCAAATCATTGGGTGCATTTAAGGCAGAGATAGATAGGTTCTTGATTAGCCAGGGCATCAAAGGGTATGGGGAGAAGACAGAGGAGTTGGGATGACTGGAGGAATTGGATCAGCCATGATTGATTGGTGGAGCAGACTCAATGGGCCGAATGGCCTACTTCTGCTCCTATATTTTATGGTCTTATCTAACAATTAAAAGTAACTGATTGAAAGTTTCGGGTTGGTGAGCGCTTACAAAAGCTAAAATAAGCTGAAGATTTAAGGGCTTTGAAGTAGGCAGTAAGTGGAGGGAAAAGATGGGTAGGGCCTGTAATGAGGAAATCACTAGGAGAGAGTAAAAGCAAAAAGAACAGGAAGCAGAAAGGGATAAATAAAAAAACAAACACATGTCCATACTGGCTACATGTGGAACTCATGTTTTACTCACATACTCTCAGTGGCCACTTAATACACCAGCCAATCATGTGGCAACAACTCAATGCATAAAAGCATGCAGACATGGTCAGGGGGTTCAGTTGTTGTTCAGACCAAACATCAGAATGGGAAAGAAATGTGATCTAAGTGCCTTTGACTGTGGAATGATTCTTGGTGTCAGATGGGGTGGCTTGAGTATCTCAGAAACTGCTGATCTCCTGGGATTTTCACACACAGCAGTCTCTAGAGTTTACAGAGAATGGTGCAAAAAATGAAAAAAAAGCATCCAGTGAGCGCCAGTTCTGTGGGTGAAAACACTTTATTAATGAGGGAGGTCAGATGTGAATGGCCAGACTGGTTCAAGCTGACAGGAAGGTGACAGTAACTCAAATAACCGCATGTTACAACAGTGGTATGCAGAAGAGCATCTCCAAATGCACAACATGTCAAACCTTGAGGTGGATGGGCTATAGCCGCAGAAGACCATGAACATGCACTCAGTGGCCAGTCGATTAGGTACAGGAGTGGCCTCTGAGTGTACATACAAGTGAAATCAGCTTATTTTGACTGACTCCAATTTTTCAATGCGTCTTTATCTGCTACCTTAATTTCTTTTGAGTTGTGAACTCTGTTGTGTAGGAATTCATTTCTGGTCAGTAGTAATGGAGCCACATTACAGAACAAATTGAAGATTGTTCATTGCCATTCTTCAGTACACAAATGTAAAGGACTCAGTTTGATACATGATTCTTTCACACTGCAGTCACTGTTACTGTGAGATGTCACTGGGCTTACCACTCATCCAGGTTAGTTATTTCTGTTGTCGACCACTCTCCCTCCCTACCCCGACCTAGATCTGTGCTGATGTCGTATGCCCCTTGTTCAGTAGTGGGACTGGCACAGTGAGACAGCTGGTGCCACATAACCTCACTCCAGTTTATTCCTGACCTCTGGTGCTGTCCATGTGGCGTTTGCATGTTCACCTATCACTACGTCCTTTCCCCCGCATGTTCTGACTTCCAGTATCAGAACCAGGTTTAATAACACTAACATATGTCATGAAATTAGAAGAAGATATAATTAGAAATTGTAATAAGGGGATCGTTGCTTGTCACTGCCTACGCGCTGAGAGTGGGGTTATTTTGGGGTTCTCACATTTAACTGTTGTTCATTCTTTGGGGCGCTTCTCTGTTTTCGTGGATGTTTTGTGAAGAAAAAGCATTTCAGGATGTATTTGGATACATTAAATTGACCTTTGAACCTATGAAATAGATATTGATTGATAGATAAACAAGCAAAAGAGAGAAAAAAATAGTGAGGTACATCCATTCAGAAATCTGATAGAGGGAAAGGCATTTGGAAAGCTGTTCCTGAAAAAAACCGAGTGTGTACCTTCAGGCTTCTGTACCTCCTCTGTGATACCAGCAATGAGAAGGGGGCATGTTCTGGGTTATGGGGTTCTTAACGATGGATGCTGGCTTCCTGAGGCATCGCTGTTTTGAAGTCGTACTCAAAGTGTCATTTTTACCATCAGGGAGGAGGTATGGAAGCCCAAAAGGAACACACTCAGGGATTCAGGAACAGCTTCTTCCCTGCTGCCATCCAATTTATAAATGGATATTGAAACCATGAACACTACCTCATTACTTTTTAAAAACTCCTGTTTTTTGCACAACTTATCTTAATTTAACTATTTAATATATGTGCATATATGTACTTACTGCAATTCAGGTTTTTTTGTGTTGACTTATCATGTATTGCATTGTACCGCTGCTGCAAAGTTAACAAATTTTGTGACCTATGCCGGTGATATTTAACTTGAACCTGATTCTGATTCTGAAGCGGTTGAGGCTAGTGTCCATGATAGAGTTTCCAACATTCTGAAGCTTTTCCCCAGTCCTGTGCAGTGGTCCCTCCATATGAGGCGGTGATGCAACCAGTTAGGATGCTCTCCATGGTACATCAGTAGAGATTCGAGAATGTCTTTAGAGACATACCAAATTCCTCAAACTCCCAATGAAATATAGCCACTGTCCTGCCTTCTTTTTAATTGCATCAATATGTTGGGCCCAGAATAGATTGTCAGAGATATTGACATCTAGGAATTTGAAACTGCTTCACCATCCCACTAATGATTACAGAAGTGTGTTCCCTTGACATCTCCACTGCTGATCTCTTAATGATTATGCAAGTGTGTTCCCTTGACATCTCCTTGCTAGAGTCCACAATCAGTTTTACTGACATTGAGTATAAGGTTGTTGTTGTGATACTACTCAACCAGCTGATCTATCTCACTCCTGTATGATAAGTCCCATCCTTAACTTAGCTGAGTCTCTTGCTGCTATCCCTGTTCTGTTCTCCACTAGCTCTGTATCATCAGTGTGAACATCTACAGACCTATCATCATCTCCACAGCCTTGTATCATCACTGTGTACATTTACAGACATATCATCATCTCCACTAGCTCTGTATCATCACTGTCCTGTTCATTGCTGTGTACATCTACAGACATATCATCATCTCCACAGCCTTGTAACATCACTGTGTACATTTACAGACATATCATCATCTCCACTAGCTCTGTATCACCACTGTCCTGTTCATCACTGTGTACATCTACAGACATATCATTATTTCCACAGCCTTGTATCATCACTGTGTACATCTATCATGAACAAAGCGGATGAGCTTAGAGCGTGGATCAGTACTTGGAGCTACGGCGTTGCAGCCATTACAGAGACTTGGATGGCTCAGGGGCAGGAATGGCTACTTAGAGTGCCAGGCTTTAGATGTTTCAGAAAGGACAGGGAGGCAAGCAAAAGAGGTGGGGGTGTGGCACTGCTGATCAGGAGGAAGTCAGAGGGATTGTCTACTGAGTCTCTGAGGGTGGAAGTTATGAACAACAAAGAGTCAGTAACTACTGTTTTTTTATATAGAGCAGCCAATAGTATCAGGGACATCAAGGAGCAGAAAGGGAGACAGTTTCTGTAAAGATGCAATAATAACAGGGTTGTTGTGGTGGGGGATATTAATTTCCCCAATATTGATTGGCATCTCCCTAGAGCAAGGGGTTTAGATGGGGTGGAGTTTGTTAGGTGTGTTCAGGAAGGTTTCCTGACACAATATGTAGATAAGCCTACAATAGGAGAGGCTGTACTTGATCTGGTATTGGGAAATGAACCTGGTTAGGTGTCAAATCTCTCAGTGGGAGAGCATTTTGGAGATAGTGATCACAATTCTGTCTCCTTTACCACAGCTTTGGAGAGGAATGGGAACTGACAATTTAGGAAAGTGTTTAATTGGAGTAAGGGAAAATATGAAGCTATCAGGCAGGAACTTGGGAGCATAAATTGGGAACAGATATTCTCAGAGAAAGGTATGGCAGAAATGTGGCAAATGTTTAGGGGATATTTGAGAGGGGTTCTGCATAAGTACGTTCTAATGAGACAGAGAAAGGATGGTAGGGTACAGGAACCATGGTGTATAAAGGCTGTTCAAAATCTAGTCAAGAAGAAAAGAAAAGCTTAGGAAAGGTTCAAAAAACTAGGTAATGATAGAGATCTAGAAAATTATAAGGCTAGCAGGAAGGAACTTAAGACTGAAATTAGGAGAGTCAGAAGGGGCCATGAGAAGGCCTTGGTGAGTAGGATTAAGGAAAACCCCAAGGCATTCTACAAGTATGTGAAGAGCAAGAGGACAAGACATGAGAGAATAGGACCAATCAAGTGTGACAGTGGAAAAGTGTGTATGGAACCAGAGGAGATAGCAGAGGTACTTAATGAATACTTTGCTTCAGTATTCACTACAGAAAAGGATCTTGGCGATTGTAGGGATGACCTAAAGTGGACTGAAAAGCTTGAGCATACAGACATTAAAAAAGAGGATTTGCTGGAGATTTTGGAAAGCATCGAGTTGGATAAGTTACTGGAACTAGATGAGAGATACCCTAGGCTAGTGTGGGAGGCAAGGGAGGAGTTTGCTGAGCCTCTGGCGATGATCTTTGCATCATCAATGGGGACAGGAGAGGTTCTGGAGGATTGGAAGGTTGCAGATATTGTTCCCTTATTCAAGAAAGGGAGTAGAGATAGCCCAGGAAATTATAGACCAGTGAGTCTTACTTCAGTAGTTGGTAAGTTGATGGAAAAGATCCTGAGGCAGGATTTATGAACATTTGGAGAGGCATAATATGATTAGGAATAGTCAGCATGCCCTTATAAGCCTGATTGAATTTTTTGAGGATGTGGCTAAACACATTGATGAAGGTAGAGCAGTAGATGTGATATATATGGATTTCAGCAAGGCATTTGATAAGGTACCTCGTGCAAGGCTTACTGAGTAAGTAAGGAGGCAAGGGATCCAAGAGGACCTTGCTTTGTGGATCCAAAATTGGCTTGCCCACAGAAGGCAAAGAGTGGTTGTAGATGGGTCATATTCTGCATGGAGGTCGGTGTCTAGTGGTGTGCCTCGGAGATTTGTTCTGGGGCCTCTTTGTGATTTTTATAACTGACCTGGATGAGGAAGTGGAGGGATGGTTTAGTAAATTTGCTGATGACACAAAGGTTGGGGGTGTTGTGGATAGTGTGGAGGACCATGGAACCACAGAACACCTCAGCACAGTACAGACCCTTCAGCCCTCCATGTTGTGCTGACCCATATAATCCTTAAAAAAAAAGTACTAAACCCACAATACCCCATAACCCTCCATTTTTCTTTCATCCATGTGCCTGTCCAAGAGGCTCTTAAATACCCCTAATGTTTTAGCCTCCACCACCATTCCAGGCACTCACACCCTCTGTGTAAAAAACTTACCCCTGATGTCTCCCCTAAACTTCCCTCCCTTAATTTTGTACATATGCCCTCTGGTGTTTGCTATTGGTGCCCTGGGAAACAGGTACTGACAATCCACCTTCTCTATGCCTCTCATAATCTTGTAGACCTCTATCAAGTCCCCTTCTATTCTTCTTCGCTCCAAAGAGAAAAATCCCAGCTCTGCTAACCTTGCTTCATATAACTTGTTCTCCAAACCAGGCAACATTCCGGTAATTCTCCTCTGCACCCTCTCCATAGCTTCCACATCCTTCCTATAATGAGGTGACCACAATTGAACACAATACTCTAAGTGCGGTCTCACCAGAGATTTGTAGAGTTGAAACATGGCCTCTGTACTCTTGAACTCAATCCCCCTGTTAATGAAGCCTAGCATCCCATAGGCCTTCTTAACTACCCTATCAACCTGTTCAGCAACCTTGAGGGATGTATGGATTTGAACCCCAAGGTCCCTTTGTTCATCCACACTCTTAAGTAACTGACCATTAATCCTGTACTCAGTCTTCTGGTTTGTCCTTCCAAAATGCATCACCTCACACTTGTCCAGATTGAATTCCATCTGCCATTTTTCTGCCCAACTCAGAGGTTACAGCGGGACATTGATAGTATTAATGGTAAGACTTTTGGCAGTGTGGAGGATCAGAGAGATCTTGGGGTCTGTCTCCATAGGACACCCAATGCTGCTGTACAGGTTGACTCTATTGTTAAGAAGGCATATGGTGCATTGACCTTCATCAACTGTGGGATTGTATTTAGGAGATGAGATGTTGCAGCTATATAGGACCCTGGTCAGACCCCACTTGGAGTACTGTGCTCAGTTCCGGTCGCCTCACTACAGGAAGGGTGTGGAAGCCATAGAAAGGGTGCAGAGGAGATGTTTCCCGGATTGAGGAGCACCCTTACGAGAATAGGTTGAGTGAACTTGGCCTTTTCTCCTTGGAGCAACAGAGGATGAGAGGTGACCTGGTAGAGGTGTATAAGATGATGAGAGGCATTGATCATGTGGATAGTCAGAGGCTTTTTCCCAGGGCTGAAATGGCTAATATAAGAGGTCACAGTTTTAAGGTGCTTGGAAGTAGGTACAGAGGAGATGTCAGGGCTAAGTATTTTACGCAGAGAGTGATGAGTGCATGGAATGGGCTGCTGGTGATTGTGTTGGAGACAGTTACAATAGGGTCTTTTAAGAGGCTCCTGGACAGGCACGTGGAGCTTAGAAATATAGAGGGATATGGGTAACCCTAGGTAATTTCTAATGTAAGTACATGTTCGGCTCAGCACTGTGGGCCGAAGGGCCTGTATTATGCTGTCGGTTTTCTACGTTTCTATGTTACAGATATATCATCATCTCCACTAGCTCTGTATCATCACTATCCTGTTCATCACTGTTACATCTATTGTCTCACTCTGCTGATCACTGATATTGGCATGACGTTGGTAGTTTCCCCGTTCCTTGACAGCTAACTGTAGCAGAGTACTTAATTTTTCCTTGTTCATGAAGAGACCAGATGCAGTTTTATGAAAACATTATATCAGCTTTGATGATTATTAAGCCATTACATAAAGTATGAAGCACTTGCATACAATCAGTACATTGGAGGTGATGATACTTGATTGAGTGGAATACATAGAATGCATAATAAACACAAGAGATTCTGCAGATGCTGAAAATCCAGAGCAACACACACAAAATGCTGGAGGAACCCAGCAGGTCAGGACTGCAAAGGAACGGGGCAGAAGCTAGAATAAGAAAGTGGAGAGAGGGTCCTCTGTCCACTCCCATCACCCTATTCTGACATCTGCCACCTTCCTCTCTAGTCATGCTGAAGTTTTCAGCCCGATACATTGACTATTATTCCCCTCCATAGAACATATGGCAAGGCGAGTTTGGAGGATGAACCAGGATGGTTTGTTGCAGAATCGTTGCAGTTGCAGTTCCGATGGTCGTACAGCCAGTCAGGGAACGAGGTTGGATCACTTTGGGCACTGAGCTGAGTTGAAGCGCTTGAGAGTGGCTTCAGGCTGGATGGCGATGCCTGGGCCCAGAGAGAGTTGTCAGACAGCGTAATCTAGGCCTAGTGCCCGTGTCCTAGTGCAAGGTGCGATTTGCCGTTTGGACAATTTAAATACCGGCTCAGATTAGAGGCGAGAGCTGATTTTGCTTGCTCCCTGCAAGGTTTACTCCTCTCTCCAGGGCATGTAGCCTTTTGCTGATCTGTTGTTTGGTCAATTCAAATGCCGGCCCAGATAGACTGAAAAGACAGCGTGTCGGTTGGGACGAGAGATGCTTTCACTCGTTCTCCACGATGGTCATCTCCGTGGCATTGAGGCAATGAAGACTACCCTGGCTGCTGTGCTCCATGCCCGCTAATATGATGAACTGATAAGTGAGGCTTTGGGCCTACCCCAGGCTGCTCTGGGGTTCGGATCTGGGGATGCAGTTATGGTTCGAAATGCTGTTGTTTGCATGATTTGTATTTTTTCCTTTCTCTTGTGCATCATGTTGGTCTTTTACTATTTTTATTCTTTTTGTTCTTTTAATTGAGTTCTTTTGGGTTTCTTGCTTTGTGGCTACCTGTGAGCAAGCAAATCTCAAGGTGGTATAATTTGTACATTCTTTGATAATAAATTAATCTTGAGTAATACCTAAAATCATGAGGGGTGTAGATAGGGTGAGTACACTCAGATATTTTCCTAGGTTTGGAGTGTCAAGATCAAGAGGGAAAGATTTAAAAGGACAACATTTTAGTACAGAGGTTAGTATGTTTATGGAATGAGCTATGAGAGGAATAGTTGAAGTAGGTATATCAACAATATGTACATGATAAGTACATAGATAGGAAAGGTTATGGGTCAAACACTGTCAACTGGGATGAGTTTGGATGGGCATGATCTTCATAGCAGTCATAGAGTCCATTCTCACGTATGGATTCGAGATGTGGACACTCGCCAAGACCATGCGAAAGTCACTAGATGGTTGCTATACATGAATGCTCTGAATGACTCTTGACTTGAGTTGGCAAAAGCACATGACAAACATCGAGCTTTATGACGACTTATTGATACTTACCAATAAAACCGAGGCGTGAAGGCTGCAACTAGTGGGGCACTGCCTATGCCACCCTGAGCTACCTGCCAGCCTAGTCATCACATGGGAGGATGAACCCTGGGCGCTCTCCCAAGACAAAAGTCAACATGCTCCTAGAAGATAGCGTTGCGGCTAATATAGATGAACTGAACACACTGATGTTGGAGAGGGAGGAGTGGAGAGGCCATCATCGTGCCCGACGTCGGCTCCCTAGGCCTGAGTTGACGTAGTTGTAGTTGGATGGGCATCTTGGTCTAGATGCACCAAAGGGTCTGTTTCTGTGGTGTGTTACTCAGTGACTATTCAGACAAAGTCAGTGGAAAAAACCTTGGAGAATCTCTCCCAGTTCTGCAATTCTTAACACCTATGATGTTAATGGTTTCTACTAGAAGGGTGTTGGAGGGAAAGGCCCTTCTTTCCTCTTCATCTCCCTTCCTCCAATGTTCCATTACCATTCCCCCTACTACCTTACCAAATTTTGCATTTGATTCCACTGCGAAATGGGTCAGGATGATTTAACTCTTGGATATCCCCTTGTTCCTCAGCGTATGCAATACAGATTTAGAAATATAGCAGCTCATTTTCAATCTTATATATCCTTCATCTGCCCTTCTCCACTGCCACAATGAGGCCCCTCTCAGACTGGAGGAGCAATGCCTCACTTTCTGTCTGGGTAGCTTCCAACCCAATGGCATCAACATAAATTTCTCCAACTTCTTGCCTGCCCTCTTCTCTCTTTTTCCTTTCCCATTCTGACTCCCCTCTCACCCCTTCTCTACTGCTCACTTGTCCATCATGTCACTCCTCCCTCCCTTTCTCCACTCTCTTCTCTTATCAAATTCCATCTTCTACAGCTCTTTGCGCCTTCTATCTATTGCCTCCCAGCTTCTAACTTCATTCACACCTCCCCTTGCCCACTCATCAGCCGCGATTGAATGGCGGAGCGGACTTGATGGGCTAGATGGCTTAAATCTGCTCCTATATCTTATAGCCTTATGGCCTCATCTACCTTCCCCCTTACCCTACCTCACCTTTCACCTGTCAGCTTGTACTCCTTTCCCACCCCAACCTTCTTCTTCTGGTTTCTGCTCCGTTCTGATGAAGGGTCTCGGCCCAAAACGCCAATTATTTATTTTCATGCTGAATGCGGCCTGACCTGCTAAGTTCCTCCAGGGTTTTTGTGTGTGCTGCTCTCCACTTATGTTTCTTTATGTGGTTTTTACTTTTATCTACAATCTTCTTCACATGGGGAAAGAAAGATTACTCCAAAACGTGAATGCTAGTATATGAGACCTCTGCTCTCTATCTCTGTGCCTCCAGATCCTGTCCGTATTCTCACTAGAAATACCACATCACACTTTACTATCATGCAGACTCTAAGGACTCCTGTGGTTCTGCCAGTTTAATCAGGATTATTATATTTCACACAGAGCCTGCCTCTTAAGGGTTTGTGTGTGTACAAGTGATCAGTGGACTATTTTCCGCTTGAGAAATAGGACAGGAATATTTTCTCTGAGGGCTGGGGAAACTGTTTAAAAGGCACCTTACTAAAAGGAACTGGAAATACACTCAGTCGCCACTTTATTAGGTACACCTGTACACCTGCTTGTTAATAGAAACATAGAAAACCTATAGCACAATGCAGGTCCTTTGGCCCACAATGCTGTGCCGAATATGTACTTACTTTAGAAACTACCTAGGGATACCCATGGTTCTCTATGTTTCTAAGCTCCATGTACCTATCCAAGAGTCTCCTAAAATATTCTTAATGCAAATATCTAATCATCCAATCAAGTGGCAGCAACTCAATGCATAAAAGCATTGAGACGTGGTCAAGAGGTTTAGTTGTTGTTCAGAATGGGGAAGAAATGAGATCTAAGTGACTCAATCAAGGAATGATTGTTGGTGCCAGACAGGGTGGTTTGAGTATCTCAGACACTGCTGATCTCCTGGGGTTTTCACATACAACAGTCTCTAGAGTTTATGGTGCAAAAAAACATAAAACCTCCAGTGAGTGGCATTTCTGTGGGCGATAGCACATTGTTAATGACAGAGGTCAGAGGAGAATGAGCAGACTGGTTCAAGCTGACAGGAAGGCAACAGTAACCACACGTTACAACAGTGGTGTGCAGAAGAGCATCTCTGAACACACAACCCATTGAACCTTGAGGTGGATGGGCTATAGCAGCAAAAGACCAGGCACATACAAGTGGCCACCTTATTAGGTACAGGAGGTAGTTAATAAAATGTCTACTGAGTGTATACAGTAACGAGTTCTTCATTACTTAGTGCATTAAGGTTGTATAAGTTAAAACAATAACGGAATGCAGAATAAGGTGTGACATCTACAGAGAAAGTGCAGAACAGATAGATAATAAAGTGCAAGATCATGACGAGGTTGATTGTGAGATCAACGGTCCATTTTATCATTTTAGGAAATGAATTAATAATCTTACACTGGGACAGAAGCCTGGTGGTACGTGCTTTCAGGCTTTTGTACCTTCTACCCTATGGGAGATGAGAGGGGTAGGTGGAGTCTTTGTCTATGCTGGATGCAAGAAGCATAGACAGTGTCCCTGAGAGGGACACTGCTTTTCATGATGTGCTGAGCTGTGTCTGCGACTCTGCATTTTCTTGTGGTCACGGGCAGATCAGTTGCCATGCCAACCCCCCTGGAAAGGGGAAAGGGACGCAAGGGGGATGCTCACAACTACCTTCACCACCTGTGGGACAAGGAGGAGGAGAGGTGTTCCCACTGTTGATTACTTTACTGGCCGGAAAATAGGCTCATGCTGTTGTGAGGTTTGTACGAGATTAGTTGTATATAGGTCCTGCTGTGAAGCCACCTGCCAAAGCTCAGGAGCTGTCACCTGGGGAACAGTCTCCCAGTAGCATTCAGGGAAAGACAAGTCTGCAATGTTTCTCACAGCCCTTCGAACCTGCTTCACCACTCAATAAGATCAAGTCTGATCCACCTCCCCATCTATCCTCCCTAAGTTCACTGCTTCCCTTAGTGACCATCAAGATCAATATCAAATTAAACAATTTCTTGTTCTCTCTAGTTTGTATCAGAACTTGTAAATCTATTGCAAGGTAATCAGTAACATAACTGAGTTTTCCCTCTCTCAGTGCATCCTCTACCCCTCAATCAGCTATTCAACAACAGCCGTGGCCTGTATTTACATGTCTCTCTGTTTATCTTCTCTATTTCTAACTGCCCGTATTAATCTATCAACCCAACATCTCTATGCAGAGCCACCCTGGCAACTCTGTACCCTATCAGAGATACGGTCTTTATCCTTTTGCATCCTTGCCCCACCCTTTTAGTAACTTAAAACTAACTTGTCTGCTCACTTTCCCATTTCCGATGAAGGGCCTTTGACCTGAAATTGTGAACTCTGTTTCTTTCTTCACAGATGCTCTCTGACCTGCTGAATATTTCCTGCATTTTCTGCTTCTGAGTCCATCTCATTCTTGCATCCATGGACCTACTGCTTTTGGAATTCCAAAGATCCTCCTCCCTATAGTGTAGAAATATCTCCACATGTTGGTTCTAGATGGAAGATCTCATATCCTGAGGTTATTCCTCTTAATAATAGGCCCTTCATTTTGAAGAAAATAGCATCTTTCCTTTAACAAATACCCTGCCTTACATCTCAAAATCTTCATTTTAATATTGCAGGTTTCTTACTCCTCAATGCCTTTCGACTTAATTTTCTGCGAGGGTGACTTTCTTTTGGCAGTTTCTCAGAAACGCACACATGCCAGGTATCGCGGCTCAAAGTTGTCACATCAGCACCTCTGGGTTAATGGTTGGAAAATTACGGGCTGAAGGTGTGCAATTTTCTGATATTGACTATGTGCACTTGTCTGCCAGGTGTCTGGAAGAGGAGCATGTGTACGTCTCTCTGAGGCTGTGCTATTGGCGTGGGAGGTTATTCTCCATTGATTCCAACTGTCCATCCACAGTTAGCAAACAGATACGCAAGAGTCAAGGAACTAGCTGAGTGCGTCAGGAAGGGGAAGTCTGGAAAATATGGACTCGTTCAGGGGTCAGCAGTGGAAACTGTGAGCAGCTTTAAGTTCCTGGATATCAACAACTGATTGTATATCTTCCATAGTCAACAACTCTCCACAACTTGTCTCTCTGAACTTCTTATAAATCCTGTTGTAACTCAGAGAACAGTTAATCATGTGATACAGTCTTTGAGCAACCAATACTTCACGTACTCAGGGAGAAAGTAACTTCAATTTCTTACCAGTAGAGGGGTATTGCTAATGTTGTTGACTTAATCCAATTATAGTTACCATATACTCCTCCACCATCTTATAGCACCTTCTTTTCATCTCTGTATTTCTACTGGCAAGAAAAATTATGAGCCTGCTTCTGCCACTGGATGTCTATAACAGTTCTAAGTATGCATGAAGCAAGAATGATAATAGAGTAGTAAGATTAAAATTTCTTACAGGTCATGTCAATAAGGGTCTACACTGGGCAATTTCTGCTGTGAGACCCATGGACCAGACTCACTGAGATGAAAGACGTGCACACTCAAAAACCCACGTCAAAAGAGGCTGAAGCGATTCACTGCGCTATCATACAATTGTATTCACTATATTCTCACAATCAATCTGGTATGGTACATAGAACATGGCGAATGATCTTGCAAAGGAGGAAAATAACAGTAAAGGAATACTTTCCATGCTCTAAAAATCCTGGCATTTATTGAACATTACGCTTTGCTTTTGAGATGGCAGTAGTGACAGAGAGCTGTCTCCTTCAGCCATCGTGTCCTTTTGGTGAAAGTGCTTCACAGTGAAGTTGGGAGATGGTTCCATTGTGTACAATCAACAATAATGAAGCTTCAGGATTCAAGATTCACGATTGTTTAATGTCATTTCCAGTACACAAGTGTAAAGGAGAAGAAAATAATTGTTACTCTGGATCCAATGCAGCACAAAAAACTCATAAAAGATAAAGAACACAATAATAAAGAAACACAATAAATAAGATAGAGAGAGAGAGATAAATAAGAGAGAGAGAGATCGATTGTATGTCCATAAAGTGATTCCAGGCACAGGAGTGTATGTAGATAAGGTGACTGACATGAAACGATTAAGTATTAGAGGTAGGGGGGTGTGGAGGAGGGGTGGGTTAGTGGGTGGAGATGTCGATCATCCTTACTGCTTGGGAAAAGTAACTGTTTTGAGTCTGGTGGTCCTGGTGCGGATGGTATGTACCTCTTCCATGATGACAGTGGGATCAACCGTCCATGAGCAGGATGGGTGGGATCCTTAATGATGCTTCTGGGCACCTTTCTGTATATATGTTCTTGATGGTGGGTAAGCCAGTGCCGATGATGCTTTAGGCAGTTTTGACGACACGTTGTAGAGTCTTCCAGTCTGCCACAGGGCAGTTTCCACACCAAGCAGTGATTCAGCTTGTCAGAATGCTCCCTACTGCACATCTGTAGAATTGCTTAAGAATGGACATGCATAGACCCAGTCTCTTCAGTCTCCTCAGAAATAAGGGGCATTGGTGAGCTTTCATGATTGTGTTTTAGGACCATGAGGGGCTGTGCAAGATGGGCACTCTCAGGAGTTTGAAACTGCTGTTTCCTCTGCTATGCTGATGATGTAAAGAGGGGTGTGAGTGGAACGAGTTCTCCTGAATTCGATAAGACAGACAGACATACTTTATTGATCCCGAGGGAAATTGGGTTTTGTTACAGTTGCTCCAACCAAGAATAGTGGAGAAATACAGCAACATAAAACCATAAATAATAATAAGTAAATTATGCCAAGTGGAAATAAGTCCAAGACCAGCCTATTGGCTCAGGGTGTCTGACACTCCGAGGGAGGAGTTGTAAAGTTTGATGGCCATAGGCAGGAATGACTTCCTATGATGCTCAGTGTTGCATCTGGGTGGAATGAGTCTCTGGCTGAATGAACTCCTGTGCCTAACCAGTACATTATGGAGTGGGTGGGAAACATTGTCCAAGATGGCATGCAACTTGGACAGCATCCTCTTTTTAGACACCACCGTCGGAGAGCCCAGTTCCACCCCCACAACATCATTGGCCTTACAAATGAGTTTGTTGATTCTGCTGGTGTCTGCTACCCTCAGCCTGCTGGTGATGAGCCCCACCTCTGTCGTGTCATCGGTGAACTTGACAATGTGATTACTTGGGAGTTAGCCCTTGTAGTCAAGTGGGAGCATAGTGAACAGCAATGGGCTCAGCACACAGCTCCAGGAAGCACCCAGGTTGAGGATGACGGGGAGGGAGGAGCGGTTGTGCATCCTGACTATCTGATGTCTGTTGGTTTGGAAGTCCAACACCTCATTGCACAGTGGTGTATTTAGACCAAGGAGTTTGTTCACCAAGATCTTTGGGACAATAGTGTTGAATGTCAACCTGAAATCCAGAGACAGCATTCTGACATAAGTGTTCTTGTTTTCTTAGCATGTTAGGGCCAGGTGCATGACAGATGCAATGGCATCTGTTGCTAAGCATATTGGTGATTGGGAATGGGAACATATTTCCAAGTCAGGAAATACGTGTGTAACGTGAAGGGGAAGCTGCAGAGTGGTGTTCCCTTGCATCTGCTGCTTTTGTCCATCTTGGTCACAGGTTTGGGAGGTGCTGTCATACACGAACAAAAAACTGGAAGCAGCAGTGGGCCACTCAATCTGCTGGTGAAGCTCAGTGGGTCAAACAGGGAGGAAAGGAACAGTTGACATTTTGGGTTGAAACCCTACATCAGGACTCTGATCTGAAATGTAGAAGATTCCTTTGCCCCAGAGATGCTGCTCAACTTGTTGAGTTCCTCTAACCGATTATTTGTTGTTGCAGGTTGCAGCTTCTGCAGTCTCCTGTGTCTCTATATAACCATTTTGAGTCTGTTTCACTTTTCAGTAAGACTTTGTGTCTCATTTACTTCACTGCCTGTTTGTCAGATCACCTGTTTCCATTATAGCTAAAAATATATCAGTCCAAACCTTCATTACACACAAACACCAAATACCCATTGCTAACTAGGAAGACGGTAATAATCCTCTGCTTAAAATACTTTGGTTCATTAATAGCCAGACTGTACTCCAAAACTATATTCCAGTCCTGATGAAAGGCCTCAGACCGAAATGTTCATTGCTCTTTCCTCTCCATATATGCTGAGTTTATTTAGAGATAAAGCACAGTTAGGCCCTTCCAGCCCAGTGAGCCAATTATACCCGTGTGACCAAATAACCTACTAACCTGTATGACTTTGGAATGTGGGAGGAAACCAGAGCACTCGGAGGAAATCCAAGTGGTCACATGGAGAACATACAAAACTCCTTACAGACAGCTATGGGAATTGAACCCGGCTTGCTGGCATTGTAATAGCATTACACTAACCACTATGCGACCGTGCCACCCTAGTTCCTCCATTTTGTGTGCATTGTTTCTTAGTTCTTGACTGTCCAATCTATTGGTATTTCTTTCTCAATTGCACCTGTTTGAAATTTCTATTCTGTTAATGTTTGCACTTCAGTCGGGAAAACCTACCAGAGAACCTTTTCCTCTTCAGCAAGGATTTGTTGAACTTGGAAATAGGAGCAGGAATGTGCCATTTGGCCCATCCTGTCTGTGCTACCATTCAATAAACTAATCCTATCCGTTGCCTACTTTCCCAACATCCCAATATCTCCTGATTCCCCCTGTGTCCGAAAACAAATCTATTGCTCACCAGTTGAAAATTCCAAGGGTTTACCATTCTTTGAATAAATAAATTTTTCATCTTGCTCTTAAATCCTTCTCTACTGGTGATGATAAAATTGAAATACTTTAATCTTAGTCAGGATCTCCACATCATGACTCACAATGGACACTAATTAACATGAACAGCAAATCTCTTGCATTTTCTTTACAACATGCTAATTTTTGGAGAGTGCCTTTCTTTATTATTTGTTTTTCTATTACTATTAATGATTCCTCTTATTATTTAGTTATTCTTGTTGCTATTGTTATTTTGCATTTGTACAGTTTGTTTACTTTTGCTCATTGGTTGTTCGTCAGTCTGTGTAATTTTTCATTGATTCTGTTGTATCTCTCTGTTCAATTGTGAATGCCTGCAAGAAAATGAATCTCAAGGTAGTATATGGCATCACTTTGATGATAAATTTACTTTAAACTTGAATTTCGAAACAGAATCGTCCCATCCAAGTCAAGATTGTTGGTAACCCTGTACCAAATTGCTAATATGAGGGGGCATGGTTTTGAGGTGATTGGAGGAAAGTATAGAGGGGATGTCAGAGGCAAGTTTTTAACACAGAGTTGTGGGTGCATGGAAAGCCCTGCCAGGGGTGGTGGTAGAGGCAGATACACTAGGGGCATTTTAGAAACTCTTAGAAAGGCATATGGATGATAGAAAAATTGAGCGCTATGTCGGAGTGAAGAGTTAGATTGATCTTAGAGTAGGTTAAAAGGTCGGCATAATATTGTGGACCGAAGGGCCTGTACTGTGTTGTACTACATTCTACGTTTTATGTTCAAACAGGGGAAGGTGCCTGGTGGCGACTGGCTGCATTTCCTAAGGCTGTCACAGAAATAAGTTTAGGAGCCCTTACTCTTGGACATGTCCCTGAGACCTCCTGGCAATTGGAGTCCAGGACAGATACCTTTGGAAAAGTTCCCACCTGCTTTCAAATGGGGGTAGAGGTGGAGTGGGGTCTGCAAAGGGAAGAGCATCACAGGAAGCCAAATACTGTTTGTAGGAACTTGCAGAAAAGGAGAAACAGCTTTCTCTTTAAAATGAATCAGGGTTTAAAAGCAGAGCAGAAACATAGACAGAGCTCCACGTCTGCAAGTAACACAGAAATTTGTTTTAATATTCGATATTTTTCCAATTCAGTGTGACTGTCCAGAAAAACCCCACTCCAGCTGAGAGCAGCATGTTGCAGCGTTAAAGCTAAACCTTTTCAATCAAGCCAGGCTGAATTAATCACTTTCGTTTAAATGCCAATAAAATTGCAGCTTGCTGCAGGAGCTCCAGGCAGCAGCATCAGCAGCAGACTTCTCTCTTTCTCTCTGTGCATGCATGGATGTGTATGCGTGTCTGTGTATGCAGGATACCCACATATCAATGTGAATATATAGACACCTATGTATGTGTGTGTCTGGAGTAGAAACACGAGAGAGAGAGAGAGAGAGAGAGAGAGAGAGAGAGAGAGAGAGAGAGAGAGAGAGAGAGAGAGAGAAGGAGAGAGAGGGAGAAAGAGAGAGAGAGAGAGGGAGGGAGAACGAGAGCGTGAGAGCGAGCCAGCCAGCCAGCCAGTGAGACTATAAGTGGAG
Organism: Hypanus sabinus; assembly: GCF_030144855.1. NCBI lineage: Eukaryota > Metazoa > Chordata > Chondrichthyes > Myliobatiformes > Dasyatidae > Hypanus > Hypanus sabinus. Next base: position 31,364,709 of record NC_082734.1, read on the forward strand.
TTAGCTGTTCAAGCGCAGAACCAACCAACGGCACTGCAGAAGTCACAGCAGCTAGATTCTACTCAGTCCTCCAAATTTCATTTAAGGGGATTTTTTCTTTCACATGTTGGCAAGAGGAGCCATTTGTGGGTCATCCCTGAAGATGGAAGGAGCCTTTCTGCTGAGGTATGACACATTTTTAACCTTGCTTCCTGAGGGGGGAGGTAAACAAAATCTCTCTGTATGTATGCAGTGTGTGTGTGTGTGTGTGTGTGTGTGTGTGTGTGTGTGTGTGTGTGTGTGTGTGTGTGTGTGTGTGTGTGTGTGTGTGTGTGTGTGTGAACCTGAACCTTTAAGTTAGCTCTATTTTACAATAAAAGCGATGGTTTGTGATTCAAAGGAACAGGGGCATTCTGTACTGGGAGAGAACGAAGGAGAGAGAGAAAAAAATGTGGTTAAAAGCAGAGAAATAAATCATCAGTAGAGGGTGAGGAAAATAAAAGCAATATAAATTTGTCACCATTATCTGACGTGGAATCTATTTGGAAATGCTGGCTGCTCTTCAGTCAGACGTTTCACGGGGGACCAAACATTTGGTGGATTGAAATTTGCAAGTCTTCAGGGCTTTTGAAACTGTGGGTTCTGCACCTTTGCAAGAAGTGTGTGTGTGTGAGAATGTGTGTGCACCCATGATATTGATAAATGGAATATTAGTATTATTGCATTGTATGACTACCAAAGTAAGCCCCAAAACCCACAATACTTAATTTAAGGGCTTGCCTGATGATTGCATGGGTGAAATATATTGCAGCAACCTTTTTACTCTGTAATTAAAGGGCATAGCCTTGCAATGGAACTATGCATTTAAGAAAATCACTCAGATTTACAGAGTTAGAATTTCTGTCCAGGAGCTTTCATTTCTTACTGACAGTCAGGACTCGATGTCTGACTAGAAATTCAGCTGACAGTGACCTACAAATAGGCAATGTATGAATTTGTAATATGGAGCTGGTATGTTTATCAGGCCATTCATTCATCTTTGCAGTCATGATGTATTTGGGAATAATGTTTGTAAAGTAATGATTATGGAAATAGAGCTAATATATTGCACTAATCAGGAACAGAGTGAATACATCAGTATTGGCTGCGCGTCTATATAACTATATATGTGTTAACTTGCAGTATATGACACAGGTAGGTGGCAGCATGCATGGATGCGTGGCTGGAGACTGTTGCATGTGTTGTTAAGAAATCAGTATCGTATTGTAAGTATTTAGACAAGATGATATAAACAGAGGTGTTGAATAACAGGGAAACATTGGTCTTAATTTATATGGTATTGATACGGATGAATGCAGAAGCAAACAAATATATACAGTAGCTAAAATATAAAGTTAATAAAAAATCAATTTAACTTGAGGAGCTTGAGTGTTAGAATCGGTTGGAGACAAGGTAATAGCATCGAGTTCTTTAGTATTCTGCTTTAGTTAGACCTCCTGATCTGAGCCAGTTAAACAAATTTCCAAAGCTCTGCACAGCTGCATAAGGGAAATCTTGGTTTGAATGTTCTGATCTATAATGCATGAATATTATGAATCACGATCCAAACTATCAGTCTGTTTATGCTTACATGTTTGAGGTTGCATCTTTTTATCGCATATAAATGAGGCACCCAATAAATTTATTGATTATAGTTTGATTAGCCAGCTAACTGTAAGGTGACAGAAAACTTATTGGATCCGTTTTTTATGTAGGATGTTGTGCAAATTTGCAGGAAAAGTATCATTTATTAGATCTACATGCAATATAGAGAGGTTATCACAAGTAATTTGTCATGCCTTTCAAGCCAATAACTACCTACTGATGGATATAAAAAATATGCCTCCATTAATGGTTCTGAACTCTAATTTCACCAATTTAAACATCTCTTAGCTTTTTCAGTAATTTATTTTCTTATGTCTTTTATCTGTATATTCACTCTTGGAGAATTTACCCCTAATTTTCTCCCTATTCTGTAGTCTCTCTCTGTAGTCTTTTTCTCTGGCGTCTAATACAAATAAAATCTTGTATTCGACTACATTCCTTTCAAGATCTCAATGCATGTCGCCACTAATCTATGTCTACCCTGTAGTATTATCCATATACAGGACAATTCCACTATTCCCTCTATCTATTTCTCTATTTCTATCTAGGCATCTACATCTACGGTACACTCAGTGGCCACTTTATTAGGTACCTCCTTTATGCTTGCCACTGAGTGTTTGCTTGTGGTCTTCTGCTGTTGTAGCCCATCCATTTCAAGGTTTGACATGCTGTTCATTTAGAGATGCTCTTCTGCACACCACTGTTGTAATTTGTGGTTACTGTTGCCTTCCTGTCAGCTTACATCTGACATCGCTCATTACTAAGGAATATTTGATCACAGAACTGCTGCTCACTGGATGTTTTTTTTTGTCTTATGAACTATTCTCTGGAAACTCCAGAGACTGTTGTGCGTGAAAGTGCCAGGAGATCAGCAGTTTCTGCGATACTCAGATCACCCCATCTGGCACCAACAACCATTCCATGGTCAAAGTCACTTAGATCACATTTCTTCCCTATTCTGATGTTTGATCTGAACAACTGAACCTCTTGACCATGTCTGCATGCTTTTATGATTGCTGCCACATGATTGGCTGGTTAGATATTTGCATTAAAAGCAGGTGCACAGGAGTATCTAATAAAGTGGCCACCAAGTGTATTTTCTCAGTCTGTGCGCATGTTCTTTCTTTAGACCTTTTATTTTCTCTTTCTCCTCATACCTCAGGTTTTACCAATCTTCTGTAAAATGCTTTTTTTTAGAGTTGAATCCCAGCATCTCGACTGAGTCGCAGATCAAATAGCGCAAGGACCTAAAATTCTGTGAAAGAAATTCAATATATTATTAAAGGAAACAGTAAGAGGACCAAGGGATTTTAATCTGCTGTGATAGGAAGCCCAAGGATATAATTGGTTTTGAGCTTAAATAATCAAGAAGGTAAGAGACATTTTAATATATTGTCCATATCTTTGCCACAATTATTGATTTATATACACAGTCATTATATTTCCTTGAATGTTGGAAGGACAATTATTCCCCAGCTATTATACATCAAAAAATGTTTTAATGCATAACTATTGTAACAAAAGGCTTTTGCTGGTTTTCTCCAGACGTGCTTCATGTAGACAGTGTAGACAATGTTACAACTTAATCTTTCATAGTGTGTTTTAAATGAAAGTGTCAATTGCCAGTGAGTTTTTCATCGGTCATCGGGAAATGCCCTACGTGGCATTTCTGACGTTGGGAAATCAGCTGAATTTTGTGTTTTATTCATTTAGTAGTGAAGCAAACCCCTGGCTGTGAAGTGTCGTTAGGTAAAGAGTGAGATAGCCTGAGAGGTGAGAAGCTTTCTGCTAAGAGATGAGCCAGATGGTCTGTGATTAAAGGCTACATCCAAGCTATCTGCCTCTTACAGGTGGGCAGCTGAGCATTTATTTTTATGCTGCGAGTTCTTGTGCTCTGGACCTTGTCTAAAAGGGTGGTATAAACAGATTCAATTATGATTCTCAAAAAAAAAGGATTGGGGTAGCTAGTTCAGGGAAGGAATACAAGGGAAGGTCAGGGAATTTGGCCTAAATGGATTGTCAATGTGATGGGCTTAATGGCTGCCTTGTCTATATAATTCAATGACTGGGTGATTGCAATTGGGGTCATCTCACGTCTTGTGACCATTCTTTTCTTATTGGGATGTCTGAGTTGCTTAAGATCTCCTTCTGGACATGCATACCTGGGCATGCGCACCTGGAATTGCACACCTGCCCCTACTCGCCTTTTGTTGAGTAGGGTTGCTAACTTCCAGGGGCTTTTGAGGTATCTCCAAGATACAAAGATCAAACTCCTAGCAACTGGCATGGAAGATTTGCCTACTGACTCTATGTTGGAGCAATCCATTTAGGTTTCACTCACCTATCATCACCCTAAAGCCTTGAAAATTCTTTGCTTTCTAGTTTTGAACCACCATTCTCTTCAGGGCAATGCATTTCAGACCCTAACCACTCAACACGTTAATGAAAATGCTTTATTCCCATGTTTTTTTTGGTTTTTTTGCTAGTTGCCTTTATTCTGTGTTTGCTGGTTCTTGATCCCGCCAGATTCTCCTCACCATCATCATCATTACATGCCGTGTCATGTGACATGGGCGGACATAATCTTGACCATGATTGTCCCTGGCAAGCCTTTCTACAGAAGCACTTTGCTTTTGCAATTTTCTGAGCAGTGTCTTTACAGATTAGGTGACCCCGGCCATTATCAATACTCTTCAGAGGATTGTCTACTGGTGTCAGTGGTCACATAACCAGGACTTGTGATGTGCATCAGCTGCTCATACAACCATCCACCACCTGCTCCCATGGCCTCACATGACCCCTGGGGAGCATGGGATGGCTGCAAAGCAGGTGCTACACCTTGCCCAAAGGTGACCCGCACCTTACACCCCCTTTGGAAAAGACATATCACCATCCCGCCAATCCAAGTTTCTCTTCATCTACCCCAACTGAGCACTTTATGTTTTGACTACCTCAAACTGAGCCTCCTTTGTTCCAAGGAGAAAGAGGCAAGAGGTACTAGGGGAGTTAAGGTGTTGAGTGTTAATATTAAGTTTTCCTTGAACATTTCCAACTCTTACTAACATAAATATGGGGGATGGGGGAGCTGGAGGTGAGAGGTCAATGTTGAACCCTCCAGCAGCATATCCAGTCAGCTCCTACCCATTCAACCAAAGCAGGCTGTGACATACAGAAATTAATCCTGCAAAATCATGACAGAGAAACATTAGATGGCAGACTGGAGCGACTCACAATCTGAAGCAGAAACTCAGAGGGTCGGTGGTATCTGTGGACAGAAATGGACAGCTGAGTTTCTGATGGTATTTTCACTCTCCTCTTCCCTGTTTATGTATCAGCCCTCCTCACCTAGATTCACCTGCCACATGCAGGTCTTCGGATTTACATTCGGATTTACTGATCACGAGTATGTTAAAACGTACAATGAAATACGTTGTTTGTGTTAACAACCACACACCCAAGGATGTGCTGGGGGAAGCCCGCGAGTGACTCCATACATTTCGGTGCCGGTATAGTGTGCCCACAGTCTCCAGCAGAACCGCACAGAGCACAACAAAGCAGAACGCTATAAGGAAGAAAACAACAACAGCAGAACAAGCCTCAGTTATTTCTCCCACTCACACATTTCGTTCCACCACCTCCACCCACTGCTTTATACTGGTTATCTTTTAGTCCAAATGAAGGGTTCAAATGCCACCTGTTTATTTCTATCTGCAGATGCTGCCTGACCCATAAGATCATAAGACCATGGAGCAGAATTAGCCATTCAGCCCATCGAGTCTGTTTCATCATTCCATCATAGCTGATTTATTTTCCCTCTCAATCCCATTCTCATGCCTTCTCTCCGTAAAATTTGATGCCCTGACTCATCAAGAACCTATCAACCTCTACTTTAAATCTACTCAATGACTGGGCCTCCACAGCCATTCTTAGCAATGAATTCCACAGCTTCACTACCTTCTGACTCAAGAAATTCCTCCTCATCTCTGTTCTCAAATGACATCCTTCTATTCGGAGACTACACCCTTTGGCCCTAGACTCCCTCATTATAGGAAACGTCTCCACATCCACTCTATCTCGGCCTTTCAATATTCAATGAGAACTCCTCTCATTCTTCTAAACTCCCTCGAGTACGGGCTCAGAGCCATCAAATGCTCTTCATGCAATAACCCTTTCACTCCAGGAAGGGTGAATGACAAAAAGCATCTAATGTCATTTCCTGTACACAAGTGTAAAGGAGAATAAAATAATTGTTACTCCGAACACAGTGCAGCACAAAAAAAGCACAATAAGTTAGAGAACATAATAATAACAAAAACACAGTAAATATAAATACACAAGACAGCTTATATGCACAGATTGATTGTATGTCCATGACGTGACTCTAGGCATAGGAGTCTCTGTACATAAGGGGACTGACAGGAAATAATGTAGTTGGTGGCTGGGTATGTTGTGGGGTGGATTAGTGGGTGGAGGTGTCGATCAGCCTTACTGCTTGGGGAAAGTAACTCTTTTTAAATCTGGTGGTCCTGGCCTAGATGTTACATAGCCTCCTCCCTGATGGGAGTGGGCAAACAGTCCATGAGCAGGGTGGGTCGGTTTCTTCATGGTGTTGCTGACCTTTCCAAGGTGCCTTTCTGTATATACTGATGGTGGGTAGGCTGGAGCTGGTAATGTGCTGGGCAGTTTTGACTACCTGTTGTAAAGCCTTCCTGTCTGCTGCAGTGCAGTTTCGGTACTATGCAGTACCGATGTACATTGTCTAGATCTCTTTATCCTCCTCAGAAAGTAAGGGCTTTGCTGAGCTTTCCTGATTGTCAGAATCAGATTTAATATCTTTGGCACATGTTGTGAAATCTGTACATATAAAATTAAAGAATAGAGAGCAAAAGTGAAAGATACTGAGCTAATGTACATTGTCCATTCAGAAATCTGCTGGCGGAGGGGAACAAGCTATTCCTAAAACATTGGGTTTGTGTCTTCAGGCTCCTGCACCTCCTCCCTGACGGAAGCAATGAGAGGAGGGCAATTCTAGGGTGATAGGGTCCTTAATGACAGATTGTGCCTTTGGGGCATTGCCTTTTGAAGGAATCCTCAGTGCTGGGGAGACTAGTGCCTATGATGGAGCTGGCTGCATTTGCAACTTTCTGCAGCTTATTCTGAACCTGTCCATACTGGACAGGGATGCGACCAGTTAGAATATGTAGGATGTGATCTGGGACCACAAGAGGCTGTGCGGGATGTGCACTCACAGGAGTTTGAAAGCTACGAGTCCAAGTTGAAAGTTACTTCAGGTAAGTTTTTTTTAACTGAAGGAGGCCAATAAGTCAAAAGATAGGTTGAAGAGAACGTTGAATATGCAAATGAGTTCATTCAACAAGCATGAATGAACTCATGAATGTACGGTTCAGTTTAGTTTGCTAAATTATCCTGGGAGTCAATGGACTCAATAACAATTTGCTCCTTCGAGACCCTATATTATTATTGATGAGTTTCTCAGTATTACCATTCTGCTAGGGGCAGGTTCTGGGAGAAAGGGAGGTTTGGAATTCTGTTTAATTGGTTAAATGAATGGAGGACTGTAGTTGCTGACATATGAGGCAGTGATTTAATTGAATAGCTTTTATTGTGTCAGCTGTTGTATTGCCTTCTTAAACATACTGACAGGTATTACTGAATCTCCATCAACCATTGACGATGCCTACTTGCATTTGACATTTACATATTCTACCATCATGCTGTGTATTGGATGCAAAGAGAATCAGAGGTTTAATATTTCAGCACATATCGTGAAATGTGTTGTTTTGAAGCAGCAGTACATTGCAATAGTTAATTAAAAATATATCAAGTACAATAAGATACGTATACAAATAAAATAAATAGAGCAAAAAGAGCAAAAGTGAGAGAAAAAAGTATGGTGATGTAGTGTGCACAGGTTCATTGTCCATTCAGAAACATGATGGTGGGGTGGAGGGGAAGAATGTGATTATCCCAGGAACATATTAATGAAGAAGGAATACACTTGCTTTTCACATGGTATGCAAGAAAAGGATGGTTCAGGCGTGTGCTCCATTACTGAGGCATGCTTTCAAGGTTCCCTTACCAATCATTCTGACTTTTGAAATCACTTTTTTTTTCAGTTTTGCTAACTTGCTTTCCTCACTTCAGCAGTAACACCACCAAAAGCTGGCATACATCTTCTTCTTGTGCGTTGCAAGATTGTATTGCCAAATGTGTTGTGATCTGGGTCCATGCCTGCACATATTAGGCTGGATGTCAAACGTTTCATTTGTTGCACCATAGAATCCATAGATCTAGCATAAGACTATAAGACACAGGAGCAGAATTAGGCCATTTAGCCTGCCCTACCATTCATACTTGGCTGATTTATTATCCCTCTCTACCCCATTCTCTTACCTTTTCACAGTAACTCATGATACCCTGACTCTGCTTTAAATATATCAGCCTCTGTTTTAAATATATCCAACGTTGGCCTCCACAGCCGTCTGTGACAATGAATTCCACAGATATTCTGACCATAAGTTCCACATACCTGACTTAGATCCACACCCCTAGATGCCCTCACTCAATAGAATCCAAAAGTACCTCACCCACCCCACCTCTCCCTCTCACAGCCCAGCATTCACAACCTTGTAGTGGATATTCAATAGTTCCAATATTTCAGTCCTGATGAATGATGATCTTTACTTGCCATAGGTAGACTGAAAAGCACAGTGAAATGTCATGTCTTGTGTCAACGACCAACACAGTGCATGGAGCTGGGGGCATCTCACAAGTGTTGTTGAGCCTCCTCAGTGACCACTTTATTAGGTACCTCCCATGGTCTTCTGCTGTTGTAGCCCATCCACTTTGATGTGCTGAGCATTCAGAGATGCTCTCCTGCACACTGCTGTTGTAACGTGTGGTTATTTGAGTTGCTGTCGCCTTCCTGTCAGCTTGAACCAGTCTGGCCATTCTCCTCCGACCTCTCTCATTAACAAGGCATTTCCACCCAGAATGGCCACTCACTGGATGATTTTTGTTTCTCTCACCATTCTTTGTAATCTCTAGAGACTGCTCTGTGTGAAAATCCCAGGAGACCAGACATTTCTGAGATACTCAAACCACCCTGTCTGGCACCAACAAACATTTCACAGTCAAAGTTACTTAGATCACATTTCTTCCCCATTCTGATGTTTGGTCTGAACAAAACTGAACCTGTTGACCATGTCTGCGTGCTTTTATGCATCGAATTGCTGCCACATGGTTGGTCGATTAGGTATTAGCATCAACGAGCATGTGTACAGGTGTACCTAATAAAGTGGTCACTGAGTGAAAACAGTTTGATAGTAAAGTTACTTTGAACTTTGAACTCTGAATCTCAAGTAGACATCTCCAGTTATCATTGGGCAGGCAAAGAAGAGAGCGACTAGTGAATGTGGCGTTGTGAAACTGATGAGAGAATGGGTTTGAGGGGCTGAATAGCCTGTTCCTGTCTAATTTTCTCAGCAGCATGGTGCCTCCCTCAGTCCTCTGCAGATCCGAGTCAAACCTGACTTTGTTGATGTTGTATATCCTTCAAAATGGAAGGTTACTCTCAGTGGCTTGTTTGTGTTGGAACTGTTGTTCTAATGACGTAGGATGTCTCCCTACAGGCACATGTAGACCCAGAGATCATCAAAGACAGCCCAGTTGCATCGGTCCTCAATACAAATCGTCTGATCCGTGTCAGTGAGAGAGCTGCAGTGAAGGGGCTCAGAGCTGATTAAAGCATGGGATTCCAGTTACTCTGGCTCCCTCAGCAGTAATGCTCAGTCCTTCAATTCTGATTTTCTTGTTAAAGGACATCCCCTGATAACTTCAGACTTGGATCTGTACCTGAGCAGTTCATCCCAGGGCTGTGTTGGCAAAGCTTGTCTGGCTGTCTAATTGCCTCTACGTCTCCATGACAGACTTTCTGCTCCGGACAGCCATTCTGTAATCAATGTTGGAAAGTGTGCAAGACCAACTGTATTTGTGGAAACTAATGTGTGTTTGTGTGAGCATATGCATTTACTTTCAGATGACTGCGTCTCTGGGGCTATGTGTGTGTTAATTGGAACTTGTGCACAAGGGCACACATGTGGAGGTGTGAATGCATGCATGTGTCGATACATGTGCACTTAAGTATACATTCTTGAGTCCACATTGAGTGAGGATTAGAGTAGGCTTGGTTGACCGATTAACCCATTTGTGCTCCCCCACTGCACTCGCAGCAGGCAAAACAAGGCAGCTAGTGGCAGGAGAAAGAGGTTGAGCTCTGCTGTAACCTGAGTCATCTGAGGAGAATGGCTGAAGTTGATGGATAGGAAACAAACTCTGGGAAATATTAAACAAATATATACAACAATATAAGCGAAGTGTATTAAAACCCACTACTGGAAGTGACTCAAAGGCTGTAACTCAATTTGGCTCTGCTGAATTTTGAGAAGTTGCTTGAATTTCAGTTTTGTGGTTAACGACATCAGAGCCCTTTGAGTGAATTACAGCCTTGTGCTCAGCTCCCAGTTATCTGCAGCCACGAGTATAATCCACGCAGCATAAATAAGAGAGCGCAAACATCATAGAAAGATGAGTCACCCGATTACTTCCTGGCTCAGCAAGTTTATTATGAGGAGCTGAGTCATACAGGCCAGGGAGATTCCCGGCGTAATCCTAAGGCTTCTTTGGTTACTGAGCCCCAGTTGGTTTGCTTGTTACGGCCCCTCTGCAATTATCCTCAGTTACCTGAGTTAGACAAAAAAGACAGCTTGCAATTTTATGCTGCTTTTAACCTCTTCAGGGGAGCGTAATCAAACAAAATTACCAACGCCAAGAGAAATGGTTTGTATCGAAATTTCTCTCTTCACAGAAGCCGCTTGACAGACTGAGAGCTGACAGTATTTTCAAATTTATTTTCAGATTTTAGCAATTCTGGCTTTTTTGACACAAGAAATATTACAACAGATAAGTACAATGACCAAAGAAGAAGTTTTTTCTTGAGTCTCCTTCAACTCCGGAGTATTCAAAATGTAAAGGAACCGCATGCACTCAGTGTTTTAGGAGCAGCTTCTTACCTTCTGCCATCAAAGTTCAAAGTAAATTTATTTTCAAAGTTTGTATGTGTCACCATATACTACCCCGAGATACCACACTGGTTCAGGAGCCAGTGGTAGGGTAATAACTGTTCCTCAACCTGGTGGTCTGGGACCTAAGGCCTCCTTCCCGTTCAGATTTCTGAACAGACCATGAACCCATGAACACTACCCCACCAGTCCTCTTTTGTACTAGCTATAGTAATTTTTGTGTCTACCTGCCACAAAACAACAATTTCGTGACAGACATCAGTGATAATATACCTGATTCTGAATCTGAATTTGTGTGAAATTTCTGTGGAGATGTGAGGGAGACAGTGAAAGTTTCCTGGGTGAAGCATGGGACAAGAGACAGATAGAGACAGAGAGAGAGAGAGAGAGAGAGAGAGAGAGAGAGAGAGAGAGAGAGAGAGAGAGAGAGAGAGAGAGAGAGAGAGAGAGAGAGAGAGGAGAGAGAGAGAGAGAGAGAGAGAGAGAGAGAGAGAGAGAGAGAGAGATCGGTGGAAGTTCAACTGAAAATGGCTAAAAACAGCTGCACTCTATTCCACTAAAACCAACTGCAGGTCACTCCACTAAATGTTACAGATTTCCTATAGAAAGTCTGATAGAACATTTAAAGCCTTCTCTGTTCATTCTGGTAAGATGGCAGCATGCTTGGTCACAACAGCCTGTCCGGATCCAACAAGTGGTGGAAACATTGGTCTTAAGTCCTTTTCTCGTGATCGCAAGGTCCTGTTGCACATTGGTAATAATGTAAGTCTGTTCATTTGGTGAGACCGATGGAGGGGCAGCTGAGCAGCCTTGGACTGCTGCGCGGATCAGGCCTTATCCTCACCTGTTACAGCCACCCAAGGGAGGAGGCGCTGGAAACAGTATGAGAGAGAAGAGGCATAGCCGGCATGCTGGTACCTGTTGGCCCTCCAAACAGGTTGGAGATGGCCCCTGCCGGCCGGCTCTCTCAATGGTGCTGCTCTCCAGTATTTGCTCCCTGGAAGATGAGCTGGATTTGACCCAGCGCAAGACAAGCTGATCTTCCCTCATCTGCCATTGACCCAACACAAGATGAGAAACTGCTGCATGCTTGTTCTTGCAGAAAAATGGCTCCAGGACAACATCTGATGTCCCATCAATTTTTGTCTGTGCCACTCAGGGACTTGTGCTAATATTATTTTGTGTTGTGTGCTGTGTGTGACTGGATGTATTGTGTTGTGCACCTTAGCCCCATAGGAATGCTGTTTTGTTTAGTTGTATACATGTGAAGGGTTGAATGTCAATTGAACTTGAACTTAGCTGAGGGCCATGCTGTTGGTTGGGTAAGGTGACAAGAGAAGTTTATTTACCACGGCAAATGTAGATAGGTGCAACACAAAAAATGCAGCTGCCACAAGGTAAAACTAGGTAGATGGATCCCACGAAATGTTGGTGTATCTCAGCAAGTCAGGTAGCATCTTTGGAGGGGAATAAACATATGACATTTTGGGCCAAGACCCTTCATCAGGGCTACAGGATCTTGGCCCAAAATGTCAGAAGATAGGGTCTATCCATGAATTACCAGTTAAAAGAGGGTGCACTCTGAAATCAATAAAACTACCAGAAGAGAGAAGTAGAGACCAATTCAAAATACTGTGCATTGCAATATCTAGAAGATGCCAACTGCAGTCATGGTGGAAGCAGTTTCAACAGGATTCACTGGAGAAATGTATGAAGTGGTATAATGTGCAGGACTAATGTGCAGGAACTGGAGAGTGCCAGTAACTAGGTTAGGACCTTTTGAATTAATGGAGGAGTCTGGGTAATGTTAACTCATGCTTATCCAAGCAAGCTACCTCTGGGCTCTATTTCCAATCTCCTAATATTCAGTAAATAAGAATAAAGACTTGATTATAGTTATTCAGGCTGTTGAAAAGCGAGCAATTTTCAGCAATGAACTGATAATCTACTCATCAACAGGTAGCTTGTTGGTCAGGTATTCAGGTAGAGTGGCTCAGTAGGGAGCATTTTCTGATGTTGTGGAAGAGTATTGGTTCAGATCCCAGTCCAAGTGTTCACACTCAGTAGTTCAGGCCGAAAGCTCAGTGTGAGGGAGTGTTACAGTGAATGGGATTCAGGTCAAACATCTACACTCACTTTATTAGGTACCTTCTGTATCTCCTCTACCTGAAAAAGTGGCCACTTAATGTATGCTTATGGTCTCCAGCTGCTGTAGCCCATCCACTTCTAGGTTCAACATGCTGCATGTTCAGAGATGCTCTTCTGCACACCACTGTCGTAATGTGTGGCTATTTGAGTTACTGTTGCCCTCCTGTCAGCTTGAACCAGTCTGGCCATCTCTCATGTTAACAAGGCATTTTTGCCCACACAGCTGCTGCTCACTGGATGTCTTTTGTTTTTCACACCATTCTCTGTAATCTCTAGAGACTGCTCCGCGTGAAAATCCCAGGAGACCAGACATTTCTGAGATACTCAAACCACCCTGTCTGGCACCAACAAACATTTCACAGTCAAAGTTGTCTGAACAACAAATGAACCTCTTGACCGTCTCTGAGTGCTTTTATGCACTGAGTTGCTGCAACATGAGTGGCTGATTCAATATTTGCATTCACGAGCGGATCTACAGGTGTACTTAATAAATGGCCATGGCAGGGGTACATAAATAATATATATACTGTACCTATATAGCAATATATATTCTGTAGGTAAAGCTTCAAATTAAGAACTTCTGATCAATCAGCAACTCTCAGAAATAAAACAACTGCATTTTCACTTTTAGTTATAGAACATAGAACAGTACAGCAGAGGTACAGGACCTTTGGCCTACGATGTTGTGCCAAGTTAATTAAATTAGTAATTAAATGTCTTACTAATCTCTTTTACCTACACAATGTCCATAACCCTCTATTCTCTGCATATTCATGTGCCTCTCTAAGAGCTTCTCCCCCCCATTCCTGGAAGCATACTCCAGGCAATTGTCACTCCCTGTGTACAAACCTTGCCCTGTACATCTCCTTTGAATTTACCCCCCTCACCTTAAATGTGAGACATTACAACCTGGGAAAAATATACCAGCATTCTACTGGATGCATATGAGCATTGGAGCGTGCAACATAGGAGCAGATTTAGGCCACTCAGCCCATTCAGTCTGCTTCACCATTCCATCATGGCTGATTTATTACCTCTCTCAACCCCATTCAGTTTTGGTCTCCAAGTTTGAGGAAGGACATTCTTGCTATTGAGGGAGTGCAGCGTAGGTTCACGAGGTTGATTCCTGGAATGGTGGGACTGTCATACATTGAAAGATTGGAGCGACTGGGCTTGTATACACTGGAACTTAGAAGGATGAGAGGGGATCTGATTGAAACATATAAGATTATTAAGGGATTGGACAGACTAGAGGCAGGAAACATGTTCCCGATATTGGGGGTGTCCAGAACCAGAGGCCACAGTTTAGGAATAAGGGGTAGGACATTTAGAACAGAGTTCAGGAAAAACTTTTTCACCCATAGAGTTTTGGCTCTATGGAATGCTCTGCCTCAGAAGGTAGTGGAGGCCAATTCCCTGGATGCTTTCAAGAAAGAGTTAGATAGAGCTCCTAAAGATAGCAGAGTCAAGGGATATGGGGAGAAGGCAGGAATGGGGTATTGATTGTGTATGATCAGCCATTATCACATTGAATGGCAGTGCTGGCTCAAAGAGCCGAATGGCCTACTCCTGCACCTATTGTCAATTGTCTATTGTCATTCTCCTGCCTTCTCTCCATAACTTTTGACACCCTTACTAACTGATAGAGTATGGCATGATAGCACGGTAGCATAGTGATTACCACAATGTTCTACAGTATCAGCAAATCAGGTTCAGTTCCTGCTATCGTCTGCAAAGATGTCTCTCATAATCTTATAAACTTCTATCACATCTCCCCTTACCGTCCATCACTTGGGCGAAAACAACCCAGGATTGTCCAATCCCAGAGGGCATTGTGTCTATGGAATGTTCTGCTGGAGGAAGTGGAGATGGTCCATACACAGCAGATGTGACTGGCTTAGATGGGCCTCTTGTTTGGCTTGGATGTTTTGAGCTGAAGGACTTTTCTTCTGTGTAGTATTATGCTATCATTCTCTGATTCAAGTCGCTGTTTCAGAAAGAAAGTTACAAATTTCTGCTGCCTCTTGCTGTGGCAGGGCTTCCAATCTTCACTCCCAGAAGATCTGGCTCAAATCTTTACACCATGACTGATGGCTCTTAATTCACCAATTTACTATTGAAGAATTTTAAAGAGACAACCTAACTCTCACCTCTTGCCATTGAGGAGGAATTTCTTTAGCCAGGAGAAGCTGCACCTGTGGAATTCATTGCCTCAGACTGTTGTGGAGGCCAGGTCATTGGGTATATTTAAAGTGGAAGTTGATAGGTTCTTGATTAGTAAGGGCATCAAAGGTTACAGGGAGAAGGCGGAAGAACGGTGTTGACAGGGATAATAAATCAGTCATGATCGAATGGCAAAGACCTGATGGGCCAAGAGGCCTAATTCTGCTCTTACGTCTTAGGGTCTTACGGTCTTTGTTTTTACCTTTTGAATAGAGGTGAAACTAGAGGGCATGCAGGATTAACATGCTTGGTTTGAAAGGGTTTCGGTTTCAGGCCTACAGTGGCAGGACAAGTGTTACTTGCTCTTTTTCTTGAGCAGAAGTTTCCCCGTTACTTGGTCACAACTCCAGTGTGAAAGTCACTTTGTACAGCTTCAGGCACAAGGAGATTTCAAGGTACTCTGTATTAAAGCTGGGGATACGGAAGAAGAAATCAAATTATCTGCCTGAAGTGGCATATTTGGATTCTTAAAAAGTAAAGGAAAACTAATCAAAAAATTGCATTTCGGTTCTTTCATAATCTAAAGCACTGAAGTGCTTGTTTGAATGTTGCCACTATAGAAGCATTAAGAAAAGCTGCAGCAAACCTTTACACACAAACTGCAACTGAAAATCAATAAAACTGCAGAGGCTGAAAATCAAAGTAGATGCAGAAAATGCCGGAACTTCTCTGTAGGTCAGGCAGCATCTGTGGGAAGAGAAAAAGAATTAGTGTTCAGGCCCAAGAAATGATTTAGACTTTACGTTTTAACTCACTTTTGTTTTTTGTAAATCCTGTCTGACCCACTGAGGGTTGCCAGTATGTCCTCCTTACATCCCACAAACTGCAGTGGTGTTTTAACTAAATCTTTTTTTTTGAAGAGTTATAGAGCGCAGAACAGACCCTTTGATCTAATTAGTCCCCCTGAACCTGTTGCATCATATACCCGACCTAATGCTGTTAATGAAACAGTCTCAAATACCTTCTATGGCAGCTCATTCCATACCCTGACCACCCTCCAGGGCATCAAAACATGACATCAACAGGTTCATGGATTCCGACTTGGTCAGGCAGAAAGACGACTATGTACTTAGAACTACAAAACTTTGTTTAATAAGACAGAACAGAGCAAACATTGAAATATCTGTCCAGGTGCGCAAGGACCCCTCACACTGCAGCACACCCTACCCGATCCTCAGGGCCCCTTATGACCAGCTCATCGGTGAGGTCTTGAGAACTACCTCAAGCCCTCGAACACTATTGTCACTCAAACCACCGAACCAGAACGATCCATCACATTACGAGTCCCATCCCTGTGTTCAATGATCCCACAGCTGTACTCCCACGGTAGTGTTATACCCCGTGGTCACTCACACCATCGCAATTGCTAAATAGGAGGAACTGAAGAGAGAAAAGGTGAGGGAGAGATAATAATTGACAGAGTGGGGAGAGGCAGTGAGGGGGACAGATAGAAGTGATTCTACTCCACATTGTTGATAATTTGGGTGTCTTGACAATATCTAGAGCTCCAGAACTTCTGTGCAGTTGTGAACCACCATTGCCTCTCCTCCTGTGCCCCCTGGGTTCACAGCTACTTATTAGGAGATTTTGAACAAACTTGGGTTGTCTTCTCTCGAGCAGTGGAGGCTGAGGGGAGACCAGATAGAAGTCCAAAAGATTATGAGAGAAGTAAATAGCAAAGGCAGCTAACATCTTTCTCCCAGGGTCGAAATGTCTAATTCTTGAGGGCATGCATTTAAACTGAGCAAGGTTAAGTTCATCAGAGATGTGCACAGCAGGTTTCTAACACAGCGAGCGGCACATGCCTGGAATATTCTTCCAGGGGTGGCAGTGGAGAAAAATAAGAGAAAGATTTTAAAAAGGCTCTTAGCTAGGTATATGAATGTGCAGAGAATGAAGAGATATGGACATTGTGTGTAGGCAGAAAGTATTAGTTTTTTTAGGCATTTAGTTACTGGTTTAATTAGCTTGTGCAGCTAAATGATAAAGTGTAAGATCATAACAAGGTGGGTTGTGAGACTAAAAGTCTATCTCATATATAACCATACAACAATTACACCACGGAAACAGGCCATCTCGGCCCTTCTAGTCCGTGCTGAACGCTTACTCTCACCTAGTCCCACCAACCTGCTCTCAGCCCATAACCCTCCATTCTTTTCCTGTCTGTATACCTATCCAATTTTACTTTAAATGACAATATCAAACCTGCCTCTACCACTTCTACTGGAAGCTTGTTCCACACAGCTACCACTCTCTGAGTAAAGAGATTCCCCCTGGTGTTACCCCTAAACTTTTGCCCCCTAACTCTCAACTCATGTCCTCTTGTTTGAATCTCCCCTACTCTCAATGGAAAAGGCCTATCCATGTCTACTCTATCTATCCCCTCATAATTTTAATTACCTCTATCAAGTACCCCCTCAACCTTCTACGCTCCAAAGAATAAAGACCTAACTTGTTCAACCTTTCCCTGTAACTTAGGTGCTGAAACCCAGGTAACATTCTAGTGAACCTTTTCTGTACTCTCTCTATTTTGTTGAGACCTTTCTTATAATTCAGTGACTAGAACTGTACACAATACTCCAAATTTGGCCTTACCAATGCCTTGTACAATATTAAATATTTTAAATATTAAAAATTTTAAATACAATATCTTATTGTACAAGAGGTCCATTCTAGAGTCTGATAACAGTGGGATGGAAGTTGTCCTTGAGTCCGGTGGTATAGGCTTTTGCACCTCCTGCTCAATGAGGGTCTGTCTGGAGTATGTGTGGTCTTTGACTATACTGAGGCACAGAGGCAGTGAGGCTGTGAGAAGTGTAGATGGGTCTAAGGAGGGGAGGCTGGTTCCAGTGACTTGCTGAGCTGTGTCCACAGCTCTCTGGAGTTTCTTGTGGTCATGTGGAGCAGTTCCTGTACAAGCTGTAATGCATTGTAATGTTACGTATTCAGGCAACAATAAATATATCAGTTAGGCAAGGGTTTATATAACAAATAACACTTTTATTAAACACTGAAAACAAACCCCCCAAAAGTAATCAAACACTGACGTAACCAGAAATCAGCTGCTGTGCGGCAGCTTGAACAGTTCTTAAAGCGATGTTGCAAAAACAGTTCTTTAAAGTAGTATTGCCAAAAGTTCAGAAATGCTCACAGTCCATTTAAGGGAGAGACTTTTTAAGACGATTTAAATTCTCTTTCACGTCACTTTGCTTCAGTCCCCGATGTCAAACTTTTCCCATGAAGAATTTACGAAACATAACGGCTTAAAGGCACTGACCTTTCCTTTATCACTGGCCTCAATCTTTTCTGCTATCCCGCAGAGATTAACACGAGAACAGTCAACGAATTCCTTCCAAATAAGGATTATACAAGGTCGAACCCGTTTCATCGTCGAAATAGATTCTCCCCGATCTTTAACTCCCGAACTCCGATCTTCACTCTCCACTGATTCTCAACTAGCAGTATTGTAAAGAAACTGCTGGCAATGACCTTTTAAACTTCATCTTTCAACTAAACTGCGTCATCACATTAAATCACGCAGCGGCATGAAGTCAACATGGCAAATCCAGCCATGAACTGCCCCTCCTCACAGGGTGGGGTCTTCCTTTTATAACCTGTAAAAAAAACCTGTCACATGATCTCTACTGGCGGGAAAATGACATCACTCCACCATCACAAGACCATTACCTCAAGTCCAGTATAGCTTCAACCCCAGTCACGTGACAAGGGTACCACTGTCATGTGTCACGAGTACATAACAGTGGTGCTTTGTTAGACATCAGTAAGAGTTAACAGGAACGTGCTAAATTTATTTCGCCTGCTGCAGAGATAGATGATTTGGTGAGATTCATGTTTACCTCAGTGGCTCTTCTCTGCAGTAACTCTGTATTCATTGAACTGTTTGCAATACTGAAAAATCCATTGATTTCTGTTTTGAATCCTCAGCATCAGTAGCTCACAGCCCACAGGCTAGAGAGCTCTCATCAAAGGCACACCAGCCACAAACTAGCAAGAGCAGGAAAGCCAGTGCACTGGATTTGCCTGGAGTATCTCAGCAATATCCCTCTCAGCTGGTTCCCGCCTTTTGTAAGTGAGCTCCTCTTTCTTGTGCATTGATGCTGCATTTGTCACATTAATGCCAATCTGGTTGGTAATTGGAAGTCTGCAATAATCCCTCTGAGTTTCATCGTCCTGTTTGTCTTGATCCAAGCCTAATTCCTACAAGTCAGCCCAGAAAGGCAGCATTAACGCTATAAAAGAGGAGCCCAATCTCCTCCAGAGCCAAGGTTTTGATTCATCAATCTGAAATAGTAATTTATGAGAAGTTTTACCTTATAAAGCAAAGTTCAAAGTTTAATATCTACTGTATGGACAAAGAGTACGGGTGATATTAGGGCTTAAAATGCATTTTTTATTATCTATTATAGAGTCTGTTGTCATATTCAATCCCATGTGAATGCACACGGTGCTATGAAAGGCTTCTTCACATGCACGTACCTTCAGATAGGCAACATTCACAAGAAGTAAATCATGCATAAACTATGCACAATTTTTACAAGGGAGTACACAATTGAAACAATCAAAACAAAGTCTATTGTAGTTTTGGATGTAGTGTTGCTAGACTGAGGTAGTGATTAAGGTCGTGCAGTTTGGTTCAAGAATGGTTGAATGGAAGTAGTTGTTCTTGAACTTGGTGGTATGGGATCAGGCTGCCGTACCTCCTGAAGAAGATACAGAGGTGGGTGGAAGGGAGGAGGGAAGAAGTACAAGTTGGCAGGTGATAGGTGAAATGAGGTGAGGGGAATGTGGGTGGGGTGGGGGAAGGGGGGTGAAGTAAAAAGCTGGGGGGTAATAGGTGGAAAAGGTAAAGGGCTGAAGAAGAAGGAATCTGATAGGAGAAGGCAGAGGACTATGGAGAAAAGGAAGGAAGAGGGGCACCAAAGGGAGGTGATAGGCAGGTGAGGAGAAGAGAAGGGGGTAAGAGGGGAGCCAGCATGGGAAATGGAAGAAGGGAGAGAGGGGAGAAATTACCAAAAAGTCATCTGTGTTTCAGCTAACAGGTTGGAGCTATTTAGAGGTCGTTGTTGTGCGAAGTGTTCATTGTGTTGCTCTGCTGAGGAATGACATTTGAATGGTTGGGCAAAATAATGTTCATTTGGAAGGATGGCAATGAATTAGGATATTTAATACACTGTGTAGAACAGGAAGAGGCAAAGGGGATTTCATGGCTGATATTGTGTAATCTGTTTAGTACTCCTTCCTCTAAACCACCCCCATCCGCACCTTCTTATTCTGGCGTTGTCACTCTTTCTAGTCCTGATGAAGGGTTCGAAACTCTTTGTACCTCTCCAGAGATGCTGCCTGACCTACAGAGTTCCTCCAACATTTTGTGTGCGTTGCAATGGTAAAGCCCCTATCTTGATCTTTTCTTCTTCCCTGCAAAGATTAAACCTGGCCCTAGACGTCTACAGAGCTTCTTTTTCTGGCATTTCTATCAAACATCTTATTATCTGACAGGGAATATTACTTCAACATTTAGGGCACCCTGTCTCTGTCTGCTATAGCTTATAGACAATAAAACCACAAGACATAGGAACAGCATTTGCCATGTAGCCCATCAAGTCTGTTCTTTCATTCCATCTTGACTGATTTATTCTCTTTCTCAATCACACTTTCCTGCCTTCTCCCTGTAATCTTTGACATCCTGGATAATCAAGAACCTATCACCCTCCACTTTAAATACACTCAAAGATTTGGCCTCCGCGGCCATCCATGATAATGAATTCCACAGGTTCACCACCTCTGGCTAAAGAAATTCCTTCTCGCCTTTTTAAGACCGTAGACCATAAGATATAGAAGCAGAATTAGGCCATTTGGCCCATCGAGTCTGCTCCGCCATTTCATCAGGGCTGATCTAATATTACTCTCAGCTCTTACCTCCTGCCTTCCCTCCGTATCCCTTCATCCCATATCCAATCAAGAATCTATCAGACTCTGCCTTAAATATATATAAAGACTTGGCCTCCACAACTGACTGTGGCAAAGAATTCCACAGACTTACCACTCTCTGGCTAAAGAACTTGTTCCTCAACTCTGTTCTAAAAGGACACACCTCTAAACTGAGGCTGTGTCCTCTGGTCCTAGAATCTCCAACCATTGGGAACATTCTCTCCAGATCCATTCCACCAAGGGCTTTCGCATTTGATACGTTTCAATGAGGTCACCCCTTATTCTTCTGAATTCTAGTGAATACAGGACCAGCGCCATCATATGCTCTTCATATGACAAACCATTCAATTCTAGAACCATTTTCGTGAGCCTCCTTTGAACCCTCTCCAGTTTCAGCACATCCTTTCTAAGATAAGGGGCCCAAAACTGCTCATAATAATCCAAGTGAGGCCTCACCAGTGCTTTATAAAGTATCACCATTATATCCTTGCTTTTATATTCCAGTCCTCTTCAAGTGAATGCTGACATCGTATTTGCCTTCCTCACCACAGACTCAACCTGCAAATTAACTTTTAAGGAGTCCCAAGACCCTTTGCACCTTTGCAGGTTTTTCTATTTTTTCTCTGTTTAGAAAATAGTCAATCCTTTCATTTCTTCTACCAGAGAGCATGGCCATACACTTCCCAACACTGTATTCCATCTGCCAATTCTTTGCCCATTCTCCCAATCTGTCCAAGTCCTTCTGCAGTCTCTCTACTTCCTCAAATCTACCTGCCCCTCCACCATATCGTTTGCAATCTTTGCAACAAAGCCATCAATTCCATCAACCAAATCATTGACATATAATGTGAAAAGAATCAATCCCAATACAGACCCCTTTGGAACACCACTAGTTACCAGCAGCCAGCCAGAAAAGGCTCCCTTTTTCCCACTCTTGTGTCCTGGCAACGAGACACTTTATCTATCCTAGAATCTTTCCTGTAATACCATTGGCTTGCCGCTTGTTGAGCAGCCTCATGTATGGCACCTTGTCAAAGGCATTCTGAAAATCCAAGAACACAACATCAATTGATTCTCCGTTGTCTATCCTGCTTGATATTTCTTTAAACAATTTCAACAGATTTGTCAGGCCAGATTTTCCCTTGAGGAAACCACGTTGACTACATCATGTGGCTCTGAGACCTCATCCTTAATAATCAACTCCAACATCTTCCCAACCACTGAGGTCAGACTAACTGGCCTATAGTTTCCTTTCTTCTGCCTCTCTCCCTGATTGAAAAGTGGAATGACATTTGCAATCTTCCTGAACCATTCTACAATCTAGTGATTCTTGTATGATCATTACTAATCATTACATTACTTCAGCTACCTCTTTCTGAATTCATCTTGTCTAGGTGAATTATCTACCTTCAAACCTTTCAGTTTCTCAAGAACCTTCTCTCTAGTTATGGTAACTTCACACACTTCATGACCCTTGACACATGGAACTTCCACCTTGCTGCTAGTGTCTTCTATAATGAAGACTGACTCAAAATACTTATTCAGTTCATCCGCCATTTTATTGTCCTCCAATACTCCCTCCCCAACATCATTTTCCAGTGGTTTGATATCCACTCTTGCCTCTCTTTTACACTTTATGTATCTGAAGAAACTTTTGGTATCCTCTTTAATATTATTGGCTAGCTTACTTTCATATCCCATCTTTATTTTCTTATGAATTCTTTAGTTGCCTTCCATTGGTTTTTAAAAGCTTCCAAATCCTCTAACTTCCCACTAACTTTTGCTCTGTTATATGCCCTCTCTTTGGCTTTTCTGTTGGCGTTGACTTCTCTTGTTAGCCTCAGTTTTTTTTTTTAAATTAGTTTTTTAATACATTTTACAAATTAAAAAAACCCGGTAGCCTCAGTTTTGTCATATTGTCTTTAGAATACTTCTTCCTCTTTGGGATGTATATGTTATGTGCCTTCCAAATTGCTTCCAGAAATTCCAGCCATTTCTGCTCTGTCATTATCTGTGCCAGTGTTCTTTTCCAATCAATTGCTCTCTCATGCCTCTGTAATTCCCTTTATTCCACTGTAATGCTGTTACACCTGACTTTAGCTTCTTCTCAAATTTCAGGGTGAGTTTGATTATATTATGATCACTTTCGCCTAAGGGTTCTTTTACTTTAAGCTCTCTATTTAATTCTGGTTCATTGCACAACACACAATCCAGAATAGCTGATACCCTGGTGGGCTCAAAAAAGTCATCTCATAGGCACTCTTGAAATTTCCCCTCCTGGAGTCCAGCACCAACTTGATTTTCCCAATCTACCTGCATATTGATGTCCCTCATGACTATTATAACATTGCCCTTTTGGCATGCATTTTCTATCTCACATTGTAATTGGTAGGCCACATACTTACTACTATTTGGGGGTCTGTATACAACTCCCATGAGGGTCTTTTTACCCTTGCAGTTTCCTTAGCTCTATCTGCAGTGTTTCAACATGTTCCCACCCTATATCATCTCTTTCTAATGATTTGATTTCATTCTTTACCAACAGAGCAACACCACCCCTTCTGCTTTCCTGCCTATCCTTGGACATTTAGCTCCCAGCTATAACCTTCTTTCAGCTATGATTTAGTGATGCCTGCAACATCATACCTGCTGATCTGCAACTGTGCAGCAAGTTCATCTACCTTATTCCATTAACTGCACATGCTCAAATACAACACCTTGAGTCCCATATTCACCATTTTCAATTTTGTCCACCCTTTACGTTGCAACTCACCCTCTAAGCTGCAATTTTGCCCTATCAACAGCTTCTCCTCACTGCACAATGTCTCTGTTTGTAAACCAGCTGCCTCATCTTCAGCACTATTGTCCGCCTTTCCTCTAATACTTTTTGCATTGAAATATACTATATGCAGCTTAGGACACTAGACGCACAATACTCAACCTTTTGATTCCTATCTTTGTCCGAGATCTTACCAACATCTTCCTCCACAACCTGTCCACTAATTCTTCTGGCACTCTGGTTCCCATCCCCTGCAACTCTAGTTTAAATCCCACCGTGCAGCATTAGCAAACCTTCCTGCTAGGATATTAGTCCCCCTCCAGTTTAAGATCATATCATCCCTTCTGTACAGGTCCCACCTTCCCTGGAAAAGAGCCCAATGATCCAACAATCTTATGCCCTTTCTCTTACACCAATTCCTTAGCCACTTGTTAAACTGTATAATCTTCCAAGTTCTGGCCTCACTAGCACATGACACAAGTAGCAATCCTGAGATCACAACCCTGAGGTCCTGGCCTTTAACTTAGCACCTAACTCTCTGAACTCCCTATGCAGAACCTAGTCACTTGTCCTACCCATGTCATTGGTACCTACATGGACTACAACTTCTGGCTGTTCATCCTCCCATTTAAGAATGCTGAAGACTTGATCTGAAATACCCTGGCCCTGGAACCTGGGAGGCAGCATACCATCTGGGAATCTCGTTCTTGCCATGTCTGTTCCCCTAACTAATGAACCCCCTATCATCACAGCATTCCTCTTCTCTCTGCTTCTTTTCTGAGTCACACTCAGTGTCTGAGACCCGACCAATTTGGATTTTCTTTGTTAAGTCATTCCTCCGCCCACCCTGGTCAGTATCTGAAGTGATATACCTGTAGTTGAGGGTGATGGCTACAGGGATACACTGCACTGGCTCCTTAACCCCTTTCCCTTTCCTGACTGTCACCCAGTTTCCTGTGTCCTGTAGCTTGGGTGTAGCTACCTCTCCATATGTCCTGTCTATCACCCCCTCAGCCTCTTGAATGATCCAGAGTTCATCCAGTTCCAGCTCCAGCTCCTTAACGCGATTTGTTAGATGCTGCAGCCTGATGCACTTCTCGCAGTTGTAGTCATCAAGGACACTGGAAATCTCCTTGCCTCCCCACATCCCTCAAGGAGAGCATTCCACAACCCTGCCTGGCACCTCTACTGTCCTAGCTGAGCAGAGATAAAGAAAGGAACAGGGAAAAAAATGTAACCTAGAGCCTTTTTTTTCTTTGCCTCCTCTTACTGAAGCCTCAAAGATTTAAAGCCTCAAGATCACCACTCTGACTCTGCCCACTCGGATGACAGCCACTGCACTTGCCCCTACCTTCCCTTAATGAGCTCTTGCTAAACAATTCCAAACAATGACTGGTCATCTGTTGATCTTCATTGAATGGATAAAATTACATCCATTATTCCTCTGAAATATCACCTTCTCTTCTATTTAGCACCAATCACATTATGTGATTTTCCCCTAGCTTTCTTCAATAACCCATCACCAGCTGGTGAATATCACTGGTTAGGATGGCTGTCATTGTAAACCTGTAAGTCCCCATTTCAAAGGGTAACTAAGATTTAACCACAGAGGTAATTGACATAGTTATTGTGATGATGGAGACTCTGTTTCCATACTGGTTTATGCTGGGTCTCTGAAAAGCAATCCCAACAGCCCCATGGTCCCTATTCTTATATCTTTACAACCCCACAATTTATACTCAGTTCCACTTTATTAGGTACCCCTGCTCGGTAATGCACATAACAGATCAGCCAATCATCTGGCAGCAACTCAGTGCATAAAAGCATGCAGACTTAGTCAAGAGATTTAGTTGTTGCTCAGGCCAAGCATAAGAATGGGGAAGAAATGTGATCTAAGTGACTTTGACTGTGGAATGATTGTTGGTGCCAGATGGGGTGGTTTGAATATCTCAGAAACTGTTGCTATCTAAGCATAATTCCTTCATTCACATCTCACTATCTGTTGCTGTCCACTCTGTGGAGATTTACATTTCCCAGTTGGGAAATTAGTAAAATGCTTATCAGGAGACAAGCAGCCAGGTTCCAGGAAGCCCTGAGAACAAGAGATGAATTGAGTTTACTTACGGGTGCTTCTTCAACGCTTTGTAAGAATTACATCTGACTCCAGAAGCTGTTGTGAGTCCCTGACATAAACTGTGTTTTGGAAGCTGACAGCATCTTCAAAATGATCGATCGCTTAGCGAAATGATTATGCTCAAAAGGTGCAGGATCATAATGGTGTTTAAAACTTCCCTTAAAATTTAAACTCCCCGGTGTGCAGTTCCAGTGATGACCACTTTGTTGGAATGTGAATCATGGTCTTTGTACAAGATCATGACGTCCTCCTGGAGGAACACCACAAGGAGCGGGGACACATGAGACCACAATGCGCTGAATCTATTTTAGTTTCCTTCTTCTCATTAGGGTTGAGAGGATGATTTAATAGCTCTGCCTACACAGATTATTGCCTAGAAATTCCCCTTGGATGATTGCAGTGCACGTGTGAGCCAAACGTGCTGCCTGGCTCCATCATTCAATGCCATTGAGATGCATGGAGTGAATTTTGGAAGCAGACTGCACTGAGCGGCTGATACGTTTTAGGCAATAGAATTTAGACAAGAAACTATTTCCAACTGGAGGTAACAGACGCAATATGACTGGCAAAGGAACAAGAAAAGTTAATCTTATTCCTGAGGTGTTTGAGTTCGAAAAAATTTGTGCCTCAGACGATAGAGAAGTGGCCAACCAAACCTCTCACTAGGTCTTTTTTGAAAGATTAGCTTTATTTATCACATGTAACATTGAAACACGCAGTGAAATGCATTGTTTGCATCAATGGCCATCAGAATTTGAGGATGTGCTGGAGATAGTCTGCAAGTGTTTCCATGCTTCCAGCACCAACGTAGCATTCCCACAACTTACTAATCCTTACTAATCCATACATCTTTTGGAATTTGGGAAGAAACAGGTGCATCCAAAGGAAATGCATGTGATCAAAGGAGAACGTACAAACTCCTTACAGACAGCAGCGGGAATTGACCTGTAATTACTGATTGCTGGCACTGCAAAGCATTATGCTAGCTGCTACACTATCATTAAAGAAAATCTGTCTCCCTTACCTGGTTTGGCTAGCATGCGATGGAGAGTGTTTTCGGTTGAGTCTCTTCATGGGGACATCAAAGATAACCTTTACTTGTCACGTCAGCACATCAAAACATGCGGTGAAATGCATCATTTGCGTCACCAACTAACACAGCCTGAGGGTATGCTGAGGGCAGTCTGAGTCTTGCCGTTCTTGTGGCGTTTATGTGACATGCCCACAAGTCCCTAACCCCGAACATACTCTTTGGAATATGGGAGGAAACTGGAGCGCCCAGAAGAAACCCACGCAGTCAAGGTGAGAACGTACAAACTCCTCATGGACAGCAGGGGGAGTTGAACCCAGTTTGCTGGCGCAGTAAAGCCTTGTGCTAACCACTACGCTACCATTTCATCCCCTCGGAATGGTGAATGTGACTCCACAGAGGTTACTTGACACACTGCGTTTTCCACCAGCAGATAGTTTTTTAGTTCAAGGCCAAGGACTTGAATGAGTAAGAAATTGCACAGTTAGTTAGATTTCCTTTTGAAAGACATGGCTACCCACAAACTGCTTGGTTTCATTTCTCAGGATTTTGACCATGGCTTTTACTCCTGAGGAATTGTGCTGAGTCAGTCAGAGCTGAATTTTTGAATAGTACCTGGAGAAATATTCTTGATGCACTAAGTTTCCAAGACAATTGAATCAGGAGGACAGGCTACATTTAAGATTAAGCAGTCAAAACGATCCAATCATCAGTAGTTCACACCTCACCACACTCTTTTGATGGAACCTTCTGGAAAATTATCTCAGCAGCAGACATCCATTAATGAAACTTTTTCCCATTGAATAAAATGGTGAGGAAGGCAAATGCCATGTCAGCATTCATTTCAAGAGGACTAGAATATAAAAGCGAGGATGTAAGGCTGAGGCTTTATAAGGCACTAGTGAGGCCTCACTGAGTATTGTGAGCAGTTTTGGGCCCCTTATCTCTGCTGGCATTGGAGAGGGTCCAGAGAAGGTTTGCAAGGATGATCCGAAGAATTTAAGAGTTAATGCACGAGTTGTGTTTGTTCTCTCTAGACCTGTACTCACTGGAACCATCAGGCTTTTGAATCAGAGGGGATAATTTCACTCACCCCATCACTGAACTGTTCCCACAAACTATGAACCCACTTTCAAGGACTCTTCACCTCCAATTTTCATTATTTATTATTTGTTTATTATCATTGTTTTTTTTTCTCAGCTTAAACTGGTAAAACCTGAGGTGTGGGCATGGTGAAGCACACTCATTTCTCAATTGCTAAGAATTTTCGGACTATTCTAATGGTGTTTGGTATTGTGGCTTTCTGGAGATTTACATGAATATTGCTGTGTAGGCCGAATTGTTTAATGCTATTGTGTAGTGACTTTGGGATAATGCCAGTTGTAGATATTACTACTGGGACAATGTAAACCCTGCTCATGTTCCATAATCTTTCAATTTCTTCTTTTATTTCAGCATAATTCTGGTGTTGTTCACTTACTGTTTTATGTATGCTCTGTGTGTATAGAATGGCTGTATCTACAAAGTATTAAGCAAGCTGTTCTTGTTGGTTTATTCTGTAATATTATATTCGTACAGTTAATATCCATCATCCTATCTGTAATAATGTCTCAGTCATAACATAATTTATAAGACTCTGACTCTAAAACTGGATCAGACATATTTATGTTGGTATATGGTGCATTTTATGGGTTTCTATTTTAAAGCAAGATTTTGGTGAATGATGTTTTTCCACTTGATTGTGCCTATGCAGGTAATCAGGTTGAGTTAAACTGCTGCAGGATCCTGTAATATGTTGGATTGTTTCTGATTTCTCTCAGTATTTTATCCATTTATCATCTTGAATTTGTTGGTCTTTCAATATGTATTTTTGATGATTTTTTGTGTTAACCACCTGCACCTACATTACAAGGAACCCTTCTGTTTCTGGGAAGACCTCTCCAACTCTGAGCCAGGCATTTGACACTTGCTTGTTGACATTTCGTCTGCTCAGATTGTGGGAATGTCTTCCATGGAGGGTCACGGCCATCCATTGGTTCACTTTTCTTCTGTAGTGATAATTTCTTAATTTTTTGGGTTGTGCTTTCATTTAAGTTCAGTGCTGTGTACTTCTTAACATTTACTTCTTAACTTTTTGTTGATGAAAATATGTCCTCAGAAGTTTTATCTGACTGTTGAGTAATTCTTTTAAAGCCTGTTATTCCTCTTCCTCCTTCTGTCCTAGGTAGTGTTAATCTAAGCACATTTGCGTGTAAATATTGTTTTCTAAAAGTTGTCATTTCACTTTTTACTTCATTTGTAAATTTTCCAGATCAGTTTCATACTAAGATATTATACCAAAAGAATGCAGTAATATGGTTATAGAGAAAACGTTTATTGTCCTTGTTATGACTTTGCTTTTGAATTCTGTTTGGCAGATTTTCTTAAGCTTTGAAGTAAATTCTATCAAAAATGTTCCCTTTATTGCAGTATTATCTATTGTCTTTGCTTGTTGATGTCCCAGATACTTACATGTTTCATATTCTTCCTTCAGTTGTATTGTATCCTGCTGCACTGTTGCACCTCCCTTTATGTTTAATGTTTTACATTTATTAAAGTTCACATTTCTATTTTTAATTAATTCTATATTTGAATTAATTACTTTAAATTTCCTGATGAAGGAGTGTTTAATTTCAAACCAGCTAAGGTGTGTTGAGGTGTAATTCATTTGGTTGTATCTGATTTGATATCCTATTATTGTCCAATTCAGTAAATTAGAGAGAGGGTTTAAAGCTAGACAAAACCATAGTGGGCTTATAGAGAGTTACACTGGAAAATATCTCAGTATAAAGTGGCTGTTCTTTTTTGGTTGTTAATAGATAAGGCGTTTATAGTACGCCAACTCTTCATCAGATGTTGTAAGAATTTCACAAGTATCGGGTGTAATTTATATATTGAGCTTCTATTAAGCATGAGTGTGGGCTGGAATCAGATGCTTTTTGGTTGTCGATATAACAATATGGAAGATTTCTGCTTTCCTGCTGGGCTTGATTTAGAATTACAGAACCTATTATCAGTTGTTCTTTACATCCTTTCATACCCTTATGGCATCCTTTCTGCTCTTCTGTAAGAATATTGTGGCTACCTAAGTGAGTGGTGATTAGCTGTGAGATGCATGATGTTACTATTTTATATATATGGTAGCTTGTAAACAAGTAATAAGATGATATTTTGATGGGTCATTTGTGATTTCTCCTTTAGGTTAGAGATATGTTTTACCTTCTGTCAAAAATTCAGGCACTTTTTCAGGATTTTTAAGGAAAGTGTTGATATTTATTAATAAATACAGATGAATGCAAATACCAACAATTATGAATATTATCAAACAGTTTTGGGTACTTTTCCAGTTGTGGGTATTTTTATAACCACTTTTAGCATGTTAATTGTAACTTCAGGTGTTTATTAATCTCTTCTGCTATTTTGATGTTCTCATTTCATTACTCACATTTGGGTTATCATTACTGAGTGCCTCTATTTTGGAGCCATTACACTGCACTGCTGTTAATGCCGCACGGTCTGTAATTCTTCAAATGTTTCAAGTTTTCCTAAATATTGTGGTAGTAGAATATTGTTGAGAGTAATAACAATTTTTTTTTCAAATTTTGATGATGTATTTTGTTGCAGTATGTAGGGTCTTTTTGTTGGTCAGTGGCCATGTATTCTGTTAGTGCGTTGTTAAATGTTTGGATAATTTTGTGTGTAAGCTCAGCTTCATCAGCAACTTTCTGCAAAGGCTCTACATCTGTGTCGTTGCCATTACTGTCCAGGGTTGAGGAACATTTGCTGAAGTAAATATATTACTGTATAGCACTGATCTTTTTACTTTTTGTATTTGCACAGTTTGTTGTCTTTTGCATCATGGTTGTCTGCCCTGTTGGTGTGGTTTTTCATTGATTCTATTATGATTATTAGAATTATTGAGTGTGCCTGCAAGAAAATGAATCTCAGGTTTGTATATGGAGACATAAGTGTGCTTTGATGATAAATTTACTTTGAGCTTTGAGTTTAAAAAAATGAGTGGGGATCTCATTAAAACCTATTGAATATTGAAAGACTTTGATAGAGTGGACATAGAGCGGATGTTTTCTATAATAGGGGAGTCTAGGACCAAAGGGCACAGTCTTAGAAAAGAAGGATGGTCTTTTAGAACAGAGTTGAGGAGGAATTTCTTTCTTTAGCTGGAGGTTGAACTGTGGAATTCGTTGCCACAGACGTCCATGGAGGCCAAGTCATTGGGTATACTTAAAGTGGAGGCTGATAGGTTCTTGATTAGTCAGGGTGTCAAAGGTCAAAGGGAGAGCAAGCAGGAGAATGGGCTTGAGAGAGTAATAAGTCAGCCATGATGGAATAATGGAACAGATACAGTGGGCCAAATGGTCTAATTCTACTCCTATTCTTACACCCTTTTGGTCTTAATATGTGCTAGGTTCCTCAGAGATAATGAAATATCTTTGAAGTGCAGTTGATCCAGTAATGCGGGCAAATAATGTGGACAGCAGACAGCCACCAATGGAATGTGAAATATAACCAGGCTTTACAATGTACCCATTGTTTTACTGCTTTTCATTCATCACCTACCAACTCCCTTTGACAATTTATCTCTTTTTATTTATTTTCATTCATTTTATTTGATTTTCATTGATTTTATTTAGAAATACAGCACGGTAACAGACTGGTCGAATAATATCGTGTTCCTCCCGTGTGACCAATTAATTTACTAATCGCTATTGTGCACTATTATTTCTCTTGTGTATAGGATATTTTAGTGTTCTGATTTATTATTTTGTGATCAGGTGGAAATGACTAAAATCAGGTTGCAGGTGTGCAATGTTGCCTCTAAGGTGTGCTTGTGCACACATCTTTTGCTACCAGCACACAAAGGAATTTAAACTCCACACAAATGGTTGTCACCCTCTACCTCGTTGGTATGTTAAATATATTTTATGATCATACACAATCGCATTTCCTTTTCTGGTTTCTGACGCAGGCAGTGTTGGAAATGTGGATGAATTTTGATGATTTGTCTGCAGATTTTAGAACTGGCTTATTTATCCTGTTCTTACTGAAGAAATTGTTGATTCACTGTGTTGAGTTCCGAAGAAGCGAAGTGCATGAAGAGCAAAAGATCTGCTAGTTCCTTTAAAGTGGAATGGTTTAATGAAACAGTAGAAACTGCTATGTCAAAAACTCATGAGGTCAGGAACGTGGAGCTATGAGAAATATTTATGCACAATATAAAAACTGGTGTTACCTGTGTGTATTGTCATGATGCAAAAGTTGCTAGAGAATTTGCAAGTTGGAAGAAGTGGAGTGATATTTGGAAACTTGACTTTTTAAAGTTTCATTTGGCAAGCAAATCACATATGCATGGTATACAAAAGCTCTGGTGAGAAAATCTTTCATTATCAGCTACAGACCAGCTACACAAGTTTTGTGAGTGTGCAGATGAACGAGAGTGAAAAGGATCAAACCCAGAGGAGATCAAAGTTCTTATTGAGAGTGTTTTGCTAGCTGTTAAAATGAATAACTCTCTATATAAAATTCAGTGCATGTTGTCACTGGGAAAAAAATTGAATAGCTCAAGATTTTTGCACACACTGGTCAGTACAAATTACAGGGAACTTTGATGTGTTGTTATGTCCAGTGGGGTACAGGTACACAGACAAACAAATCTTGCTTACATCAGCATCACACACATCTAAGTACAGACACACACAGAATATAAATTAGACAGAAATTTTACATAAATTGTACAAGACAGTGAAGGAAAAGTCCTTTGTATTTTGGATTTATTGGAATTGTAAGGGCTTGTTTCTGGGTTGTTCTGCTCAATGGCTCTATTATTTTCAGGAGGCATAGGCTGAGAGTGCTAACAAAACTCTCAGATCTTCAGAGTGAAATGAATCTGCATCAGATTTTGGAGGGTCTCAAGATTAGTGTCACACTCTCCAGGAGAAGAATGGCTGCAAAAAGTTTTAATTCAAGTTGGATGTCTGGAAACCATGTAGGCAATGGTCAATATCTGAAATAAAACCTAAAGACTTCATAAACAGTCAGCAGCTCAGGTAACTTCTATGGAGAAGGAAGAGAGATAATGTACCAGGTCAAAGACCTGAAGCACTATTTTTGATTCTCCCTCCACAGATGCCACCAACCTGTTGAGCATTTTAGCATTTAAAATTTTTATTTCAATTTGTAGATTAGCTTTATTTGTCACATATACATCAAAACGTACAATGAAATGCATCATTTTATGTCAACAACCCACACAGTCCGAGAATGTGCTGGGAGCAGCCCACAGGTGTTATTTGAAGGGACTCAGTCAGTGATTCAGGAACAGCTTCTTCCCCTCTGCCATCTGATTTCTGAATGGACGTTGAACCCATGAAGATACCTCACTACTTTTTTATTTATGTTATTTTGCACTATTTATTTTAACTTAACTATTTAATGGACACACTGTTCAAGAACCTGATGGCTGTAGGAAGAAGTCTGTTTCTGAATCTGGTGGTGTGGCACCTCAGGTCTTTGTTACTTCAACTCAACAGTAGAAGTGAAAAGAGGGCAGGATCTCGATGATAGAGATCCACAGTGAATGATACCATCTTCTGGCA
Source organism: Hypanus sabinus (assembly GCF_030144855.1). Taxonomy (NCBI): domain Eukaryota; kingdom Metazoa; phylum Chordata; class Chondrichthyes; order Myliobatiformes; family Dasyatidae; genus Hypanus; species Hypanus sabinus. The sequence goes on from NC_082734.1 coordinate 31,398,349, forward strand.
GAAGAATCCCCTGTAGAATTTGTTGATGGTGGGGAGGGCTATACCCAAGATAGACTGAGCTGTGTTCATTATTCTCCGTTGTTGTGCATGGAGTTGCTGACCCAGGCCATGATGCAAACAGTCAGGATTTTTCTACTGTCCAAGTCGAATAAATGCAGAATGCAGAATGCAGAATGTGGTTACAGCTGATGTCTTCCAAGGGAAAAGGCTGTGGTTTGCAGTCCTACTGCAGAGATTGGAGTACATATTCTTTAGTGTAGGGCCAATCGAGAGCTCCTCTCTCTGAGATACTTCAGTGTAGGATCAAGGGAGAGTTCTTCTCTCAGAGATACTTCAGCAGGATCAATGGAGAGCTCCTCTCTCAGAGATACTTGATACTTCAGTGTAGGACCAAGTGAGAGCTCTTCTCTCAGAGATACTTCAGCAAGACCAAGTGAGAGCTCCTCTCTCAGAGATACTTCAGTGTAGGGCCAAGTGAGAGCTTATTTCTCTGAGATACTTCAGCAGGACCAAGGGAGAGCTTCTTTCTCTAAGATATTGCCAATCAGCTGAGACCTAGTTTGCCCTGATAGATGGAGTGAAAATATTGCAAGAGATTGAGAGTTTTCCTGGTTAATAATTATGAATATTAGATTTATTTGTCACCTGTACATTGAAGCATACAGTGAAATGTGTCATTTGTGTCACCAACCCACGCGGTCTGAGAATGTGCTGGGGCACCTTGCAAATATCATCATGTTTCTGATGTCAACGTCGCTTGCCCACAACTCACAAACCCTTAATAATACATGTGTCTTCAGAATGTGGGAGCACCCATATTAAAACTACATGGCCACTTGGAGAATATACAAACTCCTTATGGACCGTGGTGGGAATTGAACCCCAACAGTGTTAAAGATTCTTCCTTCAACATTTATAATGCTTAATGATTTGATTAGTTAGTGATGTGCATCTGCATTAAGGGATTGATAGTGGAGAGTGTCAGCAGCTTTAAATCCTGGACATAAACACTTCAGATGCCTTTCCCTGGACCCATCATGTGGATACAATCACAAGAAAGGGATGCCAGGATCTCTGACGTTAGAGATTCAGTTTGTTACCAAATGTTCCACCAAGCTTCTACAGGAAAGAATCCTGACTGACTGTATCGTGAGTGGTACTGAAGCTGAAACGAGCAGCATGCAAGAGACGAGGAATCTCAGCTCAGTAGACCATGGGCAAATCCCTCCCCATCTTCAGTATGATGCTACCTCAAGAAGGCGACATCCATCATCAAAGATCCTCATCATTCAGGCCAGGCCATCTTCTCACAGTTACCACCAGGCAGAAGGTTGAAGTCCCACACCACCAGTTTCAGGAAAAGCTACTTCCCTTCCAACATTTGGTCTTGAACCAACCTGCACAACCCTAATCACTATTTCATTGCAGAATCACTGGCTGAACATCCAAGCTGGCTGATCTTTCATTGATTCTGTTATGGTTATTACTCTACTATGGATTTATTGAGTATGCCTGCAAGGAAATGAATCTCAGGTTTCTATGTTGACAGATAACTACTTAGATAATGAGTGTACTTTGAAGTTGAACTTGAGAAACACAATAGACAATAGGTGCAGGAGTAGACCATTCTACCCTTCAAGCCAGCACCGCCATTCAATGTGATCATGGCTGATCACCCACAATCAGTACCCTGTTCCTGCCTTCTCCCCATATCCCTTCACTCCGCTATCTTTAAGAGGTCTATCTAACTATTTCTTGAAAGCATCCAGAGAATTGGCCTCCACTGCCTTCTGAGGCAGAGCATTCCATAGATCCAAAACTCTCTGGGTGGAAAAGTTTTTCCTCAACTCTGTTCTAAATGGCCTACCCCTTATTCTTAAACTGTAGCCTTTGGTTCTGGACTCCCCCAACTTCGGGAACATTTTTCCTGCCTCTAGCGTGTCCTATCCCTTAATAATCTTATATGTTTCAATCAGATCCCCTCTCATCCTTCTAAATTCCAGTGTATACAAGCCCAGTCGCTCCGATCTTTCAAAATATGACAGTTTTGCATTCCGGGAATCAACCTCATGAACCTATGCTGCACTCCCTCAATAGCAAGAATGTCCTTCCTCAAATTTGGAGACCAAAACTGAACACAATACTCCAGGTGTGGTCTCACCAGGGCCCTGTACAACTGCATAAGGACCTCTTTGCTCCTATACTCAACTCCCCTTGTTATTAAGGCCAACATGCCATCAGCTTTCTTCACTGCCTGCTGTACCTGCATGCTTACTTTCGGTCACTGATGAACAAGGACACCTAGATCTTGTTGTACTTCCCCTTTTCCTAACTTGACACCATCCAGATAGTAATCTGCCTTCCTGTTCTTGCCACCAAAGTGGATAACCTCACATTTATCCACATTAAACTGCATCTGCCATGCATCTGCCCACTCACCCAACCTGTCCAAGTCACCCTGCATTCTCCTAAAATCCTCCTCATATTTCACACTGCTACCTAGCTTTGTGTCATCTGCAATGACCACTTTGCACCAAAATAGGCCTTATTTTGTTCTACCTGTTTTTTGTAAAAATTGTGTAAGACATCTGTTTAATTTATGTTTTTTTTGTGAATGCTGCTTATCTGATGTGATGTGCCTGTGATGCTGCAACTGGTCTCACATGTACTTGTGCACGTTTCGATAAACTAGACTTTGACATTGACGTTGACACGTGGCCACTGTACCCAAACTGGCTCTGATTATAATAGTGGCCACATTTCAAACTAGTGCAAAGTTCTTTGGGATGTGAAGGTAAGTGCCATGAAACTGTAAGTCTATTTTATTCAATTCTTACTAACTTTCAGTGAACAAAAATAAAATAAGCTAGCTTTGATTTATGCGGGCCTTTAGGACCATGCCATTATCCAGTTAAAGAACTTTAGCCAATGCTCATGAGAGTAATTTTGGGAACACATTTTAACAATAAAACAATAATGAATGCTCAGCCACAAATTTATTTCTATCTTATTTCATTGCTGGAGATTCTTCTCAACATGATTCATGAAATTTGATACCAATTGAAAACATTCAGAATTTCCTTCAATCTTTTTTGGATTTCTTAGTGTGACAATAATAGATCATTCAAATAGTTATCTCTTCTCTCTCTCTCTCTCTCTCTCTCTCTCTCTTTTCACATCCTCCAGAGACTAACAACTCGTGCTTCCCATCTGTCAGGATATATCTAAGTATTTAAACTGCTCAAATAATCACATCCAGTAATCACAACCCCTTCCACTTGCCAAGCTCCCTCACAGTTTGTCACCGAAAGCTAGGATGTGTGGTGTACTGATGTTCGAGGGATGGTTAGGTAAAGCAAGAAGCAATATCTTCAAGCAACTAACAAATAATTCATCTTTTTAGAAACCTGGATATTAATTATCAGTTACAAGACTGCATCTAAATTGATTACACAACATTCTGGATGCTTAGCAACACAAAAAAAATGCTGGCAGAATTCAGCAGGTCAGGCAACATCTATGGAGGAGAATAAACAGTTGATGTTTCAGGCTGCGACCCTTCATCAGGACTGGAAAGGAAAGGGAAAGATGACAGAGTAAGAAGGCGTGGGGAGGGGAAGGGGTACAAGCTGGCAGGTAACAGGTGAGACCAGGAGAGGGGGAAGGTGGGTGGATGGGTGAGGGGGGTGGGCAAGAATGAAGTAAGAAGCTGGGAAGTGATAGGTGGAAAAGGTAAAGGTATGAAGAACAAGGAATCTGATAGGAGAGGAGAGTGGACCAAGGGGAAAAGGAGGGAGAAAGCTCATTAGAATGAGGTGATAGGCAGGTGAGAAGAATGGAGGAATTAAGAGGGAAGCTTGTGTTTTTGTTATATTCTGCTTGATCTGCTGATTTCCTCCAGCATTTTGTGTGTGTTACTCTGAACTTCCAGCATTTGCAGAATCTCTTGTGTTTATGAGTCTGGATCACCATTCCTGCTCAGGTGTGCTACTAGTGCACAAAGGAATTTAAACTGTACATTAAAGGTGTCCCTCAACCTGGTTGTCATGTTAAGGACATTTCACGATCGTACACAATCACATTTCCTTTTCCAGTTTCTGATGCAGACAGTGTTGACAACGTGGAGTTTGTGATGATTTGTCTGCAGATTTTAGAACTGGCTTATTTATCCTGTTTTCATTGAAGAAATTATTGATTCACTATGTCGAATTCCAAAGAAGCAAGGCGTGTGAAGCACAAAAGAACTGCTAGTTTGTTTCAAGTGGAATGGCTTCATGAAACAGTAGAAACTGCTATACTGAAAGTTCATGAGGTCAGGATCGTACAGCTCTGAGAAATATTTATGTACAATACAGAAACTGGTGTTAGCTATGTGTATTGTAATGATGCAAAAGTTGCTGGAGAACTTGCAAGTGGGAAGAAGTGGAGTGATATTTGGAAACCTGACTTTTTAATGCGCCATGCAGCAAGCAAATCATATATGGACAGTGAGAAAATCCTTCATTATCCACTACAGGCCTGTTACGTATGTTTCATGAGAGTGCAGATGAACAAGGGTGAAAATGATCAAACCCAGAGGAGAACAAAGTTCTTATTGAGAGTGTTTCACTAGCTGTTAAAATGAATAACTCTCTATATAAAATCCAGTGCACACATGTGGTCACTGGGCAAAAAATTGCACTGCACAAGATTTTTGTGCACACTAGCCATTATGAATCAAAGGGAACATTGGTCTGGATGCTTCATTACGCTTAGATATAGCTTTACAAAGTTCTGTTTATTTAAAACCTTGCCCTAGGAAATTGAATAGTAGCAGTCTTGAGAGTCATGGCTTGATCATCATTAATCATGGTATCAAAGACAAATGCAACGTTAGCATTCATTCTGAGAGGACGAGAATGTAATGCTGAGGCTTTATAAGGCTTTGGTCAGACTGCACTTGGAGTGTTGTGAGCAGCTTTGGGCTCCTTATCTAAGAAAGCATGTGCTGGCATTAGAGAGGGTTCTGAGCAGGTTCCCAAGAATGATCCCAGAAATGAAAGTGTTAACAATGAGGAGTGTTTGATGTCTCTGCATCTATATTGGCTGGAATTTAGAAGAATAGTGGGGGGGATCTCATTGAAATCAATCAAATATTGAAAGGCCTAGAGCAGGGGTCGGCAACGTTTACCACTGAAAGAGCCAATATGGACCCATTTCCCACAGAAAAGAAAACACTGGGAGCCACAAAACCCGTTTGACATTTAAAATGAAATAACACTGCATACAATGGTTTTTTTTGCCTTTATGCGATGTATAAACAAACTATAATGTGTTGCATTTATGAAATTGATGAACTCCTGCAGAGAAAACGAAATTACATTTCTGCATGCAACAAAAACATTTCGAACTCCGAAAAAAAGATGTTGGGTTGAAGGTTACTCCATAGTTAGCCTACCTTGGATCGAAGAATTAAAAGAAAGCACGCACTGGCGGGTGTCAGGCATTGGCAGTGGTGATGTATATTAATAGCGATAAAAAACACGTTGTAGCGGTGTGCTACACGCAGCACTAAAATAAAGACACTGCAGTCAAAGGTAACTTTATTCGAACTAAACAGCCTTGCTTTAAAGCCTCCCTCAACCCGTCCCCGTGGGCGCGGATGCTCCAAAAGACACATGCTCACAAGCCCCCGTAGGCTATCTCCCTTAGCCGGAACGGTGGCTAATTGTGAGCGAGTTCGGATGTGCCAGGAAATGGGGTCTCCACAACGTTTTTAGATTGTACAAGATCACCATAATCTTCAAATTTCAAATTACATTTCAAACACTAACAAACCACGGGGAGCCGCAGCACAGAGATGAAAGAGGCGCATGCGGCTCCGGAGCCGCGGGTTGCCGACCCCTGGCCTAGAGACTCGACATGGAGAGGATGTTTTCTATAGTGGGGGAGTCTAGGGCCAGAGGGGACAGCCTCAGAATAGAGGGACGTCCATCTAGAAAAGAGATGAGGAGGAATTTCTTTAGCCAGAGGGTGGTGATCTGTGAATTTCATTGCCACAAATGGCTGTAGAGACAAAGTCATTAGGTATATTTAAAACTGAGGTTGATAGGTTCTTGATTAGCAAGGGTGTCAAAGTTTATGGGGAGAAGGCAGGACAATAAGGTTGAGAGGGAAAATTAATCAGCAGTGATGGAATGGTGGAGCAGACGATGGGCCAAATGGCCTCATTCTGCTCCTATGTCTTATAGTCTTACGTTCAGATCCTACAGGTTATTCATTTGGTTCATCAGCAGGCAAAATGCTTGAGGAAGAAATGCGTTCTGGTCCAGTCCATCAGAAAAGTCTCTGTTGTTACATCCTTTATATTTTAGACTCTGTGACAAGGGAACATTGTGAATTTGGAACATCCCACAGTGAATTTAAAAGAGACTTCTGTAGCTGAAAAATCAAAATCAAAATTGAGTTGATTACCAAAGGCAAGGTACATGTATGCATGGGTACAATGAGAAATGATCAGTACCTGCAGCCGGATGACAGGTACAGAAAAGAGACTAAAGAGACCAAAGGTCCGTTTTAATTGTCAAACATGCAGGGAAATGTGCTGCTTCCATCGAGCATTTTCTGAGGGCAGCCAGCAAGTGTTGCCATGCTTCCAATGCTTTCTAACCCTAACCTGTCCATCTTTGGAATGTGACATCTTCAGGGAGCGGTGTCTCAGAAAGGCAGTGTCCATTAAGGACCTCCAGAACCCAGGACATGCCCTTTTCTCACTGTTATCATCAGGTAGGAGGTACAGAAGTCTGAAGGCACACACTCAGCGATTCAGGAACCGCTTTTTCCCCTCTGCCATCCGATTCCTAAATGGACATTGAAGCTTTGGACACTACCTCACTTTTTTTTAATATACAGTATTTCTGTTTTAGCACATTTTTTAATAATCTATTCAATATATGTAATTGATTTACTTGTTTATTTATTATTATGTTTTATTTTATTTATTTATGTACAATGGCCTGTGTATGTTACTCAAAATGGCCTCTTTGGTTTGTTACAAGTAGGAATGCTTCTTTGTCGGATAAGTGTTTCTCTCGCCGTTGTTTCACTTTAGAATGGCTGATATGGTAATTGTATTAATTTGTTAATCAATGGGGAATGTTATTGTGTCTTGTGATGCTGGGAACTTGGGGGAGGGGTTTTCGCGGGTTTTTTGGTGGGAGGAGAGGGCGGGAGGAAGACGTCGAGGAAGGTGGATGTGCGCTGCACTGCTCGGAAGACCCCCGGGCGTGGTCCTAGGTGCGAAGACGTGGAGGTCGGAGGCAAGCGACGAGGGGTCGAATGGTTCGTTGATTGAGCTCCAACGAGTGCACTAAACAGACTGAACTTTGATAAGTTGGCGCCTTTTGTTTTTTTCCTTGTATATATATATTGTATTGCCTACTACTCTTTTAATTTTAGTAAACTCTTTAAAGTGTATGTCATGACGGTATTTGTTGTGGGTTTGATACTGTTGGCGGGCGCGAGGCATAAACTCGATTCTCACAGCACCTGCGTGTACGGGAGGTGGGTTGGTGAGTGGCTGGATCTCCTTTTTCCCCTAGATATATACCAGCCTGTTGGGTAAGGGCTACATTTGTCCAGGGAAAGCTTCAACCCTTCTTCATTAAGCCGGCCCAACACCTTCAACAGCCTCTCCTCATGTTCCTCCAAAGTCGATCCAAACACTATCAAATCGTCCAGGTACACCAGCACCTCCAACAGATTCATATCCCCCACAGTTCTCTCCATGAGCCTCTGGAAGGTGGCTGGGGCTCTGGATATGCCTTGGGGCATTCGTTCGAACTGAAAGAACCCCAGCGGGCAGATAAAAGCGGTCTTCTCTTTATCGGCCGCACTCGTCAGGATCTGGTAATACCCACTTCTTAAATCCAGCACACTGAACCACTTCGCACCGCTCAGGCAGGCCAACGCATCCTCGACTCTTGGGACAGTATATTGATCAGGGACAGTTCGCCGATTCAACGTCCTGTAGTCAACACACATGCGCACTCGCCCATTCTTCTTCCGTGCCACCACTATTGGGGACGCATAAGGACTTCGAGACTCAGCTATGATTCCGGCCTCCTTCAACTTGCACAAGTGCTGTCGCACGTCCTCAACATCTGCCGGAGCCAGTCGCCGGGATCTCTCTTGGAACGGGGTGTCCTCCGTCACCCGGATGGTGTGGCGAGTGCTTTTGGCGCAGCCAACATCAAACTCGCCCCGAGAAAAAACAGTTTCCATCTTCAGCATCTTCTCCACTAGCCGGTGTTTCCACTCCGGCGACACAGGGGAATCCCCGAAGTTAAAGGCTTCAGCGGTCAGCTCCCTTCGATGCTTCGATCCCTCCCCGTTAGGGGTCCTCACTGGTGCGCTAGACATTACCGTCACCGGGAACAGATGTGCCAGCGGCATTCCCCTCTTAAAGGTGATTTCTCTTGCCTTCCTGACACTTATAGCTATACGCCTTGCATGTACCACCCCTGGTCTCTGCACTTCGGGCCTCACCAGCGCCCCCGCCGGAAATCGTGTCTCCCCTTCAAGATGGTCTGGGGTGTCTACTAACAGGGCTTCTCCCATCGGCACTCCTGGGAATCTGGGGGTCCCCATCACTAGAGCTACCTCCCCTGGTCGGATCACCTTGGGCCTCGCCTGCGAACACCACACCGTCCCTCGTTTACACTCCGGGTCCAGCCCTTGGGAGGCAACCCCTTCTGCGAACACTGCTCGAAACACTGGATGCACCGAGAGGGTCTCCAGAAAGTCTTCCCCCCCCTTTCTCCGTACAAGCTCCCGGGAGCCGTCGCACAACTGGGGAGTTAGTCCCCACCAGGAGGGCAGCACCACCGGTTTCCACCGGGTCAGGACACACCAACACCAACGTCTCAATAGCTTCCAACACTCCCACATCGCCCTCCGAGAACTCCAATCTCACCGATAGGTACCCATCGTACGGGCAGTCACCCTCGCTCACACCCCAAATCTGCAGGGCGTCAAATGGGGTTACAGGCAAATGCTTTAGATATTGATTGTAGAAAGACCGGTACAATAAGGTCACCTGCGATCCCGTATCAAGAACGGCTTTTGTGTAAATTCCCTCTATCCGTAGACCCACACTGGCACGGGGTCCTACCAGCCCATCCGGAATAGAGGCATGGGCACCCGGTGGTCTTCCGGCTGATCTCTGGGAACGTGTTCCTCCAGAGGCTCCAGTCCGTTCCCTCACTGAGCCTCTCCTACGTTTCCCGACACCTCTCCCTTTTTTAGTCATAGGGGGGCTTGTCCTCCGCGGGACTCCTTGTCTCTCACAATCCCACCTAAAGTGTCCCTCCTCTCCACAGCTATAGCACACCCTTGGCCTTCCACAGTCCCGCCTGAAATGCCCCTCTTTCCCACAGTTAAAGCACATGCTGCCTGCCACCCCTCCTCTCCCAGGACGGTTCCTGCTCCCAATCCACTGCACTGATCGCCCCTGAGAGTAGGTACCTCCCCTGTCCCTCCCCTCCAAAGGGGGTTCCCTACTCCCCGGGGGATTGTCATTCCTCCACCCAGCCACCACTTCCTGTATCGCTGAGGATCGCTCCCGTAGGCCCGCGCCCCTTTTCCGCCCCAACGCTCTCTCTTCCTCTCGCACCTCTCTAATCAGTTGCCCGAACGATGGAGGGGGACCTTTCCTATAAGCCTGCCGGATAGTCCACGCCACCTTGTCCTCCTCCAGAGAGCCACTGAATAGCTGACTCATCCTCACGCTAGCCACGTCAGTCGCCTTCACTACCCCCTGGCGCCGCAGCCCCGAGAGCATCCCCTCCATCCTAAATATGTACTCGGAGAGCTTTTCCCCTCTCCATTGTTCCAGGCGTTGGAACTCTGCTAAAAGCAGCCAGGGTTCCCCTGACAACCCAAACGCTCCCTCCAAAACTTCTAGGCATTCCTCCACTGAGGCTCCAGGCTTCTCAGCTTTCAACTCCCGGACGGTTTTGGCTGCTAAACCCCTCAAACTTCCCACCAATCGCTGCCTCTTCTCCTCCTCTGAGCCTGGCCATTCCTCCAACATCAAAGACGTATGCTCGATCCAGGTCTCATAGTCCACCTCCCCATCCAGAGTAGGCTTGGCTCCGGAGAACACCCCCAGCTTCAGCCGTGGCCTCTGGGCCACTCACACCAGGGAATTAAGTGCGGCTGCCAGCTCCGAGGCTTCCACCCTACCTGGGGAGCAGGGCTTAGTCACGACTCCCTCCTCCCACCTCCCTGTACTAGTGCTGGCCACCTCTCAGGGGTCCACCTCTAGCTCTAACTCCTCCTCCGATGTCTCCTCAGCCTCATCCTTGTAGAAGTGGAGCCCCCACGGCCCCTCCTCCCCCGGTACACTGACCGTCGCCGGCAGTTCCACCGTCCTGACTTCAGCACTCGTACGAACCAACACCCAGCTAGACTCTACCTCTTTACCACACCGTCTACCTACCAATTCTACCTGCCCAATACCCTTCACCGAACTTAAACCCCTCACTATCGCGTCTCCCAAAACTCGAACATCCACTCCGCTCACTACGCATGTGTACTGTACTGGTACATCTTCAAACTGGCACCAACAAAAAATCTTATCTCTGCTGCCTGCGCGATTCCACAGCCCCTGACAATCCAATCCTGGACGAGCCCCCACAAATGTAACCCTTACCCAACAGGCTGGTATATGTCTAGGGGAAAAAGGAGATCCAGCCACTCACCAACCCACCTCCCGTACACGCAGGTGCTGTGAGAATCGAGTTTATGCCTCGCGCCCGCCAACAGTATCAAACCCACAACAAATACCGTTATGACATACACTTTAAAGAGTTTACTAAAATTAAAAGAGTAGTAGGCAATACAATATATATATACAAGGAAAAAAACAAAAGGCGCCAACTTATCAAAGTTCAGTCTGTTTAGTGCACTCGTTGGAGCTCAATCAACGAACCATTTGACCCCTCGTAGCTTGCCTCTGACCTCCACGTCTTCGCACCTAGGACCACGCCCAGGGGTCTTCTGAGCAGTGCAGCACACGTCCACCTTCCTCGACGTCTTCCTCCCGCCCTCTCCTCCCACCAAAAAACCCGCGAAAACCCCTCCCCCAAGTTCCCAGCATCACAAGACACAATAACATTCCCCATTGATTAACAAATGAATACAATTACCATATCAGCCATTCTAAAGTGAAACAATGGCGAGAGAAACACTTATCCGACAAAGAAGCATTCCTACTTGTAACAAACCAAAGAGGCCATTTTGAGTAACATACACAGGCCATTGTACATTTATTTTTTCTCTGTCTGCTAGATTATGTACTGCATTGAACTGCTGCTGCTACGTTAACAAATTTCACGTCACATGCCGGTGATAATAAACCTGATTCTGATTCTGAAGTGTTGTGCTAACCCTTACCGTACCACTATGCTGCCCTGGTTTTCCATGTGTAACGCCCTGGTTCATATCTTTACTGTTATGTTGTATGTATTTCATTTTGGCAGATCTGCTGTTTTCATGCTTGTTTGGGTTACCGTTGAAGATAAAAGATGAGGAGAAATGTCTGCCATCCAATTAGGATGGTGGAATTGAAGGGGAGGTTTCTCTGGTGAGGGACACTAAGGTTGGGCTTGGGTTTTCGTTCAAGAGGAGATGAAGAGAGAAGATGCTGGGGAGAACCGGTCGTTGCATAGGATCTGGTGGGAGACCCATTTGTTTGAGATAGATTGTGAGCGATGTTCGGAAGGTGGTGTGTGTTTTCACGTTGACCGAGGGTCCAGCGGGTGAGTGACAGAGAAGTTCAAGATGAGCTGCAACTTGTGCACATTTGACTGTTTAAGTAGAATGGGCACTTTTCTTTTTGTTATTCTTTACTAACCCTTTGGTTAAATTAAGATTCATCAATATAATTCTTTTAATCGTATGCAGTGTACTGTCTGTTATTTCGTGCCATTAATTTGTAACAGGGTAGCAAATGACACAGCATCCACACAAACCAGGGTTTGGAGTGGGAGCGCGCCTCAATCTCATGAATTTGGCGGGGCCAGAGGTTGTCTTCCCCAGACTCACACAGCCGAGGAAACCAGAGTGTTTCACTTGTTAACAACATTACCGAGAAGAACCTCAATTAAACAAATATGAAACATCATCTTTACAGGAAAGAACTCAATGAGAACGAAAATAACCATAGTCCGCTTTAGTGCAAAGTCGTCCAATTGGTCACAGTGTTGTTTCTGATTGGCACGGATTAGGGTTGGTTCAAGAATCATGTTTGTGGCTAAGACAAGCTGTATTTGAGAGGCAGCTGGACTAGCACAAGGGGTAGAAGGAAATGAAGAGCCACGAGGATGGATTTTGATGAGGAAAGGCAGGAGGAAGCTGAGGTGAACCACAAACGCTGGCATGGTCTGGTTGGGCTGAATTCCTGTGCCTCTGCACAGTCTATATTTAACCTTATATGGTTTATATGTAAGATAAAATATAAAAATTACAAGAATCAGGAGAGTACTGTGACTGAGAAACTGCTCCACAATTACAGCAAAATTTTCCCACCTTTATAGTCCAAAACTAAAGATTATCTTTATTTGTCACAAGTACATCGAAGCATGTTGTGAAATGTCTCGTTTTGTGCGAACGACCAACACAGTCCAAGGCTGTGGTTGGGGGCAGCCCGCAACTGACGTCGTGCTTTCAGGGCCAACATGGCATGCCCACAACTGACTAACCCTAAATATACACCTTCTACAACGAGGGAGGAAACCAGAGCACTCAGAAGAAACCCACAGGGTGTACAAAGCCCTTACAAAGTGGCAGGACTAGGACTCTGATCAGTGATCACTGACACTGTAAGGTGTTTGTGTGAGCCTCTACGCTACCAACACACTCCTTACAGAGAGCGGTGGGAATTGAACCCCGATCAGCTGATAATGATATCGTTGAAGGTCACATCAATTTCTCTGAAATCAAAACCGGGACACAGTGATTCAGTCTCTCCACAGGAGAGGGAAGTCTGGAACAATTGCTTTTGATATTTGTGGTGCCGTTCTCACAAAGCTGAGAGATACTTCAGTTGATCTTTCTTGAAGTGCTTGCCACAGACCCTGTCCTGGGCCACTTGTGTGCAGTCCTTGGGCCGACTACTGGCCTAATGCTTGTCTCCAACACACAGACAGAACTTCTTTCTTCCAGAGAGTCACACTCAAACTGCTGGACGAACTCAGCAGGTCAGGCAGAGAGGAATGAACAGTCAATATTTCAGGCTGAGAGCCTTCATCCGGATTGAAAAGAAAGGAGGAAGAAGCCAAGGAAAAGAAAGTGGTGAGGGGGGGTGGGGGTGGGGGGGTGATGATTAGAGGAAGGAGTACAAGCTGGCAGGAGATAGGTGACACCAAGTGAAAGGAAAGGGGGATAGGAGGGATGAAGTGAGAAGCTCGATGACAGGTGGAAAAGATAAAGGGTTGAAAATAAAAATAATCTGATGGGAGAAGACCGTGGAAAAAAGGGAAGGAGGAGGGACACCATAGGGAGGTGATGAGCTCATAAGGAGAAGAGAAGAGGTGAGAGGCCAGCCAGAATGGGGAATGGTAAAAAAAGTAGGCTGTGAAGGGAGAGATTGCCAGAAGTTAGAGAAATCGATATCCAGTTCTTTCTTCCAGCCTGTTTCAGTTCCCTAAACATTATCTAACTTTAGATACAGTTCTGATCATGGGACCAGTCTGTTCCCAACCAACTAAACGTGGAATGTCTCTAAGAGCAATTTGCCTCTAATTAGTCTCATGATGTCATGCCAATGAGATATTTTAGCTTCGAGGCAATAGGTAATTTATATAACCACACTTCTTTACCAGATTAATACTGCAATCTGCACTGTGAAAGTATCAGTTCAATGCCAGACCTGCCTTGAAAACTTCATGAAGTCAAGTCAAATCAAGTTTTTTGTCATATGAATGGAGAACTACAGAATCAGAACCAGGTTTGTTATTACTGACGTAACGTTGTGAAATTTGAAAGGGCATGGTAGTGTGACAGTTAGTGTAAATCTTTACAGCACCAGCAATCATTGATTGCAGTTAAGTTCCTGTTGCTGTTTGTACATTCTCCCCGAGACCCTGTAGGTTTCCTTCGGGTGCTCCAGTTTCTTCCCATATTCCAAAGACTAACGGTTAGGTTTAATGCTATGTTGGTGCTGGAAGCAAGGTGAGACTAACGGGCTGCCACAGTACAATCCTCAGGCTGTGTTGGGTTGGCCTTTCACTCAAGTGACCCGTTTTACTGAAACACACGCAACGTGCTGGAGGAACTCGGCGGTCAGAAACACTAGAGATTCTGCAGACGCTGGAAATCCCAAGCAATAAACATAGAACACTGGAGGAGCTCAGCAGATCAGGCCCGCAATCGAGCAGTCAATATTTCTTTTTCTAGACGCGAAAGGAGGGAGGAAGAAGCTGGAATAAGAATGTAGAGTCGATATTCAACACAATTCACCATATGCTTTGATGTTTCAATGTACGTGTGACAAATAAAACTAACCTTTTAATCTAAACTGTTGTTTTGCAGCAACAGTATCACAAGTCTGTAGGTAAACACAATGCATTGAATATAAATTATTCTAAAGCTGCGCTCAGTGGCCACTTTATTAGGTACAGGAGTGGAACCTGACGTGATCTTCTGCTGCAGTAGCCCATCCACTTCAACGTTTGACGTGTTGTGCAATCAGAGATGCTCTTCTGCACACCACTGTTGTAACGTGTGGTTATTTGAGTTACTGTCACCTTCCTGTCAGCTTGAACCAGTCTGGCCATTCTCCTCTGACCTCTCTCATTAACCAGGTCTTATCGCCCACAGAACTGCCGTTTACTGGATTTTTTTTTGATTTCTCACTCCATTCTCTGTAAATGCTAGAAATTATTGTAGATAATTCCAGAAGATCAACAGTTTCTGAGATACTCAAACCACCTCATCTGGCATCAACAATCATTCCACAGTCAAAGTCACTTAGATCACATTTCTTTCCCATTCTGATGTTTGGCCTGAGTAACAACAACTGAGCCTCTTGACCATGTCTGCATGCTTTAATGCATTGAGTTGCTGCCACATGATTGGCTGATTAGGTATTTCATTAAGGGAGCAGGCGTGCAAGTGTACCTAATAAAGAGGCCACTGACTGTGTATGTAAAATTATACAGTACAGTGAATCTTGGCCAGTGCATCAGTGAATCACTGAGGGAACACTACCTTTCTGCAGAAACATTCGTCTTCCCTATTGATCTGAAGAAAAGATTCAAGATTGAAGATTGTTTAGTCATTTCCAGTACACAAGTGTAAAGGAGAATGAAATAATTATTACTCCAGATCTGATGAAGCACAAAATAACCACAATAAAATAAAGAACACAATAATAATAACAATAAATAGCTTATATACATTGATTGTATGTACATAAAGAGATGCTAGGCACAGGTGTACAAGATGTATGGGGCAACCTGCAAGTGTTGACCCACATTCTGGTGAAAGCATAGCTTGCCCACAACGGCCAGCAGAACAACATTGAAAAGGGGTTGGGGGGGGGGGAAATCGAAAAGGGTGACAAACACAGGACTGAATGTGTTATATTTGAATACTTTCAGTATATGGAAAAAGGCAGATTAAATTGTAGCACAGTTGCAGATTGGCATGTATGATGTTGTGGGCATCTCTGAGTCGTGGCTGAAAGCAGATTATAGCTGGGAGCTTAATGTCCAAAAATACATGGTATTGTATATTGAAAGGACAGGCAGGTAGGCCAAGGGGGTGGTGTGGCTCTGTTGGTAAAACATGAAATCAAATTCTCAGAAAGAGGTGACATAGGATTGGAATATGTAGAATCATTGTGGATACTTAAGGGGTAAAAAACCCTAATAGCAGCTATATACAGACCTCCAGACGAAGCAAGGATGCGGTTCACAAATTACAACAGAAAATAGAAATTTCATGTCAGAAGGGCAATGTTACGATAGTCATGGAGGAATTTCAATAGGCAGGTAAATTGGGAAAGTCAGCTTGGTGCTGGATCCTAAGAGGGAGGATTTGTAGAATGCTTATGAGATGGCTTTTTAGAGTAGCTCATGGTTGAGCCCACGAAGGGATCAGCTACTTTGGATTGGCTGTTGTGCAATGAACCAGAATTGATTAGAGAGCTTAAGGTAAAGTGATAGGATTCACCCTGCAATTTGAGAAAGAGAAGCTAAAATCAGATGTGTCAGTATTACAGTGGAGTAAAGGGACTTACAGAGGCATGACAGAGCAGCAGGCCAAGATTGATTGGAAGGGGGTGACGACACAGCAGCAATGGCTAGAGTTTCTGGGAGCAATTTGAAAGCCACGGGATATACTCCCAAAGATGAAGTAGTACTCTAAAGGCAGGATGATGCAACCGTTGCTGACAAGTGAAGCCAAAACCCAAGAGAAGGCAACTAAAACAGCAATCATTAGTGGGAGGTTAGAGGATTGGGAAGCTTTTAAAAACCAACAGAAAGGCAACTAAAAAAGGAAAAGATGGAATACGAAGGTAAGCTAACCAATAATATTAAAGAGGTTACCAAAAATAGCAGATAAACTTAATCGGTATTTTGCTTCCGTCTTCTCTGTGGAAGGCACTCGCAGCGTGCCAGAGGTCCATGAGTGTCAGGGAGCAGGAGTGAGAGCCATTACTATTGCAAAGGAAAACGTGCTAGGCAAACTCAAAGGTCTTAAGGTGGATAAGACACCTGGACCAGATGGACTACAAACCAAGTCCTGAGAGAGGTTGCTGAAGTGATAAAGGATGCATTGGTCATGATCTTTTACAAATCACTTGATTTTGGCATGGTCCTGAAGGACTGGAACATTGCAAATGTCACTCCACTCTTTAAGAAGGGAGGAAGGCAAAATAAAGAAAATTATAGGTCAGTTAGCCTAACCTCAGTGGTTGGGAAAGTGTTGGAGTCTATTATTAAGGATGAGGTTTCAGGATACTTGGAGACTAATGATAAAATAAGTCAAAGTCATCATTGTTTCTGTAAAGGGAACTCTTGCCTATCAAATCTGTTAGAGTTATTTGAGGAAGTAACAAGCAGGGTGGACAAAGGAGGGGCAGTGGATGTCATTTACTTGGATTTTCAGAAGCCATTTGATAAGATGCCACACCTGAGGCTGCTTAACAAGATAAAATCCTATGATGTTACAGGAAAGATACTGGCATGGATAGAGGAATGGCTAATGGGCAGGAGGTAGTGAGTGGGAATAAAGGGAGCCTTTTCTGGTTGGCTGCCAGTGACTCATGGTGTTCCTCAGAGGTCAGTACTGAAACCGCTAATTTTCACATTGTCACTGACTTAGATAATGGAATTGATGGCTTTGAGGCAAAGTCTGTAGATGATACGAATATAGTTGGAAGGGTAGTTTATGCTGAAGAAGCAATGTGATTGCAGCAGGGCTTAGACAAATTAGACGAATGGGTAAAAACGTGGCAAATGGAATACAGTGTTGGGAAATGCATGATAATGCATTTTGGTAAAAGGACCAATAATGCCTTATTATCTAATATTATCTATTATGTTATCTAAATAGGGTGAAAATTCAAACATCAGAAGTGCAAAGGGACTTAGGAGTCCTCATACAGGACTCCCAGAAGATTAATTTACAGGTTGAGTTTGTGGTAAAGTAGGCAAATGCAATGTTGGCATTTATTTCAAGGGGAGTAGAATATAAAAGCAAGGAGATAATGCTGAGCCTTTATAAGACACTAGTCAGGCTGTACTTGGAGTATTGTCAACAGTTTTGGATCCCATATGTCAGAAAAGATGTGTTGGCATTGGAGAGAGTCCAGAGGAGTTCATGAGGATGATTCTGGGAACAAAGGAGTTAACATTTGAGGAGCATTTGGCAACTTTGGGCCTGTACTCACTGAGGGAGATGATAAAGATAGTTTTTTTTTACACGGAGAGCGGTGGGTGTATGGAACACATTGCTGGGGTGGTGGTAGAGACCACATTAGGGACATTTAAGAGTCTTAGATAGACACATGTCTGAAAGAAAAATGGGAGACTAATTAGGAGGGAAGGATTAGATTGATCTTAAGGTAGGTTAAAAGGTTGTCACAGCATCATAGGTCAGAAAGGCTTGTACTGTGCTGGACTGTTGTATGTTCTATAAGAATTGTGAATATATACTCCATTATTTTTTGTGAAAGGAATTATCTGAGATTCTTCAGAGTATTTGGATAAATATATTAAACATGAGAAATACTTCAGATGCTGGAAATCCAGAGCAACCCACACAAAATGCTGAAGGTCAGTCAGCATCAATGGAAGTGAATAACCAGTCAATTTTTTGGGCCAAGACTGTTCATCTGGACCATATTGTTTAAAATAAATATATTGTTGGATGTGGTATCTCTTCCATCTCTTGTGTTACACAATGTGTGAGCATGTCAGGGTGATGTGCTGGGTATCTTTAAAAGAGTTAATGAGTTGAACTTTGCTGCTCACAAAGTTAAGGTCGGAATTGAGGTTATTGTCATCTGCACAAATACATGGTGCAATGAAAAACTTAGACCCGAAGAAAAAGGAACAGAATTAGGCTATTCGGCCCATCACGTCTGCACCTACTTGCAGCAGCATCATAGGAACATAGCATCAAATAAACAAGATTCACTAGAAAAATGTAAATTAGACATAAGTTGTACACAATATTTGCAAGAAAGAACACAGTTAGGACAAGGTCAGTAAAGTCCATTTTAGTGCAAAGTGATCAAAGTGGTCATAGTGTGGTGCTGAATAGTTGAAGAGAAGTAGATGTTCTGGAACCTGGTGTGTCCAGAAGTTGGAGGACTGAGTCTGGGCCAGGGACTGTAGGTTCAAATCTTGGAGGTGTCCTAACTTGGGGGTTGTAGGTGTGTGCGTGTGTGTGTGCATGCATGTGGAAAGGGCTTGTCTTGCTGTAGTTGTTTGTGTGGTTCTGTGGTTCTGCTGAACATTGTGGACATACTATGTTGATTCTGGATGTGTGGCAACTCTTGTGGGCTGCCCCCAATACAACCTTTGGTTGTGTTGGTCATTGACGCAAACAGCTCATTTCTCAGAATGTTACGACATACGTGTGACAAGTAAGTCTGAGTCTGATTGGCCCACAAGCAAGAGAAAGTTGGCAGATCCTGGAAATCTGAGCAGCATACGCAAAATGCTGGAGGAACTCAGTAGGCCAGACAGCATCTATGGAAAAGAGTACAGTCGACATTTTGGGCTAAAACACCGACTGTACTTTTTTCCATAGATGCTCCAGCATTCCTCCAACATTTTGTGTGAATCTGATTTGGTGCTGTGAGACCCTTGCTTCCAAAAGGTTCAAAAATCTAGGTAATGTTAGAGATCTAGAAGTTTATAAGGCTAGCAGGAAGGAGCTTAAGAATGAAATTAGGAGAGCCAGAGGGGGTATAAGGCCTTAGCAAGCAGGATTAAAGAAATCCTCAATGCAATCTACAAGTATGTGAAGAGCAACAGGATAAGATGTGAGAGAATAGGACCAATCAAGTGTGACAGTGGAAAAGTGTGTATGGAAGCGGAGGAGATAGCAGAGGTACTTAATGAATACTTTGCTTCAGTATTCACTATGGAAAAGGATCTTGGCAATTGTAGGGATGACTTACAGCAGTCTGAAAAGCTTGAGCATGTAGATATTAAGAAAGAAGGTGTGCTGGAGTTTTTGGAAAACATCAAGTTGGGTGAGTCTCCGGGACCGGATGAATTGTACCCCAGGCTACTGTGGGAGGTGAGGGAGGAGATTGCTGAGCCTCTGGCAATGATCTTTGCATCATCAATGGGGCAGGGGAGGTTCTGGAGGATTGGGGGGTTGCAGATGTTGTTCCTTTATTCAAGAAAGGACATAAAGATAGCCCAGGAAATTATAGACCAATTTACTTCGGTGGTTGGTAAGTTGATGGAGAAGATCTTGAGAGGCAGGATTTCTGAACATTTGTAGAGGCATAATATGATAAGGAATAGTCAGCATGGCTTTGTCAAAGGCAGGTCGTCCCTTACGAACCTGAATGAATTTTTTGAGGATGTGACTAATCATGTTGATGAAAGTAGAGCAGTAGATGTAGTGTATATGAATTTCAGCAAGGCATTTGATAAGGTACCCCATGCAAGGCTTATTGAGAACATAAGGAGGCATGGGATCCAAGGGGACCTTGCTTTGTGGATCCAGAATTGGCTTGCCCACAGAAGGCAAAGAGTAGTTGTAGATGGGTGATATTCTGCATGGAGGTCAGTGACCAGTAGTGTGCTCCAGGGATCTGTTCTGGGACTCCTTCTCTTTGTGATTTTTATAAATGACCTGGATGAGGATGTGGATGGATGAGTTAGTAAGTTTGCTGATGACACAAAGATTGGGGGTGCTCTGGATAGTGTGGAGGGCTGTCAGAGGCTAGAGCGAGACATTGATAGGATGCAAAACTGGTTTGAGAAGTGGCAGATGGAGTTCAATCCAGATACGTGTGAAATGGTTCATTTTGGTAGGTCAAATATGATGGCAGAATATAGTATCAATGGTAAGACTCTTGACAGTGTGGAGGATCAGAAGGATCTTGGTATCCAAGTCCATAGGACACTCAAAGCAGCTGCGCAGGTTGACTCTGTGGTTCAGAAGGCATACAGTGTATTGGCCTTCCATCAACCATGAGACTGAGTTTAAGAGCCGATAGGTAATGTAACAGCTTTATAGGACCCTGGTCAGACCCCACTTGGAGTACTGTGTTCAGTTCTGGTCGCCTCACTACAGGAAAGATGTGGAAACTATAGATAGGGTGCAGAGGAGATTTACAAGGATGTTGCCTGGATTGGGGAGCATGCCTTATCAGAGTAAGTTGTGTGAGCTCGGCCTTTTCTCCTTGGAGCGATGGAGAATGAGAGGTGACCTGATAGAGATGTATAAGATGATGAGAGTCATTAATCATGTGGATAGTCAGAGGTTTTTTTTCCCAGGGCTGAAATGGCTAGCACGAGAGGGCACAGTTTTAAGGCACTTGGAAATAGGTACAGAGGAGATGTCAGGGGTAGGTTTTTTTAAGCAGAGAGTGGTGAGTGTGTGGAATGGGCTGCCAGCAACAGTGGCGGAGGCAGGTATGATACAGTCTTTTAAGAGACTCCTGGACAGGTACACGCAGCTTAGAAAAACAGAGGCCTATGGGTAACCGTAGGTAATTTCTGAGGTAAGGACATGTTCAGCACAGCTTTGTGGGCTGAAAGGTCTGTATTGTGTTGTAGGTTTTCTATGTTTCAGGCTCTGAACCTCTTTCCCAATGGTAGCTGTGGCAATGGCATTGCCCAGATGGTAAGGATCTTTGTTAATGGCTGTTGTCTTTTTGAGGCAGTGTTCATAAAGGTACCATTAGCTTTAGTTATCTTTACCTAAGGTCAATTTCAGATTGCGATTCAGATTCGTGTACCTGAATCACTTTAATGAAGTGAAATGCCTCATTGGCATAAAGAACCTAAGGACGAGCTGGGGTCAGCCCTCAATTGTCACTGCACGTCCTGGCACAAACGTAGCATTTTAAAATTATTTTTGTGTTCTCTATCTTATCGTGTTTTTTTGTGCTGCATTGAATCCAGAGTTTCAATTATTTTGTTCCCCTTTGCACTTTTGTACTGGAAATAACATGAAACAATCTTCAATCTTGAAGTTGATTTCATTTTGAAGACAATGAACAAATTACAGGGGCAATACATGATGACAATGAATGACACATTTAGCTCTGTCAACAAAGAGTGAACTTCGAGGCAGGAGTTTATACTAGCTCCTGATGTCTATTTGTTCTAAATCTGTCTTGTGGAATGTGTTGATGCCCACAATGTCCAGCAGACTATACAAGCAGCCTTTCTCCCTCCCACACATCAGTCCACACACCCACCCACACACGTGCATACACAGACACCAACCTCCAACCCTAGGACAGGCCTGGCAAATCAAACTATCAACAGTATAAACTCCTGCCTCGAAGTTCACTCCTTGTTGACAGTGCTAAATGTGTCATTTCTTGGCAACATGCATTGCCTCTGTAATTTGTTCATTGCCTTCAAAATGAAATCAACTTCAAGATTGAAGATTGTTTCATCTCATTTCCAGGAGAACAAAATAATTGTTACTCTGGATCCAATGCAGCACAAAAAAAACACAATAAGATACAAAAAACAATAAAGATAAAAACATAAGATAGCTTATATACATAGATTAATTCCATGTCCGTAAGTGACACTAAGTACAGGAGTAGAAAGTGACTCTGAAAGGAAATGATAAAGTATTGGTGGTTGGGGTTGTGTCGGGGTGGGTTAATGGGTGGAGATGTCGATCAGCCCTACTGCTTGGGGAAAGTAACTCTTTTTAAGTCTGGTTGTCCTGGAGTAGACGCTACATAGCCTTCTCCTTGATGGAGCAGCGTGTGTGGGATCCTTCATGAGATTGTTGGCCTTTTCCCAGCACCTTTCTGTTTATATGTCCTTAGTGGTGTGTCAGCTGATGCTGGTGATGCATTGGGCAGTTCTGCCCACCGCGGTGCAGTTTCCACACCGTGCAGTGATTCAGCTTGTTAGGATGCTCTCTACTGGGCATCTGCAGAATGAATGTGCAAGATAGATGTGCAAAGACCAGCTCTCGACAGCCTACTCAGAAAGGAGAGGCATTGGTGAGCTTTCTTGACTGTGTTCGATGTGGTCTGGAACCATGAGGGGTTGTACGAGATGTGTACTCCCAGGAATTTGAAACTGTTTGCTGTTGTAGATAAAGAGGTGGTGCGAGTTCTCCTGAAGTCAATAAACATCTCTTTTGCCTTGTTGATATTGAAGAAGAGGTTTTTTCCCTGGCACTAGGTCTTGAGCTCTTCCACGTCCTGTCTGTAGGCTGCCTCATCATTGTCGGTGATGAACCCCACCGCTGTCGTGTCATCAGTGAACTTGATAATGTAATTACTAGGGTGTTTGGCCGTGCAGTCATGTGTGAGCAGAGTGTGCAGCAGTGGGCTCAGCACCCAGCCCTGGGGGGCACCCGTGCTGAGGACGATGGGGAGGGAGGAGAGGTTGTGCATCCTGACCATCTGAGGTCTGTCAGTTCGGAAGTCCAACACCCAGTTGCATAGTAGTGTATGCAGAATTGAAGGCAGAGTACAGCCAGGCTGACACCACTACGTACCATGTTAACACTTACTGACCAAGCATAAATCTTCTATATGTTCATAATTGCATGAAAAGTTTACAAAGTTTATTAGCAAAAGTAAAGACTCTTTTCCTTCCAACACTGTATTAACAATTCCATCAGTAAGTCATGTGGAAAGTGACTCAGTAATGTTTGAGACTGTGATGCAGATTGACACCTTTCCTGACTATAGGCTGTCAAGAGTTTCTGTGTGTAGCATTCGGAAAGAGGTGAAATCATCGGACAAAGTCAGCATGGATTTATGAAAGGAAAATCATGTCTGATGAATCTTATAAAATTTTTTGAAGATGTAACTAGTAGAGTGGATAGGGGAGAGCCAGTGGATGTGGTATATTTAGATTTTCAAAAGGCTTTTGACAAGGTCCCATACAGGAGATTAGTGTGCAAGCTTAAAGCACACGGTATTGGGGGTATGGTATTGATGTGGATAGAGAATTGGTTGGCAGACAGGAAGCAAAGAGTGGGAGCAAACAGGACCTTTTCAGAATGGCAGGCAGCGACTAGTGGGGTACCACAAGGCTCAGTGCTGGGACCCCAGTTGTTTACAATATATATTAATGATTTAGACAAGGGAATTAAATGCAGCATCTCCAAGCTTGCAGATGACATGAAGCTGGGCGGCGGTGTTAGCTGTGAGGAGGATGCTAAGAGGATGCAGGGTGACTTGGATAGGTTAGGTGAGTGGGCAAATTCATGACAGATGCAATTTAATGTGGATAAATGTGAGGTTATCCACTTTGGTTGCAAGAACAGGAAAACAGATTATTATCTGAACGGTGGCCGATTAAGAAAAGGGGAGGTGCAATGAGACCTGGGTGTCATTGTACACCAGTCATTGAAGGTGGGCATGCAGGTACAGCAAGCAGTGAAAAAGGCAAATGGTATGTTGGCATTCATAGCAAAAGGATTTGAGTACAGGAGCAGGGAGGTTCTACTGCAGTTGTACAAGGCCTTGATGAGACCGCACCTAGAGTATTGTGTGCAGTTTTGGTCCCCTATTCTGAGGAAAGACATCCTTGCCATAGAGGGAGTACAAAGAAGGTTCACCAGATTGATTCCTGGGGTGGCAGGACTTTCATATGAAGAAAGACTGGATCGATTAGGCTTATACTCACTGGAATTTAGAAGATTGAGGGGGGATCTTATTGAAACATATAAAATTCTAAAGGGATTGGACAGGCTAGATGCAGGAAGATTGTTTCCGATGTTGGGGAAGTCCAGAATGAGGGGTCACAGTTTAACGATAAAGGGGAAGCCTTTTAGGACTGAGATGAGGGAAAACTTCTTCACACAGAGAGTGGTGAATCTGTGGAATTCTTTGCCACAGGAAACAGTTGAGGCAGGTTCATTGGCTATATTTAAGAGGAAGTTAGATATGGCCCTTGTGGCTAAAGGGATCAGTGGGGTATGAAGAGAAAGCAGGTACAGGGTTCTGAGTTGGATGATCAGCCATGATCATACTGAATGGCGGTGCAGGCTTGAAGGGCCGAATGGCCTGCTCCTGCACCTATTTTCTATGTTTCTGTGTTTCTATAGTGGTTAGTGTTAGGCTTTACAGTGCCAGTAATCGGAAGATCAGAGTTCGATTCCCACTGCTGTCTATAAGCAGTTTGTACATTTTCTTGTAACTGTGAGGGTTTCCTCCAGGTGCCACAGTTTCCTCCCTCATTCCAAGGAAATATGGGTTATGGTTAGCAAGTTGTGGGCATACTATGCTGGCACCGGAAGAAGGCTGCCCATCCTCTCTAAGGGTTAGATGGACCTTAGAGTTGGTTAAAGTGTCGGCATAACATTGTGGGCCAAAAGGTCCATACTGTGCTGTACTGTTCTATGTTTTATTTTCTAGTACAGACGTAAATCAGCTTGGGACCAGATTTATCAAACTCAGCCATTCCCAGCACCCGACAACTTGTTAACTGGCCCTGTACTGTGGTGTGATGTTCGATTTTATACTGACCTAGTACTGTGCTGTGTTTGATGTGGGATGTTATACTGACCCTGTACTGTGCTGTGTTCAATGTTCAATGTTATACTGGCCCTGCACTGTGCTGTGTTTGATGTTCGATGTTATACTAACCCAGTACTGTGCCGTGTTCAATGTCCAATGTTATACTGACCCTATACTGTGTTTAATGTTCGATGTTATACTGACCCTGTACTGTGTTGTGTGCGATGTTATACTGACCCTATACCGTGCTGTGTTCAATGTTCGATGTTATACTGATCCAAATTACATTTGAAGTTGAGATCGCTGTGTGACTGGTGACAAAAGAAACACCACCACTCCCCTCTGAGAGTGATTATAATGCAAATGTTGACCCATTTAAACAGGATAGTAGCTTTGCTCAATAAAAAGAAGAGGCAGGGATTTCACATGAGCAGGTGAATGTATTTTCCATTAATATTACTCACAGTACTTGACTCACTTCAAACCTAGACATAATTGTTGCCTCAACTGCCAAGTAAATCCTCATGATTACATCTGAAATGTAATTTAACAAAGGTGTTAATATATTTCTTTTAAATATGAGTTTTGATATGGACTCCTTTGTGCTCTTAATTTGGTTATCTAAATGTAATAATCAAAATCAAAGAAATCATCAGAACAACACACACAAAATGCTGGAGGGTCTCAGCAGGTCAGGCAGCATCTGTGGAGATGAATAGTCAACACTATGGGCAGAAGAGCACTTACAAGTGCTGAGCAGGTCAGGCAGCATCTGTGGAGGTTTCAGGCAGAGATCCCTTTACCAGGACTGGAAAGGAAGGCAGACAGAATCCAGAATGAGGTGGTCAGGGGACGAGGAGGAGTACAAGCTGACAGAAAACCAGGAAAACCAGTTCTCCAGTGGATAGTATGTGTAGGAATGGATGGAGCTCACTTATTCACAATAGTCAACTTCACAAAACCTTCCGGAAGCGTCTCAGCCAGAAACATTGACTCTTTATTCCTCTCAACAGATGCTGCCTGAGTCCCTCCAGCATTTGTGTGTGTTATTCTGGATTTCCAGCCTCTGCAGAATCACTTGTGTTTACAGTTTATTATACATATATTGCCATATACTCTGTTGAGATCCATTTTCTTACAGATATTTACAGGGTTAATGAAATACAGTAGAACGTATACATAGGTGAAGACTGACGAACCAACAATGTGAAAAAGAAGACATTGTGCAAAGAAAATATAATAAAACTGAAATCATGAGTTGTAGGGTTCTTGAAAGTGAGTCTGTAGGTTATGGAATCAGTTCAGTGTTGAGGTGGGTGAAGTTATCCATGCTGGTTCAGGAGCCTGATGGCTGAGGAGTAATAATTGTTCCTGAACCTGGTGGTGTGGGTCCTGAGGCTCCTGTACCTCCTTCCCGATGGCATTGAACGTAGAACATTTGGCAGTGCTCTGGGCTGTTAAGAAGCAATCAATTATCCGCATTGATTGCTCATTTCTCCATTTAAAGGACCAGGACCTTCCTGAGGAATCAATTGCTTCCACTCTATTATTCATCCTCCTCTCATCAACATTAACGCAAAAGCCTAATAGTTTGTTCACACTTTTCATCAGCAGGATCAATTGATGTTACTCACATCTAAGTATCTTGTATTTAAAGGCATGTTTGTATTTGTAAACTCTTCCATCACATTCTGGCCACATTTGGCTTCAAGTTTAGCAGCAGGAGTTTTGACATCGCAGCGTGCCAGCTGACTCTCCAGCACAGTGCAGGGAAGTGTGGCGTTACCGGAGACGGTACTCCCTGTCTGAGTGCATTACAGGATACAGAGCAGTACAGCACAGCAACAGGCCATTTGGCTCGCAACATCTGCACAGAATACAATGCCAAATTACACTGAATCTCTTCTGCCTGCTTGCGATTCAAATCCTTTCATTCCCTGCGCATTTATCTTCAAGTTGGTTCATAGTCATTCAACCGTAGGCATGGGTACAGCTAAATGAAACAATGCTTCCCTGGAACCAAGGTGCAAAACACGGAGCATGTATCACGTGCAGCACAAAAAAATTAACACAATAAATAAATATGCAGTAGATGTACACATGGACATACAGTACATTTATGACATTTAGTTAAATATACAATGGAAAAATGCTACTGGTGTTGTCATAAATATTGTGTATTGGCTGGCAACAGGGTGTTTAGAAGTCTCACAGCCTGCGGGAGGAAGCTAATACCCAGCCCAACAGTCTGTGTTCTTATACTTTGGTACCTTCTGCCTGGCAGTAGGAGATCAAAGGGATTGTACGATGAGCAGGAGGGGTCCTTGACAATGCTGAGGGCTCTGTGAACAGTGCACAGGTGGTGTCTCTCCAGGATGGTGGGAGAAAGACCCTGATGATTCTCTCGGCAATCCTCACCATCCATTGTAGGATCTATCTACTATACGGTTATGGTCACAGATCCTGCAACCTGACCGGGTCATCGGGGCGCTGTGCAGATGAACGCCACAGCAATTGCCTCCACCTCTCACGGTTGTGGGTGATTGCCTGGGTTGTGGCAAAGCTCTCTCCGGTCCTCTCTGCAATTTTGCCAGCCCATTTCTCTCCCTTCTTCTTTTCTCCTGCACCATTCCTTGAAGATTGGTCTTCGAGAGTCCACTAGATCGTGTTAAGTGGCCATACCATCTCAGTTTTCTCTTCTTTACTGTGGACAGTAGACCTTTGTAGTGTCTCATGTGCTGGGTGATGGTTCTTTGTACCTCATTGTTTGGGACATGGTCAATCTAAAAGCCCCTCAAAAGTAACTATTGTACCTGCTACCACTACTACCCCTGGCAGTCCATTCCAAGCGCCTTCCACTCTCTGGATAATAACATTTGCTCTGCACATCTCCTTTGAATGTTCTCCTCTCTCACCTGCAATGCATACCCTCTAGTATTACCCTCATGAGAAAAAAAAATTCTGGCTATCTACCCTTTTAATACAGGTCAAAATTTTATAAACTTCTCTTCTTGGTCTCTGATGTTCCAGAGACCACCCCCCCCCCCACCCCCACAAAGTGTGTCCAACCTTTCCTTATAGATTGTACCTTTGAATCCAGGCAGCATCCTGCACAATCAGAATTAGAATTAGATTTGATTATCATTGACTTCTATGACAGGCAATTTGTTGTTTTGCAGCAGCAGTGCAGAACAAAGATAGACGTAAAATA
Organism: Hypanus sabinus; assembly: GCF_030144855.1. Lineage (NCBI taxonomy): Eukaryota > Metazoa > Chordata > Chondrichthyes > Myliobatiformes > Dasyatidae > Hypanus > Hypanus sabinus. Next base: position 31,426,752 of record NC_082734.1, read on the forward strand.
CTATAAATTAAATAAGTTAATTTATAGTGCAAATTAGTACTAATCAACAAGCTCTGAAACCTTGGTACCTCCCTTTGCAATTGGATCCTTGACTTCCTTATCGGGAGACCACAGTCTGTGTGGATCGAAAATAACAACTCGTCAGTGACAATCAGCACTGGTGCACCTCAAGGATGTGTGCTTATAGCCCACTGCTCTACTCTCTCTACACCCACAACTGTGTGGCGTGGCACAGCTCAAACGGTATCTATAAAAATGCCAATGACACAACTATCGTTGGCAGAATATCAGATGGTGATGAAGAGGTGTGCAGGAGTGAGACACATCAGCTGGTTGAGGGGTGTTACAACAACAACCTTGTTGTGCTCAGCATCACTAAGACCATAGAATTGATTGTGGATTCAGGAAGGGAAAGTCAGGGGAACACATACCATTCCTCACCGAGGGATCAGCAGTGACAAGGGTGGACAGTTTCAAGCTCCTGGATATCAACATCTCTGAGGATCTATCCTGGTATCAATATATTGATGCAATTACAAACAAGACACGACAGTGCCTATATTTCATCAGGATTTTAAGGAGACTTCATATGATAGCGAAGACTCTCGCAAGTTTGTACAGATGTGCCATGGAGAGCATTCTAACGAGTCGCATCGCTGTCTGGGTGTTTGTGCAGGACCGGAAAAAGCTGCAGAAAGTTGTAAACTCAGTCATCTCCGTCATGGGCGCTAGCCTCCCCAGTACTGAGGATGTCTTCAAAGGACAAAGACTCAAAAAGGCGTCATCTATTATTCCATCACAACAAATTTCATCACCTACGGTGGTGACATTAAACCTGGTCCTGATTTTGGAAATAAAAGGGAATAAGGAGGAAAGTGTGCATGGACAGTTCGGAAATCTGATGGCACAAGGGAAGAAGCTCTGTCTGAATCATTGAGTGTGTGTCTTCGGGCTCCTGTACCTTCTCCCCGGTGATACAAATAGGAAGAGGGAAGGCCCTTAATGATGGATGTCACCTCTTGAGTCAGCACGTCATGAAAATGTCCTTGTTGGTGTGAAGGCCTGGCCCCATGATGAAGCTGGCTGAGTTCTCTGCAGTCTCTTGCAATCTTGTGCGCTGGAGCCTCCATGCGAGACGGTGATGCAACCAGTCAGAATACTCTCCAAGAGTTTTTGGTGACATTCTGAATCTCCTCAAACTCCTAATGAAGTAGAGTCATGGTGCCTCTTCTATATCCTTTCCCAAGTCTCCACATCTACAGATGCACAGTGGAGAGTGTTCTGACTGGTTGCATCCTATCTACAAGAAGCACTGGCATATGAAAGCAGCATCCATCATCCAGAATCCAACCAAAGAGCGGTACGCTCTCTTCTCATGGCTGCCACAGGAAGGGAGGCCCAAACCACCAGCTTCAGGAACAATTACCCCTAATCCATTAGGCTCCTGAACCAGTTACGATAACTTCACTCAGCTCACCACTGAATTGATCACTGAACAACTCATGTTCTCAGGATTATATATTTACTCATTATTATTTGTTTATTTTCTGTAGTTTCACAATTTGTCTTCTGTGCATAAGTTGCTTGTGTGTAGCTTTTCACTGCTTCTATTATATTTCTCTGTTCGATTGTGAATGCCTGTAAGAAAATTACTCTTAGGGTACTATATAATGATATATACATACTTTGATAATAAATTTCATTTGTACTTTGAACGTCCTTTCTGTGATGGTGGCGACCAGGGACTGCCCAAATAGATGAGCCTCATCTGACGCTCATTGATCTAAACGGCTGGTTAAAGATGACCTGACGAGATACGAAGTACTGTATGTGCAGTTGGGGACAATAATTTCCACCCCCAGCCATCCCTGGACTAATGTCTCCACTCATCATTTTGTAGAATCATGTTGCGGTTAGTATAGCGGTTCGTACGATGCGATTACAGCTCGGGGCATTGGAGTTTGGAGTTCAATTCCGGCATCTGCCCACTGTCCAAAGACATACCAGTTTGTAGGTTAATTGGTCATTGCAAATTGTCCTGTGATTAGGCTCGGGTGAAATAGGTGGGTTCTGGATGGCTGAAAGGTCCTGCTCTGCATTAAGCCTCCAAAGAAATAAATGCTCAACAGAGAAGCAGGAAACAGTTCATTATTTCTAGTAATGCACTAAATAGAAATTTTGCTTTTCCTGTTCTTGTTCAGAGTCACTAAAATGTTTGCATCATTACTCAATGCATCATTTCTCACTCTAATGTGCATTTCATATGTATTCACTAGATGTAGGATCACTGACTAAAACAACATTCATTGTCCTCCCTGGCTGCCCCTGGACATAAATATGACCACAACTCACAGGAGCAGAAGTAAGCCATTCGGCCCATCAAGTCTGCTCTGCCATTCCATCATGGCTGATTTATTACCCCTCTCAACCCCATTCTCCTGCCTTCTCCTCATAACCTTTGACACCCTAACTAATCAAGAACCTATCAACCTCAGTTTTAAAAATACTCAATGACATGGCCTCCACAGCTGTCTGTGGCAATGAATTCCACAGATTCACCACCCTCTGGCTAAAGAAATTCCTCTTTAACTCTGTTCTAAAGGGGTGACCCTCTTTTCTGAGGCTGTGCCCTCTGGTCCTAGGCTCCTACTACAGGAAACATCTTCTACACATCTGCTTACTCTGGGCCTTTCAATATTTGATAGATTTCAATGAGATCCTGCCTCATACTTCTAAACTCCAGTGAGTATAGGCCCAGAACCATCAAATTTTCCTCACACATCAACCCTTTCATTCTTGGGATCACTTTTGTGAACCTTTTCTGGACCCTCTCCAATGCCAGCACGTCCTTTCTTACATAAGAGGCCCAATGCTGTTCACAATACTGCCAAGTATGGTCCAACCAATACATTATAAAGCCTCAGCAATGCCTAACTTTAGAAAACTATAAATTACAGTAAGAAATGCATATATTCAAAATTTAAATTTTACTATTTAATTCAATTTTTAGTAAACTTTTACTTTTTACTTTATTTTATTGTCACCAAACAATTGATACTAGAGTGTACAATCATCACTGTGATATTTGATTCTGCACTTCACGCTCCCTGAAGTACAAATCGAAGTAAATATAATAAGAATTTAATTTATACATGATCAAATCCCTGAATATATCAGCAGAGAAAGAGGACATTCAGCCCATTATGTCCACTATAAGACATAAAGCCATTTGGCCCATCAACTTTTGTCTAGGTTGATTTATTCTCCCTCTCAACCCTACTCTCCTGCCTTCTCCCTACAACCTAGTGATTAACGTTTTGTCAGTTGGCTCAAGAGATGACAGGATCAAAGCCTCTTGGGCCTGATTGGCCAGGAACTGCTTGTTGTCATGGCCTTATGATGTCATGATGTCATATGGATGACCCATAACAAGCCCGTCCCACAACATCAACAGGCAGTAGATTCATGCCCACTTTGCCAGCAATCAAATTTGCCAAATTCTTGACATTAAAAGCACTCCAAAATATTTAAAATGCAAATAAAGGAAAAGGATTAACATGGAAAAATATAACGTTTCCTTAAAACATTCAAAATAGTTCAAATATAAATAATAACGTGCAAGCTAGCTCATTATCATTTTTCTGTCCTGGCCATAAAATCTTCATTCAGTTTTGTTAGTTAGGTGTAACTGCTGCAGTATCTGTGGACAGATTTTTTATTTGGTTAATAACTCATCTATTTGTGCCCACCATTCTTTGGTACAGTTCAAGGTAGTGCATCGGCTCCATATGTCAAAGGATAAACTAGCATGTATTTTTCCAATATCAGTCCTATTTGTGACAGATGTAATATTGAGGTGGCCACTTTAACTCATGTGTTTTGGTCTTGTATAAAGCTAGACAATTTTTGGAGAGATGTTTTTAAAACGTTATCAAAAGTCCTGGGTTTGGACCTACAACCTAATTTACTTACGGCAATATTTGAGATTACCCCATCGGAATCAGGAAATATTCCTGTTACCACTCAACATATGAAAGCCTTTTCTACGTTACTGGCTAGGAGAGCCATTTTACTGAAGTGGAAGGATTCTAAACCACCTACTATTTTCTATTGGCTTTGCTCCATTATGCCTCATTTAAGTTTAGAGACATTTGATGCATCCTTTCAATTTAGCAAATTTGGCGACGTTTTATTCAATATTTTCATTTGATTTGATTTATTACTTCTCCAATTTCTTCTTTGAAGTATTAGATTTGATCAGAAAGTCTTTTTTCCTTTTTGTTTCGGTCATATCCTCAGAATGGACTGCCCAGTCCTTTTTTATTGTTTAGTGTAGTGGGGCTTTTTTTTCTCTTTTTCAATCAATAATTTAAAGGTTTTTTTTTCTTCTTTCTTTTTGAACTGATAAGAGGAGAATCAGTTGTCTTCTTTTTTTATTATATATTTTATACTAGCTTAACACTATGTATGAGTTTGATAATGTTTATTTCACTTTCAGTTTGTATTGTTATTGTTGTACATATTTGAGATAATTCTCCTCCTGTCTGTATTTACGCTCATTTTAAATCAATAAAAAATTGATAAAATGAAAGATTTCTCATTGCACGTCTATGAGACTGCTTTCCTCTACATTCTGAGGCTCCACAGCAGACTGAGTCTTGTCATTCTTGCTATTGACAAGTACATGCTTGGCTGGTTGGTGTTGGCAGTGGGAAGGCTGATTTGCTTTCTTTCTCTCTGGTGAAAATGTTTTCAAACTGCTACAATGCTCCTGTTTTTAATTTCCTCTCTGAACTTGAAGCCCCGGTTCAGAAGCAGCCCTCTGGTGGGCTTTGGCCTAGTTTGAGGTCGATCACTGGTGATAGATTCCTCTCCCAAGAACTGACCTGATCAGCCATTTCTCTCTATGCCGTGTATCATTCCTGATTGATTCGGAGTCACAAAACTACCCACATCTGGGTGAGTGGCTGGCTCTGGCCATAAAGGTGGCCGCGTTGTTAAAAAGTATTCAAGTTCAACTTTATTGTTGGGGGCATACACCCGCAGGAAATTAACGCTACAGAAATTAGCCTTTTGGAGAAACAGTGCAGTACTTGACAAACATGGCAATTGTAAGGTCAATTTAAATTAACATAAGTTATACCTAGAAGGAGGAACATATCACCACTATTACAAGTTAAGAGAGAGAAGAAGAAATATAGTCCGATTGTAGTGTTAAGAGTTTTGAGGAATATAGCTGATTGTAGTGTTAAGGGTTTAAAGAAACATAGTCTGATTGTAGTGTTAAGGGGTTTACATTAGCAATTGGATGGGAACTGTTGTTGAACCTTGAGGTGTGAGGTCATCAGCCTGATGGCAACAATGAGAAGAGGGCATGGTCCAGATGGTCGGGGTCCCTGGTAACGTGCATCACCTTCCTGAAGCATTGCCTCTTGTCGATGTCCTGGATGGTGGGGAGAGCTGTTGGAATGTACTGGTGCATACAGCTAAGTCCCTGTTGGAACAGGACAAGTTCACTACTGCGGCAAATCTTGCTTGCTGTAGCATCGTAGGCAATACACTGAATATAAATTATGCATAATTTATACAAGGCAGTGAAAAAAGAGAAAATAGAAGACTGTACAAAAACAAGACCTGGTGTAAAAAAGAGACAATCAAGATTACTCCATGGTGTTTGTTAAATTCACGTTTAATTTTTGAGACAACATACTACGTGTCAGAGACTTCAACTGGCTTGTTTGAAGAAAACCCTTCCTGTAGCACCAGAGGTCCCAAAGTACTAGACCACCGTTTTCCAAGATGAGGAATGCCTGCTGTTGCCTGCATTTGGGTAAATCAGATCACTGGGCTGTGTTTCTCCTACCTGCATGCAGGCAGCGGCTACAGTGAAAACCTTCAGAGATCAGGACAACAAAGAGGTGGTCGCGGGAGGCAGAGGAGCGATTATGGGGTTGCTTTGTGTCAGTGGACTGGGCTGCGTCCAAGCGCTCATCTAGAGATCTGAATGAATACACCAGGGTTGCTATTAAAACAGCTGTAGATAAATGTGTCCCAACAAAATCATTCCGAGTCTTCCCCATCTAGAAGCTGTGGATGAACCATGAGATCTGAAATCCGCTGAGGGGCAGGTCAGAGGCATTCAAGTCTGGAGGCCAAGAAAGCTGAAAGAGGTGGAGGTATGATGTCCCAAAAGCCATCTCAGAGATGGACATTCTGGACCGAACTTGAGTCAACCAGGGATGCTTGACAGTTGTGGCAGAGCTTGAATGCTATCACCTCTTGTAAAGTTAAATCAAGCAAGAACTGGGCTTAGCTTCCAGGTGAGCTCAATGCTTTCTATGCCCACTTTGATGGTCAAAACATTGCAAACTCCCATAGCCTCCAATGATCTTGTAATTTCAGTCTCTGAGACCAACACGAGAGCATCCTGCAGGAGGGCGAACCCACGGAAAGCATCCGGCCCAGATGGGGTACCTGGCTGAGTACTAAAGACCTGTACTGATCAACTGGTTGGTGTATTCACTGACATCTTTAACCTCTGGCTTGGGCAGTCAATTTACCCACCTGCATCAAGCAGGCTTCAATTATACCAGTGCCCAAGAGGAGCATGGTGACCAGCCTCAGTAACTATTACCCAGCTGCACTTATTTGAGAATCAGAATTAGGTTTAATATCGCTGGTATTTGTTGTGAAATTTGTTAACTTAGCGGCAGCAGTACAATCTCTTCCCCATCCCCATGATAATATGGAAAAAAATAAGTAAATTGATTACAGTAAGTATGTATATGTATATTAAATAGTTAAATTAAAAATAGTGCAAAAACAGTAATAATAAAAGTGAGGTTGTGTTAATGGGTCAGTGTTCATTCAGAAATTGGATGGCAGAGGGGAAGAGGCTGTACTTGAATTGCTGAGTCTGTGTTTTCAGGCTTCTGTACCTCCTTCCTGATGGTAACAACGAGAAGGGGACTTGCCCTGGGTGATGGGGGTCCTTAATGATGGACATCACGTTTCTGTGACATCACTCCTTGAGATTGTCTTGGTTACAATGGAGGCTAGCACCCAAGATGGAGCTGACTAATTTTACAGCTTTCTGTAGCTTGTTTCGATCCTGTGCAGTAGTTCCCCCACCCCCATACCAGACAGTAACGCAGCCTGTCAGAATGCTCTCCATTGTACATCTGCAGAAGTTTTTAAGTGTTTTAGGTGACAAAAGAAATCTACTCAAACTCCTAATAAAAAAATAGCTGCTGCCTTGCCTTCTTTATAGTTGCATCGATATGTTGGGACCAGTTTAGATCCTCAGAAATCTTGACATCCAGGAACTTGAAATCGCTCACTCTCTCCACCTCTGATCCTTCTATGAGGATTGGTTCGTGTTCTCTCATCTTACCCTTCCTGAAGTCCACAATCAGCTCCTTGGTCTTACTGATGTTGAGTGACAGATTGTTGCTGCAACACCACTCCACTAGCTGGTAGGCTCTCTCGTCTCCATCTGAGATTCTAGCAACAATGGTTGTATCATCAGCAAATTTGTAGTTGGTATTTGAGCTGAGTCTAGCCACACAGTCATGGGTATAGAGAGAGCAGAGCAGTGGGCTAGACACACATCACTGAGGTGTGCCAGTATTGATCGTCAGCGAGAAGTTTGAGATGTTATCACCAATCCACTCAGATTGTGACCTTCTGGTTAGGAAGTTGAGGATCCAGTTGCAGAGGGAGTACAGAGGCCCACATCTATAGCTTATCAATCAGGACTGTGGGAATGATAGTGTTAAACATTGAGATATAGTCCGAAAACATCATCCTGCTGTTTGTATTGTTCAGGTGATCTAAGGCCATGTGAAGAGCCACTGCGATTGCGTCTGCCGTTGACCTATTGTGGCAATGGGCAAATTGCAGTGGGTCCAGGTTCTTGCTGAGGCAGGAGTTGATTCTAACCATGACCAACCTCTCAAAGCATTTCAGCACTGCATTTCAGTGAGTGCTACTGGACTTGTGCGCATGATAATAGACTCGACTTCGACCTTGTTGGTGCAGTCAGTGGTCCGTGGTGTTCCACTACCGAGGTAGGGTCACGGTTGCGTAGGTTGGTTCAAGAACCTGATGGTTGTAGGAAAGTAGCTGCTGTTGAGGATCACCGCATCAGGGAAGCTCATTGAAACTGACTGTGGGGATTTGGGAGGAACAAGGGGCGTGCCAGAACGGATGTGTGGAGGCAATTGGAAGCAGTAGCGGCTTTACTCTGGATGAGCATTCTAACTTGCCGTACTCCTAAACACGGAAATACATACAGTGTGTTTCTGTATAGGACACACGCACACAGACACAGATACGGGGACATACATACACACATAGACAGTTACAGATACAGAGATACACACACACAGCTACAGAGACACAGGCAGGCAGATACAAAGACACACAGATAGAGACATACAGACACAGATACAGAGACTTCCATACAAAAACAGAGAGACACACACACAGATGCAGATACAGAGAGAGAGAGAGAGACACACACACAGTCAGACACAGATACAGCCACACACACACACACACACACACACACACAGAGGTACAGGGAGACACACACATAGACATGGATAAAAAGACACTCACACAGCTACAGACAGACAGACACATACACACACACACACACACACACACACACAGATACAGAGACACAGACAAACAGATACAAAGACACACACTCAGACACAGGTACAGAGACATTCAAACAAATACAGAGAGAGAGAGAGAGACACACACACACACACACACACACACACACAGATGCAGATACAGGGAGAGATACACACACAGTCAGACACAGATACAGCCCCCCCCCCCCCCCACACACACACACACAGATGCAGATACAGGGAGAGATACACACACAGTCAGACACAGATACAGCCCCCCCCCCCCACACACACACACTCAGACAGACACAGATACAGAGAGAGAGAGAGAGAGAGAGAGAGAGAGAGAGAGAGAGAGAGAGAGAGAGAGAGAGAGAGAGACACACACACTCAGACAGACACAGATACACGGAGAGAGAGAGAGAGAGACACACACACACCCCAAATTGCAGCCGAGTTATTGTAAAGCTCCCTGATACTAGGAGTCACTTGGAGGGTGTTAAAATGGAGAGGCTTTCCAGGAATCTGATTTGCATCTGTAAAGTACAGTTCTGCTTATCTCTTGGTTTCCTAATGTTTCACTAAATAGCACTCCTCACTGTAATACAGTCCCTCCAACAGACATTTCACATTCCTCATTTGGAGGCACCTACAGAAGGCTTTCTCATAAGATATAGATTTGAAAACTATAAACACAAGAGATTCTACAGATACTGGAAGTCCAGAGTAACACACACAAAATGCTGGAGGAACTCAGCAGGTTAGGCAGCACCTATGGAGAGGAACAAACGTGGCGTTTTGGGCCGAGACCTTTCATCAGGACGATGATCAGTGTATGTGCCTGGGTGTGTATCAAGATGAAGGCTGTTGATGAAGGGTATGTGTGTGGGTGTCTGTGTTTCTTGCTTTGCTCTCTACCATTACCTGCCTTTTGCCTCTCTGAATGAGCCTTGCTCTCTCTGCTCCTGGTGTGTGCTGGATCCCCTCTGTTGATGTCTGTGATTTGTGACCATGTCTGTCTGGGAAAGACTGGGAAACACTGAACCATTGGGAATAGACAGTCCAGCCCAGCTCCTTAAACATGATCACACAGCAGGAACACAGACCTGCTCAGTCTCAACAATAAGTTTAAATCTCACAATCTTCATGTAAAAAATGGTAATTGGCAAGCGTAGTTCAGCAGCTCTCAGAAATACATTGCTATTGCAAATCCAGAACAATCCCAAACCACTTCCACAGTTTGCTAACCAACTGGGCAGCTTCGACAATACCAGACGGCCAATTTCTCATTTTTGAGAAATGTAAGCTGCTGTTTTTGTTGAGGATTTTATGAAATCCTCAAGCTAGAATGCATGCACACACATTGATGCACCATCAGTAACTCACTCTGAGACGTAAAGGTGAGATATCGGCTTTTATTGACTGGAAGAAGGAACCAGCAGTGAGTGACCACCATACTACATCCTGGAGACTGAGAGGCCGGGCTCAGGCCTCGATCGCCTTTATACTGGGGTCTGTGGGAGGAGCCACAGGAGCAGTCAGCAGGGGGCGTGTCCAGACAGGTATATGTAGTTCACCACACACACACACACACACAGCCATTTTGAGGAATATTGGTGTCCTCGGACGTTATTGCTGTGGATGAGCATTGGCCGGTGGGAGCTCTGTATTCCTGCTTTAGTTCTCTCCCTTTATCTTCTGAAGGGCCAGCAAGAGATCCAGAGACCTTGAACAGCTCAGCATGTCTTACCTGAAGTGGCCTGTCCTTAAGTTACAGAAAAACATATTAAAAAAATAACCAGGTAATGCAAAAAGAGAGCAAAATATAGTGAGGTAATGCTCATGGTTTGGGCAGTGTCCTGATCGATGGATAAGGAATTTTTCCAATAAAGCAGAAAGAAAAATTCAGCTAAATATAAAAGTAACTTTACTGGCTGTTCCAATTTTAAGCAACTTTTCAAACAAGGTCAACAATTAAATAATCTAAAAGCAATTTTTTTCTGACTTGCTGCAACTGAAATTAAATATTTTTGTATAAAAAGATATCCCCTCTTTTAGTTTGTCTGTCTCCAGCTTAGAAAGCACAAAAAACAAACACATGCAGATGAAATCATTTCAGTTCACTGACGGGGAGCAGTTCGGCCCTGCTGCTTTAAATCACAACATTTGGAATTCTGTTGTTTTTAACTTAAACCCCTCTTTAACCCCTGTAAGTCAGAGTGAAATCTTAAACTGGAAAGTAAATCCGACGAGCTTTTCTCTTTGTAATGTGTATTTTTTTAAAAGATAATGCAGCTTACTTTATTTGACCCTGGTATTAAACTCATTCCAGCTATCTGCTCTGAATGACTTACGTCAGAGGAGACTGAAATAAAATTGCATGCTATTGCATTTGGATGTTAAGAGGGAAGTCCAAACACTTACAATGGAGTTTGATACATGGCTATTTACTGGTGCTTCCTTTGAAATTGTGAGTTTAAAGTTTAAAATATAACCCTTGTGGTTCTGAGATACCTTTTATTCTTAGAGATTTGGATGCAGAATCTCCCATGCTAAACTACATGTTGGGAAACGAGATGTGCTGGCGTTGGAGAGGGTCCAGAGGAGGTTTACGAGAATGACCATGGGAACGAAAGGGTTAATATACGCGGAGCATTTGATGGGTCTGGGCCTGTACTTCTGGAGTTCAGAAGAATATGGGAGGGGGCAGGTTCTCATTGAATATTGAAAGGCATAGATAGAGTGGATGTGTTTCCTCTAGCGGGGGAGTCTGGGATCAAAGGGCACAGCCTCAGAATAGAGGGATGTCCATTTAGAACGGAGATGAGGAGAGGAATTTGTTTAGCCAGAGGGTGGTGAATCTGTGGAATTCATTAGCACAGATGACTGTTGAGACGATGTCATTAGATATTTTTAAAGGGTGATAGGTTTTTGTCAAAGGATACGGGGAGAAGGCAGGAGAATGGGGTTAAGGGGTAGAACGGCAGAGCAGACTCGATGAGCCAAGTGGCCCAATTCTGCTCCTATGTAATTGTCTTACAGTTTCAGTCTACTCTGGACGTCTCTTTTTGTTGTTTCTCTGATTTACAGGGCACAAGCCTTGAGGAATTTGGCTGCAGCTGAGAGAAAAATCAAATGAGGATTGCATTTTAAAAAATCACTTTTATTAGCTTGCTGGAGTATGATGGGAAAGGTTGGTTCACAGAGAGGCTGTGATTCAAGGAGGCAAGTTCTACAATGAATCAGAATCAGGTTTAATATCACTGGCGTATGGCATGAAATTTGTTGTTATATGGCAGCAGAACATTGCAATGCATAATAATAAAAACTGTGAATTATAGTAAGAAATATAAATATATTTATTTATTAAACAGTTAAATTTTAAAAAGTAGTGAGGTAGTGTTCATGGATTTAAAGTCCATTGAGAAATCAGATGGCAAAGGGGAAGAAGTTGTTCCTGAATCATTGAGAGTGTGCCTTCAGGGTCCTGTACCTCATCCTTGATGGTAGCAACGAGAGGAGAGCATGTCCTGGGTGAAGGGGTTCCTTAACGATGGATGCCACCTTTCTGGGACATTGCTCCTTGAAGATGTCTGGGATGATGGGGAGGCTAGTGCCCTTGATGGAACTGACTGAGTTTACAACTTTCTGCAGCTTCTTTTGACCCTGTGCAGTCCCCAACCCCAATACCAGATGGTGATGCAGTCAGTTAGACTGTTCACCATGGCACATCTGTAGAAATTTGTGAGTGGCTTTGATGACGTACCAAATCTCAAACTCCTAATGAAATATAGCCGCTGTCATGCCTTCTTTGTAACTGCATCAATATGTTGGGCCCAGGATAGATCCTCAGAGATGTTGACTCCCTGATCCCTCTATGAGGGCTGGTGTGTGTTCCCTCATCTTATCCTTTCTGAAGCACACAATAATCTATTTGGTCTTACTGACACTGAATGCAAAGTTGTTGTGGTCTCAGCCACTCAACTAGCTGATATATCTTACTTCCTTTTGTCACATCTGAAATTCTGCCAACAGTGGTTGAGTCGCCAGCAATTCATAGATGGCACTTGAGCTGCACTTAGCCACACAGTCATGTGTATATAGAGAGTAGAGCAGTGGACTAAACACACACCCCTGAGGGTGTGCCAGTGTTGATTGTCAGCAAGGTGGAGATGTTATTTCCAATCCACACAGACTGTTGTCTTCCGGTTAGGAAGCTGAGGACCCAGTTGCAGAGGGAGGTACAGAGGCCTAGATTTTGATCCAGCCTGTAGGGATGATTGTATTAAATGCTGAGCTGAAGTCAATGAAAAGCAGAGCAGCCTGACATAAGTATTAGTATTGTCCATGTGGTCCAAGGCTACGTGGAGAGCCAATGAAATCACAACTACAGTAGACCTGTTGTGATAGGCAAATTGCAATGAGTCCATGTCCATGCTGAGACAGGAGGTAATTCTGGTCATAACCAACCTCTCAAACCATTTCATCACCATAGATGTAAGTGCTACTGGATGATGATCATTAAGGCAGCTCATCCTGCTCTTCTTGGGCACTGGTATAATTGTTGCCCTTTTGACGCAACCCAAGTCAGCACTGCTGAGGTCCTGATAGCCCAGAGCTCTTTCACACCTTTAGGATATCTAAAAGCAACCCAGAGATGATTAAAAATGGCAAAAAAAGGCCCTTTGCTTTCTATAGAGTTATCGTAGAAAGTCAAAGGAAGTCATTCCTGCCTGTGGCCATCAAACTCTACAACTCCTCCCTCGGAGTGTCAGACTCCTGTCTGTAGAGCATACAGCACATAAGCAGGTCATTCAACCCATCTAGTCTATGCTGTTATTCTGTCTACTCCTATCAACCTGCGCAGGGACCATAGCCCTCCCAACCATGTACCTATCCAAAGTTCTTTCAAATGTTCAAATCGGTCCTCCATCCCCCATTTCTGCTAGCAACTCATTCCACACTCTCACCACTCTCTGAGGAAGTTCCACCTTAAGTAGTTCTCCTTCACTCTTAACCTATGAATGGAACCCTTTAGCTGTAGACCAACCTCAGTGGAAAAAACTTGCTTGCACTTACCCTATCTATATCCCACGTAATTTGTATACCCCACTGTTGTTTTTCCTCAGTATTATAGAGTCTGTGTCCATCTCCCGAGCAAGTACAGATGTAAGAAATCGATTTAAGATCTTCTTCATTTCTTTCGGCTCCACGCATTTTAAATTATTGTCATGGGATCTCTGGTATCTGTGAGGGAGAAAACAGGGCATCGGGCTGGCAGTTCAAAACCAGAATTGGGACTATTGTCACTCTCATACAGTATGTCATGAAATGTATTGTCTTGTGGAAGCTATACATAAAAATCACTTTAAGTTCAAGATTCAAGTTAGCCACGTTAACATTGAAACATTCTGTGAAAGGTGACCTGTGTGTTAACAACAAGCGCACCAAAGGATGTGCAGGGGCAGCCTGCAAGTGCTGCCACACAGTGAGGTGCCAAAATAGCATGCCCACAGTGCTTGATAGAACACAGCGAAACAGAAAATACTGAGCACCAAAACCAGCAGCAGCAGAAACAAGCCCCGTTCCTCCCTCCCACCCACACAAACACACAGCCCTTTAACCCCGGAACAGGCCTGCAGTCTCACGCCTCCAGCAAACTCAGACTTGCTTTCCAATTACAATGCAGCAAGAATATCTATTAAAAAAAAAGAAATAAATGATGCAATAGTGAGGTAGAGTTCAGGGACCGTTCAGAAATCTGACAACGGAGAGGAAGAAGCTGTTTCTAATACACTGAATGTGAGATGTACTGCCCGTTTGATGGTGAACTTTCCCCCAACATTCAACAGCTGAAATCCTGTCACTAGTTATTTTACTGGAGAAGTTTCTAGACTGTAAATATAAATTACAACAAGAATATATCAAAAAAAGCAGTGAAATAGTGAGGTAGAATTCATGGGTTCATTTAGGAATCTGATGGAGGAGGAGGAGGAGGAGTTGAATTACTTTTAGTTCTTAAACCTGGACGTGGGACTTCCATTAAAACTAACCCACCACCTCCTTCTCTGTCCTCTGGCGGAGTAGTCTTGGCATTTAATAATGTGATCCCAAATGATGGGTACCTGCCCCTTGCATTGTAATCAGGAATCAGAATGAGAATCAGTTTTATTACCACTAATTTATAAGATGTGAAAATTGTCATTGTGTGGCGATAGGACAGTGCAAAGACATTAATGAGGTATACCCACTCTGACGTGCTGGTTCATGGTACTGCCACAATGAGGTTGGCAGAGCCACTTCAGATTCCATCAGGGTGGCCTCCAACTTGATGGCATGAGCATCAATTTTTCTAACTTCCAGTAATTAAGACTATAAGACATATGAGCAGATTTAGGCCATTTGGCCCATTGTGTTCCCTCTATCATTCCATCATGACTGATTTATTATCCCTCTCAACGCTATTCATCTGTTTTCTCCCTGTAAGCTTTGATGCCCTGATTAAACAAGAACCTATCAAACTCTGCCTTAAGTATGTGCAATGACTTGGCCTGCACAGCCATCTGTGGCAATGAATTCCACAGATTCACCAACCTCTGTCTCAAGAAATTTTTCTTCATCTCTCAGTTCTGAGGCTGTGACTCCTTCACTGTAGCAAACATCCTCTCCATCTAGGCCTTTCAACCTATGGTAGGTTTCAATGAGATCCCCCTTCATTCTTTTAAACTCCAGCGAGTACAGGCTCCGAGCCACCAAAACTCCTCATTCTGTATGTCAACCCTTTCATTTCTGGGATCATTCTCATGATCCTCCTTTGAATCTTCTCCAATGCCTGTACATTGGTTCTTAGATGAAGGACCCAAAACTGCTCACAATACTCCAAGTGCAGTTTTACCAAAGCCTCAGCGTTACATCCTTGCTTCTGTATTCTAGTCCTCTCGAAATGAATGCTAGAATTGGATTTGCCTTCCTCACCTCTGGCTCAACCTGCAAGTTCCTTTGTGCCACTGATTTTTGAAATTTCTCCCTATTTAGAAAACAGTTCACAACTTTATTTCTGGCAGTCTGCTAGTGTCTTCCACAGTGAAGACTGATGCAAAATACTTATTAAGTTCATCAGCTCTACCTCACTAGTGGTCTGATATCCACTCTTGTCTCTCTTTTACTCTTTATATATCTGAAGAAATGTTTTGTATCCTCTTTTATATTACTTGACCAGCTTACCTTCATATTTCATCTTTTCTCTCCATATGGCTTTTTTAGTTGCCTTCTGTTGGTTTTTAAAAGCTTCCCAATCTAACTTCTCACTAATTTTTGTTATATTGTATTCTCTCCCTATTGCTTTTATGCTGTCTTTGACTTCCCTTGTCAGCAATGGTTGCCACATTCCCTGGTTAGAATACTTCCTCAGCTTTGGGATGTACCTTTCCCGCGCCTTCCAAATTTCCCCCAGAAACACCAGCCAGCCTTTACTGTTAAACATATAACCATATAACAATCACAGCACAGAAACAGGCCATCTCGGCCCTCCTAGTCCGCGCCGAACTCTTAATCCCACCTACCTGCACTCAGCCCATAACCCTCCACTCCTTTCCTGTCCATATACCTATCCAATTTTACCTTAAATGACACAACTGAACTGGCCTCTACTACTTCTACAGGAAGCTCGTTCCACACAGCTATCACTCTCTGAGTAAAGAAATACCCTCTTGTGTTTCCCTTAAACTTTTGCCCCCTAACTCTCAAATCATGTCCTCTCGTTCTGCCGTCATCCCTGCTAATGTCCCCTTCCAATCATTTTTGGACAGTTCCTCATGTGGCTATAGTACCTTGTACTCCACTGTAATACTGACGCATCTGACTTTAGCTTCTCTTTCGAATTGCAGGTTGAATTCGATCATATTATGATCACAGCCTCCTAAGGGTTCCTTTACCTTAAGCTCACTAATCAGGTCTGGGTTATTATGTAACACCCAATCCATAATAGCCATTCTGCTAGTGGGCTCAGCCACAAGCTGCTCTAAAAGCCATCTCAAAGGCATTCTACAGACACTCTCTCTTGAGATCCAGAACCAACCTGTTTTTCCCAATTTTCTTGCATATTGAAATCCCCCATGATTACCCCAGCATTTACCATTTTACATGCCTTTTCTATTTCACATCTGGCTACTGTTTGAAGGCCTTTTTATAACTCCCAGAGTCTTTTATCCCTTGCAGTTTCTTAATTCTACCTGCAGGAATTCTACATCTTCTGATCATATGTTACCTCTTTCTAAGGATTTGATTTCATGTTTACCAACAGAGCCACCCCACTCTCTCTGCATACCTGCGGTCCTTTTGATACAAAGTGTATCCTTGGACATTAAGCTCCTAACTATGATTTTCTTTCAGCCACAACCCATTGATGACCACTACATCATACCTGCCAGTCACTAACTGTGCTACAAGTTTATCCACCTCAGTCTGTATACTGTGTGCTTGCAGATATAACACCTTCAGTCCTGTATTCATCACTCTTTTGATGTTAGCCCCCTGTACATTTTAACATCCCACTGACTGCAATTTTGCCCTATCATCTGTCTGTCCTTCCTCCCAGTCACACTACATGCTACATTTAGTTGTATGTCAACTGCCCCAGCTTCTGCCCTATCACTTTGGTCCCACCCCCCCTGTCAAATTTGTTTAAATCCTCTCCAACAACTCTAGCAAACCTGCCCACAAAGATATTGGTCCCCTTTGGGTCCGGGTGTAACCTGTCCTTTTTGTACAGGTCATACCTTCTCCAGAGGAGATCCCAATGATCTAGAAATCTGAAACCCTTCGCCATGCACCTGTTCCACAGCAATGCATTTTTCTGCCAAATAATCCTATTCTTACCTCACTGGCACATGGCACAGACAGCAATCTAGAGATTACTACCCTGGAGGTCCTGATTTTCAGCTTTTTACCCAGTTCTCTAAAATCTCTCTTCAGGACCTCCTCACTTTGCCTACCTATGTCATTGGTACAATATGCACCACAACTTCTGGCAGTTTACCCTCTCTGATGATTCAGGATACCCCTGGCTCTTTTACCTGGGATGCAACATACCATCCGGGTGCCTCTTTCACGTTCACAGAATCTCGTGTTGATTCCTCTAACTATGGAATCCCTTATCACTACTGCACTCCTCCTCCTTCTGAGCCATGGAGGCTTGGTTCTAGAGACCTGGTCACTGAGGCTTCTCCTTGGTAGGTCATTCCCCCTACCCCTGCCTCAAACTGTATCCAAAGTGGTGTGTGTTGAGGGGAACGGGACTGGTCACAGGGGCACTCTGCATTGGCTGCCTATTTATTCCCTTTCCCTCTTCTGACAGTCCTCTCGCGCTAATTTCAGCCTGCCGGTTTCTCCCTGTCCCCCTCCCCCTTCTCTCTTTTTACATTCTCTATTCTGGCTCTCTAGTTACCCCCTCTCTTCTCCTCACCTGCCCATCACCTCCCCCTGGTGCCCCTACACCTTCCTTTTCTCTCCTCACCCACTCTCCTCTCCTGTAAAATTCTTTCTTCTTCAGCCCTTTACCTTTTCCATGAATCACCTTGCAGCTTCTCACTTCATCGCCCCCTCCCCACCCTCCTTGGTCTCACCTATCACCTACTGGCTTGTACTCCTCTCCCTGCCTCACCATCTTATTCTGGCCTCTTCCCCCTTCCTCTCCACTCCTGATGAAGGGTCTCGGCCTGAAACATTGACTGTTTATTCGTTTCCATAGAAGCTGCCTGACCTGCTGAGTTCCCCCAGCATTTAGCGTGTGTTGCTAAAACTTACAAAATCAAATCCATAGTAATCCAAAAGAAATGGGTACATGGACTGTTCAGAAATCTGATGGTGGAGGGGCAGGAGTTGTTGTGGAATCATTAACTGTTGGTCTTCAGGCTCTTGTACCTCCCCCAGTTCACAGACTTGGCTCTACTACTTCCTCTGACAGCTTGTTTCATATACGCACCACCCTCTGCATGAAGAAGTTTCCCCTCAGGTCCCTTTCAAATTGGTCCCCTTACTCACCTTAAGCCAGTGTCCCTTGCCCTGCGTTCATTCTCCCTATGCCCCTCGTGATTTTATACACCTCTGTAAAATCTTTGAGGAATAACTTTCCAGCCTGTCCAGCATCTTTTACAACTCAGGCCCTCGAATACTGGCAGCGTTCTCTGTTACAGGACTATAGAGTGATGAAATGGGCTCCTGACCTCGCAGTCTACTTTGCCGTGACCTTCCACCTCATTGCCTGCCTGCACTGCACATTCTTTGTAGTTGTGACAATTCATTCTGCGTTCTGTTATTGTTCTCCCTCAATGCACCGTTATAATGAATTTATCGTGTGGGTGGTATGCAAGACGGGTTTTTCACAGTACGTGACAATTATAAACCACAGTAGCGGAATGGTTCGTGTAATGCTCTACAGTGCCTGCAAAATGGCTGCTGCCTTTGTACGTTCTCCCTGTTGCCATATAGTTTTCCTTTGGCTGTTCTGATTTCTTCCAATATTCCAAAACTGTACAGATTGGAAGGTTATTTGTTCACATGGGTAAAACTGGGCGGCACGGGCTCGTTGGGCTGGAAGTGTCGGCGACCTCCAGATAAGAAAATAATTCATTAAACTGATAGTAATAAACCATCTTTGCACTCTTACGAGCTTGATGACATCTTCCTTAAAGAGCGTTTGCTCAACTTTTCTGTTCGCCCCCTCCCCACATTGCGTCCCATCCTGCAAACCACCTTTCCTAAAGACCCCTTTCGGAAAGTGCTATAGGCCTTAAAACAAAAAACAAAAAACCTCGTGGCGTCATAAAAGTTTCTTCCCCACAGGCAGTTAATCTGATCAACTATTCCAGCTACCCCCCCATCCCCTCTATCTATTACCTCAGTCACAGCACTGCACTGTAAACATTATAAACCACTTTTTATAATGCTGTTTATCATTGTAAATGCATAATGGCATTTATGTATTTATGAACATTTTATTCCATATCTGTAGTTTAACCTCTAACTTGATTCTTTATAATTTATAACTTTATAACTTTATTCTTTGTGTTTGTTGGAAGTTGTTGGTTTTTGTTGTATGCCTGGCCCTGACCACTACACAACAGCAAATTCCTAATTTATGTAAACGTACATGGTGAATGGTTGATCTTTGATTATTTTATACAAATATATAAGGTATCTATGCCCACCGACCCATCTATGAACCCTTGAAGTCTGCAATTCAATGGTGGAGGAGACCCAATGGGCTTAATGGCCTAATTCTGTTCTTATGTCTTGTAAGAAGACCAAAATCCAGAGGAGCAGAACTAGGCCATTCAGCCCACCGAGTCTGCTCCACCATTCCATCATGGCTGATTTATTATCCCTCTCAACCCCATTCTCCTGCCTTCTTCCTGTAACCTTTGACGCCCTGACAAATCAAGAACCTATCAACCTCACTTTTAAGTACACTCAATGACTTGGCCTCCCTCTAGCTAAAGAAATGCCTCCTCATCTCTGTTCTAAATGGATGTCTCTCTATTCTAAAGCTGTGCCCTCTGGTCCTAGGCACCCCCCCCCCCACCCCTTCACTATAGGAAACAGCCTCTCCATGTCCACTTTATCTAGGCCTTTCAATATTCAATAGGTATCAATGAGATCCCCCTTTTTGCTGCTTTCCACACTTCTAACTTGTTTCATCCGCAGCAAAGGCTAGTTCTCAACAAATTGTAGTTTTGTAAGGGTAGTTGCAAAGTATTAATTCCATGCATAAGTCACTGTTTGAGACTTACTGACTCATGGATTCCAGTACGATTGACAGGGGTATTTGCCAATCATGTCCAAGCTGGATAGGAATAATAGTGCCCTAATGTAACACTGGGGATGTGCCAACCAGTATTGAACAGGAAGGTTTCCATTAGCACAGCATGAAAGCAGACCAGCCACTCTAGAAAGCAATGGCATGGATGCAAGAGTGAATGAAAGCAACAGAAATTTAAAATCTGAGTGATTTATTAAACAATTTACACTATTGTATACATCATCACAACCCAGGGCACACCCTTTTCTCATTGCTACCATCAAGGAGGAGGTACAGGAGCCTGATAGAGGCATACAAAATTATGTGGGGTATAGGCAGGGTAAATGCAAGCAGACTTTTTTCCCTCTGAGGTCAGACGTCATGGGTTAAGGGTGAAAGGTGAAACGTTTAAGGGGAATATGAGGGGAAACTTCTTCACTCAGAGGGTCGTGAGAGTGTGGAATGAGCTGCAAGTGTAAGTGGTGTATGCAAGCCTGATTTCAATGTTTAAATAAAGTTTGGATAGGTACACGGATGGGAGGGTTATGCAGGACTATGGTCTTGGTGCAGGAGTAGGTAGTTTAAACGATTCGGCATGGACTAGATGGGCTGAAGGGCCTGTTTCTGTGCTGGACTTTTCTATGACTCTATGATGACCCACAGTCTATGTTTTAGCTACTTCCCCTTCACAATCAGTTTACTAAATGGTTCATGAACACATGAACTCTACCTCATTATTTGGTTCTTGTTTGCACTACTTGTTTATTCATTTAAATATATTTCTTATTGTAAATTATAGTAATTATTATGTGCTACTGCCATAAAACAACAAACTTCATGACATATGTTAGTGATATATAAACCTGATTGTGTGTCTTACTTTGATCATAATTACTCTCAACTCTATACTCCTACAAGTAACTATAAAATAACATATAAAAGTGAGTAAAGTGTATTTAAAGTTCCATGTCTATAGGAGGGAGGTCGGAAAGGGGCTTGTTTTGTTTTGGTGTCTTGTTTTTTTGTTGTTGCTATTGCTTCTTGGGTTCTTGCTAGCATGGTTCGGCAGGGTTTAAACTAATTTGCAAGGGGGATGGGACCTGGAGCGATAGAGCAGTGAAAGAAGTGCATGGAGTAAAGCCAGATCTAACATATAGAGAGGCTTTGAGGAAAGAGCAGCAGAATAAAAGGTATAAAGGTAGTAAGGTAGAAGGGCTAAAGTGTGTGTACTTCAATGCAAGAAGCGTCAGGAACAAAGGTGATGAACTGAGAGCTTGGATACATACATGGAATTATGATGTAGTGGCAATTACAGAGACTTGGCTGGCACCAGGGCAGGAATGGATTCTCAATATTCCTGGATTTCAGTGCTTTAAAAGGGATAGAGAGGGGGGAAAAGGGGCGGAGGGGCGGCATTACTGGTCAGGGAAACTATTACAGCTGCAGAAAGGGTGGGTAATGTAGCAGGTTTCTCTTTTGAGTCAGTATGGGTGAAGGTCAGGAACAGGAAGGGAGCAGTTACTCTACAGGGGGTATTCTATAGGCCCCTTGGTAGCAGCAGAGATACCGAGGAGCAGATTGGGAGGCAGATTTTGGAAAGGTGCAAAAATAACAGGGTTGTTATCATCGGTGACTTTAACTTCCCTAATATTGATTGGCACTTGATTAGTTCCAAGGGTTTAGATGGGGCAGAGTTTGTTAAGTGTGTCCAAGATGGATTCCTGTCACAGTGTGTTGATAGGCCGACCAGGGGGAATGCCATACTAGATCTGGTTTTAGGTAATGAACCAGGTCAGGTCACAGATCTGTCAGTGGGTGTACATCTGGGGGACAGTGATCACCGCTCCCTGACCTTTAGCATTATCATGGAAAAGGATAGAATCAGAGAGGACAGGAAAATTTTTAATTGGGGAAGGGCAAATTATGAGGTTATAAGGCTAGAACTTGCAGGTGTGATTTGGGGGATGCTTTTGCAGGGAAATGTACTATGGATATGTGGTCGATGTTTAAGGATCTTTTGCAGGATGGTGGGGATAAATTTGTCCTGGTGAGGAAGATAAAGAATAGTAGGATGAAGGAACCATGGGTGACAAGTGAAGTGGAAAATCTAGTCAGGTGGAAGAAGGCAACGTACATGAGGGTTAGGAAGCAAGGATCAGATGGGTCTATTGAGGAATATAGGGTAGCAGGAAAGTTGCTTAAGAAGGGGCTGAGAAGAGCACGAAGGGGGCATGAGAAGGCCTTGGCAAGTAGGGTAAAGGAAAACCCCAAGGCATTCTTCAATTAGGTGAAGAAGAAAAGGATGACGGGAGTGAAGGTAGGACTGATTAGAGATAAAAGTGGGAAGATGTGCCTGGAGGCTGTGGAAGAGAGCGAGGTCCTCAATGAATACTTCTCTTCGGTATTCACCACTGAGAGGGAACTTGATGACAGTGAGGACAATGAGTGAGGTTGATGTTCTGGAGCATGTTGATATTAAGGTGTTGGAGGTGTTGGAGTTGTTAAAATACATTAGGATGGATAAGTCCCCAGGGCCTGACGGAATATTCCTCAGGCTGCTCCACGAGGCAAGGGAAGAGATTGCTGAACCTCTGGCTAGGATTTTTATGTCCCGTTGTCCATGGGAATGGTACCGGAGGATTGGAGGGAGGCGAATGTCGTCCCCTTGTTCAAAAAAGGTAGTAGGGATAGTCCAGGTAATTATAGAACAGTGAGCCTTACGTCTGTGGTGGAAAAACTGTTGGAAAAGATTCTTAGAGATAGGATCTATGGGCATTTAGAGAATCATGGTCTGATCAGGGACAGTCCGCATGGCTTTGTTTGGCTTGAGGGATGACTTTCAGTAGATCGCAGCAAGGTAGTTGCTCTGCTACTTACAAAACCCTGAGCCTGGATTAGGTCGTCTGCGAATATTTTAGCACCGGGTTCCCCACGAACATTCGGTGTGGTAAACAGGTTTAGAGGCGGCGCCCATCTGTCCGTGCTCCAGGCCAGTAGCAATGGCACTTCTCGCCGGCCACGTGAGACCAACCAGTGATCCCTGGTGCGAGGGTATCACTGTGTTTAGGCGACTGATGACCTTGTGTGTGTTCAAGTTCAACAGTGGGTGTGACAGGGAATGAGGAAAGGTGCAGTTGACTCATATTGTTTCATATTGCCAAATCATATCATTTCCTCGCAGCCCGATAGCACATATTTTGTGACCCAGTACCGGTCCACAGCCCAGTGGCTGGGGACCACTGCAGTAGGCTGCAAAGCTGCTAGGCCTTAGTATCCCAGAAGGCATTGCCTCAGGATGATTGCCATCTCAACAAACAACAAATTCCCAGGCAAATTTCGAGATTGGAATTTGATCTCCTGATACGTTTTGTCATATCTATCAATTGTTCCACCTTTATTTGTAATTTATGGCATAAATCTCTTGATTAAATTTACTACCTTGCATCTAATCTGGTCCAGACAGATCAGAAATCTCTTCCAGCATCACCCTCTAGATTTTTCTCCTGTTTCAGTCATTTTGTCTGTCTATTCTTCTTTTCTCTCTTGTACTAATTACAAGAGGTCAACGTCAAATGATTCTCTGAACTAGTTAGTATATAATGTCCGGTCTAAATCCACAGGGGATTATTCCCCCAAGCTGATGGTAGAATGATCTGGAATATTTTAATAAACTCAAAAAATCCAATTAAAATGGGTAAACCCAATGCATTCATCCTCATTGCTGGTCTGACAATCCCACAGCACTCAGAAATTAATCTGCTGTTTACTAATGTGACTGCGAGGCTGTTTAATATTGTGTTTTACAGGAATCAGAGGAAGCTCTCTTGCTCTCTGTAGCTGTTGTGCATTTAATATTTCAGTAATATTATAAATATATTGTTTGATAAATCATTCTTTGTTGTTTTCGTAATGCATTGTGGGTTTTGTATAAAAGTATGTAAATGGCATACGTTACTATGCCTTTATGTCATATTGTACATGCGCATCTTGCTTAAAGTAAAAATGAAACTAAGACAAGTTCTCCTGGGTTCCCATCTTTTGTGCTTTCAATTAGTTTGATGTTTTGGAATTACAAAACATTAGTTGTGGCTACAATAGCAACATTCTGGAGATATATAGATAGATCTATCGAGAGAAAGGGCCTGGTGGGTTATGGGCTTTGCACGGGCAACTGGGAGGTTGCTATGGAATCAGATTTATTGTTATTAACATATGGCATGAGATTTGTTGTTGTGTGGCAGCAGTTCAGTGTAAGAAAAAATTGCTATAAGCCACAGTAAGGATGGAGTTGGGCCAAAAGGCCTGTTTCCTTGCTGCATGTCTCTGTATGATTTACCAAAAGACTGGTCTTATGTGTAGGAGACCTGACCTATTTGTCCTCCAACAGAATCTATGGTCGATAGTGGAAAATCGAGCTGTAGACTGCAGGAAGATATCAGCTTCGATTCCACTGGCTATATTTCTGCCTGCCCATCTGTGAGGATCTAATACTTACAAATTTGAGATAATGAATCGCTGGCCCAAACGAGGTGAAGAAAGACATGATGATTAATAGGATTTTAACAAGTGTGAAGAATCTTGAGAGTTCATGCCCCCAGATCTCAGCAGTTTAAGTTGATAAGGTAGGTAAGATAATTAGTCGGGGTGTCAAAGATTATGGGGAGAAGGTAGGAGAATGGGGTTGAGACGGAAAATAAATCAGCAATGATCAAATGGTAAAGCAGACATGATGAGCAGAATTTAATCCACAGCTAAAATACAGTGTATAGGCCTGGTGACCTCAATACAAGAAGAACGTGACAGTACTAGAGATTTACTAGTATATTCCCAGAGCTGCATAATGTTTTATATATGAAGAAAGATTGGACAGGCTTTGGAGAAACTCCTTTGCAATGTGTGAGTTATGAGTCAAAGTGAATCGGGAGGGTCTATTTCTCTTATAGCAACAATCACAAAAAGTTATTAAAAAAATTTTGCAGCATCGTTGAGAGTTGATTTTGAACAATCACTGGTGGATGTCTGGAATTCGCTATAACAGTGATGGAAATAGAAATCTCAGTACTTTTAAAAAAGAACTTGGATGAATAATTGGTGTGTCATAATCAAGGCCAAGAGGTGGGAAGTGGATTTAGTCTGGAACAAATTTACCTCCATCCACATTTTTTTCCCTGTCTGCTTCCACCAGCCTCTTATTCCCAGCTCTGTTACTCCCTCTGTCTCCATCTACCCATCGTCCTTCACCCCTCCTCAGTCCACCCATCACTTGCTGGTTTCTGCTTCACCCTTCCCTCTATCCTCTTTATGCTGGCCAGCTTCACTCTCCGCTCTCAGTCCTCGTGCAGTCTTGACCCGAGGTGTCAACAATTCCTTACTCTCTTTGCCTGAGTTAAGAGAGTAAAGTTGTTTTGTTTCTTATCCCATCCTCAGCAGTGTTTTGTTCCTCACACTTTCTCAGATGGTATGGAAAAGACAGGCCAATCCACCTCCCATATTGTGACCCAATATATCCTTGAATCCTTTCCGTCCAAGCATGGACTTTACAAGTTAGTCATTGTCTATTGAATCTTGATTCACCTCTCTGGTGTATAAAGAGTATAAAGAAATATATTTTTATTAAATATTTTCTTTCCTTGTTTTTCCTATTAAAATACATCTCTTTCTTCATCTCAGGGTTAATTCATCTACCATGCATTGGCCTATTTCACCTAAAGTAATACAGGCTCAACTTGTCGGTGCTGACCAAGGTGCCCAGCATTAGTCCCATTTGCTCACATTTGGCCTTTATCCCTGTAAACATTTCCTGTCCATGCGCGTCTGCAGAGTAATACTGCTACAAAATAATCTGTGGTTAAAGATCATTCGGAATGGTGTGGCCAGACTCCATTCCAGCTTAGGTCAGATGAAGAAGATTAGTGACATAGATAGATATTTGTGACAACCTTGTTATTTCATTACCGAGACTACTATTTGGGTTTTGAAAAAGTAGATTTATTTAATCCACGTTTTTTAAGTTTTGTTATCGCACCTCTCTGAACTGTCTTCTCCGGCAGCTTGTTCAATCTACTCACAATCCTCTGTTTGAGAAAATTTCCTCTCCGATCCCCTTTAGTACTTCCCTCTGTCTCTGACCTCTAGTTTTTGATTCTCTTTCCCTGGGAAAAAATTGTGTGTATTCACCCTTTCCATGCCCCTCATGACTTTATACACCTCTGTCTCCTACGTTCCAAAGTTCCAAGTCCTGATCTGCTCGACCCCTCCCTAGAGCTCAGGCCCTCCTCTCCTGGTAACATTCTCCTAAAATGTTCTTTGCACTCTTTCCATCCTGGTGACTCTTTTCCTATAGTGGGGGTGACCAATACACGAAGTGTGCTAATGTCTTGTACAATTCAAGGTTCAAGGATGAAAGATCAGCCCAATTCTACAGTTACATGGGTTAGAAGTTCGCTGCTGGTGTTGGTCAGAGCACGAAATGCAGCTAAGTACAACCTTCAACAACTATAAAGAGTAAAGAACTACATAAGAACTAAAGTTCAGGTTAAAGTACAGATGTGGAATAAAATGTGCATAAATACCAGAATGGATAGTGATAATAGTGCAAGCACTTGAGTCAAGTGGATGTTCTCCCAAGGGATTATTCCCTCATGGAGAATCCTACTGGATGACTTTGTTTAATGTGAGGAGGTTGATGCACGGGCAGCCACCACACGGTCCTTGACAGATCAGGGTCAGAATCCCGAGGCGTTGAGTGCAAGGTGACTGGTGACCCTTCACTGCTGTCGTCTCCTTCAGCCTTCACTGCCGATATGGTGCGTCCTCATCTTCTGCCAGCTCCTCCGTTCAGGTCTTGCTTGAATCACTCTTTGTCTGCAATCTCCCCTCTGACCTTACCGCCCTGGGTGACCCTACCAGGAGCTAAACTCCAGGCGGTATTTCAGGCCTCTCTACTCTGGTAAGCTGACCATTCTCAGAGAATATACCAACATATATATATAGGTAATGTAAACAGCATTATAAAAAAGTGGTTTAAAATGTTTACAGTGCAGTGACTGTGGTAATAGATGGGGTGGGGGTGAGGGTGGTTGATCAGATTAATTGCAGTGAGGAAGAAGCTTTGAAAATGGTGTGAAGTTTAAGATGGAGTGCAACATAATGACTCAACTCCTGTACTCAGTGCCCTTACCAGTGAAGGCCAGCATTCCAAACACCTTCTTCAGACTAGGGATAGAAAATGGAAACCATCTCCTCAGGCAAGGCATCCTGTGAAGGAATAAATGACAAATCATCTCTTCCAGGATGCCTTTGGGATCTGATCCTGGCATATCTCCCCATCTACAGTGGATTGGGTTCGACAGACTTCCTAATATAAGACCACAAGACACAGGAGCAGAATTAGGCCATTTGGCCCATTGAGTCTGCTCCACCATTTCATCATGGCTAACCCAATTTTCTTCTCAGCCCCAATCTCCTGCCTTTTTCCCATCTCCCTTTGCGAATCTAACAACCTCTGCCTTAAATATACATAAAGTCTTGCCTGGGCAAAGAATTCCACAGAATCACCACTCTCTGACTAAATAAATTTCTCCTCATTTCTATTCTAAAACTATGCCCCTCTATTCTGAGGCTAGGTCCTCTGGTCTTAGACTCTCCCACCATAGGAAATGTCCTCTCCACATCCATTCTATCCACTCTTTCACCACTTGATAGGTTTCAATGAGATCACCCCTCATTCTTCTGAATTCTAGTGATCCAGCCATCAAACACTCTTCATATGACAAGCCGTTCAATCCTGGAACCATTTTCATGAAACTCCTTTGAACCCTCTCCAGTTTCAGTGCATCCTTTCTAAGATATGGGGCCCAAAGCAGCTCACAATGCTCACTGTGCTTTATAAAGTTTCAACATTACATCCTTGATTATGTATTTTTGTCCTGTTGAATATGGGGTAGAGTGCAGGAGAATGCTGTTTAACACGGTGGATTTCATGACTTGTTTTGATACCCATGGCATTTCCCTGGACACTAGGGGAATGATGCTGGTAAAGGGAGCCCTTTCTTGAGATTATACAGTGGCATTCACTGCCCGGTCCTGCTAAGATTTTCCAAAGCCCCTCATGATGAGCTGCAGTGGTGAAGGAGATTGATGCCAGGGTTTGTGATACAATCTGCCCTGAGTCAGCTCCTGTGGCTGGAGAGATGAAATTAAATTTAATTACCTACACAATGCATGTGCTGACTTTTAATTTCCAGTCCAGCTCCTTTGGAGATTCACGTTGAGTGCTTTTGTCAGCCTGAGACACATCTGTTCCTTGAGCCCAAGCAGGAGCAAACAGACAAAGACGGGGGCTTCCTAGAAGTTCCAGTCCAGGACACCCACCCCTGTGAAGTGGTCTTAATTGCCCAGTGTGTTACCATTCTGATCAGCACATTCCCTCTTCAACTGTGTTGCATTAAGCAATTTATTAACCTGTCTATTTTACCACAGCACAGGGAATTAATGTGAATTGGAGTTGATCAGTTCTAAAAATAACACATCTTCGTCTGCCCTGGAGAAATGGCCTGGATTACATCCAACCATCCCTGGAGTCGAACCCATCTCACTCTGAAATAATACACTCCGCACGGAGTCTCAGCTGACGGCTATTTCAAATTATGTCCTATTTATAATTCTCAAAAGCAGACACCAGTGTTAACGGGGCATCAAGGCGTCAGAATCTTGGACGAGTAGGCTTCTGTGAGAGTTTAGGTTGCCTCTGTGATCACTGCTGAATTAGCCCGTCTCCAGGGGTTCTGATTCCACAGGGTCATAGAACACTACAGCTCAGAAGCAGGCCCTTCGGCCCATTCAGTCCATGCCAAACTGTTAATCTTGCTTAGTAGTATACCCCTCCATACCCTTCCTATCCACGTACCTATCCAAACTTCTCTTAAGTGTTACAATTGAACCTGCACCCACCACTTCCTCTGGCAGCTCGTTCCACACTCACACCACCCTTTGAGTGAAGAGGTTCCTCTTAAGTAATTTATTTTCACCCCTGACCCATGACCTCTAATTCTATTCTCGCCCTGTCTCAGTGAAAAAAGCTTGCTTGCATTTACCTTATCTGGATGGATGGACGGCTGGTTCTTTGCTTGCGAAGATCAGGAAGGAGCTCCATGTCTGTAGGACTTTTCTTCACGCCTGCGCTGTGTAGGGTTATAGTGCGGATCCGTGTGCGCGGTCAGGTTCCACTCTTCAGGCTGGGGGATGTTCCATGGCGAGTTGGACAGTGGCTGCAACTGCAAGGCTGTAGGTTGAGTATCAGTGTTTTCCCTCCTCTCACACAGACTGCCCAGCAAGGCTCACCAGTCCCAACAACCCGGGTTTGGAATCGGAGTTGTCCTTCTCCTAGGCTGGCTGCCAGCGGAGGCTGATGAGCCCTGACTACCCGCTCAGTTACACTGCCAGACACTCGGTCATGCTGTGACATAGCAAACTCAGCAAGAACAGGGACGGCATTGCTATGGACACGTAGGAGAGGCCATATGTGAGTGACATCATGCATGACAAGCCAAACGGTGGTCCTGTGGTGATTGCTATACCTGGAACAGAGAGACTATGGAAGATGCTTCACCTTCCTTACGTGAGCAGGACTTTCAGCCCAGGACTCACTGTCCCCTTACCCCTCATACCCTATTTATACCCCTCATAACTTTATATACCCCTTTCAAAGCTCCCCTCATTCTCCAACACTCCAGGGTACAAAGTCCTAGCCTGCCCAACCTCAGGTCCTGAAGTCCTGGTAACATCCTGGTAAATTTTAGGATGTGGTGTCTATCCACAGGCAAGTCCAGCCTCGAAGAAATTCTCTTTGGACTGCGTGCATAAGGATTATCTTGGATTGCCACCAATAAATACTCCTTTGATCTTATTTCTGCAGGGATTTTCCTGAATTCAGGATGTCTCTTGAGTAGTTTCATGAAGTAGAGGGTTTGTTGTACTTTAAAAAACATGGCAGCCAATCTGTGCAAAGAAAGCTCCCACATCCACTGGATGGCTATTTGGTACACCTACACACTTGCTCATCAATGGAAGTATCTAATCAGCCAAACATGTGGCAGCAACTCAATGCATAAAAGCAGGCAGACATGGTCAAGATTCAGGAACAGTTTCTTCCCCTCTGCCATCCGATTCCTAAATGGACATTGAAGCTTTTGACACTACCTCACTTTTTAAAAAATGTTTTGCACTATTTTTAATTTATTCAATATACGTAATTGATTTACTTGTTTATATTATTGTTTTATTTAATTTATTATTTTTTTTCTCTCTGCTAGATTATGTTTTGCATTGAAATGCGGCTGCAAACAAATTTCACATCACCTGCTGGTGATAAACCTGCTTCTGATTCTGATAACATGAGAAGCTGGGATGTGATAGGTGAAAGGCTAAAGAAAAAGACAAGGACAGTCAGCCATTGATGAAAGGGAAGGAGGAAGTGATGGGCAGGTGAGGAGAAGAGAAGAAAGTGAGAGAGGAGCCGGAATGGGGAATGGAAAAAGAGATAGAAATTACCAGAATGCCATCAGTTTGGAGACTGCCTAGATGTAATATGAGGTGTTTCTCCTCCAGCCTGAGAGTGGCCACGAACTGACAAGTTGGAATGTGAATGGGGTGTTGATTGAAGTGGGTGGCTACTGGGTGGTCTCACCTTCCGTGCTGTGGCAGACAAAGCGGAGGTGCCCTACAGAGTTATTGTGAGATAAAACATGGAAACACCGAATAGTCACCAATCATCAGTCACACATTTACACTAATGCTACATTAATCCCAATTTATGATCCTCACATCCCCATAAACTCCCCCAGCCAAGTTCCCACCACTCATCTACACACAGAGCATCCGTTTACAACCGACAATGAGCCCACCAACCTGAACCTATCACCCACCTGCCTGTTTATAAACCCAAATCTAAGGAAGGATTTGCTGGCATTGGAGAGGGCCCAGATGAGGTTTATTAGAGTTTTCCGGGAATGAAATGGGTGATGTACAATACGAAGAGTGTCTGATGGCTCTGGGTCTGTACTCATTGGAGTTCAGAAGAATGGGGGGAGATCTCAGCGAAATGCCTTGAATATTGAAAGACCTAGATGGAGTGATTGTGGAGAGGATGCTTCCTATACTGGGGGAGTCTAGGAGCTTAGGACATTTCCTCAGATGTCTCTTTAGAATGGAGATGAGGTGGAAATTATTTAGCTGAGGGTGGTGAATCTGTGGAATTCATTGCCACAGACAGCTGTGGAGGCCAAGTCATTTGGTATGTTTAAAGCAGAGGTTGATATGTTCTTGATTAGTAAGGGCGTCAAAGGTTATGGGGAGGAGGCAGGAGAACGCTGTTGAGAAGAATAATAAACCAGCCATGATGGAATGGTGGAGTAGACTCAATGGGCCAAATGGCCTCATTCTGGTCTCATGGACACTAATGTGTAAGTTACCAGTGCGGTAGATTGTGAGGTTCAATGAACTATTAGAACGTTGTCAGTGCGGTAGATTGTGAGGTTCAATGAACTATTAGAACGTTGCCAGTGCGGTAGATTGTGAGGTTAAATGAACTATTAGAACGTTGCCAGTGAGGTAGATTGTGAGGTTCAATGAACTATTAGAACGTTGCCAGTGCGGTAGATTGTGAGGTTAAATGAACTATTAGAACGTTGCCAGTGCGGTAGATTGTGAGGTTAAGTGAACATCTTCTTGTACATCTTCTTCATCTAATCATTCAATAGTCTGATAATAGAACGTTGTCAGTGCGGTAGATTGTGAGGTTAAATGAACGTCTTCTCGTACTTGGGAATCGTTCAATGAACTATTAGAACGTTGTCAGTGCGATAGATTGTGAGGTTCAATGAACTATTAGAACGTTGCCAGTGCGGTAGATTGTGAGGTTAAATGAACGTCTTCTTGTACTTGGGAATCGTTCAATGAACTATTAGAACGTTGCCAGTGCGGTAGATTGTGAGGTTCAATGAACTATTAGAACGTTGCCAGTGAGGTAGATTGTGAGGTAAAGTGAACTATTAGAACGTTGCCAGTGCGGTAGATTGTGAGGTTCAATGAACGTTTTCTCGTACTTGGGAATCATTCAATAGTCTGATAATAGAACGTTACCAGGACTCAAGGGCTTGAGTTCTAAGGAAATGTTGGGCAGGCTGGGACTTCATCCTTGGAATGTAGGAGAGATTTTATAGAGGTGTATAAAAACAGGAGTGACATAGATGGGATGAATAAACAGTAGTTTTTTTCCCCCAGGGAACATAAATCAAAACTAGAAGGCACAAGTTTAAGGTGAGAAGGGAAATATTTGAAAAAGAGGTCATACGGAGCTGCTGTTCTAGCAGCTTGTTCCAAGTACCCACATTTTAAGGAAAATTGAACAGGTACATGGATCAGAAATATCCAGAAGGAAATTGGAATAGTTTTGTTGGTTAGCATGGATGAGTTGGGCTGAAGGGCCTGCTTCCATTCTCTGTGATTCTAACTCACCTGTCATGCCTTCAGTGAGCAGACTCCCCTTCCATTCACAAAAGCTTCCCTCCAATAATAGCAACCCCCCAGCTGCCACTCTGTAATGTGCACCCATTCGTTCTGGGAACTCCACCTCCTTCCCTGACGTTTGTGTTCCTTGTGGAATTTAAAACAAAAACCATGATCCTCCCTGACACCACCGGTTGCTGTGTAAATGCTACTATTGAACAGATAGTTCGAAAAGTTGTGTTACTTAAGCAAGTAGTCAGTTTGTTAAAACCAGAATAAATTTACTTGGCCATGTTAATTTATGAACCATTAAAATTCCAACATGAAACATTCAAAAATAAAAAAAATTAAGCTATCTTTTCTTTTGCAAGTTACGTTGAGAAGCATTTCTAACATTTAATCCTTTAGTTGTTATTCTCTCGGTTTTTGTTTCTTCTTTCTAAATTGTCAACCTTGAAGGTTTGTTCTGGAGCCAATGGGGATTAAAGATTCAAGATTCAAGATTAAAAAGATTTAACCAAAGATTTAACAAAAAGGCACTTTTTAGAGAGGCATTATTTATCTGTTCAGTAGATCAAGACCAGGTTTATTGTCATTCAACCATATGCCACAGTACAGCGCCACACCAGCGTACCGGTTAGCACAAAGCTACCACAGCTCGGGAACTCGGGGTTCAGAGTCCAATTCCAGCACAATCTGCGAGGAGCTTGTACGTCCTCCCCATGAAACGTGTGGGTTTCCTCCAGGTGCTCCCGTTTCCAAATATGCACAGGTTAGTAGGTTAATTGATCATTGTAAGTTGTCCTGTGATAAACTTAATGTTAAATTGGGAGGTGACTGGGTGGTACATCTTGTTGGGCCAGAAGGGCTGTATCTCTAAATAAATAAACAAACAAACTTATTAATTAAGAACAAATAGATAGATAAATAAATACATTCATTAATAGATAGACAAATAAATACACATGCATACATGTAAACAAATCATTGTTCTTCTGGGGCCAAGTTGCAAGGCACCACACACACACACACACACACACACACACCCACACACACACACACACACACACACCACACACACACACACACACACACACCACACACACACACACACACACACACACACACACACACACACACACACACACACACACACACACACACACACACACACACACTCACATATAGAGTCACAAAATAATATCAGCACAAGTCCCTGAGTGGCATGGCCTGAAGATTGACAGTGCGAGATGTATGTTTATGGAAGGCAGTGCACTATTATCGTAAAACAAGCAGTCGTATAAATGTGTGAAACCGCAGCAATAGAGGATGAAAAGTGGCCAGCGCAGGATGAGAGAGTGTCTGCGAGTTGGGGAGTGTGTGTTGGGGGTGTGATGGGTGGCAGAGCATTCAGACATGTTAAAAATAAGTGGGCTTCCACCCATTGTTACAAGACTGTCTAACAGATCAGCTCATCTCCCTATCTACCTTGCGATGGTCATTGCACCTTGCTGTCCACCTGCATTGCTCTCTAACATTATTTTCTGTGTTCTATTGGTCTTTTGCCTTTTGTACTTCCATGATATAGTTATGTGTGCAATAATCAGCCTGTAGGGTACGCAAACAAAAGATTTTCTCTGTGTCTCAGTACATGTGGCAATAATAAACCAATCATCAATTTGGAAAATGTTGGGTCCCCAGTTGGCTCATTGGATGAGCAAGATAACGTGGGGGTGGTGCCTGGGAGACAAGAGGTCATGTGATTATTTCTCCAGGATGACAAATTAGAGTTGGCAAATCTCCCTGGTTGCCGGCTTGCTAATCCACAGCGTGAACTATATTCTGAAAGCTTTTAGATCATCAGATACAGCAAGTAAATCCCTGCATGAAACAGGAGTCCAGAGCACAGGGGCAGGATCTTCAACCCATGATATCTATGCTGAATTAAACTAATTTGGAGAAAAGGAGGATGAAAGTTGACTTGATAAGGGATGTACAAACTGATGAGTCAGAGATAGAGGAGACAGCCAGAGGCTTTTTCCCAGGGCAGAGATGGTGAATACAAGAGGGCATCATTTTAAGGTGATTGGAGGATAGTGGGGATGTCAGAGATAGGGTTTTTTTTTATAAACACTGAGACTGGTATGTACATGAAACACCCTGCCAACACTGGTGGTAGAGGTAGATACATTAGGGGCATTTAAGAACCTCTTAACATTTAAGACACGTGGATAAAAGAAAACTAGAAGACAATGTGGGAGGAAAGGGTTATCTTGGTCCTGGAGTAAGTTAAACAGTCAGCATAACCTCCTGGACTGAAGGACCTCTGCTATGTTCTGTGCTAATTCTCTTCTGCCCACGCATCCCTCCAGTTTCAGATTCCTATCTAACAGCCTCGTATCTGCTTCCACCAACAACCCAGGCACGCAGCACTCAGTGTAAGAGAACTCAGTTCACACATCTCTGCCACACACTCCCCTTCTCAATTAATGTACTTGGTTTTTCTCCCCTAGGATAAAGATGCTGACTGCTTACCCTCTCATTATTTTATACGCTTCTATCAGGTCTCCATCCCTCCAGAGAAAACAATCCAAGTTTGTCCAACCTCTCATCATAGCTCATAATCTTTCATCCAGGCAACAGCCTTGTAAACCTCTTCTATGCCCTCTCCAAAGCCTCGACTCCAGCCTGTAATGGGGTCCAAAATCCAGACAGTGCGATTGTCGCATCATTACACCTTTGAGTTTTGCGGGAATTTCTGTTTTCATGTTACATGAAGTGGATGTCCCAGAAAGGATGCAAAGGAGTTTTACAGGGATATCACCAGGACTGGAAACTGCTTGCTCTGGAGAAAGACTGGATAGACTGGGTGGCTTTCTCCGGAACAGCGCAGGCTGAGAGGAGACGTAAAATGATAGATTAGTTAGGAAGGACATACCTGCACATCTCTTTGCAGAGACTTCAAAAGCCTAGGGGTATTAGTGTAACTTGGTAGAAAAATTAAATTCTGTCTGAACGAGGAAAGCAAGTATAGCAAGCTGCTGGCAGAACTGAGTGAGTCAAACAGCAGCTGTGGGAGGAAAGAGATTGTTGGTTTTTTTTGGCCGTAAACATGCATCAGAACGCTAGTAAATCATACTCTGTTAACGTCATGTCAAGGAGGTGACCAAAGAGAAAACTATGAGCTAGAATGAGATTAAAGATGCACTGTTGTAATGAATTGATCTGTCTGGGCAATATGCTTGAGAGGTGTTTCACTGTATCTGTGTTAATAAAAAATCAAAATTAAATTTATTACCCAAGTACATATGTGTTACCGTGTATTACCTCGAGATTCATTTTCTTGTAGGCATCTACAGGAAAATAAAGAAATACAACAGAATATGAGAATCTATACAGAAATAAAGACTGAGAAGCAGGTGTGTCTGAATGCATACAATAACCCTGAACTTTTAAAACTGGAAACTAAATATAAAATAAAAAGAGTTAAAAAGCCAGATTGAATTAAACAATGGTCTAAACTTTGAACTATGTGAGTATAGGGAAGTACAGAATTCTGATTAAAGCAAGACTCCTTTTTCAGTCTGATTGTGGGCGAGCCAAGCACTGAACTCAACCTGGGGATTACATATAAATTTATTTAGTTTGAGGGAACATTTACAGAATGCAGTTTGGTAGTTTAGTCAGTCATTACAAGTTACCCCTAATGTGAAGCTGAGTGGGTTTGGGGGGAGACCCTTCATCAGGACCCTCCACAGATGCGGCCTGATGTGCTGAGTTGCTCCAGCATTTTGTGTGTGTTCAGCACCTGCAGAATCTCTTGCGTTCACACCTTGTTTCCTTGACTATTTCAAGATCCAAGATTATTTATTGTTATTCTTCATGACACAAGTGAAAAGCAGAATGAAATGCTTGGTGCTCCGGATCCGATGCAGTATAAAAAACACAATAATAATAAAGCAATGACATAAATAGATAGATAGCTTCTCGGCGTTATGTCCATAAAATGATGATAAGCACAAGAGAGTCTGTACATAAGGTGACTGATAGGAAATGATAAAGTAGTGGTGATTGTGGGTGTGGAGGGGTGGGTTAGTGGGTGGAGGTGTGATGGCTTGGAAAAAGAAAATGTTTTTGAGTCTGGTGGCCTTGCTGCCGTGCGAAGTGTTGGCGTTACCACTTTCTGATTCTGTAGGTATGGATGAGGTTCCAGGAGTCGTTGTCCACCCATTGTTTCCTGATCTGATTACCTAATAAATCTACAGATTCAAATGCTGTTTTAGCTGTTGTATTCAGATGCTGACTCAGCAATGCTGGGAGCCTTTTAGATGAATCTAGCCAAGTGGTTATCTGCTCAGTGACATCAGACTCCTGCAGCTTGCTGGTCTGAGTCACTCATCTCATTTCTCTTTATTTCACTTTCTTAGCAGCATGGAAGCACTTTGTGTTCCTGCTTATCTCCGTCCAGTAGCTGTCTCTAATCTTCACACTCTCCTCTCCCAACCCTGCTCCATCTGCCTCTCCATAACTTTCTCTCTCTCCATCTCTCATTCACCTACCACTGTCTCCCAACTCCACCACCACTCCCCTCCGCTACCTGGCACTACCTGCCTGTCATCGTACACCCCTCCGCAGTCCACTGGTCACCTAAGACTTCTTCCTTGATGTTGCACAGTTAGTCCAATTGCTTTACAGTGCCAGCTGTAAGATCAGGGTTCAATTCCTGCTGTTGTCAGTAAGGAGTTTCTCCCCGTGACTGGGTGGATTTCCTCCGGATGCTATATTCTCCTTTCTAATTCCAAAGATTTGTGGGTTAGAGTTGGTGAGTTGTGGGCATGCTCTGTTGCCATCAGAAGCATGGTGAGACCTATGGGCTGCCCAGACACATTTAGACACATTTCCCTGTGCTGTATGGTTCCATGTACAGGTGGTAAATAAAAGCTAAACTTTTCTCACCATCCCCCTTCTCCTCATTATACCGCCATCTCCCCTCTTCATTCTGAGTCCTACCACCCTACGGGAGGCTCATTCCCGGTTTAGGCCCAGTTCCCCTCTATCAAATCCTGATAGGCCTGGCTCCACTCTACATGAGGTTCATTCCTGGGATAGGCCCAGCTCCCCACTATCAAATCCTGACAGACCTGGCTCCACTCTACGTGAGGTTCATTCCTGGGATAGGCCCAGCTCCCCACTATCAAATCCTGACAGACCTGGCTCCACTCTACGTGAGGTTCATTCCTGGGATAGGCCCAGCTCCCCTCTATCAAATCCTGATAGGCCTGGCTCCAATCTAGAAGAGGCTCAGGCGGTTAGATATTGAATAGAACACAGAAAAGTAGCAGCACAGTACAGGTCTTTCAGCCCACAATATTGAGCTGGCTTTTAAACCTACTCTGAAATCAATCTGACCCTTTACATAGCCCTTCACTTTTCCATCATCCATCTAAGATGATAGATAAATGTGACTATCTAAGAGTCTCTTAAATATCCTGTCTCCACTATCATCCCTAGCAGGTTGTTCCATGCATCTCTGTATA
This sequence comes from Hypanus sabinus, assembly GCF_030144855.1. Taxonomy (NCBI): domain Eukaryota; kingdom Metazoa; phylum Chordata; class Chondrichthyes; order Myliobatiformes; family Dasyatidae; genus Hypanus; species Hypanus sabinus. Next base: position 31,465,238 of record NC_082734.1, read on the forward strand.
AAACCCTCCTTTGACATCTCCTCCAATCACCTTATAGTTATGCCCCCTTTTTGCCCTGAGATAAAGTTGTCGGCTATATGTCTCTATGCCTCTCTACACTTCCGTCAAGTCATCTCTCACCCTCCTTGCTCACTCGACTTTTCCTCCTGAGACACGCTTTCTAATCCAGGCAGCATCCTGGTAAATCTCTTCTGCATTTTCTTTAAAGCTTCCACATCCTTCCTCTAAAGAGGCGACCAGAACTTAACACAATATTCCGAGTTTTTGACCATTGTTTTACGTACACTTTGGAGACGAGAAGAATGAGAGATGACTTTGTTGAGATCCTAAGGAGGAATGACAGGTTGGTGTTGAGATATTTCCACAAGTTGGAAGAGTCTCTGATGATGGGATATTGTTGCAAGATAAAGCAGTGGTTGATTAAAACTGAAATGCATAGGAATTTCTTCTCACAAAGTGATCAAGGTTGGGAACTCTACACCCTGGAGGGCTGTGAATGCTGAATTGTTAGCTAGTAATTGGATTATGATCGCCTCCAGTACTGTGGAAAACTTGGTTTTGCTTGCCATCCAGACAGATTATTTCAAAACCCAACTATTTCAGGTTAGTACAAAGAGCAAGAGCAGAAAGCAGAATATAGTGTTATTGTTACAGAGAAAGAGTAGTGCAGATAGACAATAAAATGCAAGGTCATGATGAGGTCAATTATGAGATCAAGAGTTCATGTTTATTGCACAAGAGGTCCATTCAGGAATCTTATAGCATGGGGACAGAAGTTGTCGTGTAGCCCTGCAGCACAGAAACAGGCCCTTTGGCCCATCTAGTCCATGCCAAATGTATTCTGCCTTGTCCCATTGACATGCACCTGGACCAAAGCCATAGCTCTCTTAAAGAAGTTTAGATAAGTACATGTCCTCTAGTCTAAAGCTAGAGGGCACAATTTCAAGGTGAGAGATTTAAAGGGGAAAAGAGGGCAAGTTTTTTTTTCACACAGATGGTGCTGGGAATGTGGAACGAGCTACTAGAAGTCAGTACAATTGAAATGTTTAAAATGCATTTAGTTAAGCGCATAGTTAGGAAGGGTGCTATGTGTTTTCAAGCTTTTGTATCTTTTGTTTGATAGAAGGTGGGAGAAGAGAGAAGGCCCAAGGTAAGAGCAGACTTTGTGTTATATTTGACTATGTTGGTTGCTTTCCCAACAGGCCAGGAAGTGTAGATAGAGTCCGCCCAGAGGAGGGTGGTTTTCATGATGAACCGAACTGCATCCACAATTCTCTGCAATTTCTATGGTCTCAAGCAAAAGTATCTTTAGTGGAAGGAGATGGATATTTGCAAGCTCAGAGAATTGAGACCAATATGGAATCGGCAGAGAGAAAGAACTGAGGCCTTGGAGAAGATCAGCCTATTGAGTGAGGGAGCAGCGCTACGGGTTTGAGTGTCTGCACCTATCTTCATGTTGGTTCTTGTGTTCTTTCTTATGATGCAGACCATGTCCGAAACTCTCTGAGTTAGAAGTCTGTAACTTCGAGGCTCCCTTAAGAGTTTTGATGATAGTATTCAGTGAGAAAGTGACAGAGTTGAAGATTTTTGGCCGAGATGTTAAACTGAGGCCCATTGCATTCTCTGTAGTGAGGTTGCCAAAGATCATCAGATAGGTGAGTAAGGCAGACAGCCCTGCTGAATAGGGACAATATTTATTCCTCAAAGAACAACTGGGGTTACTGGTTTTATATACAGAGTTTATAAGGAGACATTCAATAGGCTTGTTTTTTTTGACCTGGAGCATAAGAGGCCGAGGGGCGCCCTTATAGAAGAATTTAAAATCACGAGGGGCTCAGTTGGGACTGATAATCACAGTCATTTCCTCTGTGTAGGGGAGTCTAAAACTAGAGGGCACTATTTTAAGGTGAAGGATTTAAAGGGGCAAAGAGGGCAAGTGTTTTTTTCACACAGAGGGTGCTGGGAATGTAGAACAAGCTGCCAGAGGTGAGTACAATTGAAGAGTTTAAGATAGATTTAGTTAAGTACATAGTCAGGGATGGTGTAGGGGGATAGCGGTGAAATGCAACTAGCTCAGATGGGCAACTTGGTCAGCATGAATGAGTTGGGCCGAAGGGAGAGTTTCTGAGCTGTATAACTCTCATCATAGCACAACTTTGATGGAGTTTGCTGGCCACAGTGGGAAATTACTTAATTACTTTAAGGTGACACACACCTTCCAGTCTGTACACAGTTTGGAGAGATTGTGAGGGATGGAGATGGAAGTGGGTGGACAAGGGTGACGGTGTTGGAGATCAAGGGAGAGAAGAGAATACGTACACAACGCTGGAAGAACTCAGCAAGTCAGGCAACATCCGTGAGAAAAGAGTTGCCAACGTTTTGGGCCGAGACCCTTCATCAGGAATGGGGGGGGGGGGGAGAGGGCTGAAGCCCAGTAATAGAGATAAGGGAGGTGGTAGGGCCTAGAGGCGCCAGATGGAAAACCAATCAGAGGAAAGATAAAGGGGGAGGGGGAGGGGATAAGCATGAAAGAACAATAGAGATAAAGAAGCAGAAAGTTGAAAGGGGACAGAGGCAGAGAGGGACCTGAGATAGGGAAAGGGAGAGGGGGAGGGAATTACCCGAAATTGGAGAATTCAGTGTTCATACCACCAGGCTGGAAGCTACCCAGACGGTAGATGAGGTGTTGCTCCACCAACCTGAGTTTGGCCTCATCATGGCAGTAGAGGAGGCCATGTATGGACATATCTAGATGGGAATAGGAGGCAGAGTTGAAGTGGGTGGCAACCAGGAGGTTCTGTCTATTGCACCTATTCTAGGTGTTCGATGAAGTGGTCCCCCAATCTATGTCGGGTCTTGCCAATGTAGAGGAGGCCGCACCGGGAGCACCGGATGCAATAGACAACTCCAGCAGACTCGCATGTGAAGGACCTGGGGCCTGGAATGGTGGTAAGGGGGGAGGTTTTGGGACAGGTGTAGAATTTGCGCTTGCAGGGAGGCTTATAGTATATTTTTCTGAATTTACACAAAGGTATAACAAGTGTCAAATTGGAGTTTATTGTCATCTGCGCAAGTACATGTACGCACAAATGCACTGAAAAAATTACTTGCAGTCTCATCATATAAGTAGCATTAAAACAACATAAATCTTTCCAAGAAACGACACTATTGAAACAAAAATAAAGTCAATTCTAGCGTAAAGTGATCAGTGTTGCCAAACTGTCAGGATTAGGGTCAGTTCTGATGAAGGGTCTCACCCTGAACCATTAGCACATCTCAGTGGATGTTGCCTGACCTGCTGAGTTCCTCCAGCATTTGTGTGTGTTGCTCTGAATTTCCAGCATCTGTGGAAACTCTTGTGTTTATGATTAGGGTTGTGTTGGTTTGTTGAAGAATTGAATGGTTGAAAGGAATTAGCTATTGTTGAATCTGGTGGTGTGGATTCAGGCTTCTGTATCTCCTGCCCCATGGTATCTGTGAAAAAAATGGCATGGTCTTGATGTTGGGGATCTTTAATCATGGATGTTGCCTTTTTGAGGTTGCTACCCTTGCAGATGATGACCTGCTCTTTGCCACATTACTCTTTATGGGAGCTTGCTGTCCACAAATTGACTGCTGCACTTTATACAATAAGACAGTGGTTTCCAAATTACTTCATGTTTGGTCCTGAAAGGAACGTGAAAGATGGGGTATAAATGAAAATCTTTCATTACTCTTCAGTCCCAGTCCATACAGAAACACAAGATCAGAGTGGTCTTAGTATTGTGATTAGGGTTGTGACGGTTGGTTCAGGAACTGAATAGTTGGAGAGAAGTCAGTGTTGCTGAACCTGGTGGTTAGGGACATCAAGCTTCTGTACCTCATGCAAAATGGCAGCTGTGAGAAAATGGCATGGCTTAGATGGTGGGGCTCTTTGATAATGGATGTTGTCTTCTTGAGGGAGCATTTCCTGGAGGTACAAACGATAGTGGGGAGCGATGTTCTCCATTCCTGACATCCACCAAATCAAAGAATGTGAGACTCAATAGACAATAATAAAAAGAAGCATTCTCACCCAACCTGCTGGACAGGTGAGTTTGGAGATAATAATGAACTTCTGCAAAACATTGGAATCCTTCTGAGAATTCCCTGGCTGCTTTCACAACTTTTTTATGTGGTACCTTTAACATTGTGGAGCATCCCACGGCATTTACTGTTATCTCTCTCGCTTACACATATGCCAGATGTTCATTTGCTCTGCCTTCAAGGATAATTAATTATTAGCGACAGCCTCTCGTATTTCTTCCCCCGGATTCAATTTTCTTTTACTTATTTGTGAGATTGCTTTTTAATTAATTTTTTTAAAATGTTTGGGCATTTGTTCTCCTTTTCCCTTTTTGCGTTTGAAATGTATTCTGATAGCCATTTCTTCATTTCAGTTATTATACTGCCCTATCACTCAACTAGAGAGTACGAGAGCCTCTTTCTCCCTCTTTACCCCCCTCCCCTTCTCTTCCTCTGTCTGACTCCCTTTCTCTCTTGCTTTCCTTCATCTCTCTCCCTCTCTACCCTCCCCATCTCCTCCTCTTGCTCACTCTCTTTCTCTTTTTCTCCTTTTTCTACTCTCCCCTTTTCTCTCTCTTGCTCTCTCTTTCTCCTCTTCTCTCCCACTTTCCCCTCAACCCCAACTCTCTCTCTTCTCTCCCCAACTTTTCTGTCTCCCTCTTTTTCTCTCTCTACACTCTCTCAGTCTCTCTTGCTCTCTTTTCTCTCCTCCTCTTTCTCTCTCTCTGGTGGCTTGCCACAGCAGCATCGTGGTAAGTGCAATGGTTGGATTCCCGCTGTCTTTAAGGAGTTTGCATGTTCCCCCTGTGACCTCTGGGTGCTCTGGTTTCCTCCTGCTTTCCAAAGATGTACAGTTCGGGTTAGAGTAACTTCTAGTAATTTGTTATTCCTGCACTGTACTGCTGCCACGGAATAACAAGAGTCATGACTGATGTCAGCGATAATGAATGTGATTCTCACAAGTAAAGAATTTATCAATCTCAGCCTTAAATACCCAATGACTTGGCTTAAACAGCCCTCAGTATCAATGAATTCCACAAGATTAAGCACCCTCTGGCTGAAGAAATCCCTCCTTATCTCAGTTTTAAAGAATTTCCCTTTATTCTAAGGCTGTGCCCTCAGATCCTAGACTCTCCAACTAATTGAAGCATCTTGTCCATTTCCACTCTATCCAGGCCTTTCGATATTTGGTAGATTTGAATGAGATCCCCTCTCATTCTAATGAACTCCAGCAGGTACATGCCAAAGGCATTGAAAACACCTCACAAGTTAACCCTTTCACTCCTGGGATCGTTCTTGTGAACCTCCTCTGGACCCTCACCAATACCAGCTTTACTTGGGTATGAGGACCAAACTTGCATATAATATTCCAAATGCAGTTTAACCAACGTGTTGCCAAATCTCAGCGATATATCCTTACTTTTATATTCTAGTCCTCTCAAAATGAATGCAAACATTGCATTGCCCCCCCCCTCTTACTTTGGATGCATTTCTGTTAGAGTCATAGAGTACTACAGGGTAGGAACTGGCCATTCGTCCCATCTAGTCCATGCTGAACTGTTATTCTGCCTAGTCCATCATACCCCTCCCATTCAAATACATCCAAACTTCTATTAAATGTTGAAATCAAGCCCTGCGTCCACCACTTCCACTGGCAGCTCATTTCACTCTCACAGCACCCTCTGAGTGAAGAAGTTCTGCCTTAGGCTCCCCTTAAATATTTCATCTAATGCTTAAGTTCAGGAATTGTAAAAATAATAATCAGAGGGGGAAAATGCTTTTTCATCCATATTAATGAACCACACCAGTGCCTTTTGGCCTTTTAAGCCCCATGGGAGGGACAAACATGATGATGGACATGCCGACTGACCAGTAACAAGTTCACAAAGGTTAGGGGCGGGTGTGTGTTAACACTGCTGGAAAAATGACCAGTTGAAATCTTATTGGAAGATCGTGGAATGTCAAAAATAAATGTTCAAGGTGTGCGCTTGGACAAGGAATCCATGTTTTTGCCGTCGGTACACTCCCAGTTCAAAGGGTCTGGATCCTTCTTCAGTGAATGCCAGCAATGTTTTGGGGTCAAAGTGATCCAGAATACCTGGGAGGAGATCAGAGTCAAACCCGGATCCTGACGAGCAAGGAGCGGTGGTGAGCATTTTGCTTCAGTCCGTGAGCACCTCCTTCCCTGCTCCTTCAGCGAATTCTGTAGCTGGCCATTGTAGCTCTACTTTAGGTAGGTTTATGGCCATTTATGTTTCTTACAGTAAATTCCTCGTTCTGTTTGTTTGACTTTTGGCCAACTAACCTTCACTTCCTGCTCAGTGAATGAGCTGACAACATCATGATGGATTAAAAGTCGGTTGATTTTATGAAGTAATGCATTGCTCACAGTATAGTCCATGTGTGAAATGGTGGGCGACTGCACCCGACCTGTTTCTGCTGCCTCAACGCTGGTAGTGTTTCTGTGATTTCCAGTGAATGCCCGCAAGAGAATGAATACCAGGTAACATATACAAACTTTGAACTTTGATCTGAAAATGGACCTTTGCCCTCAACTGTCTATTCAAAGATGCCACTTTTAGCCCAGCTGTATTGGTATTGGTATTGTCACAATAACAGTGAAAAGCCGATGCAGACAAACACATTGTTTTGAGCTAGAATAAGGTAAGGTATAGCAAGGCAGAACAAAATTTAGGTTAAATGTCGTGGGCTGTACTGTGTTATGTTCTACATTCTATAATGTTAAAGCTACCAAAAAAGACAGTGCATGTAAACGACAAAGTGCAAGATCATAATGAGTAAATTGTGAGGCCAAGAGTCCATCTTATCATCCGTTCAAGAGTCTGATAGCAGTGGGGTAGAAGCTGTTCTTGAGCCTGGTGCGATGTGCTTTCAGACTTTTCTACTTTCTGCCCTACGTGAGAGAGAATGTTTGGGGCGGGTGGTGTCTTTGATTGCACTGTATACTTTACTGAGGCAGTGAGAAGTGTGGACAGAGCCCATGGAGGGGAGGCTGGTTCCCCTGATGTGGTGGGCTGTGTCCACAACTCTCCGCAGTTTCTTGTCGTCATGGCCAGACCAAGCCGTGATGCCTGCAGACGGAATGCTTCCTCTGGTGCACTGAGAGAAATAGGTAAGGGCAACAGTGGTCACCAGGTAGGTCCTGAAGAGGGGAGAGAACTCAGAAAGGATAGGTACCGTGTGGAACTTTGAGGGTCTCGTCTTGGCCAACGTTCAGAGTTTAGCCACATTACTGATGACCTCCATCTTGTTATCATGCAGACATGCCCAAATTAACTGGCACTCTTGATAATCAAACGACTAGAGTTCCTAGCAGAAAATCAAAGTGTCTGAATGGCTGCCTCTGCTTAATGATGAGGTGTTTATACAACAGTTTTCATCACTTCAAGTCATTCCAAGATAACTGACAAATCACGAGGGCGCGGGCTTTTCTCTTTGGAGCAAGGGAGGATGAGAGGTGACTTGATGGAGGAATAGAAGATGAAAAGAGACATGTATGCAATGGACAGCCACTTTTTCCCTGGATGGCAATGACTAATACAAGAGGGCATACTTTTAAGGTGATTGGAAGAAAGTATAGGGGGATGTCAGAGGTAGATTTTTTTGCACTGAAATTGGCAGGTACTGTTGCTAGGGATGGTGGTAAAGGCAGATACATTAGGGATATCTAAGAAACTCTTAGATAGGCACAAGGATGATAGAGAAATGGAGAGCTATGCAGGAGGAGAGTGTTAGATTGATTGTGGAGTAGGTTAAAAGGTCAGTATAACATTGTGGGCTGAAGATCCTGTAACGTTCTATGAGGTTCTGTGGAAATTGAAAAAGTGCACTTCTGAAAATCTGAAATAATATTACAGAATGCTGAAATACTCAGTTAGTCAGGCAGCATCTGTGGAGAGAAACTATAACAGTCAGTGCCTGAAGACATTCAGGTGTGGGTTAAAAAGTGGTGAGCAATATTCAGATCATAAATGTGCCAGGCAATAACCACTTCCAGCCAGAGAATAACCACCTCCTTTTGAGTCTGAGAGTCTGGGCCAGGGACTGGAGATTGGAGGCCCGATGTCTGTGAGTTCAGTTCAGGGACTGGAGGTTGTAGGGCTGATATCTGTGTCTGGGCCAGGGACTGGAGGTGGTAGGCCAGATGTCTGCGACTGTGAGAGTCCAGGTCAGGGACCAGAGATTGGAGACCCGATGTCTGTGAGTCCAGGTCAGGGACTGGAGATTGGAGGCCCGATGTCTGTGAGTTCAGTTCAGGGACTGGAGGTTGTAGGGCTGATATCTGTGTCTGGGCCAGGGACTGGAGGTGGTAGGCCAGATGTCTGCGAGTGTGAGAGTCCAGGTCAGGGACCGGAGATTGGAGACCCGATGTCTGTGAGTCCAGGTCAGGGACTGGAGTTCTGTGAGTCTGGAAGCCTGGGTCAAGGGCTGGAGGATGAAGGCTCTGTGTCTGTGTGTCTAAGCCAGTCACTGGAGGCTTGGATGACTGATGTCTGTGAGTGTGAGAATCCAGGCCAAAGGCTGGGGGCTTAGAGCCAGCCTGTACTGTGCTTGGAGGCCTGTCTGTGTGAGTGAGTGGGTGAGAGGGTGGCAAAGAGACTTGTTTTTCTGCTGTTGTTCTTACTGTTGCTTGTATTGTTCTGCTGAACACTGTGGGCATGTTATGTTGGCACTGGAATGTGTGGTGACACTTGCGGGCTGCCTCCAGCACATCCTTAAGTGTGTTGGTTGTTAACACAAATGGCACACTTCACTGTATGTTTCAATGAATGTGTGAAAAATTAAAACTAAATCTGAAAATGAATCTGATTCAACATCACCGAGATCCCTGCCATTGACATCTGAGCTGAACCAGAAGTTCAGCTGAAGCAATAATGTAAGTACAGAGATCAGGTCAGGTCCCCTGCCATGAGTGACTCACCCCCTGACACTCCAGGCCTTCCCATGTCAGGAGCATGATAGAATTTCCTCCAGATGTACAGACGACTCGAGATCATGGAGCTCGACAAGCTCTGTGGTGTTTCTGTATCAATTGGTATGTAAACTTCAATCCCCAGGGAGGGGAAAGGCTAGAGAAAGTGCCCAGCCCATCACAAGCAAAACCCTCCCCCCCACCATTGAGCAAATCTACAAGGAGCACTGTCACGGAAAGCAGCATCCGTCATCAAGGACCATCTTCACCCAGGCTATGCTCTCTCTTGCTACTACCATCAGGAAGGAGGTCCAGGAGTCTCAGGCCCCACAGGTTCAGGAACAGTTATTACCCTTCAACCATCAGGCTCCTGAACCAGTATGGATAACTTTTCTCACCCCTACACTGAACTGATTCTATGAAGTACAGACTCACTTTCAATGACTCTTTACAACTCATGTTAGAACCATAGAACATTACAGCACAGGAACAGGCCCTTTGGCCCTTCTTGGCTGTGCCAAACCGTTTTTCTGCCTAGTCCCACTGACCTGCACCTGGACCATATCCCTCCATACCCCTCTCATCCATGTACCTGTCCAAGTTTTTCTCAAGTGTTAAAAGTGAGCTTGCATTTACCACTTAATCTGACAGTTCATTCCACACTCCCACCACTCTCTGTGTGAAGAAGCCCCCCCCCAATATTCCCTTTAAACTTTTCCCCCTTCAACCTTAACCCATGTCCTCTGGTTTTTTTCTCTCCTTGCCTCAGTGGGAAAAGCCTGCTTGCATTCACTCTATCTATACCCATCATAATTTTATATACCTCTATCAAATCTCCCCTCATTCTTCTACGCTCCAGGGAATAAAGTCCTAACCTATTCAACCTTTCTCGGTAACTCAGTTTCTCAAGTCCTGGCAACATCCTTGTAAACCTTCTCTGCACTCTTTCAACCTTATTAATATCCTTCCTGTAATTAGGTGACCAAAACTGCTCACAATACTCCAAATTCGGTCTCACCAATTTCTTATACAACCTCACCATTACGTTCCAACTCTTATACTCAATACTTTGATTTATAAAGGCCAATGTACCAAAAACTCTCTACCACTCTATCTATCTGTGACGCCACTTTTAGGGAATTATGTATCTGTATTCCCAGATCCCTCTGTTCTACTGCATTCCTCACTGTCCTACCATTTACTTTGTATGTGCTACCTTGGTTTTTTCTTCCAAAGTGCAATACCTCACACTTGTCCGCATTAAACTCCATCTGCCATTTTTCAGCCCATTTTTCCAGTTGGTCCAGATCCCTCTGCAAGCTTTGAAAACCTTCCTCACTGTCCACTACACCTCCAATCTTTGTATCATCAGCAAATTTACTGATCCAATTTACCACATTATCATCCAGATCATTGATATAAATGACAAATAACAGTGGACCCAGCACTGATCCCTGTGGCACACCACTAGTCACAGGTCCCCACTCAGAGAAGCAATCCTCCACTACCACTAGGAAATCTGCAGATGCTGGAAATTCAAGCAACACACACAAAATGCTGGTGGAACGCAGCAGGCCAGGCAGCATCTATAGGAAGAAGCACAGTCGACATTTCGGGGCGAGACCCTTCATCAGGACTAACTGAAAGGAAAGAGACTTGAAAGTAGGAGTGGGAGGGGGAAATGCAAAATGATAGGAGAAGACCAGAGGGGGTGGAGTGAAGCTTCAAGTTTCAAATCTTTCGCATCACATGTGTGTGAGGGCATCAAATTTCCTTGCCATTAATGAATGGATCTTTTTATTATCTCCATGAACAACTCTGTCTTAAAAAATTCTACATCATTTAATTATTGTAAATATAATGCTGCTGTAATAAATGGAGGGCAAGAACCAAGTATGTAAATCACCCATACGTTTCCCTCTAGTTCCTTCCTCACCTCATCCCATGGTCCCGTGTCCTCTCCTACCAGAATCAATCTTCGTCAGCCCTTTGTCAGTTCCACTGATCACCTCCTAGCTTTGTACACCATCTCTCCCCCTCCCTCTCTGGCCTCTCTCCCCCCACCCCCGCACACATGGATCCATCTATCACCCACCAGCTCTTGATCCACATGCTCCCTTTGCTCTTTTATATTGGCCCATATCCCCTCTCTCTAACCAAAACTGATCAAGGATCTTGATCTGAAACATTGACTATTCCTTTCCCTCCATAGATGGTGCCTGATATGCTGAGGTCCTCCAGCGTTTTCCATGGAATGCAATGTAAAGCTGAAGTTGAATTTAGTGTCATGCACACAGGTTCAATGAAAACAATTGCGATCACAATTTACAGTTTTTTTTTATCAATTCAGGATTATTGTTGAACTTACCCTCAGAGAGCACCTGATTCAGTACCTCCTGTACCCAGTAAAGTGGCCTCTGAGTGTACGTTCATGGTCTTCTGCTGCTGTAGCCCATCCACTTCAAGGTTCAGTGTGTTGTGCATTCAGTGATGCTCTTCTGCACACCACTGTTGTAATGCATGGTTATGTGAGTTACAGTCACCTTCCTGTCAGTTTGAACCAGTCTGGCCGTTCTCCTCTGGCCTCTGTCATTAATAAGACATTTTCACCCAGAGAACTGCTGCTCTAACTTAAACCCATCACCTCTATTGGGACACAAGCCATCAAAAGTAGCTTGCCAGAATCCTGCAGGTGTAGCCTATCTTCTTGGTGTAGCCTTCCTCTCCCAGGGATAAGGTCTCTGGAGCCCCTTTTAGCTTTTCTGCATCTCAGGTTGTTTACAGAATAGGGTTGCTAACTCCATACCCAACCCTTCTACTTTTGCTTGGGGTTGTCCATGGCAGCGTTCAATTGCCACTCACAGGATGTTGTTTTCTCTGTAAGCTCTAGAGACTATTGTGTGTGGAAATCCCAGGGGATCAGTAGTTTCTGAGATACTCATTCACTCTTTCTGGTACCAACAATCACTCCATGATCAAAGTCACTGAGGTCACATTCCATCCCCATTCTGACGTTTGGTCTGAACAACAACTGAACCTCTTGACCACGTCTGCGTGCTTTTATGCATTGAGTTGCTGTCATGTGATTGGCTGATTAGACATTTGCATCAATGAGCAGGTGTACAGGTGTGCCTAATAAAGTGGCCACTTGGTGTTTGTGATGCAATATGCCTGTGACGTAGACATGGGATCATATAGGTTCACCCATAATCCCGAGACAGCGTTAGGATTTGAGTTCATGTCTCTAGATCCAATAAGGAATTCAAAAACCGCTTTAATTTTCAGGAAGGTGGGTTGATGGAGGAGTGGAGGGTTTACTTAGCACTGTCTTCCAAAACAATGGAGGTGTCAGTGTTGAAAGGAACGTGGACCAATGACACCAGCCTGAGGCTCGATGTTTTACTCCGGTGGGTCAAAGACAGACAGTATCTTATGGACTGATGGAAGGTGTCACAGCACAAGATGCACTGAAAGCTATGGGGGGGCATGGAACAAAGTGTTTTCGTTTCCTTTGGCTGTTCATTGGCTGGAAATCCACAACAAAAGTGATTAATGACCATTTTTAGATGATGACAAGTAACTGATCTTTCTTTAAAACCATCTCCGATTCACCAGTCACAGTTCTCCCAAACTTAGCCTCAGGATTATTGTTCAACATTCAAAGTAAATTTATTATCAAGGCATACATATGTCAACTACTATACTGAGATTCATTTTCTACGAAAGAAAGTTAACTGTGCAAATAACAAACAATTAATAAATAAAACTGCAAACATGAGCTGTAGAGCCTTTGAAAGTGAGTCCATAGGTTGTGGAATCAGTTCAGAGTTGAAGTGAGTGAAGTTATCCATGCTGGTTCAGGAGCTCAATGGTTGAAGGGTAATAACTGTTCCTGAACCTGGAGGTGTGGGACCTAATGCTCCTATACCTCCTTCCCAATGACAGCAACGAGAAATGAGCATGGCCTGGATGGTGGTGATCCTTGATGATGGAGGCAGCTTTCTTGTGGAGGCGCTCCTTGTAGATGTGCTCAATGGTGGAGAGGCTTTTCCTGTGATGGAGTGGGCTGTATTCTTAAGCCCCTACTTGGGCATAGGCCATCAATGGTAGCTCAGCAGAGTCCTTTGTGCTTTGTCTTCCATGTTGTCTCCAGGTGCAGAATATCTTCTTGGCGTGTCCTTTGTGCTTTGTCTTCCATGTTGTCTCCAGGTGCAGAATATCTTCTTGGCGTGTCCTTCCTCTCCCAGGGATGTCCCATGTCCAGTCCTCCTTTTGTATCTGGATTTGGGCTGCTCGTGGCAGAGTTGGACTGGGCCTTGTCCACTGATTTTTTACATTCATGGTCACCGGTGTTTCCACACCAGGCCATGATGAAACCAGTCAGGGTGCATCTATAGAACCTGTGTTGCCTTCTTGCTTCTAACTCTGTCCCCTTTATGGTGAAACATCACACTTCTCTGGGTTGCTGAGCCATGTTAACCCAGTTGATACATGCCCTTTCTGTCATGGAAGGTTGCAAGTTCAAAGCCGACTCCAGGACAGGTCAAGCTGCTATTTCAATGTGGTAGTTGTGGGGGGGGGGGTGGGGGAGCTATGTATCATCCATCTAGTAAATTGGTGTTATGCTCTTTGAACGTGAGCTTTCTCCTGGTCGCGTGTCTCCCTTGACCACAACAAAATGCTCTAAAACAATTATCCATTCCTTTGTTCTCGGTAGAACCAATGTCAAAAATAGCTGACCTTGTTAACCAACGTCGCTAAAGTCCTTGTACCAAAGTGCATTTGCCCAGAGAGTGGTGGTGGGTCCCTCTGATCAGAAGATAAATAAGATACGAAAAGCTTTATTTGTCACAAGTAGATTGAAACATACAGTAAAGTGTTTCATTTATATAAGATCAAATCAAACCAGCAAGGGTTGTGCTGGCAGCCTGCAAGTATTGCCAAGCTTTTGAAACCAACATAGTATGCCCACAACTCACTAACTCACTGATCTACTGTAGAGAAAACTCTTAAACAAGCAAGAGTCTGGCTCCAGATGAGACGAGAGAACAATATTATAAGTTGGAGTAGCAGTGTTTGAAGTTCTTTGGAACTTAAAAATCTGTTCTGCTATCATTTTATCTTACCGAGCCTCAAAGCAATAAATATAAATTTAGCTTTCAAGATTGGCTTTATTTGTCACATGCGCATTGAAACATACAATATAATGTGTCATTTTTTCTTTCAATGGCTAACACAGACTGAGGATTGTGCTGGACAGTCTGCGAGTGTCGCTACAACATAGCATGCTCATAACTTACTAACACTAATTCGTAGGTCTTTGGAATGTGGCAGGAAAACGGAGCACTTGGAGGAAACCCACGGGGTCACGCGCAGAATGCACTACTCCTTACTGATACCTTAGATGGTTGGCAGAGTTAGACTTGAACCCATGACAAGAGCCTATGGTAAAACGGCCCAGAGGCAGCAGAAGGTAGATGGGTCGATGTAGTGGCTGAGAGTTTGAAGGAAAACAGGAACAGACAAGTTTCTGCAGAATTGGGTTATCGAGTCTGCCACGATGAAATAGAGCAGCAGGTTGGGGAGATCAGGGATGATTAAATATAGCTCGTGCTTCACATTGAAAGTTTAATACAACCTCTGCTCTTTTATGTGATAATTGTCAGATCTGACAAATGGATGTCTGCACCCATACTGGACTCCCAGCCTCTGCAAACACACCTCTGCACCCATTCTGGACACCCAGTCACATCTCTGCATCCACCCTGGACATCCTGCCTCACCAGTCACATCTCTGCACACACCCTAGACTCCCTGCCTCACCAGTCACATCTCTGCACACACCCTAGACTCCCTGCCTCACCAGTCACATCTCTGCACACACCCTAGACTCCCTGCCTCACCAGTCATATCTCTGCACCCACCCTAGACTCCCTGCCTCCCCAGTCACATCTCTGCACCCACCCTAGACTCCCTGCCTCCCCAGTCACCTCTGCACCCACCCTAGACTCCCTGCCTCCCCAGTCACATCTCTGCACCCACCCTAGACTCCCTGCCTCCCCAGTCACATCTCTGCACCCACCCTAGACTCCCTGCCTCCCCAGTCACATCTCTGCACCCACCCTAGACTCCCTGCCTCCCAAGTCACATCTCTGCACCCACCCTAGACTCCCTGCCTCCCCAGTCACATCTCTGCACCCACCCGAGACTCCTGCCTCCCCAGTCACCTCTGCACCCACCCGAGACTCCCTGCCTCCCCAGTCACATCTCTGCACCCACCCTAGACTCCCGGCCTCTCCAGTCACATTTCCCACTGCTCTCACCCAAGGACATGAGCTAAAATCTGCCCCACAACAGGGGTATTGGCTGCATTGTTATGAGCCATTCTGTTTTCTGTCCATGTCCCCAAATTACAGATTTTCCTTAACAGCAACATCAATCAAAACCTGATGGAATTACAGAAACACAGTTTTTAAAAAATGTTCAGATAATTAACAGATTTTTCAACCATTGGAGAGAATGCTGGTACAGTACTCTCTGAAGAGTGGTATTTTTCGTAAGCTTCTAAGTACATTTATTACAAAATTACTTCCATTGAAAGGTGAGTGACTTTAGAAATGCAGGAGTTCACAATTTGAACTGGTGTTGGGGTTTAAAATTTGACAAGAATTTTAACAATGACCTCATGGGCACCATCCCAATTGGGACAGTTTAGAATCACAAGGTCATACAGAATAGAGATTAGGCCCCATGGATGCTGAGAACTAGCACCGATTCATACTAATAGGATTGCTCTCAGATTTACTGTCTGTATATCTTGAAAACTCCAACACCTCAGGCAAAAGTCCAAAGCTCGAAGACACAGTAAGCTCTCTCGGTGGAGGGTGATATCCTTTCCAAACTTGGAAGTACATTGTTTTTTAAAAATTTATCCAACCCCTCCTTACAGCTCATACACTCTAATCCAGGCAACATCTGGGTAACCCTCTTCCAAAGCCTGCATGGCAGTGAAACGTTTTCGGATACCAACGATCAGGGTTCAATTCCTGCTGCTGTTTGGGTGAAGATTGTATGTTCTCCACGTGGCTGCATAGGTTTCCTCCGGGTGCCCCAGTTTCCACCCACCTTCCGAAGATGTACAAGATAGGGTCAGTAAATTGTGGGCATGCTAGGGTTGTTGCCAGTCGCGTGGCAAGACTTGCAGAGTGTCCCCAGTGTATTCTCAGACTGTGTTGGTGATTGTTGCAAAACAACGCATATCACTGTATATTTCGATGTTTCAATGTATGTGTAACAAGTAAAGCTCTTGTATTCGTCCTGGAAAGCCATGAACAGAACAGGTGTGGCCTAACCAACGTTTTGTACAACTGCAATATGACCTCCTAGCACAAACTCAGTGCCCTGACCAATGTAGGCAAGCATGTCATATGGCTTCCTTACCAGCCAATCTACTTACCTGGCTACTTCCAGGGAGCTGTACGCCTGAACCCCAACATTGACGAGAACAGAATTCAAATCAGAGTTTGGCAGGTAAATGAACAATGACAGGCACCCCCAGGTCAGTGAATTCCCACAGGTCGGTGGAGACCAGAATCAGAAGTTTGTTCAGGCAAGAGGAGGCATGAGGGCCAGTGACCCCCAAGGTATCTGAGTCAAGAAGTCTGGAGTTTGGAATCCAGTCATTGGCTATTTCTGGGGTCGCTACCAAAGAGTTGATGTACCATCAATAACTCTTGGAGATGGGAGGCGAACGATAGGCTTTTATTAGCTGCAAGAAACGACCACACAACGTCCTGGAGACTGAGGGGGGAGCAGTGCCTCCAATCGTCTTTATACAGGGGTCTGTGGGAGGATCCACAGGAGCAATCAGCTGAGGGGCGTGTCCAGACAAGCAAATGTAGTTCACCACAAGAGTGAAGCCCGAAGTTTGATCGGAATTCCGTAAGTCAAATCCTAATGGCTGAAGGCCTGGTCTTTGGATCCACAGGGGAAGTTGTTAAGTTGGCTCCGTGTCCACCGGAAGCTGGAGGCCCAGAGGCCTGTACTGTGATTGGACACTGTCTATGTGTGTGTGAGTGTGGATGCATGGTTGGGAGGAAAGGGGCCCATTTGTCTGGTCTATGGGTCCACTGGGGATGTTCAGAAGCTGTGCGTGAGCCCACTGGAAGCTGGAGGCCCAGAGGCCTGTCCTGAGATTGGACACTGTCAATGTGTGTGTGAGTGTGGATGGGTGGGAGGGAGGAAAGGGCCTTGTTTGTCTGTGTTCTGTTTTATTGTCACAGTCAGAGAGCACAGAAACAGACCCTTTGGCCCATCTAGTCAATGCTGAACTATTAATCTGCCTAGTCCCATCGACCTCCATAATCCCACCTATCCAAACTCTTAAATGTTGAAATGGAACCCACATCCTCCGCTTGCGATGGCAGCTCGTTCCACACTCTCAACACCCTCTGAGTGAAGAAGGTTCCCCTCGTGTTCCCTTTAAACATGTTCTGTTGTTGCTGCTGCCCGTGTTGTTCTGCTGAACACTCTGGACATGCTGTGTTGTTGCTTGAATGTGTGGGCTACCTCAGAACGTCCTTAGTTGTTGACACAAATGACGCATTTCACTGTAGGTGTGATAAATAAATGAATGCACATCTGATGAGAAGCCTTGGAAGTGGAGACGGTTTTGCCTACATTCACATCAGCGAGAAAGGTGGGGCAGCAAAAGGCAAAGCCCTGAGGAGGAGCAGGCAGGGTGAATGTAAATAAGGCGGCAAAAAGGAACAAATGACAGCTTCCAGGTTGGGAGATCCAGGCTAATTGCCTGAAAGTTCAGAAGGGAAGTGATAACCGAAATAAGAGTACAGAAGGAGTTTGAGAATAAACCGGCAGCGAAGAGTGCAGACAGTCAAGGAGTACTCTGGAGGCACGTGAACAGGAAGACGGCTGTAAGTGGGGAAGGTGGGATTGCTCAGAGGCCAAAAAAAAGACATCTACAATTCGAGACAGAGGCACGAAATGAATACTTTACATCATTCTTGGAGAACGATAGGGGAAGTTAATACAAAGTGAGAGATTATATTTCACTCTTTTAGGGAATTAGTGAGACCACATTTGGAGTGATTGATGATTGATCGGTTGTCTGTCAGATCCGACGATGATGGGAAACCTGTGTGGGAGAGTTTTAAAGTGGATAAGCCATTGCACTGGGACAATTCCACTCTCTCGATCTCGACAGTCTGGGTCCAGTGGTACAGGTAGCCGTCTCAGGTTGGTTTTAAAAATACCTCATTGCCACTGTTACATTTTGTAACTTGAAAACGTTAAACTAATTCAAAGAAAGACACAGGAGTCCGAAATGCAGATCTAACTTTGAGTTTACTTGAAGCGAGCCGCCACATATCACGTGGTAGTGAGATGACTTAAGCAATTCACGTATTTATACATATAACCCATAATGAATTATTTAAAAAACCAAGAATGTTTAATCAACCAATATATGTACAAGATTACTCAAATATTTCTGAGATATTAAATGCCCAATAGATGGGGTACAGCGAATGTACACTCAGTGGCCCCTTCATTAGGTGCACGTGGAGCATGGGGAGCTCTGTAGTATAGCGGTTAGCACAACTCGTTACAGTACCAAATGAGCGAATAGAGTTCGATACCCACCACTGCCTGTAACAAGTGTTGTATGATTTCCCTGTGACCACGTGGGTTTCCTCCCACATTCTGAAGGTAGCGTTAGGGTTAGCAAGTTACGGGCGTTCTACGTTGGTGCTGGAAGCGTGGCGACACTTGCAGGCTGCCTCCCCCACATCCTCGGAGCATTGGTCGTTGACGCAAATTTCACCCTTCGCACGTTTCAATGCTTCAACGCATGTGTGACAAATAAAGCAAAGCTCATTGCATTCCATTCTCGTCGCCACATTCTGGGAGATTTTGCAGGAGCTAGGGAGAAGATAAAGCAGGATTCTGTCTAGGTCAGAGAACATGCGATGGAAGGAGAGGTTGGCCAAACTTGTGTTGCTTTCTGTGTGCCAGTTGAAGCTGAAGGAAGACGTGATAGAGGTTTAGAAAATTATGAGGGGCATTGATAGTCAGTGTCTTTTCCCTGGAGTCAAAATCTCTAATGCTCTAAAATCTCTAAAAAGCAAGAGGTGGAGAGTAAAGAAGTAAAGGCATCTCGGAGAGAAGCTGTTTTTTTTAAAACTGATCGGGGAAAAGAGGCTAGACTACGCAGGCACGTGACGTAGCGCGCCAAAGGTTTAAAAAAAAGACCGCCATATCAGGCCATCGTCAGAGTGGACTGAGTCAGAGTGGACGTCTTTGGCGCAACAGACTTCGACGTGAACAGGCAGAGGCGAGGGTAGGTTCCGTTAGGTTTTGTTTTGTTCGTTTAGAGTAGAGAGAATGCCAGGCGGGATGTTGGAATGCCCCTCTTGCAGGATGTGGGAAGTCAGGGGGACTTCCGGTGTCCCTGATAATGACACCTGCAAGAAGTGCACCCAACTGCAGCTCCTAACAGACCGCTGGATCACCTCCGGATCATTCGGGAGAATGAGGAGTTTATAGATAGTAGCTACAGGGAGGCAGTTACACCAAAGGAGCAGCACACAGGGAATTGGGTTACTGTCAGGCGAGGAAAGGGGAAAGGGCAGGCAGAGCAGGGCTCCCCTGTGACCATTCCCCTCAACAACAAGTATACTGATTTGGATACAGTTGAGGGGGGATGACTTACCTGGGACAAGCTGCGGCAGCCGGATCTCTGGCACTGAGTCTGGTTCTGCAGTGCAGAAGGGAGGGTGGAAGAAGAGGAGAGCGGTAGTGATAGGGGACTCGATAGTTAGAGGTACAGACAGGAGGTTCCGTGGTCGTGACAGAGACTCCTGGATGGTTTGTTGCCTCCCGGGTGCCAGGGTCAGGGATGTCTCTGATTGCGTGCACAGCATTCTGAAATGGGAGGGTGAGCAGCCAATGACATAGGAAGAAAGAGTGAGGAGGTCCTGAAGAGTGAGTATAGAGAGTTTGGTAGGAAGTTAAAAAGCAGGACCTTGAGGGTGGTAATCTCAGGATTGCTACCTGTGCCACGTGCCATTGAGGGCAAGAATAGGATGCTCTGGAGGATGAACACATGGCTGAGGAACTGGTGTAGAGGGCAAGGTTTCAGATTTCAGGATCATTGGGACTTGTAGATCCTATCTCTTAGTACTCCTTCCAATAATTTATTGGAGAATTGGAGGAGCAAATCTGCAGAGAGATAACAGACAACTGCAGGAAACTTAAAGTTGTGATAGTAGGGGATTTTAATTGTCCACATATTGATTGGGACTCCCATACTCTTAAAGGTCTAGACAGGTTAGAGTTTGTAAAATGTGTCCAGGAAAGTTTTCTAAATCAATATATAGAGGTACCGACTGGAGACGATGCAATATTAGATCTCTTATTAGGAAATGAGTTAGGACAGGTGACGGAAGTGTGTGTAGGGGAACACTTTGATTCTAGTGATCACAACACCATTAGTTTCAACTTGATCATGAATAGAGATAGATCTGGTCCTCGGGTTGGGGTTCTAAACTGGAAAAAGGCCAAATTTGAAGAAATGAGAAAGGACCTAAAAATGAGAAAGGATTGGGACAGGTTGTTCTCTGGCAAGGATGTCATTGGTAAGTGGGAGGCCTTCAAAGGAGAGATTTTGAGAGTGCAGAGTTTGTATGTTCCTGTCAAGATTAAAGGCAAAGTGAATAAGAATAAGGAACCTTGGTTCTCAAGGGATATTAGAACTCTGATAAAGAAGAAGACAGAGATGTATGACCTATATAGGAAATAGGGAGCAAATAAGGTGCTTGAGGAGTATAAAGAGTGCAAAAAATACTTAAGAAAGAAATCAGGAGGGCTAAAAGTAGGTTTGGCAGTCAAGGTGAAGGATAATCCAAAGAGCTTCTACAGGTATATTAAGAGCAAAAGATAAAATTGGGATAAAATTGGTCCTCTTGAAGATCAGAGTGGTCGGCTATGTATGGAACCAAAATAAATGGGGGAGATCTTAAATGGGTTTTTTTTGCGTCTGTATTTACTAAGGACACTGGCATGGAATCAATGGAAATAAGGCAAACAAGTAGTGAGGTCATGGAACCTATACAGATTGAAGAGGAGGAGGTGCTTGCTATCTTGAGGAAAATCAGAGTAGATAAATCCCCAGGACCTGACAGGGTATTCCCTCGGACCTAGAAGGAAACTAGTTTTGAAATTGCAGGGGCCCTGGCAGAGCAGATATATTTAAAATGTCGGTATCTACAGGTGAGGTGCCAGAGGATTGGAGGATAGCTCATGTTGTTTCGTTGTTTAAAAACGGCTTTAAAAGTAATCAGGTAAATTTGACATTGGTAGTAGGTAAGTTATTGGAAGGAATACTAAGAGATAGGATCTACAAGTATTTAGATAGACAGGAACTTACTAGGGAGAGTCGACACGGCTTTGTGCATGGTAGGTCATGTTTAACACACTATTAGAGTTTTTTGAAGAGGTGATAAGGAAAGTGGATGAAGGGAAGGCAGTGGATGTTGTCTATATGGACTTCAGTAAGGCCTTTGACAAGGTTCCGCATGGGAGGTTAGTTAGGAAGATTCAGTCGCTAGGTATACATGGAGAGGTAGTAAATTGGATTAGACATTGGCTCAATGGGAGAAGCCAGAGAGTGGTAGTGGAGGATTGCTACTCTGAGTGGAGGCCTGTGACTAGTGGTGTGCCACAGGGATCAGTGCTGGGTCCATTGTTATTTGTCATCTATATCAATGATCTGGATGATAATGTGGCAAATTGGATAATGATACAAAGATTGGAGGTGTAGTGGACACTGAGGAAAGATTTTGAAAGCTTGCAGAGGGATCTGGACCAGCTGGAAAAATGGGTTGAAAAATGGCAGATGGAGTTTAATACAGACAAGTGTGAAGTATAGCACTTTGGAAGGAAAAACCAAGGTAGAACATACTAGGTAAATGGTAGGGCATTGAGGAGTGCAGTAGAACAGAGGGATCTAAGAATACAGATACAAATGCCCTAAAAGTGGCATCACAGGTAAATAGGGTAGTAAAGAGAGCTGTTGGTACATTGGCCTTAATAAATCAAAATATTGAGTATAAGAGTTGGAATGTTATGGTGAGGTTGTATAAGGCATTGGTGAGGCTGAATTTGGAGTATTGTGTGCAGTTTTGGTCACCAAATTCCAGGAAGAATATTAATAAGGTTGAAAGAGTGCAGAGAAGGTTTACAAGGATGTTGCCAGGACTTGAGAAACTGAGTTACCGAGAAAGGTTGAATAGGTTACGACTTCATTCCCTGGAGCTTAAAAGAATGAGGGGAGACTTGATAGAGGTATATAAAATTATGATGGTATAGATAGAGTGAATGCAAGCAGGCTTTTTCCACTGAGGCTAGGGGAGAAAAAACCCCAGAGGACATGGGTTAAGGGTGAAGGGGGAAAAGTTTAAAGGGAACATTAGGGAGGGTTTCTTTACACAGAGAGTGGTGGGAGTGTGGAATGAGCTGCCAGATGAAGTGGTAAATGCGGGCTCACTTTTAACATTCAAGAAAAACTTGGACAGGTACATGGATGAGAGGTGTATGGAGGGATAGGGTCCAGGTGCAGGTCAGTGGGACTAGGCAGAAAAATGGTTTGGGACAGCCAAGAAGGGCCAAAAGGCCTCTTTCTGTGCTGTAATGTTCTATGGTTCTATGGTGTAATAACCATAACAGGGATAGGTTGACTAGATTAGGACTTAATCCCCTGGAGTGCAGGAGAATGTGTTGAGATCTTATCCACACTGGTTCAGCAGACCGCTGGTTAAAGAATAATAACTGTTCCTAAACTTGGTGGTATGAGATCTCAAGCTCTTCCTTAAATAAGGATTCCAATACTATACAAGGTATTCCAGATGTATGGGGTGTCCAGGGAAGTGTAGATCCTGCGATGATGTGGTTTGTCGTGTCCATTCTGGGGCAGCTCACTCTCCTTTGGTCCTCACCAGACACTCAGCTCTCACCTGTGGCTCCAAGTAGCTGTACTTACGCGACAGCAGCCATACCCCGGTACACTGATTCGACAGGCGGGCAAAACTGGGTGAGGGTAGCCGGCGAGCCTCATAGCCCTGTGAGATAGGGGAGTGCCTGTCCTAGTGTGTGAAGTCAGCTCTGGTGGACTGGGGTAGTGCGGTCAGCCGTGAGATCCAATGGCCAGGAAGGTGGTTCGGCAATGCTTCGTGGAGAGTAAAAGTCATGACGAGGCACAGAAGAAGCCACTGCAACAAGGAAGACCCCCGTTTTTAAAAAGGCAGGAACTGGAAGAATTCAGGGTTCATATACAGTGAGTACCAGGTGAAAATAACCATAAAACAAGCAGAAATGGCTGGCTACCTTGGAAAGATTGGCACTTTTGATTACACAACAGATAACTGGATATTGTACTGTATACTGAGCGAATCAAGCAGTATTGAAAAGCAAATAGCCAATGAGAAACAAGTACCGCTTTTGTTGCATGTATTTGATATAAAGGCTTACATTTTGCTTTGAAGTTTGACTGCTCCAACCAAACCATCAGAAATTAGCATTGCTGATATTGTGAAAGGGCCGCAGGAACATTTAGAATCAAAGCCATTGTAGATTGCAGAATGCTTTAGGTTTCATAAGCAGAATCAAAAAGAAAGGGAGCCTATTTCAGCGTACGTGGTTGAATTGAATTGAGCATTGTCGGATAGATAATGGTTCTAGTGTTGCATTGAGAGATTGTCAAGTTTGTGGAATCTTAAGAGAAAGCATTCAAAAACTGCTCCTAACTGATGCACATCTTATATTTAAAAGAGCAGTTGAAATTGCTGTATCAATGGAAACAGCAGCCAGAGGTGCAATCAGGAATGAAAGTGAACGCAATCAAAATTGTAACATCTAAACAGAAGCCTGCCTGGTGTGGCAGGGGCTCATGTTCACCAGATCTGTGCTGGTTTAAAGGTCAGGCAGTCAAAAATAAATGTACTGCTCAGGGAAGAGAAGAAAGTAAAATGTCAAGTTGCAGTTTCAAAAAGAGCACTAATCTGCACGCTGTTGATGAAGAATTGGATAATGAATAGAGTGACACAGGACTTGCTTGCCTTCACATTTACATTATGAAAACTGATAGTAGACAAGCAACATGGCTTACCCCAGAAGTGAATGGCAAATTAATAAAAATGGAATTGAACACTGGCTCAGCTGTTTCAGTCACTCTACAAAGTGAGTTTGAACAGCATTTCAAAGATACTAAACTGAAACCTGCAGATATCCAGCTAAGAACTTATACTAGAGAAAAGATAACTCCTGTGGGGTTGACCTTTTTAATGGGGAAAGGTAACAACCAACAACCCACGTTGGGCTTGTTTGTGGTAAAAACACATATGAGTTTTTGTATGAGGGCCAGCATTGTGGGGCTGTGATTGGCTAAGTCAAGTACAACTTGACAGGAAATCCATCTACCACTTGCATGTCACATCCCCTGCCACAGGGCCAACCAGAAGCAAATTATGGACGATGCCACAACTGTCTCTATGCTGTACACCCTGAAGTATTGCACAACAAAGGGCAAACAGGTGTTAGTGCCAACCTCTGAGCCTCTGGTTCTGAAGCATATTGGACCAAGGAAGAACCATGCTGCTTAGAGGACCTGTGAGAGTGATGAGAGCACTGGTCCGACTACAACAGGTTTTACGGACAACATATCTGAGAAAGCTTCGGATATGTTAATCATATGGTTACTTGTGAAATGTGGCTTGGTGTTAAGCTGGAAGAGAGTGCAAGGAGCTTCGGGAGAGTTGCAAGCATTCGGCTTTTGTGAGAATAAAGAACCAGAATCTACCGTGTGCGTAGTAAGGTTGAACTTCAAGAGGGAGACGAAAAACTGATTGTAAAAGTAGATGCAAAGTCCAAAGCCTGGTTGGATGAACAGAGAAGCAAAAAGAAGGAGTGGACGGAGATACGAAAGCAGAGGATTTGTCAGATGATGTTGTGGATGAGGAAACCACGAGGACAGATCAGATCGTAAAGGCACGAATAGAAGGATTAATAAAAGAGTACTCCAGTGAACTAAATAGACCTTCCCAAGGTCAAGATGCACAAACTAGAAAAAGGAAAAGGAGGGAAGAGTTAGAAAGAAAGAAATAGATGTGAATGGGAGAAGGAATGTGAAAAAGAAAAAAATAGAGAGGGAAAAGGGGAAGAAAGTTGTCTAGAGCTGTCAGAACTACTTCTTGCAGTCTCAGAGTCAACTCCTACAATCACCTCGGAGGAGGCCCCAGAATCTAAGAGTTTTTCACAGCCACAAGTCTCACCTGGCAAGCAGAGTGATCCCCTTCTCAGGAAAGACACCATCCCACATGAGTAAGAAAGCTTCCACAGTGATTGTCTTTAGCCCTAAATGGGACAATTAAAAATTTACTATGCCGTGGATGTCTGTATATAGTCATTGTATTTTATAAGATACTGTGTATATTGTCTATTGAGTTGGAGTTCATAGCTAAGCAGGGAGGAGTGTTGTGTATTTAATATTATTCTGTAATACTTGAGTAATCTTGTATATACATTATTGATTAAGCATTCTCGTTAACTTAAAGAATTCATTATGAGTTATATTGCATAGGTGATCATGCCACCACCTGATACTTACGCACCTTGATTAAAGTAAAAAGAAAGTTAAACACATTTTGGACTCCAGTGTCTTCCTTTGAATTAGTTTAATATTTTGAATTAACAGAACGTGACACCATCCACTTTAAAGTTTGATGTGTTGTGCATTAGGGTTACTTGAGCTACTGTCACCTTCCTGTCAGCTTGAACCAGTCTGGCCATTCTCTTCTGAGCTCTCTCATTAACAAAGTGTTTTTGCCCACAGAAGTGCTACTTACTGGATGTTTTTTTGTTTCTCGCACCATTCTTTGTAAACCCCAGACACCGTTGTGCATGAAAATCCCAGGAGATCTGTAGTTTCTGAGATTTGCAAACCACCCCACCTTGCACCACCAATCGCTCTGTGATCAAAATCACTTAGATTACATTTCATTCCTATTCTGAAGCTTGGTCAGAACAACAACTGAACCTCTTGGCCACGTCTGCATGCTTTAAAGCAGAGAGTTGCTGCCACAGATGTTAGATATTTGCATTAATGAGCAGGAGTATTGGTATACCTAATAAAGTGGCCACTGAGAGAATGTGTGGTACTCCTATCATTGTCGTACTTGTGATTAATTACTTCAATACAAAACAGCTGTGCCTGTTTTACGTGAGTTTACGAAACATTTTAGTCGTCTTTTCTCTCAAAGTTTTAGCTAATGGGATTTACTGTTCATGTGAAGCGGTGGGTGTTGAAGCTTCCCAGGGCAACACTTGAAGGACATCAAGTGTTGACTTGGCCGAGCCACCACTCCACAGACAGTCCTCGGGCACTTTCCCCTCAGCCCTTATCACCACTTCCTCACAGAGCACTTCATCACATTAATCACTTTAAGCACGTCCAGTAATCAGATGTGCTCAGCAGTTTTTCAGATTCCTTTCTACTCCAGAAAATTATTAAATGCAAAGTCTTTATTCTGCATAGTAGGTATTGAATACATTTTTGAATGACTAGTTGCAACATGAACAAGTGCTCGTGTGGTTCAGGGAAGCTACCTGGTAAACTGTATACTAATTGACCACTTTATTAGTTACCCCCATCTCCTGTCCCTCCCCCGTAGCTCCTGTACCCTTCTGCATACCCCAGCATCCACTGCACCTACACTAAATGCCACACCACCATAACTCCATGCCCTGCACCCATGCACCCCCGCACCTCAGGTACCACCCGACCACCCCCAAAAGTTCCTTACCTGCATTCCCTGCACCCCCCTGTAACTCCCCTATCACCCACACCCACTATGATCCCACAGCCACCCACCTAACCCCTATACATCCCTCCTGTGCCCTACTGCACCTCCTGTAAACCCCCCTCCTAATAAAGTGGCCACTGAGTGTATGTTTGTGGTCTTCTGCTGTTGTAGCCCATCCATTTCAAGATTCATTGTATTGAGCGTACTGAGATGCTCTTCAGCACACCACTGTTCTACCGCTGGAGGTTAGGGCAGCAATGAAGGTCCTCCATCTCTGGCAGTGTTCAGGGCTTCGCTCATCATGTCAGTAACTTCCTCTCAGTTTTCACTACTGTCAGTCACGCATGTTCCAGTTGGAGACTCAGGAACACCATCTCTCACAAAGGTAGAAGGATTTTACATTGTTGTTTCTATAACAATTTTGTTTTTAGAGTCAGGTTTGTTAGTCCTGAGGTGAACCCTCGAACCTGGAGGACCGGTGGACCATTCTTTGTCTGGACCTTTCCACCTGTTTGTCATGGATAATCCTACCAAGAGCCAAAGCATAAAGCCCTGACTCCAGCCGACATAGCTCTCCGGGTCATTCAGGCACGCAAGCCTCCAAAACACGACAATGTTGTGGCCCTCTTGGAGGACCACTGTCGTAACATGTGGTTATTTGAGTTACTGTCACCTTCCTGTCAGTTTGAGCCAGTCAGGCCATTCTCCTCTGACCTCTCTCATTAACAAGGCATTTTTCCCACAGAACTGCCACTCACTGGATAGTTTTTGTTTTTCGCACCATTCTCTGTAAACTCTAGAGACTGCTGTGTGTGAAAGTTATTGGTCAGCAGTTTCTGAGATGTCCTAATGTCAACCTGAGGTGCTGACTTTCTCCCCCCTCCCCTCTCTCTCTCTCCCTCACCATCCATTCACTCCATCTCTTTCTCCATCCCTCCCAATATCTCTCTTCCCCCTCCCTCACTCTCTCTTTCCCTCCCCTCCCCCTCCCACTCTCTCTCTCCCCTCACCCTCTTGACCTCACTCTCTCTCCCTCACCATCCATTCACTCCATCTCTTTCTCCATCTCTCCCAATTTCTCTCTCTTCCCCCTCCCTCACTCTCACCCTCTCCATCCATTTCTCTCTCTCTCTCTCCATCTCTCCCTCTTGATGTCCTTAACCCCTGTCTCCAGTCCTGCTAGCACAAACTAAGAAACAATTCCCCTCGCACAAAGTGAATGCTCTTTTTAAATCCTTCATTCCTTCAAAACTAAACATAATTCTTACCCCAGTACTTCTTCAACCCTGAGTAGTAACAGCTGCACCCTCTTATCTCTTACGACCTTCAGCCTAAACAGATAACTTAGGAAAATAGAGCCAACAGTTCAGTAAGGAGGAAAACTTTCTTCAGCAGCATCTCATCTCCAGACTATCACCACATTCCAATCTGACACCATTTTGTTTTTTGAACTTCCTTTTTATTTTGCCATGTACCAAGGAAGAGTCGCATTTAACTCTTTCCTGCCCAAAAAGTCACCAAAAATAAAGGCAGATTCTCCTAATGCACTGTTTTGCTACACTGTTAGAGATGGGCCCACTCTGGCTGGATTCCAAATCATGGTCCCACCTACACTTTTATTGGTCAGAATCTGAAATGAACCCTAAAGTTTGGATTTTAGATACAACAAACCAGATTTGCACATCCCCCCAGGGCCAAACTGTTGGAGGCCCTATTTCTGTCGGGAGAGACATAAAATCAAGACTCCATCTTGAATGGATGGAACAATCTTGCAGTAATGCTTTTGTGGGTGAACAGGTAAATTTTCCTGGTTACCTGATCAATATTTATCTCCCAATATCACTCCAACAAATTACTGTACCTCACTCATGTTACTTTTTTGTGAGTTTGCTGTGCACAAGTTTACTTGTTATTTTCTTCATAAACAACAATGACAACACTTCGTCTTCTTCAAGACACTTTCAGACATCCAGATGAAAATGGTTAACAGCTGCAAGTCTTCTTAAGCTTTATTTAATAATTGTCATTTCCCATGACAAACTTCTATACACTCAGTGCCACTTTACTAGGTATACCCATACACCTGCTTATTAATGCTAAAATCTAATCAGACAATCATGCAGCAGCAACTCAATGCATAAAATCATGCAGACGTGGTCAGGAGGTTCAGTTGTTATTCAGACCAAACATCAGAATGGGAAAAGAAATGTGGTCTAAGTGGAATGATTGTTGGTGGTTTGAGTATCTCAGAAACTGCTAATCACCTGGGATTTTCACGCACAACAGTATCTAGAGTTTAGAGAGAATGGTGCAAAAAAAAAAACATCCAAGAGCAGAAGTTCTGTGGGCAAAAACACTTTCTTAATGAGAGAGGTCAGAAGTGAACAGCCAGACTGGTTCAAGCTGACAGGAAGGTGACAGTAACTCAAGTAGCCACACGTTACAACAGCGGTGTGCAGAAGAGCATCTCTGAATACACAACATGTCAAACCTTGAAGTGGATGGGCTACAGCCGCAGAAGACCACGAACATACACTCAGTGGCCACTTTATTAAGTAAAAGAAGTATCCGATAAGGTGCCCACTGAGTGTAGGTTCTCACTGGAGAGTGTCGTAACTGAGTTGCAAAGAGTCTTTGAAAGTGAGTCTGTTGGTCATAGAATGATGATTGTTATCCACGCTGGTTCAGGAGCCTGATGGGTGTAGGATCATGATTGTTGCTGACCGTGGTGATGTGGAACCAAAGGCTTCTGTACTTTTCACTGATGGTAGCAGCGAGAGGTGGGAATGCTGGACGATGGATGCTGCTTTTTTGTGGCAGTGCTTCATGTAAGTGTACTCAGTGGCAGGGAGGACTTTAACAATGATGGCGTACAACAAAGCTGGATGAACTCAGTAGGTCGGGCAGCATCCGTTGAAAGACACAGTCAACGTTTCGGGTCGAAACCCTTCGTCAGGACTAAAGAAGGAGGGGGCAGGGGCCCTATAAAGAAGGTGGGGGGAGGGTGGAAAACCAATCAGAGGAAAGATCAAGGGGTGGGGGAGGGGAAGCAGGGAGGGGATAGGCAGGAGTAGTGAAGAAGGAATCTAAGGGGTAAGCAGAATAAGTAGAATAAGTAGAATAAGGCAGACCACAGCATCTGTAGTGCACTTTGTGTTTACCAATGATGGACTGGGCTGTGTCCGCCACTTTCTGCGGCCTTTTCTATTGACTGTTAACAACATTGCAGAGTGGTATGTATACATCAATGGCAGGGAAGGAAAATATTTGACCTGGATATCTTCACTCAACACAACCCTGAACTGATACTACGAACTACAGACTGACTTTCAAGGATTCTTTACGATTCATATGCTCAGTAATATTTTTATCTGCACAGTTAGTCTTTATTTGCACACTGGTTATCTTTTAGTCTTTGTCTATGTATCGTTTTTGGAAAATTCAATTGTATTTCTTTATTTTCCTCTAAGTGCCAACAAGAAAATTAAATTTAGGGTATGACGACATATATGAACTTTGATAATAAATTTGCTTTAAACTTTGAACTTCCAATGAAGAACGCAGGACCTCTGCTTAATCTTATTGGCTTTGAGTCAGGGAATGTACTTGTGATCCCTTCAAGATGGTAAGATGGAGGTAGTGTGACACTTGCAGAATTGTGCAAACTACCAGATTTTTATACACTCAGTGGCCATTTAGCATGCTTTTCAGCATACTGCCATTGTGACATGTAGTTATTTGAATTACTGTCACCTTCCTGTCAGCTCAGAATCAAGTTTAATATTACTGGCATATGTCATGAAATTTGTTGTTTTGCAGCAGCAGTACTTTGCAATATATATTAAAAACTATAAATTACAGTAAGTATAGATTAAAAAAAATTAAATTAAATATGTTGTCCAAAAAGAGAGGAAAAGTTAGTGAGGTGGTGTTCATGAGATCATTGTCCTTTCAGAGATCTGATGGCGGAGGGGAAGAAGCTGTTCCTGAAACGTTAAGAGTGAGCCCTCCATCTCCTGTACCTCCTCCTTGATGGTAGCAATGAGAAGGGGGCAAGTCCTGGGTGATACGGGTTCGTAATGATGGATGCTGCCTTTTTGAGGCATCGTCTCTTGAAGGTGTTCTAGATGTTCAGGAGGCTAGTGCCCATGATGGGGCTGGCAGAGTTTACATCATTCCGCAGAGTTTACAACTTTCTGCATCATTTCTGATCCTGTGCACTGGCCCCACCGTACCAGACAATGATGCAACCAGTTAGGATGCCCTCCATTATATGTTTGTAGAAATTTGTGAGTGTCTTTGGTGACATGCCGATTCTCCTCAAGCTCCTAATCAAAATGTAGCCGCTGTCACGCATTATTTGTAACCAGGAACTTGAAACTGCTCACCCTTTACGCTTCAGATTCCTCGATGAGGACTGGTATATGTTTCCTTGACTTTGCCTTGCTGAAGTCCACAATCAATTCCTTGGTCTTACTGATGTTGAATGCAAGGTGGTTGTTGCGACAGATCTCAACCAGTTGATCTATCTTACTTCTGTATGTCTCCTTGACACCATCTGAAATTCTGCCAACCATAGTTGTGTCATCAACAAATTCATAGATGGTATTTGAGCTGTGCCTAGCCACATAGTCGTGGGTGTAGAGAGAGTTGAGCAATGGGCTAAGCAGGCATCCCTGAGGTGTGCCAGAGCTGATTGTCAGTGAGGAGGAGATATTATTTCTGATCTGAACAAACTGTGATCAAGGAATAGTTTCAGAAGGAGGTACAGTGATCCAAGCTTTGGAGCTTGTTGATTATAATTAAGGGTATGTTGGTGTTGAACACTGAGCTGTAGTTGATAAACAGCAGCCTGACGTAAGTATTGATATTGTCCAATTGATTCTAGCCTGAGCGGAAAGCCAGTGAGGTTGCATCCTCTGCAGACCTATTGTGGCAATAGGCAAATTGTAGAGAATCCAGACCTTTGCTTAGATGATTGTAGCCATGACCAACCTCTCAAAGCATTCATCACAGTAAATGTGAATTCAACCAGCTGATAGTATCAAAGCAGGTCACCTTGCTCTTCCTGGGCACTCGTACAATTGTCACCCTTTTGAAGCAGGTGGGAACTTCCAACTGCAGCAGTAAGAGACTGAAAATGTGCTTGAACACTGCAGGCCATTGGTTAGCACAGATTTTCAGAGACCCGCCAGCTTGAACCAGCCTGTCCATTCACCTCTGACGGCTCTCATTAGGAAGTTTTGCCCGCAGAAGTGCCACTCACTGGGTGTTCTTTGTTTTGCAAAGCATTCTCTGTAAACTCTAGAGACTGTTGTGCATGAAAATTTCAGGAGTTCAAGAGTTTCTGATACGCAAGCCACCCCATCTGGCGCCAACAGTCATTCCATGGTTAAAGCCATCTAGATTACATCTTTTTGCCATTCTGATGTTTTGACTGAACAGCAGCTGAACTTCTTGACTATATCGGCATGATTTTATGCATTGAGTTGCTGCCACACGATTGACTGATTGGAAATTTTCATTATCAAGCAGGTGTACAGGTGTACCTAATAAATTGGCCACTGAGTTAATATCAAACTTAATTTCTCTTTTATTATCAAGGTGCAAAGTAGCAGATATTTTTAGCCACCAAGCAAACAATTCATGATTATGCTAATAAATGGGAATAACCTTACTTTTATGAACAAGGGAGCCTAAAGGGAGCTTCCATTGGGAAAAGGAGCGCTGTTTTCTTAATTAAATTGACATTGCCTTGACATTCATTATGTCATTTTGTTTGATAAAATTAATTCATTGCAGGCATGAAACCTTCACTGCCTCTCTATTATGAAAATCAGAAGTACCTTTGTGACAGATGTCTGATACTTTTATTTAAGCCGTACCATTCTTTTTCATTAGCGTGTCACAAAAGGAGTGAATATATTAATGAGGAGTCTATCCAGAAAAAAATGAAAACTCTACTGTTTGGAGTCAGATTCTGTGTGCAAGAATCAATTATCTCATTGTCGAGCACGGTGTGTTGAGTTCATTGTGACAGTGCTTGAGAAGGCCTCTTTCAGATGAGCTGTTGGAGCGAAGCCTTTTTATCCTCACAAAACTTGCCTTTCTACTCAGTGAGCACTTTATTAGGTATCTCCTGTACCTTTTGTACCTCATAAAGTGGCCACTGAGTTTTATGTTCATGGTCATGCTGCTGCGGATCATCCACTTCAAAGTTCGATGTGTTGTGCATTCAGAGATGCTCTTCTACACACCACTGTTGCATGGTCATTTGAGTTACTTTTGCCTTCCTGTCTGCTTTAACCAGTCTGGCCTTTCTCCTCCAACCTCTCTTGTTAACAAAGTGCTCTTATTCACAGAACTGGATGCTTTTCTTTTTTGTTTCTCACACCATTCTCCGTAAACTCTAGAGACCGCTGTGCGTGAAAATCCCAGGAGATCAGCAGTTTCTGAGATACTCAAACCACCCCACCTGGCACCAACAATCATTCCACGGTCACATTTTTTCCCCATTCTGATGTTTGGTCTGGACAACAACTGAGCCCCTTGCCATTCACAAATAAGAGGCACTCTGCTGATGCTGGAAATCCAAGCAACACATACAAAATGCTGGAGGAACTCAGCAGGGCAGGCAGCGTCTGTGCAAAAAAAAGTACAATCAAAGTTTCGGGCCGAGATGCTTTGGCAGTGTTTCTTGAACCTCTTGTCTTGTATGTATGCTTGTATGTGTTGAGCTACTGCTATATGATTGCCTGATTAGATATTAGCATTAACAAGCAGGTGTACAGAGCTACCTAATTAAGTGACTACTGAGCATCTTTAGTGCATTGTTTTGCATATTGCTTGCTTGTCAGTCTGGTTGTGTAGCTTCTCACTGATGATATTGTCTTTCCTTGTTCTACTGTGAATCCCTACAATAAAATGGATCTCAGAGCAGGATATGGCAGCATATGATAA
The DNA here is from genome assembly GCF_030144855.1 of Hypanus sabinus. Taxonomy (NCBI): domain Eukaryota; kingdom Metazoa; phylum Chordata; class Chondrichthyes; order Myliobatiformes; family Dasyatidae; genus Hypanus; species Hypanus sabinus. Next base: position 31,499,048 of record NC_082734.1, read on the forward strand.
TACATTCTGGAGATATGGACTATTCAACAGCAACCTAGCTCAGATCTGAATATGGATTGTAGACTGAACTTAAAATGCAGCTCAGAACAGTTGTGTTCCTTGAGCTGCACTTTGGGGTTTGCAGGCAAGGAAACACCCCGTTGATCCGAGATGTCTGTCTATGCATGAATGTAACAAACATCCCATTGACTTGATATGTCTGCATATGCATGAATGCATTAAAGAAACAGCCCACTGATATGTGATGCCTGCATAAACTCAGAGACAGTGGTGATTAACACACACTTTTGGTTGGTCAGATCCAGGGATCTGAAAATAATATGTAACTCAAAAAGAAGAATTATAAATGTATTGTAACTATAGAAAATGTCATGCTGTTCTTTAATCTTTGTTCTTCAACATATTTAAATTTGATGTAATGTTGGGTCAGGGAGCTTCTACCAAGAGTGTTTCCATGAGACTGTCTGCTTGTTGTTTGGAATAAAGCCTTCAGTGTTTCTCTTGATCACAGTCACAACAGCATATATGTACTTTGAATTTTGTCTGTCTTCAGGCCATTTCAAAGGTTTTCTCATTCCCATAGAAGAGTTATTTACAGGTGACATGAAACTTGATGGAGTTGTGGACAGTGAGGTTGGCCGCCCAAGGATTTAGTTGGATATTAACTTGCTAGAAATATGTGCAGGGGAATGGTAAATAGAATTTAATCTGGGCAAGTGTGAGATGTTGCACTTTGGGTCATTATAGTGAACTGTGATATCTCGAGAGCTTCCAACAAAATGTTAAAATATATAAGACCTTAGTTAAACTCCACTTGGAGTACTGAGTTCAGTTCTGGTCACCTCATGACAGGAAGGACATTGATACTATAGAGAGAGTGCAGAGGAGATTTACAAGGATGTTACCTGGATTGGGGAACATGCCTTATGAGAATAGTTTGAGTGATCTTTGCCTTTTCTCCTGGGTGATGGAGGATGAGAAGTGTATAAGATGATCAGAGGTATTGATCGTGTGGAAAGCCAGAGGCTTTTTCCCAGGGCTGAAATGGCTAATGCAAGGGGGCACAGCTTTAAGGTGCTTGGAAGCAGGTACAGAGGGGATGTCAGGGGTAAGTTTTTCACACAGAGATTGGTGAGTGCATGGAATGTGCTGCCAACAATGGTGGTGGAGGCACATACAACAGGGTCTTTTAAGAGACGTTTTGATAGGTACATGGAACTTCAAAAATTAGAGGGCTATGCAGTAGGGAAATTCTAGGCAGTTTCTAGAGTGGATTACATGGTCGGCACATTGTGGGCCGAAGGGCCTGTAATGCGCTGTAGGTTTCTCTGTTCTAAAATGTGTCATCTCCCCATGCCCTTTTCATTCAGTCCCTTGCATGAGCAGCTATGATTAACACTTACCTTTATTTAAGACACTTTACATTCCAGTTGACCCTGTGTGGTTCTTGCTGGTGTTCATCTCTGTAAGAACTGGAAATATTTGAATCTATTTACATATAGAATTTGGAGATCTATGTGCAAGAGTGATATTTTTCTCTAACATTTTGCTTATGTGTTCAGCAAGTCGGAAGATTAGAATATAATGGATAAAGGGAGTTTTTTTGCAAACTAAAGTCAATTCCTTCTAAAGTGGAGTGAATTTATGACAGTTAATGTATCTGCAATTTTCATAAACATGATATTTCTGTTACTGGGGCCGCATGGTTCCGTAGCAGTCAGCGGAATCGTTTTATAACGTCAGCGATTACCGACTGGGGTTCAATTCCCACCGCAGCCAGTAATAAATTTGTACATTCTCCCTGCGGATTTCCTCTGGGTGCCCTGGTTTTTCTCCGACATTCCAAAGACGTAGAGTTAGGGTTAGTGAGCGTTGGGCATAGAAGCACGGCAACACTTTTGCTGGCTGCGCCCAGCGCAATCCTCGTTGATCTGATTCGACGCTAAAAAGTGTATTTCAGTGTTTCAAATGTGACAAATAAAAGCTAATCTTTAGTAACGATAAGATTTCAGCCAAATCCCCAGGGTAGTGGAGTAGAGAGTCAGAGAAGATATTTTTGCATCAGGTAGGGGATTGGAATCCTATATGTAGGAGTTGTCACTGATACTGCAGGCAACTATTTCAATGTAGCTGATACTTCTCTGTTGTTTTCATGACTTTCTGCACTGATATGGTCTTGCAAGGGACGAGAATGAATATCTGGCACAGATTGTCCGACTGGAAATTCTCTATTAAGAAGACAGGCACTGAAGAAGCCCTTTAATTTCACCAGAGGAGTAGCTTGATGCTTTACCCCACAGTTCCATCATCTCTGAAGTTCTGAATTCAGTCTTGACTGGACCAATTCAACGGATGTCACATCTCTGAGCATTATTAAGACTCTAACTTGTCATAGGCTCTGGGGAGGATTTAATCTTGTTCCCAACTGACAAGAGTCTGCAGAATGAAACTGTTCCAATACTGGTGATTTTGCCCATGGGGAGTCAGTAGACAAGAATGGCTCGTTTGGGAAATGGAAATGACACTGCATTGAGGCTTTGGATTAGAACACTTATTGCTGTAAGAGAGTATAGGGTACATGTTGTTAGCGTGCTCTACACATCTTAATGTGGTTGTCACTAACTACCAAATCCAATGCCAATATTACAGCATAACCTCTCCATGTAAGAATTGTGTAAAGGGATTTAAAGAGAGATTGTCTTTATTTGTCACATGTACCTTGAAACACCGAAACATGCAGTGAAAGGTGTCATTTTCTGTGGGGGAAGAGAAGCTGTCGACGATTCAGGTTAAAACTCTGCATCGCGACACTAGAATCTCAAGTACTCTGTTAACGATAGGGTCTTTTAAGAGACTCCTGGACAGGTACATGGAGCTCAGAAAAATAGAGGGCTATGGGTAACCCTAGGTAATTTCTCAGGTAAGGATATGTTTGGCACAGCATTGTGGGCTGAAGGGCCTGTGTTGTGTTGTAGGTTTTCTATGTTTCTATGGTTCTAACATCATGCCAAGGGGGTGATCAAGGTGAGGACATTGAGCAAGGTTGAGATTAAAGGTCAGCTTTACTTGTCACATGTCAATCGAAACACACTGTGAAATGTGTCATTTGTGTGAATGACCAACACAGTCAGAGGACGTGCTGGGTGGGGGGGAAACGTTGCCACGGTTCTGGCACCAAAGTATGCCCACGCCTCACAAATCCTGGAATGTGGGAGGAGACCAGAGCACCCAGAGGAAACCCACACAGTCACAGGAAGAACATACAACCTCCTTACAGACAGCGGTCGGAATTGTACACTGATCACTGGCTCTGTAGAGCATTATGCAACTTGCTACCATGTTGTAGCAAGGTTATGCTCAGTTAACTAAATTTCCAACACACCGCTAGTGCATAAAGCCACCTCTTTAACCAACATTCTACCCTCTAACCACTAGTTCTGGCTTGCTTTTCCCAATGTTGTCCCTTCTCCTCACCCTCCCACTATTAGCACCACCAACCAAGACCACAAGAAAGTGCAGAGAATTGTGAACACCACCCAGCCCCGTCTCAAAATCCACCTTCCCCTCCACTGACGCTGCCTACACCTCCCACTGCCTTGGAAAAGCTGTCGAGACAGGACGTGGTGGCACTGGAGAGGGTTCAGAGGAGGCTCACGAGAATGACTTCAGGAATAAAAGGGTTAACACATGAGGAGTGCTCGATGTCTCATGGCCTGTGCTTGCTGGGGTTTAGAAGAACGAAGGGATATATCATTGAAACCTATCGAATATTGAAAGGCCTAGATAGAGTGGAGAGGATGTTTTGCATAGTAGGACCAAAGGTCCCAGCCTCAGATTAGAAGGACATCCATTTAGAATGGAGATGAGGAGGAATTTCTTTAGCCAGAGGGTGGAGAATCTGTGGAAGTCATTGCCACAGGCAGTTGTGGAGGCCAAGTCACTGGATATATTTTAAGCAGAGTTTTATTCATTTAGAGATACAATGTGGAATAGATCCTTTCAGCCCTTCAAGCTGCACTGACCAGCAAACCTCCCCCCCACCCCACAACCCCAATTTAACCCTAACCTAATCACGGGACAATTTACAATGACTGGTTAAGTACCCAGTATGTCTTTGGACTGTGGGAGGAAACTGGAGCACCCTGGAGAATATGCATGCATTCCACAGGGAGGGTGTGCAGAAGGTGCCAGGACTGAACTCTGAACTCTGATGCCCCGAGCTGTAATAGTGTTGTGCTAACCGCTATGCCACTCTGGTTACCAGCTAAAAAGCTTTTTGATTAGTAAGGGCATCAAAGGTTACAGGGAGAATGGGATTGAGAGGGATAATAAATCTGCCATGATAGATAGCAGAACAGAGTTGATGGGCTGAATAGCCTAATTATGCTCCAATGTCTTATGGACTAAAGATCCCTTCGCCCTTGTTCATTGTCACTTCTATCAGACAGAAGACAGGCATGAGGACACATACCACTAGGCACAAGGGCAGCTTGCATCTCATCATATTTTCTCGGAGACCATTTAATAGTCTCATTGCAGTGCGGTAGAAGCTGTCTTTGAGCCCGGTGGTACAGGCTTTAAGGATTTTGTATCTCCTGCCCAGTGGGAGAGTGGAGATGCGAGAACATCTGGGGTAGGAGGGGTCTTTGATTACGCTGGCTGCTTTACCAAGGCAGCAGGAAGTGTGGACGGTGTAGAGATAGTCAGAGCGGAGGGTGGTTACTGTGAAGTGCTGAGCTGCGCCCATAACTCTCCGCAGTTTTGTGCGATTTGGGAAATGTAGTCCCCATATTAAGCTGTCATATCTCTTGCACTCTATGGTGCTCCTATGAAAATTGGGGACGGTGCACAGGGACATGCTGAATTTCCTTGCCCTCTTGAGGAAGCAACTGTCTTGTGCACAGCAGCTGCATGGTTAGACCAGGGCACGCCACTGGTGGTGTTTACTGTAGGTGGAGGGAATTCACACGAATTCTGAGGTTCACCTTCAGAACAAACTTCCTCTTTATTCCAAACTAATGTCAATAGAGGAGACACTCATCCTGGAATGAATGCTTCCCAATCCAAAATTTGCATAATTTTTATATTGTTTCATATCTATTCCCAACCCCCTCCCATACACAGCTCTGTGTGTATACACAGAGTGAGGTAAGCCCCAGCACTGCTGAATTCTGATGTTTTTTAATCCAAGGTTCTTTCAGAAGTCAGGAAAGAGGCATAATATTTGTTGCTTGTTGATCATTTTATTAAGTACTAATAGAACAAAGAGAATTGGAAACAGACAGTAGCAGCAGTCTAGCACAGAAAGGCAAAGAAGTAAAGATGACAGTCTGACGTGTTCAGCTCTTTTTAGACCATAGATAAGAAACAGTCCATTTAAGTATGAATATAGAGTTAATGAATCAGAAATGCCCTATTCAAATAATGCAATACCAAGAGCGTCTACACTAGAGGTCATGGGTTAAGGGTTAAGGGTTAAAGGTGAAACATGTGGGGAACCTTCTGTTATGGTCGGGTCCGAAGTCTGCATTCCAGTTCATGATCTAGTCCACGGACTCTGGACTCTGGGTCCTTCGACTGCCCCTCGTTTTGCCTTGAATACAAAAGGTCACACCTGAGGATCATCTTAGCTTGGTTGGGCTCAAGGAGACGCACCTGATGCCTATCAGTTGGCTGTGAATATAAGGGGCTCTGGGATTGAGCATAGTTGGGAGGGGGTTGTCCTGTCTTGGAGTAAAACTGTTAACGGAGAGGTCTGTGAGTGAGTTATGGACTGGGCTGCTCTGTAGCCGCCCGAGTCTTCCGGCCGCAGTGAGCCTTGAAGTCACCCCGGACCGAACTCCCTTCCTAACCCTTGCCTCCATCGGGTAAGCCAGGCCAGATTGCCGTTGCCCGGCAGAGGGCTCTGCCCCTTCCTATCCCACACCTCTGATGAGTTGATCCCTGCGACCTGCCCAGGCCCCTGTGTCCTGCCTGGGATGTCCGGGCCCTGCCCAGGAGTTCTGCAGTCCACCCAGAGGACTCTGCCCCTTCCTATCCCTTGCCTCCGATGGGTTGTGCCCCACGACCTGCACAGGCCCGTGTCCTGTCTGGGAGGTCTGGGCCCTGCCCAGGAGTTCTGTGGCCCACCCAGAGGACTCTGCCCCTTCCTATCCCTTGCCTCCGATGGGTTGTGCCCCGCGACCTGCACAGGTCCATGTCCTGCCTGGGAGATCTGGGCCCTGCCAAGGAGTTCTGCGGCCTGCCCAGGGGGCTATCCTCCCAGCATTCCTAGTCCTAAGAACCCATCCTCAAGCCAAGCCTCAAGACCTCAGCCTCAATACCACTGCCTCTAGCCAAGCCTCGACTCCAGCCTCAAGAACCCATCCTCAAGCCAAGGCTCAAGACCTCAGCCTCAAGACCCCTGCCTCTAGCCAAGCCTCAAGACAGCCTCAAGCAAGCCTCAAGACTCCAGCCTCAAGCAAGCCTCAAGACTCCAGCCTCAAGAACCCATCCTCAAGCCAAGCCTCAAGACCTCAGCCTCAATACCCCTGCCTCTAGCCAAGCCTCAAGACAGCCTCAAGCAAGCCTCAAGACTCCAGCCTCAAGAACCCATCCTCAAGCCAAGCCTCGACCTCAGCCTCAATACCCCTGCCTCTAGCCAAGCCTCAAGACTCCAGCCTCAAGAACCCATCCTCAAGCCAAGCCTCAAGACCTCAGCCTCAAGACCCCTGCCTCTAGCCAAGCCTCAAGACAGCCTCAAGCAAGCCTCAAGACTCCAGCCTCAAGCAAGCCTCAAGACTCCAGCCTCAAGAACCCAAGCCAAGCCTCAAGACCTCAGCCTCAATACCCCTGCCTCTAGCCAAGCCTCAAGAGTCCAGCCTCAAGAACCCATCCTCAAGCCAAGCCTCAAGACCTCAGCCTGAGCATCTCTGAACTCCAGGGTCTCCATGAATGCCACGGTCTCCACTCCTTGTCCTATCCTTTAGCTTGTCCCGTCCTGCCCCCAGTACTTCAGTGCCTGCGTCCTGCATTTGGGTCCAGTCTCACATCCCTTATGACACCTTCTCCACTCAGAGGATCGTGATAGTGTGGAATGAGCTGCCAGCACAAGTGGTGTGTGTAAACTTGATTTTCAACATTTGCAAGGAATGGTACATGATGGTAGGAGTATGGAAGTCTTTAGTCCAGGTGCAGGTTAATAGGAGCAGGCTGTTTAAATGGTTAGGCACAAACTAGATAGGCCAAAGGGCCTGTTGCTGTGCTGTATTTTTCTATGACTCTAGAAACTTTTGGAATCATACAGATTTTTAAGCACTAGGGGACACACATGAAACAATTGCATATACATACTATGACTACTAGGAAACATATTAAGCAGTTATGGGCATGTATATAGCAGTTGTATAAAATAAACCAGGCATAAATTGTGAAATTGCACAGAAAATAATAATTATACCATCTAATCTAACTGTGAGCTGTGTGCATTTCCATTTTGAGCTTAAAGTACAATGGCAAGCTTGCATCCTGGAGTTTTCTGAAACAGTTGCTGGCTAGTGACCAGGTAAAGATCACTACTGCTCAATTTGGCCTACGTTTTGAAGCTTGGGCCAGTTGAGCCTGCTACAGACATTGCCGTATGCATGCACGGAGCCAGTATTGGTACATGTTAGGCAACTTACAGTGTGGGAGCTACAAACTGGGCCCGCCAAAATGAAAAACATGGGCACTTGAAAACTCACATGAAAAAGAGAGTGCGCTCTCAGGGTGCAGGAGGCCCCCTTGGTGCACTGTGTCATCAGTCTGCGATTGCACACTTGCCACATTCTCACAATCGATCCAATTTGGTTCAACAGTCTGGTTCCAATCTGATGAGGCCTCCTGTATTCCTTTACAATGTGCTCATCACCCCCCTCAGTCTCCCTCTGCCGTGCTATACAACCAAGAGTTCAGTACTCTCTGAACTAACACTGCATTTGTATGTAGGAACTTGAATCTCTCAATCGTTGATGTAAACCATTGGCCCATCTCTCTCCACAGACGCTGCCTGATCAGGTGGGTAGCCCCAGCAGTTTCTGTTTTTAGTTCTGACTCCCAACAGAATCAGAATCAGGTTTATTATCACCCACACGAGTCTTGAAATTTGCTTTGTGGCAGCAGAACAGTGCAAGACCTAAACACTTACTATAAGTGACAATAAAAATAAAATATTGGATAGTAAAAAAGAGGAATAGTGAGGTAGAGTTCATGGTTCATCCTTCATTCAGAAATCTGATGGCAGAGGGATAGAAGCTTTTCCTAAAAACATTAAGTGCAGGACCTCAGGCTCCAGAACTTTCTCTCTGATGGTAGCAGTGAGAAGCGGGCACCTCCTGGGTGGTGAGGGTTAATAATGGATGCCACCTCCCTGAGGCATGGCCTTTTGAAGATGACCTCAATGTGACAACTAGATAGATACTAATAAAACTGCTTTGAACTCTTGTATGAAAATGGGACAAGCCTTCAAATCTCTCAGTCAGGTTTGAATAGCTAGCGTGCTTTGATTTTGTGATTTATGTGACAGAGCATTGAAATGTCTCGGCATGAGAAATTTATCTAATATAGTCTCAATGTAAATGAGAGCACTGAACCTGATCCCACTATGCCATTAATTGTAATCTTGAAAGAAAGCTTTTGTGTGATTCTTGGCAAGAAATAATTGCAATATGTTCCGCATTTCAAATTGGCTAACGCAATGTTTGGAGTTGCAGGGGATCCCAACATAATTTGGATGGGAAGTATTTGGCAGGTTTTTGGAAGGGTGAGAGTGGAGGGGAGGCTTTGAGAGGGGAGTGGTGGCAATGCATTTGAGAGTGCTTTGCAAGGTAAGAAATGCCATCTACTGCACAGCTAAATAATGAAGGCAGCAGTGTGATGGCTCAAGTTGGAGTATGATGTTCTCCTAAGGAGTTGTCTATTGGTGGATCCTCAGGTGGTTGTAGAAGCTGATCCGGGATCCACATAACCAGGATATTAGGGTGGATTTCCTTTAGGAAGACTAAGCCTGCTCTGCTCCCTGTTACTATTAATGGTGAGGATGTGGATGTGCTGAGGACCTAGAAGTACCAGGGGGTCCACTTGGATGACAGATTTGTGTGGAGCACCAACACAGAGGCTGTGTACGAGGAGGGCTAGAGACAGCTCTACTTCCTCTGGAGACTGAGGTCCTTTGGAGAATGCAAGCCTCTGCTTCACACGTTCTACCAGTCTGTTGTCACTAGTACAATCTTCTATGCGGTGGTGTGCTGGGGCAATGGCATCAACACAGGTGATGCCAACAGGCTCAATAAATTGATCAGAAAGGCTGGCTCTGTTATAGGGTGTTATAGGCTGTTAGACGATGTTTCTCACCATCTGCGTGCCACCTTGGCTGAACAGAGGAGCACCTGTAGTTATAGACTAAGAAAACTGTGCTGCTTCTTACTGTCAGCCATTAGGCTCTATAATGAGTCAGCCTATAGCTGGGGAAGTGGTGAGTCCCCTCCTGTTAGACTGTTTGAAGTCAACTATGTTTTATTCTGTCTTACTTCTCTTCTAATATTTGTATATCTGTGCACTTGTAATACTACAGTGACACTGCCATTTCCTTTGGGATCAATAAGTATCTAGCTATCTACCTTAACGGGGAACACCTGTGCGTGACATTGTTTATTATGGAGAGGCTGATGCACAGGCAGTCGCCACACGGTCCTTGACTGATCGGGGTCAGGGTCCAGTGATGTGGAGTGTGAGGCAATTGGGGGACCCTTCACTGCCGCAGTCTTCCTCTGCCTTCACTGCCATCGTGATGTGTCGTCCTTTTCCGCCAGCTTTTTGACTGGAACCTCCAACTTGGCCTTACTGCCACGAGGGAGCCTACCAGGAGCTAAGTGCCAGATGGCTAAACTCCAGACTGCACTGCTCACAGGATACCTCAGGAACTTACACGCCTCTCCGACACAACCAGAGAAGAAATAATGAAGGTATGTTGGCATAGAAATGGGCTGAAAGGTGTAGTCAAATTGAGGAAACTGGAGGAAGGCCCACACCTCATGGATCTATGAATGTAATGGGAAAGAATGAGGCCATTCAGTCCATTTAGTCAGCCCCATGTCTCAGTGGAACAATCCCATCAGTCCCATTCTGCAAAGCCTTGGAAATGATAATTTTCTGAGTATCTATCCAATTTAGATTTACCCTATCTATACCCCTCATAATTCTGATTACCTCCATCAAATCTCCCCTCAATCTTCTATGTTCCAAGGAATAAGTCCTAACCAAGTATTTGATTTTACTGGATGCTTTGCCAAGGCAGTGATGTGTAAATAGAGTCCTTGGAAAGGAGGCCGGATTTGGTGATGTGTCTGGTGGGAACAACTTCTCTCCATTTACCATTCCTAAACTGGCTCTGGTGTTGAGAACCTCTGGGTTGCTCTCGTTTCTGAGAATCTCCCCAGGCTTGCCATTCTAACCTTGAAGATGAGATCCATCATCTTTGGAGCTGCTGTGGCAATCAGTCCCACTGAGGCGATGGAGATTGTACGCTCTCTCATCGTATTACTCTGTCTGGTTCCATCTGTATATGAACTTTCCAAAATCATTACTAGAGTTTCTAATGAGCTTATTGAATTTTTCATGAGTTATTAGGCACCTTAATGACCACTGAAAGAAAAAAATATATTCATAACCTTTAATCTTCATTCTACATTAGAATAAACTTGCAGGATTCATTGCTCCTTTTCTTGTTCGTTCACGCGATATGAATGGAATTCAGCATTTATTGTTCCTCTCAGCTCACCAAATACTGGGAATTGAAAGCTTATTTCAAGAAAAAAAGTTTAAAAATGGCTTTCAGAACTATCAGCTACTCTTTATTTCTTGAGCGCATGGATGTAATGTGCTTCATCTTTACAAGAACAGTTCCCTCGGGACCAATCATGACTCCAGGAGAAGATATCAAAGTGAATTCTTTTAATGTGGGACAATCATTCTAACTACTTACCACCAATGTAACATGTACCTCCAAATATCTTTGAAAATTGCAATCAGAATCAGATTTGCTATCATAAAACCAGAAAACCAAAAGAAATAGGAACAGAATTTGGCCATTCTTCCTATTTCAAGTCAGCTCTGCCATTTGATCATAACCAAACTATTTTCCTCTCAAACTCATTTTCCTGCCTTTCACACCCTGACTCATCAAGGACATATTAACCTCTGCCTTAAATACACCCAAGGACTTGGCCTCCACAGCTGTCTGAAGCAATGAATTCCACAGATTCACCCCCACTGTCTGTCTAAAGAAATTCCTCCTCATCTCCTTTCTAAAAGGATGTCCTTCAATTCTGAGGTTGTGCCCTCTGGTCCTAGATTCCCCCGCCATAGGAAACCATTCTCTCCACATCCATTCTATTGAGTCCCTTTAAAATTCGATAGCTTTCAATGAGCTCCTCCCTCATTCTTCTAAATTTCAGTGAGTACAGGCCCAGAGCCATCCAACACTTCTGATAAAATAAGCCATTAAAACCTGGAATGATTTTTGTGAACCTCCTTTGAACCCTCTCCAATGTCAACACATCCTTTCTTAGATGAGAGGCCTAAAACTGCTCACGATACTCTGAGTGAGGCCTCACCAGTGCTGTATAAAGCCTCAGCATTAGCTCCTTGCTTTAATTTTTGTTTCATCACTGACATACATTATGAAATTTGTTGCTTTGTGGCAGTACAGTGCAAAACTACAAATTACAATACAAAATAAAATCAGTATCTAGTGCAAAAGAGGATTACAGAGGCAGTGTTCATGGATTCATTGTCATTTCAGAAATCTGGGGGTGGAGAGGAAGAAGCTGTTCCTTAAGCACTGAGTGTGGGTTTTCAGGGACCTGTACCTCCTCCCCAGTAGTAGAGACGAGAGCATGTCTTGAATGGTGATGGATCCTTTGTACCGGCCGGTATCCTGGCACTACCTCGATCGTGGGGATCGTGTGCCTCTTGCAACCTTGAGCATTGAAGATTCCTTAGTAGGTTGTGCTGAAACCAATCAGAATGTTTTCCACTTATCCCTCAAGTAACATGCTGAGTCTTTGGTACCATACCAAACCTACTCAAACTCCTAACAAAGTAGAGCTGCTGGCATACTTTCTTTGTGATTCTATCAAGATGCTATCAGCATTGTATGGAAGTTTGCATTGACCACAATAGTGATCAAAATCCAGGAACCTTTCAATCTCCACCTTACATGCAAATTTTTCCCTTTATCTATAATGAGTTTCCTGGATGAGTCAGATCTTCAGAGATCTAAGGGTTCAACACCGTAAAGGATAACACAGACCTCTTGACTGGTATCCCATCGACTGCATTGGATTCGTAGATCACAGGTACAGGGCCTTCAGTCCAATGAAACACTGGAAGAGTGAGCAGTTTCGGGTTCCTGGCTGTCAACATCTCTGAAGGTCTATCCTGGGCCCAAAATGTGATGCAATTTCAAAGAAGGCATGCCAGCAGCTATGCTTCATTGGGAGTTTGAGGAGTTTTGGTATGTCAATGAGGGCTGTAGCAAATCTCTACAGATGTACTGTGGAGGACATTCTGGCTGGTGGCACCACTGCCTGGTGTGGAGGCTCCAATACGTAGGCTTCAGAGGGTTGTAAACTCACCCAGCTCCATTATCATCTCCACCATCGAGGACACCTTCAAAAGGCAGTACCTCAAGAATGTGGCATACATCTTTAAGGATCCTCGTCATTCAGGACATGCCCTCTTCTCATTGCTACCGTCATGGGGGAGGTCCAGGAGCCTGAAGAAACACACTCAACGTTTCAGGAATAGCTTCTTCCCCTCCTCCACCATCAGATTTCTGAACCATCCGTGAACTCATGAACACCATGTCACTTTCTTGCTCTCTTTTTGCACTACTCATTTACAGAATTTCTTTCTGTAACTTACAGTTGTCTTTTATGTATTGCACTGTACTGCCGCAGTAAAACAGAAAATTTCACAACATAAGTATGTGATAATAAACCTGACTCTCTCTCCCTCCACCACTAACACACATGGACATTCAGTAAGATGCTCTGTTGTTTCTGGACTCTGGTAGCACGGTCCGTGTCTGACTTCTACCTCCAGGCCAGTAGGAGCAAGAGAGTACCACCATTTACCATGTCCCTTCCAAGGATCAAATTCTGATTTGGAAAACTATCATTGTTCCTTCATTGTTGCTGGGTCCATAACTGGAATTTCCTCTCCAGGAGAGCCAGGATTAACTTCGCCAGAAGAACTGGATGACAGTGGTTAGCACAGTACCAGAGACCCAGGTTCAATTCCCACCGCTGTCTGTAAGGAGATTGTATGTTCTCCCCATGACCAAGTGAGTGTTGCAACTTCTTATATGTATAAGAAAATTACATTTTCCATTACGTTCCTATCCTCCAACGGACCTGGAGAATTCAAAGTTTCACTTTGTAACAAATATCTTAAAGCTAACAAATACCAAATACAAACCTCTCTGACTTTTCATGAATATTCAAATTAAGCTTGCTCTGATATGTAAATTAAGACACCAGTCTCCTAAAGAGCCTCATTATCCACCAAGCTTGAGAAAAGAGATTAGATCGTCTAATAACTGTGACATAACAATCCCAGGAGACACTAATCACATTGTCACAAGTACTGTGATTTACTCAAGTCTACAATTAAGTTCAACATTTTCTTAAAGCTGCGACATGCCTTGTGGTCACGTGGGGTCAAATCTCTCATTCTCACTTGGTGTGTTAGGAAATTTCCAGTTCCGTTGTGAAATTATGCTTGTTAAAATATCATCATTGTTAAGTGTCTAAGAGTTTCAAGTACTGAAACTTCCCAAATTTACATAGACTGTGACTGTACAATTCATGTTTTCTGCAAGAAGCAGAGATGGGTGTAATTGGACACCACAGTCTGGTTGGGCTGAAGGGTATGCTCCATGTTGTATCTTGAAATAACAATAAAAAGACACAATGATCGCAAGAACACCATCTTCTTCATAGTCTCCTCCAGGTCAGACACTGTCCAAGTAGAAATCAAAGTAAATTTATTATCGAAGTACGTATATGTCATAGAACATAAAGATAGAAAAGCAAACAGTACAGCCCAGAGCAGGCCATTCAGCCCACAATCTTGTACTGAACCAGTTACATTAATAACCAAATGGCTGACTAAAAAAATCTCTTCTGTCTACGCAATGTCCTTATCCTTCCATTTCCCACACATACATGTGCCTATCTCTTAACTCTTTGTGAAACACTTGATCTTCACATCTCCTGTGAAGTTACCACCTCTCACCTTAAATACATACCCTCTGGTGTTATACATTTCAATCCTCGGAAAGAGATACTCTCTGTGCCTCATAATCTTATAAACCTCTATCAGATCGCCCCTCAGCCTCCTTCATATACTACCATTGGATTCATTCCCTTACAGGCATTTACTGGAAAATAAAGCAATACAATAGAATTTATGAGAAAAAAAACTATACAAACATAAAAACTGACAAAAGGCTAATGTGCAAAAGAAGACGAGTTGAGTAAGTAATAATGGATTGCACTGGGGCAAGATTTTAGGGTTCTCTGTCCCAGAGTAAAGGATGATTCAAGGAAAAGTCCTCTCCTCAGCTTCATTTCCTTGCAGGATGCAAAGCTAATGTTCAGATGAAGGACCCTGATGAAAAGCATCGACTGTCCATTTCCCTCCACAGATCTGCAGATTTCCTGCACGTTTTGGGCTTCACATTCAGGTTCCAGCATCTGTTGTGTCTCCATTCTTTATAGTCCATCCCTATGTTTCCCTTGAAAAGATTGTGTTAGGGAATTGCTTTCATGTGAAACTTTGACAAACTTCTGTAGATGTGTGGCGGAGAGTATATTGACAGGTTGTGTCCTGGCCTGGCAATGACCTTGAACTAAAAAGACTACAAAAAGTGGTGAATATGGCCCAATCCATCACTGGCAAAGCACTCCCCACCACTGAGCACATCTACATGGAGTGTTGTTGCAGGAAAGCAGCACCCACCATCAAGGACCTCCATCATCCAGGCCATGCTCTCTTCTTGCTGCTGCCATTAAGAAGGAGGTACAGGAGCCTCAGGACCACCAGATTCAGGAACAATTATCACCCCTCAACCATCAGGTTCTTGAACCAGTGGGGTTAACTTTTCTCAACTTCATTTGCCCCAACACAGAACTGTTCCCACAACCTATGGATTCGCTTTCAAAGACTTTTCATCTTATGTTCTCCATACTTATTTTTTTATTATTATTATTTTTATTATTATTTTATATATTCTCAGCTCAAGCTGGTAAAACCTGAGGTATTGGCATAGCCAAATACAATCATTTCTCAATTCCCTTTGAACTATTATAGTTTAGTATTGTGGCTTTCTGGAAACCTACATAAATATTGCTGTGTAGGCCTAATTGTACAATGCTATTGTGTAGTGCCTTTGGGATAATACCAGTTGCAGATATTACTGCTTGGACAATGTATACCCTGTTCATGTTCCATAGTCTTTCAATTTCCTCTTTTAGTTCAGTATATTTCTGGTATTTTTCACTTACTTATGTTATGTGCGTTTCCATTGGCTTTATCTAATAAGTAAGTTGTCCTTGCTTGGTTATCATGTAGTATTATATCTGGATGGTTACTATAGATTGTCCTATCTGTAATAATGGCTAGGTCGTAACTCTGACTCTAGAACTGGATCAGGCTTGTACTTATAGTAAGGTACAGTTTGAGTTTACAGTATGAGTTTGTAATTTAAAGGAAGATTTTGGTGAATGATGTTTGCCATTTGATTGTACTTGATGATTAAGTTAAACTGCTGCAGGAACCTGAAATGTGCCAAATGTGCTGAAGCGTTTTGGCCAGAAATGTCTACTATTCTTTTCCTAGAAGCTGCCTGGCCTGCTGCGTTCCTCCAGGCTTTTGTGGATGAACCTCTGTTCAAGCTCTGCTTAGCTCTGTTTTCCACACCCTGCTACCACCGATACTTTGTGCAATACTGCCATCACTTCTTATCTGGATGATATTATAATATATAATATATATAATATTATAATATTACGGTAATTCTTGCACTACCATCTTATCAGTGTGAACCTGGAAATCTTGTAAATCTTGTAATCTTTAACTTGTAACTCTTGTACATCTTATTTTAAGGTAACTTTTTTTTAATCTTTCCTCTACTATTTGTATATCTGTGCACTTGTAATGCTACTGTGACACTGTCATTTCCTTTAAGACCAATAAAGTCTCTATCTATCTGTGTGGGGAAGGTGCTCCCAATGCTGTTGGGGAGGGATTTCCAGAGTTTAAAGTTCAAAGTTCAAAGTAAATTTATTATCTATGTACGTACATGTGACCACGTACTACCTTGAGATTCATTTTCTTGCAGGCATTTATAGGAAAATAAAGAAATGCATTAGAATTTATATTTATTTACATAGAGATCTGTCACAAAACAGTTTCTTCTGGCCCAATGAGCCACACTGCCCAGCAACACTTGCCTAATCACAGGACAATTTACAATGACCAATTAACCTATCAACCGGTACATCTTTGGATGCTGGGAGGAAACCAGAGCACCTGGAAGAAACCACATGGTCACAGTGAGAAATTGCAAACTCTTTAGAGACAGTGGGGTAGTTGAAACCCGATTGACGATCGCTGTCATTGAATTAAACTCTGAACTCCCACGTCCCGAGCTGTAAAAGTGTTTCATTAACCACTGTGCCACCATAAATTTATGAAAAATTTATAAATAATAAAGGACAAACAGCCGATGTGCAAAAAAGACAATTTGTGTAATTAATAAAAAGGGCAAAAATAAATAATATTGAGCTGTTGATTCACCGGATGGTTGGAGCGTGATACTGTCCCTGAACCTGGTGGTGTGGGACCTAAGGCTCCTGGACCTCCCACCCAACAGTAGCAGTGAGAAGTGAAGGAACGGCAATACATTTCCAACAGGGCATAGCTAGGGTGAATGCACTCCATAGGAATTTGAGAACATCTGTTTTACACAGGATGGTATGTTCCGTTTGTATTTGGAATGATCTGCCAGAGGAAGGAGCTGAGGCAGAGGTATTAAAGATGTATTAAGATTTCCAGTAAACAAATTCCCGGCACCCCCTACTCCCTCTATTCCTCAACCTGACCTTTTACTTCTTCTCACCTGCCTATCACTTCCCCCTAGATCCCCTCCTCCTCCCCTTTCTCCTGTGGTCCTCTCTTCTCTCCTATCAAATTCTTTCTTCCCCAGCCATTGACCATTCCCACCCCACGCTTTTATTCTGGCATCTTCCCTCTTCCTCTCAGTCCTGAAGAAGGGTCTCAGCCCGAAACATCAGCTGCTTATTCATTTCCATAGATGCTTCCTGACCTGTTGTGTTGAATGTGTTGATTTGGATTTAAAACTTTTCAAAGACGTTGTGACGTGATTACAAGCTACAAAGTTGAGAGGACTTGAACAAGGGGAACTCAGAGAGCCTTCTGAAGATTCAAGTTTATTTATCTTGCAGACATTGGAACATACCAGTTAAGTAGGTCGTTTGCGTTAACAACTGACACACCCGAGGATGTGCCGGGGACAGCTCGCGAGTGTCGGCACACATTCCAGCGCCAACACAGCAAGCCCACAGTATTCAGCAGAACCACGCAGAACACAGAAGCTACAAAGCAATAGCAGCAAAAACAAGCCTCGTTCCTCCCTCCCACCCGCCCACGCACCAGGTGCACAGGGATGATGTTGTTTGGAAAGGCGCCTTGGGGATGCTGCCAGGATTCAAGGACCTGAGTTATAGCGAAAGGTTGGGTAGGCCAGGACTTTATTTCCTAGAAGGTAGGAGACTCAAGGGTGACCTTCTAGAGGTGTATAAAATCAGTGAGCACGCAGTCTCTTTCCCAGGGAATGGGATCTAAAAACTAGTGGCCATAGGTTGAAGGTGAGAGGTGAAAGATTTAAAGAGGGCCTGAGGGGCAACTACATCAACGCAGAGGGAGGTGTGTAATGAAATGAGCAAGTGGTTGAGACAGGTACAATAACATTTGAAAGACAGTTGGATAAGTATGTGCATAGGAGATGTTTGGAGAGATACGGGCCAAACATGGGAAAGTGGGACAAGGTTGGACAGCATGGATGAGATGGGCCAAAGGGCCTGTTTATATGCTGTGTTTCGCTATGAAGGTAGTTGGCAGGGTGGTGCCAGTAAGGACTCAAGTGCCCTCTGTGAACCAGCGTACTCCTGAGATTCCCGAACTTCAGCCAATGCTCCATCCATCCGTGAGGACAGAGGTCTCGTCTGTCTGAGCTGGAAGGTTCCCTACTTTGCCAGGAGAGAATTCCCTGCCTTTTTCAATGCTCCAGTGAGCAGTACAAGGCCACATGGGCTGCAGATCGGCAGACACATCTGTGGAGATCCTGAGGCAAGGTCCTGGGCCCGAGGGTGACCCTGACTCTGACTTTGAACGCAGTGCAAGCACTTGCGCGCCGTTGAGACTTGAGGTCTGTCTCAGTTGCTATATTTTGAACACTGTTTTGTGAATCGTTCGGATGTGGAAAGAGCAATGCACACAAAGTGCTGGAGGAACACAGCAGGTCAGGCAGCACCTATGGTGGAATATGGTGTCAAAACATAAAATTACTGTAAATGACAAAATAAATAAGGACTGCAAGAAAATGAGGTAGTGTTCATGGGTTCAGTGTTCAGAAATCTGATAGTAGAGAGAAGAAGCTGTTTCCTAAACCACTGAGTATGGGTCTTCAGGCTTCCTGATGATAGTTACAAGAATTAGTCATGTGCTGAATGGTGGGGGTCCTAAATGATATACCTTCTTGTGGCACTTTGTTTTGAAGATTTCCTTTATTGTGGGTAAGGTTGTACCCATGATGAAGCTTGGTGAGTCTACGACCCTCTTGTGATCCTGTGCATTGGCCCCTCCATACCAGGCAGTTCTGCAGCCATTCAGAATGCTCTCCACTGTACATCAATAGGAATTTGGTGGCATACCAATTCTTCCTGAACTCCTAATGATGTAGAGATGCTGGCGTGGTTGTATCCAGGAGAAATGCTTGGGAAACTTGACACCCAGGAACTTAGAATTGCTCGCCCTTTCCACTGCCAACCCTTCAATGAGGACTGGTGCCTGTTCTGCCACCGTCCCCTTCCTGAAGTCCACAATCAGTCACAAGGTTGCTGGACGCTGTGGGGAATCACACAGGTGTGGTGTCATTCCCCCTTGCAAAGCGTGCACAAAAAGTGTGTCGGAACAACTTTCCTCAGAGGGTGGGAAGGGGCGGTGAAAGTGCGCTTTCTCTGCTTTAGAAATGGAGCATAGTAGTAACAAGCCCTTTCTGCTCAACTAGCCCCTGCCACCCAATTACATTTATGTGACCAATTAACCTGCTAATCCATATTTCTTTGGGAAGTGTGAGGAAACCGGAACTCTCAGAGGAAACTCACATGGTAACGGAGAGAACGTATAAACTCCTTACAGACGTCCGTAGAATTGAACCCGGGTCACTGGTGCTCTAATAGCGTTATGTTCTATCGAAAGATAGGACAGTACTCCTTGTGGTGTGGCAGTGTATTGGTTAGTGCAAATGTTTTACAGCACGAGAGCACTCACTGGGGCTGAATTCACACTGCTATCTGTACGCTCTCCCCGTGACCATAAGGACTTACTCCAGTTTCCTCTCACATTTCAAAGACGTGCAGATTAAGGTTAGTAAGTTGTGGGCATGCTATGTTAGCAATGGAAACATGGCAGTACTTGCAGACCCCAGAAGAAACTTCACCGATTTAATTTGATGCAAAGGTCGCTTTTCACTGTATGTTTCAGGGTACTTGTGCCAAATAAAACTAACCTGAATGTATTAGTCATTGCATTGTATTTAAGCATCGAGAAATGCTTATACCAGAGACGGCCCACCTACTATCTCATGGAAGCGGGCAATCTCCTCTCTGTCATGGCTGTCAATTTAAAAGGCAATGCGAATGGAACCAGAGGAAAAAACATCACATCATTTCTCGCAAACAACAGGACCTGGTTCTCAGGGGATACTTTGATACTCGTTCTTATAATGAATGATCACACTGTGGGCTGAAGATTGCACTGTAAAGTCAGACTGTGTTGCAAAGCCTCATTATAAACCCTTGTCATCCCATTATCTTTGAAATATGAGCCTCTGATTTTTCAAAAGGAGAGAGAAATGATACAGGAACTTCCCTGGAGCTGCTCTTTCTCTCCACCAGTATAACGTTAAAGCAAAGGCTCTGTGTGTGCAAAACCACGACCTAAAAAATTCATTTATGGGAGATGAATGTCACTGAAGAGACAGAATTTACGCTTGGTTTCTCCCGCACCTAATAAAGTGGCCACTGAGTGTATGTTCCTGGTCTCCTGCTTCTGTAACCCATCCACTTCAAGGCTCAATGAGTCATGTTGTGCATTCAGAGATGCTCTTCTGCACCCTACTGTTGTAACGTGTGGTTATCTGAGTTACTTTCATCTTTCTGTCAGCTTGAACCAGTCTGACCATTCTACCTCTTTCATTAACAGGGTGTTTTTGCCAACACAGAACTGCCACTCACTGAATTTTTTTTTTTGTTTTTCGCACCATTCTCTGTAAACTCTGGAAAACGTTGTGTTTGAAAATCCCAGGAGATCAGCAGTTCCTGACACGCCAGCTAACCCATCTGGCACCAACAATCATTCCACAGTAAAAGTCACTTAGATCACATTTCTTCCCAATTCTGACGTTTTGTCTGAAGAACAACTGAACCTCTTGACCATGCCTGCATGCTTTTATGCATTGAGTTGATGCCACATAATATTTGCATTAATGAGCAGGTGTACAGGATTACCTAATAAAGTGACCACTGAGTGTATTGTCCAATATTAAGTGCCCCTTGAAATGGAGGCAGTGAGCTATCCTAGTCATCCAAATTGAGAGGGTTTTTAAGAAGGCTTATGGTGCATTGTTCTTTGTTAGTCAATGGGTTGACTTCAAGAGGCATGAGGTAATGTCGCAGCTCTATAAAACTCTGGTCAGATCACTTTTGAACCACTTTTGGAGTATTGTGTTCAGTCCTGGTCACCTCATTACAGGAAGGATATGAAAGCTTTAGAGAGGGTGCAGAGGAGACTTACCAGGAAGCTGCTTGGACTAGAGGTCAAGTCTTATGAAGACAGTTGAGTAAGCTAGAACTTTTCCCTTTTGACTGAAAGAGGATGAGAGGTGACTCGATAGAGGTGTGCAAGATAAGAGGCATAGATCGATTGGACAACCAGAACTTTTTCCTAGAGTGTAAATGGCTAATACAAGAGGCCTTAATTTTAAGATGATTGGAGGAAAGTATAGAGGGGATGTCAGAGGTATGTTCTTTACACAGAGAGTAGTGGGTGCTTGGAGTGCTCAGCCAAGGTGGTGGTAGAGGAAGATACTTCAGGGGAATTTAAGGCACTCTTAGATAGGCACATGGACGATAGATAGATGGAGGGTTATGTTAGAGGGGTGGGTCAGATTGCTCTTAGAGTAGGTTAAAAGGTCATCACAATATTATAGGGGAAATGCTTGTGCTCTGCTCTAATGTTCTATGTTCTATGTTCTGTGTAGCTGGGGATACCAGAGTCTGCAGATGCAGAAATCTGGAGCAACAAATAATCTGCTGGAGAAACTAGCCAGGTCATTTCTGTCTTAACTATACTGCCTGGGCTGCAGACCATAAGACCATATGCCTTAGGGGCAGAATTAGACTATTTGATCCATTGAATCCACTCCTCCATTTCAGCATGGCTGATTTATTGTCCCACTCAAACCCATCCTCTTGCCTTCTTCCCATACCCATTGCTGCCCTTACAAATCAAGAACCTATCAACCTCCACTTTAAATATACCCAATGACTTGTCTCCATAACCATCTGTGGCAATGAATGTCCCAGATTCACCACCATTTGGCTGAAGAAATTACTCCTCATTTCTGTTCTTTTGAACCATCCTTGTTGTCTGAATTATTTTGTAGTTACAAGTTAGCCAGACCATGACAGCAGACTTCCCTTCCAAAGAGTATTGTAAACCAGCTGGATGTTGACAACTCATGTTTCCTTTACTGATATCAAGTGTCAACTTGCCTTTTTCCATACAAAAAGGCTTGGGCAGAATTGATGTCTCCATCACTAGGTGAGTCTACAATCTGAGGGCACGGCCTCAGAATAAAGTGACATCCCTTTAAAACAGAGATACTGAGGAATTTTCTTCATCCTGTGGTAAAATGGCACCTTCTCGATAGTCCACTCCTGCCACACACACTCCCATTTCAGTGATCTGCCTGTCACCTGAGAGCTGATGGTCTCTCCTAGGCAATGGAATTGAGGGATATTGATGGAAATGTGTGGAAATCAAATGGAATTAAGGTAGGATGCTCTAAACCCCCCCTTGTACTGGGCCTCAATATCCCCTTGTGCAGTTGGATCCTGGATCCACTTGTAGATCTCAGTCAGTTCAGATTGGCAAAAACATCTCCTCCACAATCTCCATCAGCACAGGGATGTGTGCTTAGCCGCCTGCTCTACTCGCTTCACACCAGTGACTGTGTGGCTAAGTACAGATCCAACACCATGTACAAACTTGCTGATGACACCACTGTTGTGGGCCGTATCAAAGGGGGTGATGACCCAGCATACAGAAGGGCGATTGGAAACTTGGCTGAGTGGTGTAATAAGAACAACATCTTGCTCAATGCCAGCAAGACCAAGGAACTGAATGTAGACTTCAGGAGATAGAAACCAGAGGTCCATGAGCCAGTAATCACTGGAGGATCAGAGGTGGAGAGGGTCAGTAACTTTAAATTCCTGGGTGTCACTGTCTCAGAGGACCTGTTCTGGACCCAACATATAAATATAAAGTGAAGAAAGCACAACAGCACCTTTACTTCCTCAGGAGTCTGTGGAGGTTTGGCATGTCAAAGAAACCTTGGCAAACTTCTAGAGATGTGTGGTGGAAAGTGTGCTGGCTGACTGCATTACAGCCTGGTACAGGAAGACCCACACCTTTCAGTGGAAAATCCTCCAAAAGGTAGTGGATTTGGCCCAGTACATCATGGGTAAAACCATCCCAACCATAGAGCTCATCTGCACGAAACGTTGACATCGGAAAGCAGCATGCACCATCAAAGATCCTCACCACCCAGGCCTTGCTCTTTTCTCACTGCTACCATCTGGTGGATGGTACAGGTTAGGACTCACACCACCAGGTTCAAGAACAGTTACTCAACCATCAGGTTCTTGAACAAAAGGAGACAACGACACTCACTTAAGGACTCTTAATTGTGTTATTTCATGCTTGTTATTTATTGCTATTTATTTATATCTACATTTGCACAGTTTGTTGTTTACAGTTACTGTTCTATAGATTTGCTAAGTATGCCCAAGAGAAAGAATCTCAGGGTTGTATGTGGTGACATGTATGTACTCTGATAATAAATTTTATTTTGACTATTTTGACTTTGGATTAGTATTGATTGGTCATGGTGGACTTGCTAGGTCAAAG
Organism: Hypanus sabinus; assembly: GCF_030144855.1. Taxonomy (NCBI): domain Eukaryota; kingdom Metazoa; phylum Chordata; class Chondrichthyes; order Myliobatiformes; family Dasyatidae; genus Hypanus; species Hypanus sabinus. The sequence goes on from NC_082734.1 coordinate 31,522,625, forward strand.
GTACTATTTCTGTGATGTATGACTTTATTGGGTTGAAACTGGAATTGGAATTGGTTCATTGTTGTCTCAGATAGCAAGACGGTGAGAAGCTTTTATTTAATGTCATCCAGACTGATTATGCCATACTTAAGTACATCGAGGTAACAGAAAGGGAAACAGAATGCAAAGCTCAAAGTAAATGTATTATCAAAATACATATACTTCACCATGTACAACCCTGAGATTCATTTTCTTGCAGGTGTCCACAGTAGAACAAAGAAATACAATAGAATCAATGAAAAACTATGCACAAAGACTGACAAATAACAAACGGTAAAAGAAGTTAAACTGTTGAAATACAAAACGTAATAAATAAACAAACTCATAAATAAATAAATACTATTGAGGTCATGAAATAAAGATTCTTTGAAAGTGAGTCCATAGGTTGTGAAATCAGTTTAGAGTTGAGGTGAGTGAAGTTATCCACGCTGGTTCAGGAGCCTGAAGGTTGAAGGATAATTATTCCTGATTCTGGGGGTATCTTTATCCACACTAGTTCAGGAGCCTGATGGTTGAAGGGTAATAACTGTTCCTGATCCTCGGGTGTGGTTATCCATACTAGTTCAGGAGCCCAATGGTTCCCAAACATTTATTTGTGACATTACCCACCAACCATTATTGTGGGCCATGGCACGTACTGCCTGTGTTGACGTGCATTATTGTTGGTATTTCCTCTTTGGGTGCCACGGTGATGTAGCAGTTAGGGCCGTGACACTATTATAGCTGTGGGTGTTGGAGTTCCCAGTTCCGTTCGAGCTAGTTTGTACATTCCATCCCGTGTGCACACGGGTTTCCTCCCACAGTCCAACGATGGACTGGTTAGTAAGTTGATTGGTCATCGTAAATTGTCCCGTGATTAGGCTGGGGTTAAATCGGTGGGTATCTGGGAGGTGCGGCTTGGTCGGCCGATTCCGTGCTGTATCTCTTAATGAAATAAACACAACTACCACTGGGGAGGAGTTACAGGAGTCAGAATAACCCCCCTCTATGACTGAGAAACACCTTCTTCCTCCCCACAATCAGATTTCTAAACAGGCCATCAACACTATTATTTCACATTATTTATTTATTTTTGTCATTTAATTTTATATCTTTGCACTGTATTGCTTCTACAAAACACCAAGTTTCACACCTCTGGAAATAGGGAGATGTTCTTTTTCTTTGAAGAAAGCGGCTTCCCTTCTCCACCATTAACATTACCCTCACACGCATCTCTTCCATTTCATACATGTCTGCCCTCACCCCATCATCTTGCCACCCCACTGGGGGTAGGGTTCCTCTTGTCCTCTCCTACCACTCCACCAGCCTCTGCATCCAGCACATAATTCTTTGTAACTTTTGCCATCTCCAACGGGATCCCACCACCAAGCACATCTTTCCCTCTCTTCCCCCCCCCCCACTTTCTGCTTTCTGCAGGGATCGCTCCCGATGCGACTCTCTTGTCCATCCGCCCCTCCCCGCTGATCTCCTTCCTGGCACTTATCCTTGCAAGCAGAACAATTACTACACCTGCTCCTACACCTCCTCCTTCTCTACCATCCAGGGCCCCAAACAGTCCTTCCAGGTGAGGTGACACTTCACCTACTGTATCTTGTACACCCGGTGCGGCCTCCTGCATATCAGTGAGACCCAAAGTAGATTAGGAGACCACTTTGCCGAGGACCTCCACTCCGTCAGCCAGAAAAAGTGTGATTCCCCAGTGGCCACCCATCTTAACTCTACTTCCCATTCTCATTCTGACATGTCAGACCATGGCCTCCTCTACTGACGCATTGAGGCCACGCTCAGGTTGGAGGAGCAACACCTTTTATTCCGTTTGGGTAGCCTCCAACCCGATGGCATGAACATCAATTTCTCGAACTACCAGTAATGACCCCATCCCTTTCCACCATTTCCCATTCCTATTTTCCTCTCTCACATTATCACCTTACTCTGGTGCTCCTACCCCTTCCCTTTCTTGGCCTACTGTCCTCTCCTATAAGACTCCCCATTCTCCTGCCCTTTATCTCTTTCAGCAATCAACTTCCCAGCTCATTAGTTCACCCCTCCTCCATCCTAGTTCCACCTATCACCTACTACCTTGTATTTCTTCCTCTCCTGCCCCACCTTTTCATTCTGACTTACATCTTTTTTCTCCAGTCCTGAAACATTGAATGTTTACTCTTTTCCACAGATGCTGCCTGGCCCGGTGAGTTCTTCCAGCAATTTGTGTGTGTTGCTTGAGTTTCGCCTCGTCCAAGTCAGAGATAATAAATCTCATTCTGATTCTGATGCCTTAATGTTGCCTAGATCTCAGAGCACACAGGCATGAACTGTTCCTTTTTGATCAGGACTGAAATGAGAATTGAACACACACAGAACGCTGGAGGAACTTGGCAGGTCAGGCAGCATCCATGGAGAAGAATAAAGAGTCGATATTTTGGGTTGAAACCCTTCCTTAGGACTCTCCTTGCAGTTCTGATGAAGGTCTCAGGCCAAAATGTCCTCTCTTTATTCCTCTCCATAGATGCTGACTGACTTGCTTAGTTCCTCCAGAATTTTGTGTGTGCTGCTCTGGATCTCCAGCCTCTGCAGAATCTCTTGTGCTGAGGTGAATTGAACATGGTGAAAATTTGATCTGTTGGTGTTTGGGTGGTGTTAAATGGAACATCCTCATGCCAGCACTTACTTCAAAATACTTGGCTTCCATCCCAAGCTCCTGTTCAAAGGAACTGGGAGCTGGTTATATCCCACTCAATTCAGCTAAATTCCTTGTAAGTATTCAATATGTTTTATTCAGTTCTATGCTGGTTATGTTCCCAGTTCAGTCAAAAGTTCAAAGTAAATTTATTATCAAACAGTTTATATTGTATGACGCCTCTCTTGTGGGCATTCACAGTGGAACAAAGAATCAATGAGAATTGGAAAAAAAAACTGACAAGTAACCAAACTGCAAGTGCAAAAAAACCCCAAATAAATATACTAAACACAAGAAAGTCTGCAGATGCTGGAAATCCAGAGCAACACACACAAAATGGTGGAGGAACTCAGCAGGTCAGAGAGCATCTATGGAAAAGAATAAACAGTCGATGTTTTAAGCTGAGACTCTTTTTCAGGACAAATAACAATATAAATAAATAAATAATAAATAATTAATACTGAGAACAAGATTTATAGGGTCTTTGGAAGTGAGTCTGGAGGTTGTGGAATCTGTTCAGCATTGAGTGAAGTTATCCCCTCTGGTTCCGGAGCCTGATGGCTGAAGGCTAATAACTGTTCCTAAACCTGGTGGTGTGGGACCTGAGTCTCCTGTACCTCCTCGATGGCAGCAGTGAGAGGAGAGTATGGCCTGGATCGCGAGGGTCTTCAGTGATGCATGCTGATTTCCGGTATCAGCGTTCATGTAGATGTGCACAATGGTGGGGAGGGATTTTCCTGTGTTTTGTAGGCTTTTCCATTTGTGGGTATTGGCGTTTCCATACCAGGCCGTGAAGCAACCAGTCAATATACTCTCCACTGTTCTGTAGAAGTTTGTTAAGGTTTTAGATGTCATGCCAAGTCAAAATAAACTCCCAAGAAAGCAGAGGCACTGTTGTGGCTGCTTTGTTTATGTTTATGTTGAGGAGATATTTTCTATTCCCAGTGAAGTGGTGCTTGGCCTTACCTATGAAGCTGGCTCCAACCAGTGGTAATAACCTCGGTGTGATGTGAGGAGATGTGGTATTAGCTGCCTGCTGTGCTACAGCATCTGTTTATACATGCCTATCGCTGGAGATGGACGTCATGAGAGAGAGACTTGCATTTCTATAATGCCCTTTGCATCCATAAGCTGACCCAAAGCACTGACTGCCACAATGCAGGGTAAGTAGCAGGAAGCTGTGCGCAGGGTGATCCCACAAACTGCGGTTATAAATCTCTTGAAAAGCCCACTAGTACAACAAGGGTGTGCTCTTGTTCCTTATTGGGTGTCTGCACTGAACTTTCTCAGAAACTGTAACACTTTATCCTGCACTCTGTTATTGCCCTACCTCGTACTACCTCAATGCAATTTGATCAGTGTGAGCAGTAGGCAAGACAAGTGTTACACTGTATCGTAACTTATGTGACAATAATAAACCAATTTACCAACTGTCAAATCCTAAATCTTCCTGTTTATTGATCAACATGGAAGTAATGGCCAAAATGGCTTCCTCCAGTGCAGTAACTTGATCAGAAATTGTGGCCTTCAGATTTAAGTCCAAAGTGGTCCCTTTATCAATGTCTGTAAGCTGCTTGTTAATGCAAATATTTAAATAGCCAATGATGTGGCAGCAACTCAATGCATAAAAGCATGCAGACATGGTCAGGAGGTTCAGTTGTTGTTCGGGTCAAACATCAAAATGGGGAAGAAATGTGTCCTTAGTGACTTTGACCGTGGAATGATTGTTTGTGTCAGACATGGTGGTTTGAGTATCCCAGAAACTGCCGATCCCCTGGGATTTTCACATGCAACAGTCTCTAGAGTTTATAGAGAATGGTGCAAAAAACAAAAAAAATGATTGTCCAGTGAGCAGCAGTTCTGTGGGTGAAAACACCTTGTTAATGAGAGAGGTCGGAGGAGAATGGCCAGACTGGTTCAAGCTGACAGTAACTCAAATAACCACACATTCCACAGTGGTGGGCACAAGAGCATCTCTGAACACATAACACATTGAACTTGAAATGGATGGGCTGCAGCAGCAGAACACCATGGACATATGGTCAGTTATTAGGTTTAGCAGGTACACAATGGCCACCGAGAGTATAATAGAATTCATGGAGCGTGGAGCAGTGATCGTCAAGATCCATGCGCTCTCATTGATTTGACCTTCCAATCACAATGCCCGGTTTTTCTGACTGATGACTCAAGCCGGCTGTACTCAGGGTCACTAGGCGTGGAAACTGTCCCCTCAGCCCCCCACATCCATGCCAACCGTTAAACATCCACCTCAGAATCAGACTCAAACTCAGCATCATTGACAGGTTATTTTGTGCCAGCAGTACAATGCAAGACATAAGCGGTGAGCTACAAGAAAAACAAATGGTGCAAAAAAGAAATATTGAGCTGGTGCTCATATGTTCATAGACCTTTCAGAAATCTGATGGTGGAAGGGACGAAGCTGTTCCTAAAACTTTGAGTCTGTGTCTTCAGGCTCCAGTATGTCCTCCATGATGGGATTAATGACAGTGGGGCATGTCCTGGGTGATAAGGGTCCTTAATGATGAATGTCAGTTTCTTGAGGCATCACCTTTTGAAGATGTCCTCCATGGTAGGAAGGGGCTGTGCCCATAATGGAGATGGCTGAGTCTACAGCTCTCTGTAGTCTCTTTCCTTCATACCAGGTGGTAATGCAACCAGTCAGAATGCTCTCCACAGTACATCTGTAGAAATTTGTAGGAGTCTTTGGTGACAGTCACTGGCATGCCATCTTCATGATTGCATCAATGTATTGGGCCTACGGTAGATCCTCTGAGATGTTGACACTCAGCAACTTGAAGTTGCTCACCCTTTCCATCACAGACCCCTCAATGAGGATTGGTGCCTGCTCTCCCAGCTTCTCCTTCTAGAAGTCTACTATCAACCCCTGGGTCTTTGCTGCCAGATTGTTGTTGCAACATCACTCAGCTGACCAATCTATTTCACTCCTGCACGCCTTCGGAGGCTCTGCCAACAATACTCATGTCATCAGTGAATTTATAGCTGGTATTTGAGCTGTGCCTGGCCACACAGTCATGGGTGTAGAGAGAGTAGAGCGGTGGAATAAGCACACATCCTTGAGGTTCGACTCTGTTGATTGTCAGCGAGGATGGGATGTTATTTCTGATCCACACTAACTGTGGTCTCCCAATAAGGAAGACAAGGATCCAGTTGCAGAGGGAATTACACTGATTTTGAAGCTTGTTGATTAGTACTGAGGGAACGATGGTGTTGATGCCAAGATCGCATCAGTAAACAGCAACCTGACATAGATATTGCTATTGTCCAGCTGGTCCAAGGCTGAGTAGAAAGCTGTTGGCTGTAGACCTGTATTGGTAGTAGCTCTATTTCTTTGCTCAGGCAGGAGTTAATTCTAGCTGCCAGCTGACCTGTTTTTGCGAAGAAGGAGGAAACTCCCACATTGTCATGGGAAGAACATGGAAACACTGCACAGACAGCACTTAGAGTCAAGATTAAACCCAGATCTCAGGAGCCCAGGAATAGCAAAATCAGAATTGGAATCAGGTGTATTATCACTGACATATAGTATGCCATGAAATTTGTTAGTTTGCTGCAGCCACGCAATAACCTATACCATAAAATACAATGAGAAATAAATATATATATTACATAAGTAGTGCAAAAAGGGAGGAAAAGTAGTGAGGTAGTGCTTATGGCTTCAATGTCCACTTTGAAGTTGGATGAGAGGGGAAGAATCCGTTCCTGAATCATTGAGTGCGTGCCTTCAGGTTCCTGTATTTTCTCCCTGATGGCAGCAATGAGAATCAATGAGAATCCTTGATGCTGGGTGCCGCCTTTTGAAGACATCCTCGGCACTGGAAAGGCCAGTGTCCATGATGGAGATAGCTGAGTTTACAACCCCCTGAAGCTTTTTCCAAGCCTGGGCTGTGGCCCCTCCATACCAGACGGTGACGCGACTGGTCAGAATGCTTTTCATGATACATCTCTACTTGTGGCTGAAGATTTTATCCTTTGAGTGGGAACCAGGACAGTTAACCGGACAAGAAACATAGAAGAGGGTCAGATGAAGCGAGCAGACAGCGGCAGATGGGATGTGAGCAGCGAGCAGACGGGGAGGAAGAGGCGAGTGCAACAGCTGCTGGAACACAAACTGGCTCGGCCACAAGGGAGCTTGAGGCAGAAACACCAAGGATTCAGTCCTTTTGTTGTAGAATGTAGAAAACCCAGGGATCATCTGACGACATGGTTCTGGGCAGTGCTGAGATGATGCACTGACCCAGTGAGCCTCGTACAGAGATATCTGTAGGACTGGCTGCAGAATCCAGTTGTAACATATGCACATGAGGTCTGTGAACACCACTGAGCAATTTGCTTGCTAAGTGGCAATGAAGCTAAGAGAGCCTGCCAGGCACAATGCATCAGGATCACTGGTTTATGGCAATAATATAATTCTTTGGGAAAAGCGTCATAAAAGCATGGTTCTGATGGATACATTCGGTCTTGCTGACATCTGGAAGGGACGAGATCTCTTGCAAATTTGATTTTCATTTTGGGCTTCCTTTAATATTAACTACAGGACCATAAGTTCATAGAAGTGGAATCATGCCATTTGGCACATCAAGTCTGTTCTGCCATCCCATTGAGGCTAATTTTTTATCCCTCTCAATCCCATTCTTCTGTCTTCTCCCTGTAACCATTGATACCCTGACTAATCAAGAACATATTCAACCTCTGTTTTAAATACACCCAATGATTTGGCCTTGACAGCTGCCTGTGGCAATGAATTCCACAGGTTCACCACTCTCTGGCTAAAGAAATTCCTTCTCATTTGTGTTCTAAAGGATGTGTTTCAATTCTGAGGCTGTGCCCTCTGGCCCCAGAGTCCCCCATTACAAGAAACTTCCTTTCCACGTCCGCTCTATCTCAGCTTTTCAACATTTGATAGTTTGATGAAGCAAGTTTCAGATTCAGATTCAGTTATTCGTCATATGGACACCGAGATATACTCATCGCTTGTGTTAACAACCAACACAACCTAAGGATGTGCTGGGGGCAGTCTGCAAGGGCGGCAGAACAACACAGAACACAACCAACAAAACAACAACGGCAAAACTGCATTTCTCCCTCCCACCCACCTAGCCCGCACATACACAGTCCCCCATCGCCCAGAAAGGCCATCTCAACTCCTCAGTCTCCAGTAGACTCACAGATTCACAGATGTTGGACTTTGACTTTCTCATTGGGCCTTGATCCTGACTTCCAATTGACCTTCAGGCTTTGATCTTCAGTATCGATGAACGAGGACCCAAAATCCAGATCAATCACACTAAGCCTCGAATCCAAGGGTCACAATCAGTGAAGAAGATGGTGTTAAGAAGGTGTAGTGAAAGGCTTTTGTCTGCATGCCATCTGGTCAGAACATGTCATTCCTAGGTACATTGAGGAAGTGTTGATGCGTGGCCAAGTGGCTAAGGTGTTGGTCTAGTGATCTGAAGGTCGCTAGTTCGAGGCTCAGCTGAGGCAGCGTGTTGTGTCCTTGAGCAAAGCACTTAACCACACATTGCTCTGTGATGACACCAGTACCAGGCTGTATTGGCCTAGTGCCCTTCCCTTGGACAACATCGGTGGTGTGGAGAGGTGAGACTTGCAGCATAGGCTTGCAACATAGCCAGTCTTCCATACAACCTTGCCCAGGCCTCAGTCGATGGACAGCCGAAGAAGAAGAGGGCCTTAAAAAAAAGCCAGAATGCAAAGTTTTGTGCTGCAGTTACAGAGACAGTGTAGACAGATAAAGCGCAAGAGCCACGTCGAGATTAAAAGTTCATCTTTAGCGTATGAGAGGTCTGTCCAAGAATCTGATTACACTGTCCTAGGTCCTGGCAGTTCATGCTTTGTATCTTCTGCCTGAGGAATGGAGAGAGATTGATTGGGTGGGGCGGTCTCCTCGATCGTGCTGGCTGCTTTCCTGAGGCAGTGAGGTATAGATGGAGTCGGTAGGGGGGATACTGGACTGACTGAGCTGCATTCACAAGTCTCTGTAGTCTCTTGCAGTCTCGGGAAGGGTACTTGCCACACCAAGCAGCGATATATCGGAACAGGATGTTCTTTTGGTGCATCTATAGAAATGGGTCATGCTGTATTTCCAAGAAAGAGCACCATCCTTCAAAGTAAAATTTATTATCAATGTACGTATATGTCTCCATGTACAACCTCCAGATTCATTTTCTTGCAGGCATTTACAATAGAACAGAGAAATACAATACAATCAATGGAAAGCACCACACAAAGACTGACAAACAACCAATGTGCAAAAGAAGACAAATTGTGGAAAATAAAAGTAAATAAATAATGCATGAGTTGTTGAGTCCTTGAAAATGAGTTCACAGGTTGTGGAATCAGTTCAGTGTTGTGGTGAGTGAAGTAATCCACACAGGTTCAGGAGCCTGATGGCTGAGGGGTAATGACTGTTCCTGAACCTGCTGGTGTGGAACCTAAGGCTCCTGTGCCTCTTTCCCGATGGTAGTAGTGAGAAGAATACATGGCTGGATGGTGGTGGTCCTTGATGATGGATGCTGCTTTCTTGTGGCAGTAGGTATGCTCGATGGTGGTGAAGCCTTTGCCCGTGGTGGACTATATTTTGTAGGCTTTTCTGTTTATGGCCATTGGTGTTTCCATTCAGGCTGTGATGTAACCAGACTGGATACTCCCTGTGTATCTATAGAATTTTGTCACAAACAAGAAAAAATCTGCAGATGCTGGAAATCCAAGCAACATACACAAGATGCTGGTGGAACTCAGCTGGCCAGGCAGCATCTATGGAAAAGGGTAGAGTCGACATTTCGGGCTGAGACCCTTCGGCAGGATGGGTCTTGTCAAAGTTTTATGTGACAAGCAAACTTCAAAGAAAATAGAGGCATTGTCCATATGACAGAGGAGTAGAATTAGGCCATTTGCCTTTTTAGAAGCACTGGTACTCTTCCTTGGCTCTAGAATTCACAAGGATGATGTGAGATGCCTTAATTTGGTTTCCAATTTGCACCGGCTTGCTGGCAGCCCTTTCACAGGGAGTTCACAACTCCCATGCCTTACTGCACCAATCATTGCAGAGAAAAGGATGAAGCATTGTCCATGGTTTCTTCACCAATGCCCAAGAAAAATAGCCACTATAGAGACATAGTCATAGAGCACTACGGCACACAAACAGGCCCTTCAGCCCATCAATCCTATGCTTAACTGTTATCATCTTGCTTTTTAGGGGTGCTCGCTGTGTATAAGCTGATTGATATAAAAGTTCTTTGCAATGTACTTCAGGAACACAGCAACTCATAGTGCCGGTCTTGATGAAGGGTTTTGGCCCAAAGCATTGACCATTCATCTCCACTGACACGGCCTAACCTGTGAACTTGCATGTAGTACAGAGATACCAGCCTTCTGGGCCAAGTAACGTCTGTTGCTTCAGCAGACCTGAGACATCAAAATCGGCCTCTCTCTTGGCTATGTCTCAGCAAACCAGTGGGGGAGGTTTCTCAGGCATATGGGTTCTTGATGGGACACAGCATCAAAGATTACGGGGAGAAGGCCGGGAGCTGGGGTTGAGGAAGAGAATATGAAAGGTTGGCTATGATTGAACGACAGAGCAGACTCGATGGGCCAGATGGCCTAACCCTGCTCCCATGTCTCATGATTTTACGGATTATGTACACCTTCACACAGCTGTTGGGTCAAATGCATTGTGATGAAATAGTATTTAATTACAATAAGTGGACATTAAAACATCCTTTAAGACTGTCATGCCTTATGAATCCTTTCACTCATAATCGGTCATATTTTTGGCTTATGTTTGGAATCTGATTTGCTGTTCCTGCCTTTAGTAAATATAATGCTGAAGTACAGACAGTTATTCAGATATAAATGACTTCTGAGACCATATCATTGACTATCCCGTCTTCAAATTTAAAATTAAACTCCTTCCAGATGGCATCAGCTGAGGGAGAAACAGTGTTAATGTTTCAGGCCAATCACCCCTCATTGGAATGGTGAAAGAACTTCAGTCAGAGAACATGATCTCTCTTTCTCTCCCCATAGATGTTGCTTGACCTGACGAGTGTTTCTAGCATTTCCTGTTTTATTTCAGACCTGCAGCTTTTTGAAAATCTTTGATCTTCAAGGGACAATTTAGCTACATTTTTGTCAAAGAAAGAGGGTATAAGCAGGGGTTAAAGGAGGTGGAAAAAATTTAGGTTAGGAAGTTCCAGAGGTCGGAGCCCGGGCAGCCAAAGGCAGCCAAACTTCACCAGAAGTCAGATGGGTAGTGACTGAGAGGCTAGAACTGCAGAAATTGGAGGTTCTCTATTGAACAGAAGATACAAAAGAAGAAAGCACGTAACACCAGGATCAAAGACAGCTTCTACCCTGCTGTTATAAGAATATTAAATAGCTCCTAATATGATAAATTGGACTCTTCACCTCACAATCAACCTTGTTACGATCTTGCACCTGCTCTGCATTTTCTCTGTAATGGTGACCCTTTATTCTGCATTCTGTTATTGTTTTACATTGTTCTACCTCAATGCACTGTGTAATTATCTGATCTGTATGAACAGTATGTAAGAATAGCTTTTCACAGTATCTCAGTACATGTGACAAGTCAAAGTTCAAAGTAAATTTATAATCAAAGTACATATATGTTACCAAATACAACCCTGAGATTTGTTTTCTTCCGGTCAATCACAGTAGATACTAGAAACACAATAGAATCAATGACAAGCTACACAAAATGCTGGAGGACCTCAGCAGGTCAGGTAACATCCATGGAAATGAACAAACAGTTGACATTTTGAACCGATACACTTTTTCGGGACCGGAAAGGAAGGGAGAAGCTGCCAGAATAAAAAGGTGGGAGGGAGGTCAAGGAAGACAAGCTGGCAGGTGATAGGTGAAGCCAGGTGGGTGGAAAGTGCTCCAGGTGGAGGTGATAGGCAAGTGAGAAGAAGTAAGAGGCCAGAGTGGGAATAGAAAAAGAGGGGAGGGAGAGGGGTTTTTTTTCTCTTGGAAGCAGAAATCGATATTCATGCCATCAGGTTGGAGGCTACAGATGGAATATAAGGTGTTGCTCCTCCATGTTGAGGAGGCTATGGACCAACACGTCAGAATTGGAATAGGAATCAGGATTAAAATGCTTGGCCACTGGGAAGTTCCACCTTTGGCAGTTGCAATGGAGATACTCGACGAGCGGTCATCTAGTTTGCAATGGTCTCACCAATGTGGAGGAAGCCACACCGGGAGCACCGGATACAATGGATAACCTTAGTAGATTCACAGGCGAAGTGTTGCCTCACCTGGAAGAACTGTTTGGGGCCCTGGATGGAGGTGGTGTAGCATTTCGGCCACTTGCAGGGGGGACATTAGTGGGGAGGGATGAATGGACAAGATCATAACAAGGTTGACTGTGAGGAGAAGAGTACAATTTATTGTTTTAGGAGCTATTTAATATTCTTATTAACAGCAGGGTAGAAGCTGTCTTTGATCCTGGTGTTACCTTTCGGGGGGAAGGTAAAGATGTGTTTGGTGTAAGATTTCTTTGGAAATGGTGGAAGTTGTGGAGAATGATACATTGGATGGAGGCCCATGGTGTGATAGGTAAGGACAAGAGGTGCTCTCTCACTGTTAAGGAGGAGGAAAGATGGAGTGAATGCTGAAGTTTGGGAAAGAGAGGTGTGTGGGTAAGGACAACATCACTAGTGGAGAAAAAGAAACACCGTTCTTTGAAGAAGGGGACATCCTTGATGTCCTGGAAGGGGAAGGTTCTTCTGAGAACAGATGAAGCAGAGGCAAAAGAACTGGGAAAAGGGAATAGCATTTTTACAAGAGATAGGGTGGGAGGAGGTATAGTCAAGATAGCCATTGAAATCGGTAGGTTTATAACAGATGTTGATCAACATTTTATCTCCAGAGATGGAGGCAGAGAGATCAAGAAAGAGGAGGGAGGAGTGAGAAATGGACCAAGTAAATTTAAGGGCAGGGTGGAAGTTAGAGGCAAAGTTGCTAAAATCGACGAGCTCAGTGTGGGTGCATGGAGCAGCACCAAAGCAGCAGTCAATGTAGCAGAGATAGAGTTGTGAAGGATTACCGGGGAAATCGTGGAACATAGCCAATGAAGAGGCAGGCCTGGCTAGGGTCAACGCAGGTGCCCATGGCTACCCCTCAAATCTGGAGAAAATTGGAGGAGCTGAAGGAGAAATTGTTGAGGGTGAGGACCAGGGTGGCAGTGGAGGGGAAGTGGTTAGTCCTTTTATTGAGAATGAAGCAGAGGGTGGTAAGGCCCTCTTGATGAGGGATAGAAGTGTACTGGGACTGAACATTCATGTTGAAAATGAGGTGGGCAGGGCCAGGGAATTGAAAGTTAGTGAGGAGATCAGGTTGTAGGTGGGAAGGGACTGAATGGAGCGGGATAGAATGGTGTTGAAGTATGAGGACACAAATTCATTGGGGCAGGAGTAGGCAGAGGCAATGGGCCTACCTGTACAGTCAGGTTTGTGATCTTGGGTAGGGTGCAGATGGGAGCAGTGCGGGATAAAGAAATTACGAGTTTGGTGGGAGTGAATGAGAGTTCTCCAGAGTCGCTGAGGGTGAGGATCAATGTCAGATCACACCCAACCAGATGGACAAACAACCAGTGTGCAAAAGACAACAAAATATGTAAGTACAAAAAGATAAAAATAAATGAATAAATAAATAAACAATCATATCGAGAACATGAGATGAAGAGTCCTTGAATATGAATCCATAGGTTCAGGGAACAGTTGCCTCCATTGACACACCAATTTTTATTAATGCACCATGGAAAGCATCTTATCGGGATGCATAGTGTCTTAGTATGGTAACCAGTCTGTCTCTGAGTCTACGGAGAGATCGGCACATCTTCGGACTCCATAATCAAAGATCTCACCCACTCCAGACCTTCTCTCTTCTCCTACACCTATTGGGCAGAAGAAACAAAAGCCTGAAAGCACGTACAACCAGGTTCAAGGGCAGCTTCTACCCCATTGTAATAGGACTGGTGCAGTATCCTTGACCTTGACCTTCCAAACTTCCACATTGTGAACTGTCACCTTACTATTGGCCTGCACTGCACTTTATAGCTGCTACACTTCATTCAGCATTGTTATTGTTTTACCTTACTCCATTTATTTATTTATCTATTAATTAATTACATACATATAGTGTACATACCAAGCAGAATAGTGCCACCCAGAAATCTTCCAATTTAATCCTGGCCTAGTCAAGGACCAATTTACAATGACCAGTTAACTTACTAACTGGTACATCTTTGGACTGTGGGAGGATACTGGAGCACCCAAAACTAATGCCTATTGTTATGGGGAGAACACAGAAAATCCTTACAGGCAGCGGTGGGAATCAAACTTGGGTCGCCTGTACTGTGAAGTGTTGTGCTAGCCGCTATGTACTGACCTGTATGAAAGACAAGCTTCTCACTGTATCTCGGTTCATGTGACAATAATAAACCAATTCCAACTGATCCCCAAAGTGATAGCTGTTTGTGGGATCCTGCTGAACTCAAGCCAGGTGCTGTGTTTCCTGCATCACAGCTGCCACGGCAATGCAAAAGCAGTTCATTTCATAAACTGGGGATCAGCTTAGTGGGTGGCGTGGTTGTTGTTAGCACAATGCTATTATAAAGCCAGCAATCTGGGTTCAATTCCAGCACCGCCACCATCTGCAAGGAGTTTACACGTTTTCACTTGTGACTGTGGTGGTTTCCTCCTGGTGCTCCGGTTTCCAAAGATGCACGGGTTAGTCAGTTATTTGGTCACATGATGTAATTGGGTAGCATGGGTTTGTTGGGCTGGAAGGATTTGCTACTTTGCTATACCTCTAAATAAAGAGAAATAAAAAATACATGTTCAAATCCTCTCCCCTTTCTCCCTTTTTCCTTTCCCCATTCTGGCTCCCCTCTTAACTCTTCTCTTCTTTTCACCCACCTGTCAATTCCCTCTCGTGCCCCTCCTCCTTCTCTTTCTCCCATCACCCACTGTCCTCTCCAATCAGATTACATCTTTTTCAGCCCTATACCTCACCCACCTATCACCCCCTCCTCCTCCAAACAGGTCTCACCTATCACCTGTCAGCTTGTCCCCTCTGCCCTCTTTATTATTCTGGTTTCTACCCCCCTCCTTTCCAGTCCTGATGAAAGGTCTCAGCCCAGCACGTTGACTGCATAGACGCAGCCTGACCCACTGAGTTCCTCCATCACCTTGTGTGTTTTGCTTGGAATTTCAAGCACCTGCAGAATCTCTTGTGCTTATGAGCTCAGATCCCATCACAGTAGCGGAGAAAATGAAATCCAATGAATTAAATGAGAACAGTGCAATTGAAAAGCTGGTATGAGAAATGGTGATTCTCAAAGTCACTGGGTTGACATAACAGTTTGCTAAGGCCCTTCTGGGCAAGCATTTATATACATATATGTTACCATTCATTTTCTTGCTGATGTTACAAGGAAAAAGTTACAAGAGTATTTATGAAAGAGGGCATGGCCTAGATGGTTGGGGTCCTTGATGATGGATGCTGCTTTCTCGCAGCAATGCTTCTTGTAGATGTGTTCAGTGGTGGGGAGGGCTTCGCCTGTGTTGGTTCGACTGTGTTTACCTTTTTCTGTAATAGCTGTCTCTAATCCCCTCTGAAATAAGGAGCCATTTGAATTTGACATTGTCATCGCCGCCCACTCTCTACTAAACATGTTGACAGTAGCATTTGGCGAGAAGATTTAAAAAGGATCTGAGAGGCAGCTCCTGTTCTCAGAGGGTGGTGGCTGTCTGGAATGAGCTGCCAGTGGAAGTGGTAGGGATGGCTACAGTTACGTTTGAATGACATTTGAACAGGCACAATACACAAAGTGCTGGAGGAACTCAGCAGATCAGGCAGCATCGACAGACGCTTCCCTTCGCAGATGCTGCCTGACCTGCTGAGATCCCCTAGCACTTCTTGTGTTGGTCTGGATTTGGGCTCTTGCATCTCTTGTGTCTCTGTTTGAAAGGTGAGATAGAAAGGTTATTTCTCTATGACGGGAGTTGTCGGGAACGTAGGAGCAAAGAGCAGCATGTGGCCATTTGGCCCCCTCGAACCTGTTCTGGCATTCAACAACACCATAACCAAACTCCAACCTCTGCCCTTCACCTCTTCAACCTGTCACTTCTCAGCTTCATACCGAAACACCCCCCTACCATCCACTTCATCTGGTCTCACTGATCACCCGCCATCTTGTCCTTCCACACCCCCGCTGACCACCTTATTCCTGAGTCCTCCCCCCTCTTTTCCAGTCCTGATGAAGGGTTTTGGTCCTGAAATGTCCACTGTTTATAGAGGCCCCTTAACCAGTTGACAGGCGACTGGAAGTTCAACATACAAACATAGAGAGCTATGTTTTCAAATTTGTGTACACCAGCATGATGCAATTTAAAATGAAAGAACCATTATTTAAAGCTAAAGAGAAAGATTAGCTTTATTTGTCACTTGTGCATTGTAACATTCAAACCATACAGTGAGACAACACACACAAAATACAGGCGGAAATCAGCAGGCCAGGCAGCATCTATGGAAAAGAGTACAGTTGTCATTTTGGGCTGAAACCCTCCAGCAGGACGGGAGAAAAAAAGATGAGGAGTAGATTTAAAAGGTGGTGGGAGGGGAGAGGCATGAAGTAAAGAGCTGGGAAGTTGATTGGTGAAAGAAATACAGGGCTGGAAAAGGGGGAATCTGATAGGAGAGGACAGAAGGCCAAGGAAGAAAGAAAAGGGGGAGGAGCACCAGGGGGAGATGACGGGCAGGTAAGGAGATAAGGTTAGAGAGGGAAAAGGGGATGGGGAATGATGAGGGGGCGAGGCATTACTGGAAGTTTGAGAAAATTGGTATTCATACCATCAGGTTGGAGGCTACCCAGACGGAATATAAGGTGTTGTTCCTTCAACCTGAGCGTGGCCTCATTGCGACAGTAGAGGAGGCCATGGATAGACATACAGTGTTTTGTCAATGACCAGCATGTGCTGGGTGCATCCCACAAGTGTCACCACACTTCCAGCGGCAATATAGGAGGCCCACAACTCACTAACCGTAACCCGTAAATCTTTGGACTGTGGGAGGAAACTGGAGCACCCAGAGGAAATCCACACAGTCACAGGGAGATCCCACAAACTCCTTACTGACGGTGGTGGAAGTTGAACTCCGATTCTGTAGCTGGCAATGTAAAGCATTAGGCTAACCGCCACGCTACTGTACCACCTCCAAAGCTCCCATATAGACCAGCCACGTGGCACTGGGCAAGGATTGGATGGTGTGAATGTCTTAAAAATAGTCGAGGTCTGATTTCTTACATGGCTGCAACTGATTAAATAGCTTAGCTTAGCAACCTCTACCAGCTGTGAAGGTGTACAGATGCACTAGTCACTTCAACACTGGGTCGGTGCCATCTAGTCAGGCTTGGCAGGATGGTACGTAGTTACACCACCAGAGCATCAGAACCCCTAGTTTTGTTTCTGCGGTGGGCCCTCTCATCATTCAGGAGTGAGGCTGTCAATCTTCCAGCACTGACAGAGACTCCAGGAATGGAACACTGATCTCGATGAATACAGATCCAAGCAATCCACAGAGAAATTAAATGGTATTGGTATTTGTCTGTTGTTGGCTTTTATTTAGAGATACAGTGCGTTAATGGGGCTTTGGGCCCAAACGAGCCTGCGCCGCCCAAACCCGTCCATCTTTGGAATGAGGGAAGAACCCAGCATACCACACGGTCACGGGGTGAATGTACTGACTCCTTATAGACTCCAGCAGGGTTTGAACCCAGGTCATTGGCACTGTAATAGTGAAACTCTATGCTACCATATCTCACATGTCCCAGGGTACTGTGAATAACATGCCATCCATACAGACCATTTGAAAACACAGGTACCTTGAGGTGATACAAAGGGAGGGGTAATCGCAGAATGCAGAATAAGGTGTTAAAGTAACAGAGAAAAAAAAATCAAAATCAGGTTTATTATCAGTGGCATATTTTGTGAAATTTGTTGTTTATAATAGTTACATAACATTTGCATAAGTTTACATAAAATTTACTATACATTATAATAAATAAACATAAATAAATACTACAGAAGAGGAATGGCACAGTAGTGTCCTGAGTTCATTGTCCATTCAGAAATCTGATGTCAGAGGGGAAGAAGCTGTTCTGAAATGTTGAGTGTGGGTCTGGACCTCCTTCCCGGTGGTAGTAACGAGGAGAAGGCATGTTCTGGATGGTGAGGAGCCTTCATGATGGATGCTGGCTTTTGAAGATGTCCTCAGCAGTAGGAAGGGTTGGTTCCCGTGATGGAGCGGCTGAGTCTGCAACCCTCTGCAGCCTCTTTTGATCTGTACATTGGGGCCTCCAGACCAGGCAGGACCAGGAATATAGAAAAACTTTAGTCCATTTTAGTGCAAAGTCTTCAAAATGGGCTCGGCCATAGTGATTAGGGTTTTGTTGGTTGGTTCAAGAATAAATGGTAGAAGGGATGTAACTACTCGTGAACCAGGTGGTGTGGAACTTCAGGCTTCAGTACCTGCTACCTGATGATAGCTTTGGTATCCAGAACCTCACTCCTGCTTTGAAAATCCTCAGAAACAGAACATCCAGTGAAGAAAAGAATTCCAGCCAATGGATTTGGGCAGATCTGGCTAAGGGCTAGTGCTTTATGCCTCACAGAATGACTGTATATTTAATATCAAAATGTAGCAGGTTAAATCAGCTCATAAATGGTCCACACTTCTTGTCACCTGTGTCAGTGGGAATACAGGAACCTGATTAAAAATTATGAGCAATTTTAAAACAGTCTTTTACATTTGCAGGGAGATGAATTATAGAATTAACTCTTAATTATGTTTGATGCACATTTCCTCTGCCTTCTGTATGTGAGGTCAGTAATACCTTGGTGTTTGTGCTTCTATACAACAATGCTAAGGAGTTTATATAAAGTTTCTTTTGGACTCTTTACCTAGTTCCCTCTAGTCTTCGATGTCCTCTGAAGCTTCCATTGGCATTTCTGTTGTTCTGGGTTTTTACAGGATGGGGTTGTGAGCCCCATGCCCAACCCCTCTCCTTTCACAGCCGGGCTTGGGATTGTCCATAGCAGAGCTCAAGAATACTTCATTGGCTGTTAAGTGTCTTGTGAAAATGAGAAAGTTGGGAAGAGTAATGAAAACAGATAATGCTGCAAACTTAGTTAAATTTTCCCCCCAAATCTGTTTTAATCTGCAATTTTTATTTTTTTGATTTTTCAAGTTGTGTAAGGCACCTTAATCAACTTTTTTTTTAAATGAGGAAGAACCAGACACTTTTTAAGGTTAACAAAAAAAGCAGTTCACCATGTGTAGCTGCAGAATTTATATAAAAATTAATTAATTGCTGGTTCTACTCATTTTTGTTTGTATTTGGAGCATTTTAATTAACATCTCTATCTGAATTTTGGATGAGAGAAGATAACAGAGGAATTTGATAAGTTGGCTCTTTGTGCACTTTAGATGCATTGAGCAGAAGGGCTTTTTGAATAGAACAGAGGTGGTTTAGCCAAATATCTAATGCTTGACATGAAGATGATGCCAAGGTTCTTCAGTCTATAATCACTTTTTTCCCTGTGTACCTGCTTCCCAGTTCCAGTTTCTGAGCCCTAGTCCTGGTATTTTTTTCTTCAGCTCCACATTCCTTGGTATCAGCTTTTCCTGTATCTCCCATTTTCCTAATTTTATTTCTCAGTAATGTCCCACACCATAGTCTCATTTTTCATGAGTAACACACACACAAAATGCTGGATGAACTCAGCAGGCCAGATAGCATCTATGACAAGGAATAAACAGTCGATGCTTTGGGCTGAGACCCTTCGATCAGGATTGGAAAGGAAGGGGACAGAAGCCAGAAATTTGCCAGTTTTTATTATCCTTAATTCCCACATTTCTCTGTATACGTTCTTCCAGTTTCTCATTCCTCAATCTCCATCTCCTATCTGCAACAGCTCAGCACATCATGGAAACCAGCCTCCTCTCAATGGACTTGGCCTGTACTTCTTGTTGTCTCAGTAAAGCATCAGCATAATCAGACTCTGCCCAACCCAGACATTCCCTCTTCTCCCCTCTCCCATTTGGGCAGAAGATACATTAAGTCTAAAGGCACGTACCACCAGGATCAAGGATGACTGCTGCCCCACTGTTATCAGACTATTAAATAATTCCCAAGATGATTCAATGGTCTCTCAACCTCACAACCTACCTTGTTATAATCTTGCATCTTATTGTCTGCCTACACTGCACTTTCTCTGTAGCTGTTACACTTTATTCTGAGTTCTTTTATTGTTTTGCCTTGTTCTACCTCGATGCTCAGTGTAATGAGAGATCTGTATAAGACAAGCTTTTCACTATACCTTGGTACGTGTGACAATAATGAACCAATTCCGAACAAGAGAAAATATGCAGATGCTGGAAATCCGAACAACACACACAAAATGCTGGAGGAACTCAGCAGGCCAGGCAGCATCTATGGAAAAAAGTGCAGTCGACATTTGGGGCTGAAACCCTTCGGCAAGTCCTGCATTTAGTGTGAACCAACTCTAATTCCAGTTCCAATTCCAATAAGGTGGAGAGAGAGACTCTCATGTTATGTAAGAAGTATCGAGACAGGCATTTGAATTTCCAAGGCATGCAAGGCTCTAGGGCAAGCGTTGGAGAATGGGATTAACATGGATGGGTACTGATTTTGAAGAAAGATCTGTTTCTGCACTGTATAACTCATGAATTTACCATGTCTCTGATTCACCCATCTTCTATTCTTTCATCATGTTTCTGCTGAACCAGACAACTTCTCCTTAAGTGATTTGCTGACAAATTGTATCTGAAAAAGCCCCTTTGGGATATCTTACTTTATTGAAAGTTACTACAAGCTGTTTGGGAGATAACTATAAGTCTACAAAAGCACCCTACTTACAAGAGTGAAACAGTTCCACTATAAATTTCTGATTTCATGCTAATTTTTTAGTGAATAGATTACTTTTATAGCTGTTGACTTTGTGAAATGATACACTTGTTAGAAGGAAGAATGTGTGAAAACAGACACATAGACCATTAAGGCCATAAGGCATAGGCAGAATTAGGCCATTTGGCCCATCGAATTTTCTCAGTCACTCCTTCATGACAGTGAGCTTCTTCCCCTCTGCCATATGATTCCTCAATGGCCATTGAACCCTTGATCACTACCTCACTTTTTAAAATGTATGTTATTTCTGTTTTTGCACTATTTTTAATCTATTCAATATACTTGCCAGCTTTTTTCTTTCTTTATTATCATGTATTGCATTGAACCGCTGCGGCTATGTTAGCAAATTTCATGATACATGCCAGTGATGATAAACCATATTCTGATTTATCCCTCTCAACCCCTTTCTCCTGCCTTCTCTCCATACCTTTGGCGCCCTTACTAATCAAGGACGTATTAACCTCTGCTTTAAATATACCCAATGACTTGGACTCCACAGCCACCTGTGGCAACGAATTCCAGGAAATCATCACCCTCTGGCTGAGGAAATTCAGCTTAATCTCTACTATAAAGGAATATTCTTGTATTCTGTGCCCTGTGGTGCTAGAATCCCCCACTATAGGAAACACCCTCGCCACGTGCACTTTAGGCCTTTCATAGCTGGTGGTCTAGATCCATATGAAGTCTACAGTGCATCATCAAGATTGAAGTCCAAGTGAAGTTCTAAATGCTCAGAACCTAATGTTTACTCTGGAAGAGGTGTTGATGTCACACTTAATCTGCAAGTGTGTCAGCTGAATTTTGAAGCATAGCAGTTAGCAGAATGCTATTACAGTGCTAGCAAATGGGGATCAATTCCTCTGCCCTTCCGTAAGGTGTCTGTATGTTCTCCTCTGGGCTTTTCACCTTCGTCCCACATTCTAAAGTTCAGCAGGTTAATCGGTCACATGGGTGCAATTGGGTTGTGCAGACTTGTTGGGCTGGAAGGGCCTGTTACTGTGCTGAATCTCTAAATAAAAATAAATATCTGTGTCCAGGCTAATGGCCCACAAATGCCACTAGAAAAAAAACAGTTCAAAAACAGAAAATTCTGGAAGTATTCAGCAAGTCATGCAGATCTGTGGAGAGAGAAAGTCAAAGTTTCAGGTCAAAGACCCATTTCCAGAAGAGATTTTTTCCCGTAGTGATTGGTTCCAGGATACTGACACATACAAAATACCATCAATAGCCATTCCAAAGGTCAGATTCATAGATGATGTGCCTTGGTATCCTTAGATGGGCAAAACACAAGACAAATGAGAGATACATGATGAAACCCTCTGTGTATAGTTTCTAAACATTCACAAGATTTGATGCATGAGTTTCTATACTCAGAATGAATAGATGAGCTGGCAGTACAGATGAAAGGTTTTGACCTGTAATGCATATTCATTTTCCAGGCCCCAACAGGCTTGTTGCTGACCTCAGCTTTCTAGCATAGCAGCAACACATTTCCAGCGGGCAAAGAGTTGTTTTTGACAAAGTTAAATTTCTAACCAATATTCCTCGCTCAGGCTCTTAAAACAAAAACTTCACTCCATCCTAAAGGCTTCTTTCCCCCTGGCAATTAACCTGATCAAACATTCAAGTTAGACCCCTACAGCCCCCTCTATCTATTACTTATTCACTGCACTGCACTGTGAACACTTCAAACCGCTTCTTATTATGCTGTCTGCATTGTAATTGCATGCTGGTATTTATGTATTTATTCACATTTTATTCCATAGCCAATCTAATTTTAATTTTTATAGAATTCTTATTCTTAGTAACTGTTGAATGTATTTACGTTGCATGTCGTACCCTGATCAACACAGAAAATTCCTTAGACCATAAGATCATAAGACATAGGAGCAGCATTAGGCCATTTGGCCCATCAAGTCTGCTCCACCATTAAATCATGGCTGATCCTTTTATTTTGGTCTTTCCTCAGCCCTACTCCCCCATCTTCTCCCTGTAACCTTTGCTGCTGTGGCCAACTAAGAACCTCTCAATCTCTGCCTGAAATACAGCCAATGACCTGGCCTCCACAGCTGCCCGTGGTAATGAATTCCACAAATACACCACCCTCTAGCTGAAGAAATCTTTCCACATCTTCATTTTAAATGTCCGCTCCATTTTGAATATCTTGAGGCTGTGCCGACTTGTCCTATTCTCCCCCACCATGGGAAAAATCTTTTCCACATCAGCTTTGTTTAGGCCTTTCAACATTTGAAAGGTTTCAATGAGATCCCCCCTAGTCCTTCTAAGTTCTAGCAGTACATGTCCAGAGCCACAAATGTTCCTCGGGTGATAACCCTTTCATTCCCAGAATCATCCTTGTGAACCTCTTCTGAACCCTCTCCAATGCCAGTGCATCTTTTCGTAGATGAAGAGCACAAAACTGTTCACAATACTCAAGGTGAGGCCTTACCAGTGCCTTATAAAGCTTCAGCATCACATCCTTGCTCTTGTATTCTAGACCTCTTGAAATGATTGCTAACATGGCATTTGCCTTCCTCACCACCAACTCAACCTGATTGTTAACCTTCAGGGTGTACTGCATGAAGACTCCCAAGTCCCTTTGCATCTCTGATTTTTGAATTTTCTCCTCATTTAGAAAATAGTCTGCACATTTTTTCTTCTACCAAAGTGCAAGACCATGCACTTTCTAACACTATTTCATTTGCCACTTTCTTGCCCATTCTCCTAACCTGTCTAAGAACTTCTGCAGCATTCCTGTTTCCTCAACAGTATCTGCCCCTTCACCAATCTTCATATCATCTGCAAACTTGGCAACAAAGCCATCTATTCCATCATCAAAATAATTTATATACAGCATAAAAAGAAACAGTCACAACACTGATCCCCACAGAACACTTCTAGTCACTGGCAGTCAACCAGAAAAGGATCCTTTTATTCCCACTTGCTGCCTCCTACCAATCAGCTAATTCTCTACCACACTGGTAACTTTTCTGTAATACCATGGGCTCTTAACTGGGTAAGCAGCTTCATGTGTAGTACCTTGTCAAAGGCCATCTGAAAATCCAAATATACAACATTCACTGGATCCCCTTTATCTATCTCCTCAGAGAATTCCAACAGGTTTGTCAGGCAATAATTTCCCTCACTGAAATCATGCTGACTTTGTCCTATCATCACCAAGTACTCCATAACCTTATCCTTAACAATTGACTCCATCTTCCCAACCATTGAGGTTAGGGTAACTGGTCTATAATTTCCTTTCTGCTGCCCTCCTTTCTTAATGAGTGGAGTGATATTTGCAATTTCTCAGTCCTCAGGAACCACGCCAGAGTCCAATGATTCTTGAAAGATCATTACAAATGCCTTTAGAATCTCTACCGCTACCTCTTTCAGAACCCTAGGATGCGGTTCATCTGTTCCAGGTGACTCATGGACTTTTCGGTCTTTTGGCTTTTTGAGAACCTTCTAGCTTGTAATAGTAACTGCACTCTCTTCTCTTCCTCACACCCTTCAACATCTGGCACACTGCTAGTGTCTTCCACTGTGAAGATTAATACAAAATACTCATTTAGTTCATGTGCCCCCTGTTATTATTTCTCCGGCCTCATTTTCTAGTGGTCTTGTATCCACTCTCATCTCTCTTGTATTTTTATATCCTTGAAAAAGCTTTTTCTATCCACCTTGATATTGTTCACTAGCTTGCTTTCATATTTCATCTCTTCCCCCCTAATGATTCTTTCAGTTGCTTTCTGTAGGTTTATAAAAGCTTCCCAATCCTCTAACTTCTTGCTAATTTTTACTTTGTTGTATGCCCTCACTTTTGCTTTTACATTGCTTCCCTTGTCGGCCATGGTTGTACTATTTTGCCATTTGCGTATTTCTTTGTTTTTTGAGTACATCTATGCTGCACCTTCCTCATTTTTCCCAGAAACTCAAGCCATTGCTGCTCTGCTATCATCCCTGCCAGCAGCTCTTTCCAATTTACTTTGGCCAACTCCTCTCTCATCCCACTGTAATTTCCCTTACTCCACTGAAATACTGCTACATCAGACTTTACTTTCTCCCTATCAAATTTCCAGCTGAACTCAATCATATTGCGATCACTGCCTCCTGAGGGTTACTTAACCTTAAGCTCCTTAATCGTACAAGATGCTAGAGGAACTTAGCAGGCCAGGCAGCATCTATGGAAAAAGTACAGTCAACTTTTTGGGCCGAACCCTTCCCAGTCCTGCCGAAAGGTTTTGGTGCAAAATGTTGACTGTACTTTTTTCTATAGATGCTGTCTGGCCTGCTGATTTCCTCCAGCATTTTGTCTGTGCTGCTTGGATTTCCAGCATCTATAGATTTTCTCTTGTTTGTAATTTGAGCTCCCTAATCGCCTCCAGTTCATTACATAACACCCAATCCAGTAGAGTTGATCCCTGAGTAGTCTCAACAACAAACTGCTCTAAAAAGCCAGATCATAGGCATTCAACAAACTCATCTCTTGAGATCTATTACCAACCTGATTTTCCCATTCTATCTACATGTTTAAATCTCCCACGACTATCATAACATTCCCCTTTTGATCCACCTTTTCTAGTTCATGTTGTAATCTGTGGTCCACACCCCAGCTACTGTTGGGAGGCCTGAATATAACTGCTATCAGAGTCCTTTTACCCTACAGTTTCTTAACTCAACCCACAAGGATTCAACATCTTCCGATCCTATGTCACATCTTTCTAATGATCTGATGTCATTGCCACCCTGTCCGCCTACCTTCCTATCCCTCTGTTGCAATGTGTAACCTTGGATATTCAGCTCCCAACTACAACCATTCATCAGCTGTGATTCAGTGATGGCTTCAATCTGTAAAAACGTGACAGGATATCCACCTTACTTCTTATACTCCGTGCATGTAATACTCTGAATCCGTGTAAAGGAATATGGCAAATAAAATTGATTCTCAATCCTTGTCATGAACAGAAGAACGAGGTTCTTGTTGGGTCATGATATAGTCAAGAGAAACAATGGAATCCACATTGGCCTAATTAAACATTATGTTCACCTGGCTTGACGGATTATTACAAGCAGGGATGTTGATTAGAGGCAAAACAGTATAAATGTTAGAAAACAGTTAGGAACGACAAAGAGAATGGTAATAGCAAGGAGAAATAGAATTCATTCCTCAGCAACATCCGTCATTAAGGACCTCCATCATCCAGGACATGCCCTCTTTTCATCACTACTATCACTGAGGAGGTACAGGAACCTGAAGGCACACACTCAATGTTTCAGGAACAGCTCCTTCCCCTCCATCCATCAGATTTCTAAATGGACATTGAACCCATGAACTCTACCTCACTTTGTTTTCTTTTGTTTTGCACTACTTATTTAATTTTTTTTTACTGTAAATATACAGTGGACACCTGTAGATTTGGATACATCAGGACCACTTTGACCCAATTAAGTAGCTGCACCAATTAACTGAAGCTTCATGGAAATAGTTAAAAAGAATAAAAAAAAGATAAACTGCTGTTTAACTGAATATCGAATTGTGTATTTAAATGAAATGTAGAATAAATTAGAACACTGAAAACGACTACAGTACTATATAACTGTGTATTAGTTCCTAATAATTATTGATGGAGAAATTCATTGAATCTTTACAAATAATAAAATCAGTGCAGACACCTATGGCGGATATTGGCTGCATTCATACAAAACTATTGATGATTGCATCCTCCAAATCTTTATTTTCATGATAACGTTTAAGATGATTGTCAATACCTTCCAATTCTTCACAGTACCTAACTTGTTGAAGTAGTGAAATTGTTTCATTCCCAAGCTTGAATGCTCGAAACCACAGTGAGCAAACAGTTCCAAGTTGTCTTACTGCTTACTTCTTCAGTGACAAAAATCAGTGGTTTTTGAACACAAGCACATGCAATTTAAAAACTGTTCACTCAAAGCATAGTGTAGTGTTAACATCCCACGTTCACATGATTGTCACTTGTTAGAAACTTTGGCAACAGTCTCTTGGCCCAATTAAGCAGCGTAGAGTCCCAAATAAACAAAGGGAATCCTGGGTATTTTCTTGATTCGTTTTTCTCCTAAAGCGTTTGTCCCAAATAAGTGGCTACACTGATTAACTAATGGCCCAATTAACCAGAATCCACTGTATTCCTTATTGCAATTTATAGTGGTTTTTACATACTGCACTGTAGTGCTGCTGCAAAGCAACAAATTTCATGACATGTGTCACTGATAATTAAAGCTGATTCTGCAGTGAGGAGGTACTTGAAGATACCTATATTGGATAGGGATTATGTTCTGCTTTTGAGCTTGGAGGTTTATGGATATGATCCCAATGCCATCACAGTCCTGAGTGCTGATCTTTGATCCACAGATGCTGCCTGACCTGCTTCTGGTTTGTGCTCGGATTCCAGATTCTGACATTGACTGAGCCTAGATCTGTCCAAACCCTGCTTGGATCTGTCAACCAGAAGCTGCTCCCAACTAATTTGTGTATGATTTCTTCTTAACTCACCATTCTTTCAAAAAGGATCTAGTGCTTTCCCAGCGTATATGATGAATAAACTCTTCTCGGGCTTCCAGCCGGGTACAGGTATCGATTTTAACTGATGTTTCAATGACAAAGTCTGCCATCTTCATCATCCTTGTCTCTGAAACATCGGTTAAAATTGATACCTGTTTCCGGCTGGAAGCTCAAGAAGAGTCTATTTGTCACCGTTCTTTGTTGAAGGGTCATTGTTTGCTGCACAGTAAGATGTGATAGCAGAGGAATAATGCCCTCGCTCCAAATCTTTCCTCACTGGATTATCAGCTTCGGACTCTCAGAGTTCAGCACTATGCTGAGTTAAGCTCTTTCTCCCCGCTCCAATAATATGGGTTAAACGTGACCTTGGTAGGGCAGCATTTTACTGCCAGCACTGATTCCTCAGAGAGAAACTACAACATGCCATGTGAGTGGAGTGTCTTTATTTTAGCTGCCATGCAGCTGAGAAAGAGAGCAAGGGATCGACACTTTGCTGACTGTGTCTCCGTACTTAGCAATGTACCTCCTAGCAGATGACGGATGTACTTCCTTTTATAATCTCTTTTATCTTGAATACAGTGCTGGTCAGACCCAAAATGAGGGATCCAAAGATTAAACATGTGTCATTAAGTGTAAAATGAAGTGTATTTAAACTGCTTTGTTAGGTGGAAGTATCTCCTCGGTGGTAGGGACAGGAGACCCACCACTCAGTGAACCAGCAGACCTGTAGATTAAGCAAGATGGATTCGGGTTTATTTATCACACGCACATTGACACACAGAGTGAAATGTGCCATTTGCCTTAAAGACCAACACAATCCAAGGATGTGCTGTGGGTAGTGTGCAAGTGTTGCCACACATTTGACCAAATAACTTTTTCACCCATCTAATCACACATACAGACAGACAGACTGACCTCCAAGCCAGGTCTGACCTGCAGGCCTTTGCCCCGGACTCTCAGACACACATTCATTGGGCCTCCAATCCCTGGCAACTCACAGATGCTGGGCCTCAGACCTCCAGTCCCTGTGCAGACATTGGGCCTGCAGCCAGCAGTCCCTGGCGTAGATGTGCGGACTCCCTGATATTAGATCTCCAGCCTCCAGTCCCAGGCACAGATGTCGAACGTCTAGTCTTGTCAGGATGTTGAAGCATGGACCCAACTGCAGACCACGTACTGCGCGCACTGTGATATTTACTGAGTAGCAGATCTGGGAGGGGGTGGGGGGGGCAACAACATCAGCATCAAAGATAAAAAATTCCAGAGAAATCCAAAAACCAGAATCAGGAAACAGGCAGAGTCAATATTCAGATAGACAGACAGATTACAGATACAAATGCTGATCAGGCTCAGGAAAATTCACTGGCACAATCTAGCAACAAACAGGTGAAAACACAGGACTGAAATACACTGAACAATAAACAGAGAGGCAGATGATAGGTGGAGCACAATGAGACACAGGTGGCAGCAAAACAAGTAAGAATGAGAAACAGATGAGAGACGGAGTACTCAGTGATACAGGGGCCGGAGTAGAACAGGAGCACATGGCAATACAAAACCACAGACTGATGGCTAGGGGGAAACACACAAAAAGATAGAGTTTAACTGGAGGTACTGACAGGCCTCCAGTCCCTAGTGCAGATTTGCAGACTCCCAGACATTGGGCATTTGACTTCCAGACATGCCAACTCAGGGGCGTCTGCTTTCGGGCCTTAACCTCAGGATTTGCTGAGTTCAGTCATCAACTCCTTGATCAAGAAAAGATCATATTCAAGTGTTTAAGCTTCAAAGATGATGAGAACCTGTTCTTTCAGGTCAGAGGATTTATTACTGGGTGTCATGGAATCAGACTTAGTAGTTAGACATTTTGTAAGGAGTTTGTTTTCACCAGAGGTTTGTGATGCTCTGGAATTCATCAGGAAAGCTTGGCCACCGAGGGTGTTGAATACTGAGATCTGGAGACCTGTCAGCAAAGATAATAGAGGAAAATGGAGTCGGTGTGGAAAAATTGCCCATGATTTCATTGCAAGTTGGGACTGGTGCAAGTGCTTGGAGTGTAGAGGTGTGTGTCGGGGGGGAGGTGTTGATAAAGGATAAAAGTTTTGCTCTCTGGAAGTATAGGGTGATTGCAATTCTTGTGGCTAAGCTGCCATCTCATGCCACAACTTCTCTTAGTTAAGCTGATACAACCTGTTTTGATTGAGGGACTGATTACTCATGGGGTGGCACACTAGCGTGGCCGTTAGTGCAGTGATTTACAGCTCCACCAGTAAGATGGGAGTTCAATTCCCACCGCTGCCTGTAAGTAGTTTGTACATTTTCCCCGTGGTTTCCTCCAGGTGCTCTAGTTTCCTCCCACATTCCAAATGCATACGGTTACGGTTAGTGAGTTTTCTATATCATGTGGACATACAATGTTGGCACCAGAAGTGTGGATGACTAGTACGATCCTCGCTGATTTGATCTGATGAAGACGATGTATTTCACTACAGGTTTCTATTGTACAATTGCCAAAAAAAGCTAATCTCAAAGGTATCAGCTCCTAAAATCTGATACGTTTTGTCTAAGAGCCAGCGTTAAGTCCTGCTGAAGGGTTTTGGCTCAAAGCGTCGACTGTACTTTTCCCCATAGATGCTGCCTGGCCTGCTGGGTTCCTCCAGCATTTTGTGTGTGTCACTGGGATTTCCAACATCTGCAAATTTTCTCTTGTTTAAATTCTCCCTACTTCCACCAAACATCTACAGGCTACCAAGCAAAGTGAATGGCACGTGATGAACATTAGCCAATTGTAGCTTCATTTCCGATTCATCCTGTACCCCCATTCTCCACCTTTCAGCATTCCCCACATTGGTTCCTGGATCTTCAATGAGTTTCCTCATTGAACCTTTGCCTGAATGTATTTCAATTACTGAGTCATCTAACACAAAAGAAGATTATTACCTTCAGGCCTCAGAACTATGCAGTGGCTAAGATGTGCTTCTGATGGTCAGATAATGTTCCCAGTTTCTGTTGTGTGGACCGTCAGCTATAATGCAGGTTGAGCTGACCTCTGCTTCTGAAAGGTACTTAAGTGCAAAAATGTTTTTATAAAAATACTGTTATATATATGGAAGTCCCTACAACAGGTAGTTAAAGCTGCCTAATGTATCACTAGCACCAGCCTACCCAGCATAAAGGACATATATCCAGAAAATTGCCAGAAAAGGGTCACTAACACCATAAGTAATAGGAGCAGAATTAGGCCATTTGGCCCATTGAGCCTGCTCTGCCATTTCATCACAGCTGATCTATTTTTCCTCTCAATCACATTCTCCTGCCTTCTCCTTATAACTTTTCAAGAATAACCACCACCTTAAATACATCCAATGACTTGGCAGAGGATTCCACAGATTTACCTCCCTCAGGCTAAAGGAATTCCTCCTCATCTCCAATTCTAAATGGACATCCCCCTATTCTAAACCCATTCCCTCAGGTCCTAGACTCCCCCACTATGCGAAACATCCTCTCCATATCCACTCTGTCTGGGCCTTTCAACATCAGCTTCCTTCAAAACTCCAGCAAGTACAGGCTGAGAGCCATCCATCATTCTCGTGAACCCTGCCCAAACCTTTCCTGGATAAGGAGCTCAAAACTGCCCACAGTACTTTAAATGAGGCTTCTTCAGTGCTTTATAAAGTCTCAACATTACATCCTGCTTTTATATTCCAGTCTTTTCAAAACTAATGCTAACATTGCATTTGGCTTCCTTATCACTGACTCAACTTGCAGGTTAACCTTTAGGGAATCCTAAACAAGGTCTCCCAAGTCCTTTTACACCTCAGATTTTTGAATTTCCTCCTTGTTTAGAAAATTGTCTACACTTTTATTCCTTCTACCAAAATGCCTAACCATACAGTTCCCTACACTATATTCCATCTGCCACTACTTTGCCCATTCTCCTAATTTGTCTAAGCCCTTCTGCAGCCTGCCTGCTTCTTCAACAGTATCTGTCTCTCCAACTATCTTCATATGATCCGCAAACTTGGTCACAAAGCCATTAATTCTCTCATTCAATCATTGACATATAACATAAAAAAAGGGTCCCAGCGCTAACCCCTGCAGAAGACCAGCATTCACCAGAAAATGATCTCTTTTTTCCCACTCCTTGCCTCCTACTAACCAGTCAATCCCCTATCCATTTTGGTATTTTTCCTGTAATACCATGGACTCTAATCTTGTTAAACAGCCTCATATGTGGCACCTTTGATAATACAAGCACGCATCATCTATCAATCTTCTTTGTCTATCCTGTTTGTTATTTCCTCAAAGAATTCCAAAGGAATTGTCAGGCAAGATTTTCCCTTGAATTTAGCCTATTTTATCATATGCCTCCAACCACCCTGAGATTCCATCCATAACAATCGACTCCAACATCTTCCCAACAACCACTGAGGTCAGGCTAGCTGGCTTATAATTTCCTATCTTCTGCCTCCCTTCTTTCTTGAAGAGCAGAGTGACATTTGACATTTTCTAGTCCTCTGGAACCATGGCAGAAACTAGTGATTTTTGAAAAAATATTATTAGTGCCTTCACAATTTCTTCAGCTACTTCTTTTAGAACCCTGGGATGTAGTCCATCTGGTCCAGGTGATTTATCTACCTCGGACCTTTCATCTTCCTTAGCACCTTGTCCCTCAAAATAGCAATTGTGCTCAATTCTGCCCACTGACGCTCTGGAACTTCTGGCATATTGCTAGTGTCTTCCATAGTGAAGGTGGATACAAAATACTTATTTAGTTATTTCTCCATTTCCTTGTCTCCAGCATCATTTTCCAGAGGTTTGATATCTACTCTCACCTCTCTTTTACACTTTACATATCTGAAAAAATGTTTGGTATCCTTTTTGATATTATTGGCTAGTTTACCTTCTTATTTCATTTTTTCCCCCATTGCAACTTTTTAAAGTTGCGTTCTGTTGGTTTTTAAAAGCTTCCCAATCCTCTAACTTCTCACAAATTTTTGCTCAATTATTTACCCTCTCTTTTGCTTTTATGTTGTTTTTGATTTCCCTTGTCAGCCACAGTTTTGTCATCTTGTCCTGCACCTGTCCTGACCTTCTGAATTGCTCCCAGAAACTCCAGCTATTGCTGTTCTGCCATCGTCCATGCTGTTCTTCCCATTAACTTTAGCCAGTTCCTCTCTCATGCCTCTGTAATTCCCTTTACTCCACTGTAATGCTGATACATCTGATCTTAGTTTCTCCCTTCCAAGTTGCAGGACAAATCCTTGCCTCTTAAGGGTTCCTTTACTTTAAACTCCCGAATCAAAACCGGTTCATTACACAACACCCAATCCAGAATAGCCTTTCCACTAGTGGGATCAACCACAGGCTGCTCTAAGAAGCCATCTCGTAGGCATTCTGCAAATTCTCTCTCTAGGGATCCAGCACCAACCTGATTTCACCCAATTTACTTGCATATTGAAATTCCCCGTGGCCATCGTAACATTGCCCTTTTGACGTGTTTTCCATCTCCCATTGTAAATTGCAGCCCTCATTCTGACTACTGTTTGGAGGCCTGTATATAAGGGTCTTTTTACCCTTACAGTTTCTTAACTCTACCTGCAACGATTCCACATCTTCCGGTCCCATGTTACCTCTTTTTAAGGATTTGATTTAATTTTCTGCCAACAGAACCACCCCATGAAGGATGAAGGATGCCACCCACCCTGGTCATGGACTGTTTGCCCCACTCCTATTAGGAAGGAGGCTATCCAACCTCCACACCAGGGCCACCGAGTCAAGAACAGTTACTCTCTCCAAGTAGTAAGGCTGATCGACACGTCCACCCATTAACCACACCCCCAAACACCACCACTTTACCATTTCTTGTCAGAGTTAGCTTATGAACAGACACTCCTGTACCTAGCATCACTTCACCTACGTGCAGACAGTCTATGTCATACGTATTTATACTTAATGTGTTTTCTGCATTGCATTGGATCCCAAATAGTAATTATTTCACTTTCCTTTCCACTTGGTATTGATGAATGGAGTAACAAGATGCGAGTTGAATTTAGATCTGTGACATTTCACAGACAGAATCCATTGCAGCTTTTCTGAAACCAAAGAGGCTTCACCCTGTCTTAGGTCTTTCAGCTAAATACCCTTCAACTGCCATATTTAGTCATGTCCAAAGACCAATAATTGATGCACCATCAATAACTCACACTGAGACGTAAGGCGAGATATTGGCTTTTATTGACTGGAAGAAGGAACCAGGAGTGAGTGTCTATCATACAATGTCTTGGAGACTGAGGCCGAGCGTCAGGCCGCAGATCTCCTTTATACAGGGGCCTGTGGGAGGAGCCACAGGAGCAGTCAGCAGGGGCGTGTCCCGACAGGCACATAGTTCACCACAATAATAACCCCCTTAACTACCCCATTCAACACGTTTTCAAAGTGCTCCAGGTCGCTATCTAATCCACTGTGTGTTCCTCTCTAATTGATAACACTCAGAGCTGCTCCCTGTCATCGGGCAAAAACAAAAATATTGCCTTTAGTTCAAAAAAAGCTGCTTTAATATATCAACTGACATTGTTGCTGACGAGCAGAAACAAGAGAAAATCTGCAGATGTTTGAAATCCAAGTAACACACACAAAGTGCTGGAGGAACTCAGCAGGCCAGGCAGCAGCTATGGAAAAGAGTACAGTCGATGTTTTGGGCCGAGACCCTTCAGCAGGAGTTCTGATGAAAGATCTCAGCCTGAAATGTCGACTGTACTGTTTTTCCATTGATGCTACCTGGCCTGCTGAGTTCCTCCAGCATTTTGTGTGCATTGCCTATTGCTGACAATATTAGAATATGAATAAATTAAATAAATATGAGCAATTGTAGTTTATTTATTCCATGAAGGAAGTCCCTCAATCCATTTTGAATCAGGGAAGCTTTATTTTTAGCTTAAAATGGAGTTTGTTTTGTTTCCTTTTTCCAAATAACCCTTCCTGGGATAGAACAATGGTGGTTTCATTTGAGTTCTTGCTCCAGTCCAGCAACAACAATTTGGAGGTGCATTCAGCCCTGAATGTCAACAAAAGCTTGAGGAGAGTGAAACAGATAAAGAAGAAAAAAATTCGACTGAGTCAGAAAGGGAGGCATGTTTTCTGGAGCATCTCAGAGCAGTTCTACAGTGTATATTACAGAAGAGAAAACGTTCTGCGTTAGAATGTCAGAGGCTACTGAGTAAATGTCCAGAGACTAGAAATAGAAGCAAGAAAAAATCTTGAGGATTTGTAGGGCTAATGGGGGTTATGGATAGAGGGAAGGGTTCAAATGTGGAAGTGGGGAGAGTGGAACATAGACAGGGAGGGCGGAGGAGTTGGGGAGGTGACTGGGGTTGGGCTGGAAGATCCTATAGCGATTTGGAGCAGTTGTAGGGGTTTACAGATACAGGGAGGGGTGTACAGGCAGGTTATAGATATAGGAATGTGTGCAGGGACTGGTGTGTATTCTATCGGTGGTGAGGGTGTGTGTGGTTAGAGGAGATTAGAATGATAGGGGTTGGAGTAGAAGATCTGGGGAATTAGTTATTTTATTTACAGATACAGTACAATAACAGGATGTTCTGGACTTCAAGTGCACCCCTGTGACAAATTAACCTACTAACCTGAGCACCTTAGGAACTTGGGAGGAAACTGGAGCATCTGGAGTAAACCCATAAACCCATATAGTCATGGAGAGATGGTGAAAACTCCTTACAGACAGTGGAATTGAATCCTGTTTGGGGATCGCTGGCACTTTATAGCGGTGTGCAAACCGCTACACTACTGTGCTTGCGAGCTTTAAGGAAATGATATAACTAACTATAACGTTCAGACAGAGGGAAAAAGAGACTCTCAGTTTGGTTGTATTGTCTGAGGAGCCGGAGTGACACAGTTTTCTAATGCCCCTTCAGGGTGAACCACATCACAGAAGTGTTTTCGGTGTGTTATCACGTGTAAGCACGTGTATAATTTATGCACAACGAGATCCCACAAGCAGGAACGTTTCAAATCCATTTTAGAGATTTTCAGCACTAAAATAAAATCAAAAAGTTCGCACAAGAACATTGAAACCTGCAGTGAAATATGTTGTTTATACCAACAAACAACACTGTCTGAGAATGCTCCAGACTTCTCCCACGTTCCAAAGGTGTACGGGTTAACAGGTTAATTGGTCATACGGGTGTAATTAGGCGGCATGGACTCAATGGGCTGGAAGAGCCTATTACCATGTTGTATCTCTAAATTTAAAAAAACGAAAAACAATTACTCTGCTTCCGCTGTCCTTGAGGAAGAGATTTCTAAAGGTTTATGTTTCTCTGACAGAAAAGATTTCATTTCATCTCTTTTAATGGGGCCCTTTGATTTTTAACAGTGATCTTCATTCTAGGATTTCCCACATTGTCATGGTCTGGTCCGTTAACTACTCATTTCCTTTTCCCCGTGTTCTACCTTGATTAGGGCACCTGATCTTCACGCGAACCGGCAGCATAAAAACTCCGGCTTTCATCTACTCACTGCTTGTTCGTCACCTCAGCAGGGCGGCTATGCTCGTTCCGGGCTGCTGAGAATGAGTCGAGTCGAGAGCATGTCATCCGCTGTTCCTGCTTCGAGTCAAGGGGCTGGTTAGTCACCGTAGCCAGGGCGGCAATGAATCTTCCGGGCCGCCAAGATTAAGGGACCATCCCAGTTCAAGGCTCCGGGTCCCAGTTCAAGTCTCCAGGTACCAGTTCAAGGCTCCAGGTCCCAGTCCAGTCCAAGGCTCTGGGTCCCAATCCAGTCCAAGGCTCCGGGACCAAATACAGCCCAAGAATCTGGGTCACAGTTCAGGGCTCCGGGTTCCAGTCCAGTCCAAAGTTCCGGGTCCCAATCCAGCCCAAGGCTAAGGGTCACAGTTCAAGGCTCTGGGTCCCAGTCCAAGGCTCCGGGTCCCAGTTCAAGGCTCCGGGTTCCAGTTCAAGGCTCCAGGTACCGGTTCAAGGCTCTAGGTCCCAGTCCAGTCCAAGGATCTGGGTCCCAATCCAAGGCTCCGGGTCCCATTCCAAGGATCCGGGTCCCAGCCCAAGGCTCCGGGTCCCAGCCCAAGGCTCCGGGTCCCAGTTCAAGACTCCAGGTCCCAGTTCAAGGCTCCGGGTCCCAGTTCAAGGCACCAGGTCCCAATCCTGTCCAAGGCTCCGGGTCCCAGTCCAGTCCAAGGCTCCGGGTCCCAGTTCAAGGCTGCAGGTACCAATTCAAGGCTCCGGGTCCCAGTCCAGTCCAAGGCTCCAGGTCCCAGTCGAGTCCAAGGTTCCGGGTCCCAATCCAGTCCAAGGTTCCAGGTCCCAGTTCAAGGCTCCAGGTCCCAATCCGCTCCGGGTCCCAGTCCAAGACTCTGGGTCCTAGTCCGGTCCAAAGCTCCAGGTCCCAGTCCAGTCCAAGGCTCCGGGTCCCAGTCCAGTCCAAGTCTCCGGGTCCCAGTCCAAGTCTCCAGGTCCCAGTTCAAGTCCCCGGGTCCCAGTTCAAGGCTCCAGGTCCCAGTTCAAGGCTCCAGGTCCCATTCCAGTCCAAGGCTCCGGGTCCCAATCCAGTCCAAGACTCCGGGTCCCAATCCAGTCCAATACTCCGGGTCCCAGTCCAATCCAAGGCTCCGGGTCCCAGTCAACTCCAAGGCTCTGGGTCCCAGTGCAAGGCTCCGGGTTCCAGATCAGTACAAGGCTCCGGGTCCCATTCCAAGGCTCCGGGTCCCAGCCCAAGGCTCCGGGTCCCAGTTCAAGACTCTGGGTCCCAGTTCTAGGCTCCGGGTCCCAGTTCAAGGCACCAGGTCCCAGTCCAGTCCAAGGATCTGGGTCCCAATCCAAGGCTCCGGGTCCCATTCCAAGGATCCGGGTCCCAGCCCAAGGCTCCGGGTCCCAGTCGAGTCCAAGGTTCCGGGTCCCAATCCAGTCCAAGGTTCCAGGTCCCAGTTCAAGGCTCCAGGTCCCAATCCGCTCCGGGTCCCAGTCCAAGACTCTGGGTCCTAGTCCGGTCCAAAGCTCCAGGTCCCAGTCCAGTCCAAGGCTCCGGGTCCCAGTCCAGTCCAAGTCTCCGGGTCCCAGTCCAAGTCTCCGGGTCCCAGTTCAATTCCCCGGGTCCCAGTTCAAGGCTCCAGGTCCCAGTTCAAGGCTCCAGGTCCCATTCCAGTCCAAGGCTCCGGGTCCCAATCCAGTCCAATACTCCGGGTCCCAGTCCAATCCAAGGCTCCGGGTCCCAGTCAACTCCAAGGCTCTGGGTCCCAGTGCAAGGCTCCGGGTTCCAGATCAGTACAAGGCTCCGGGTCCCATTCCAAGGCTCCGGGTCCCAGCCCAAGGCTCCGGGTCCCAGTTCAAGACTCTGGGTCCCAGTTCTAGGCTCCGGGTCCCAGTTCAAGGCACCAGGTCCCAGTCCAGTCCAAGGATCTGGGTCCCAATCCAAGGCTCCGGGTCCCATTCCAAGGATCCGGGTTCCAGCCCAAGGCTCCGGGTCCCAGCCCAAGGCTCCGGGTCCCAGTTCAAGGCTCCGGGTCCCAGTTCAAGGCACCAGGTCCCAATCCTGTCCAAGGCTCCGGGTCCCAGTCCAAGGCTCCGGGTCCCAGTTTAAGGCACCAGGTCCCAATCCTGTCCAAGGCTCAGGGTCCCAGCCCAAGGCTCCGGGTCCCAGTTCAAGACTCCAGGTCCCAGTTCAAGGCTCCGGGTCCCAGTTCAAGGCACCAGGTCCCAATCCTGTCCAAGGCTCCGGGTCCCAGTCCAAGGCACCAGGTCCCAATCCTGTCCAAGGCTCAGGGTCCCAGTCCAAGGCTGCGGCTCCCAGTTCAAGGCTCCGGGTCCAAGTTCAAGGCAACGGGTCCCAGTCCAAGGCTCCAGGTATCGGTTCAAGGCTCCAGGTCCCAGTGCAGTCCAAGGCTCCGGGTCCCAATAAAGTCCAAGGCTCCGGGTCCCAGTCCAAGGTTCCGTGTCCCAATCCAGTCCAAGGTTCCAGGTCCCAGTTCAAGGCTCCAGGTCCCAGTTCAAGGCTACAGGTACCAGTTCAAGGCTGCAGGTCCCTGTCCTATCCAAGGCTCCGGGTCCCAATCCAGTCCAAGGCTCCGGGTCCCAGTTCAAGGCTCCAGGTCCCAGTTCAAGACTCTGGGTCCCAGTTCTAGGCTCCGGGTCCCAGTTCAAGGCACCAGGTCCCAGTCCAGTCCAAGGATCTGGGTCCCAATCCAAGGCTCCGGGTCCCATTCCAAGGATCCGGGTCCCAGCCCAAGGCTCCGGGTCCCAGTCGAGTCCAAGGTTCCGGGTCCCAATCCAGTCCAAGGTTCCAGGTCCCAGTTCAAGGCTCCAGGTCCCAATCCGCTCCGGGTCCCAGTCCAAGACTCTGGGTCCTAGTCCGGTCCAAAGCTCCAGGTCCCAGTCCAGTCCAAGGCTCCGGGTCCCAGTCCAGTCCAAGTCTCCGGGTCCCAGTCCAAGTCTCCGGGTCCCAGTTCAATTCCCCGGGTCCCAGTTCAAGGCTCCAGGTCCCAGTTCAAGGCTCCAGGTCCCATTCCAGTCCAAGGCTCCGGGTCCCAATCCAGTCCAAGACTCCGGGTCCCAATCCAGTCCAATACTCCGGGTCCCAGTCCAATCCAAGGCTCCGGGTCCCAGTCAACTCCAAGGCTCTGGGTCCCAGTGCAAGGCTCCGGGTTCCAGATCAGTACAAGGCTCCGGGTCCCATTCCAAGGCTCCGGGTCCCAGCCCAAGGCTCCGGGTCCCAGTTCAAGACTCTGGGTCCCAGTTCTAGGCTCCGGGTCCCAGTTCAAGGCACCAGGTCCCAGTCCAGTCCAAGGATCTGGGTCCCAATCCAAGGCTCCGGGTCCCATTCCAAGGATCCGGGTCCCAGCCCAAGGCTCCGGGTCCCAGTCGAGTCCAAGGTTCCGGGTCCCAATCCAGTCCAAGGTTCCAGGTCCCAGTTCAAGGCTCCAGGTCCCAATCCGCTCCGGGTCCCAGTCCAAGACTCTGGGTCCTAGTCCGGTCCAAAGCTCCAGGTCCCAGTCCAGTCCAAGGCTCCGGGTCCCAGTCCAGTCCAAGTCTCCGGGTCCCAGTCCAAGTCTCCGGGTCCCAGTTCAATTCCCCGGGTCCCAGTTCAAGGCTCCAGGTCCCAGTTCAAGGCTCCAGGTCCCATTCCAGTCCAAGGCTCCGGGTCCCAATCCAGTCCAAGACTCCGGGTCCCAATCCAGTCCAATACTCCGGGTCCCAGTCCAATCCAAGGCTCCGGGTCCCAGTCAACTCCAAGGCTCTGGGTCCCAGTGCAAGGCTCCGGGTTCCAGATCAGTACAAGGCTCCGGGTCCCATTCCAAGGCTCCGGGTCCCAGCCCAAGGCTCCGGGTCCCAGTTCAAGACTCTGGGTCCCAGTTCTAGGCTCCGGGTCCCAGTTCAAGGCACCAGGTCCCAGTCCAGTCCAAGGATCTGGGTCCCAATCCAAGGCTCCGGGTCCCATTCCAAGGATCCGGGTCCCAGCCCAAGGCTCCGGGTCCCAGCCCAAGGCTCCGGGTCCCAGTTCAAGACTCCAGGTCCCAGTTCAAGGCTCCGGGTCCCAGTTCAAGGCACCAGGTCCCAATCCTGTCCAAGGCTCCGGGTCCCAGTCCAAGGCACCAGGTCCCAATCCTGTCCAAGGCTCAGGGTCCCAGTCCAAGGCTGCGGGTCCCAGTTCAAGGCTCCGGGTCCAAGTTCAAGGCAACGGGTCCCAGTCCAAGGCTCCAGGTATCGGTTCAAGGCTCCAGGTCCCAGTGCAGTCCAAGGCTCCGGGTCCCAATAAAGTCCAAGGCTCCGGGTCCCAGTCCAAGGTTCCGTGTCCCAATCCAGTCCAAGGTTCCAGGTCCCAGTTCAAGGCTCCAGGTCCCAATCCAAGGCTCTGGGTCCCAGTCCAGTCCAAGGCTCCGGGTCCCAGTTCAAGGCTCCGGGTCCCAGTTCAAGGCTCCAGGTACCAGTTCAAGGCTGCAGGTCCCTGTCCTATCCAAGGCTCCGGGTCCCAATCCAGTCCAAGGCTCCGGGTCCCAGTTCAAGGCTCCAGGTCCCAATACAAGGCTCTGGGTCCCAGTCCTGTCCAAAGCTCCGGGTCCCTGTTCAAGGCTCCGGGTCACAGTTCAAGGCTCCAGGTACCAGTTCAAGACTCCAGGTCCCAGTCCAATCCAAGGCTCCGGGACCCAATCCAGTATAAGGCTCCGGGTCCCAATCCAGTCCAAGTCTCCAGGTCCCAGTCCAAGGCTCCGGGTCCCAATCCAGTCCAAGGCTCCGTGTACCAATCGAGTCCAAGTTTCCAGGTCCCAGTTCAAGCCTCCAGGTCCCAATCCAAGGCTCTGGGTCCCAGTCCAGTCCAAGGCTCCGGGTCCCAGTTCAAGGCTCCAGGTCCCAGTCCAGTCCAAGGCTCCGGGTCCCAATCCAGTCCAAGGCTCCGGGTCCCAATCCAGTCCAAGGCTCCAGGTCCCAGTCCAAGGCTCCGGGTCCCAATGCAGTCCAAAGCTCCGGGTCCCAGTCCAGTCCAAGACTCCGGGTCCCAGTTCAAGGCTCCGGGTCTCAGTCCAAGGCTCCGGGTCCCAATCCAGTCCAAGGCTCCAGGTCCCAGTCCAAGGCTCCGGGTCCCAATGCAGTCCAAAGCTCCGGGTCCCAGTCCAGTCCAAGACTCCGGGTCCCAGTTCAAGGCTCCGGGTCCCAGTTCAAGGCTCCAGGTCCCAATACAAGGCTCCAGGTCCCAATACAAGGCTCTGGGTCCCAGTCCTGTCCAAAGCTCCGGGTCCCTGTTCAAGGCTCCGGGTCACAGTTCAAGGCTCCAGGTACCAGTTCAAGACTCCAGGTCCCAGTCCATTCCAAGGCTCCGGGTCTCAATCCATTCTAAGGCTCCAGGTCCCAATCCAGTCCAAGGCTCCAGGTCCCAGACAAGTCCAAAGCTCCGGATCCCAGTCCAAGGCTCCGGGTCCCAGTCC
This sequence comes from Hypanus sabinus, assembly GCF_030144855.1. NCBI lineage: Eukaryota > Metazoa > Chordata > Chondrichthyes > Myliobatiformes > Dasyatidae > Hypanus > Hypanus sabinus. The sequence goes on from NC_082734.1 coordinate 31,563,900, forward strand.
AGTCCAAGGCTCCGGGTCCCAGTCCAGTCCAAGTCTCCGGGTCACAGTTCAAGGCTCCGGGTCCCAGTTCAAGTCTCCAGGTACCAGTTCAAAGCTCCAGGTCCCAGTCCAGTCCAAGGCTCCGGGACCAAATACAGCCCAAGAATCCGGGTCACAGTTCAAGGCTCCGGGTCCCAGTCCAAGGCTCCGGGTCCCAATCCAGTCCAAGGCTAAGGGTCACAGTTCAAGGCTCCGGGTCCCAGTCCAAGGCTCCGGGTCCCAGTTCAAGTCTCCAGGAACAAGTTCAAGGCTCCAGGTCCCAGTCCAAAGTTCCAGGTCCCAATCCAGCCCAAGGCTAAGGGTCACAGTTCAAGGCTCCGGGTCCCAGTCCAGTCCAAGGCTCCGGGACCCAATCCAGTCCAAATTTCCGGACACAATCCAGCCCAAGGCTCTGGGTCACAGTTCAAGGCTCCGGTTCCCAGTCCAAGGCTCCAGGTCCCAGTTCAAGGCTCCGGGTCACAATTCAAGGCTCCGGGTCTCAATCCAAGGCTCCGGGTCCCAATCCAGCCCAAGGCTCCGGGACCCAATCCAGACCAAAGTTCCGGACACAATCCAGCCCAAGGCTCTGGGTCACATTTCAAGGCTCCGGGTCCCAGTTCAAGGCTCCGGGTCACAATTCAAAGCTCCGGGTCTCAATCCAAGGCTCCGGCTCCCAGTCCAAGGCTCTGGGTCCCAGTCCGGTCCAGCTCCAGGTCTCAACACAGTCTGAGGCTCTGGGTCCCAGACCAGTCCAAGGCTCCATGTCCCAATCGAGACAAAGGCTCCGGGTCCCAGTCCAAGGTTCCGGGTCTCAATCCATTATAAGGCTCCAGGTCCCAATCCAGTCCAAGGCTCCGGGTCCCAGACCAGTCCAAAGCTCCGGATCCCAGTCCAAGGCTCCGTGTTGCAGTCCAGTCCAAAGCTCCGGGTTGCAGTCAAAGGCTTTTGGTACCAATCCAGTCCAAGGCCTCGGGTCCCAGTCCAGTCCAAGTCTCCGGGTCCCAATCCAGTCCAAGGTTCCAGGTCCCAGTTCAAGGCTCCAGGTTCCAGTCCAAGGCTCTGGGTCCCACTCCAAGGCTCTGGGTCCTAGTCCGGTCCAAAGCTCCAGGTTCCAGTTCAGTCCAAGGCTCCGGGTCCCAGTCCAAGTCTCTGGGTCCTAGTCCGGTCCAAAGCTCCAGGTCCCAGTCCAGTACAAGGCTCCGGGTCCCAGTCATGTCCAAGGCTCCGGGTACCAATCCAGTCCAATGCTCCGGGTCCCAGTCCAAGGCTCTTGGTCCCAATGCAGTCCAAAGCTCCGGGTCCCAATCCAGTCCAAGGCACCGGGTCCCAGTCCAGTCCAAGGCTCCAGGTCCCAGTCCAGTCCAAGGCTCCTGGTCCCAGTCCAGTCCAAGACTCCGGGTACCAGTTCAAGGCTCCGGGTCCCAGTGGAAGTCTCCAGGTACCAGTTCAAGGCTCCAGGTCCCAGTCCAGTCCAAGGCTCCGGGTCCCAATCCAGTCCAAGGCTCCGGGACCAAATACAGCTGAAGAATCCGGGTCACAGTTCAAGGCTCCGGGTCCCAATGCAGTCCAAAGCTCCGGGTCCCAATCCAGTCCAAGGCTCCGGGTCCCAGTCCAGTCCAAGGCTCCGGGTCCCAGTCCAGTCCAAGGCTAAGGGTCACAGTTCAAGGCTCCGGGTCGCAGTCCAAGGCTCCGGGTAGCAATCCAGTCCAAGGCTAAGGGTCACAGTTCAAGGCTCCGGGTCCCAGTCCAAGGCTCCGGGTCCCAGTTCAAGGCTCCGGGTCCCAGTTCAAGTCTCCAGGAACCAGTTCAAGGCTCCAAGTCCCAGTCCAAAGTTCCAGGTCCCAATCCAGTCCAAGGCTAAGGGTCACAGTTCAAGGCTCCGGGTCCCAGTCCAAGGCTCCGGGTCCCAGTTCAAGGCTCCGGGTCACAATTCAAAGCTCCGGGTCTCAATCCAAGGCTCCGGCTCCCAGTCCAAGGCTCTGGGTCCCAGTCCGGTCCAGCTCCAGGTCTCAACACAGTCTGAGGCTCTGGGTCTCAGACCAGTCCAAGGCTCCGTGTCCCAATCGAGACAAAGGCTCCGGGTCCCAGTCCAAGGTTCCGGGTCTCAATCCATTCTAAGGCTCCAGGTCCCAATCCAGTCCAAGGCTCCGGGTCCCAGTTCAAGGCTCCGGGTCCCAGTTCAAGTCTCCAGGAACCAGTTCAAGGCTCCAGGTCCCAGTCCAGTCCAAGGCTCCGGGACCCAATCCAGTCCAAGGCTCCGGGTCCCAATCCAGCCCAAGGCTCCGGGACCCAATCCAGACCAAAGTTCCGGACACAATCCAGCCCAAGGCTCTGAGTCACATTTCAAGGCTCCGGGTCCCAGTTCAAGGCTCCGGGTCACAATTCAAAGCTCCGGGTCTCAATACAAGGCTCCGGCTCCCAGTCCAAGGCTCTGGGTCCCAGTCCGGTCCAGCTCCAGGTCTCAACACAGTCTGAGGCTCTGGGTCCCAGACCAGTCCAAGGCTCCATGTCCCAATCGAGACAAAGGCTCCGGGTCCCAGTTCAAGGCTCCAGGTCCCAGTTCAAGTCTCCAGGAACCAGTTCAAGGCTCCAGGTCCCAGTCCAAAGTTCCAGGTCCCAATCCAGCCCAAGGCTAAGGGTCACAGTTCAAGGCTCCGGGTCCCAGTCCAAGGCTCCGGGTCCCAGTTCAAGTCTCCAGGAACCAGTTCAAGGCTCCAGGTCCCAGTCCAGTCCAAGGCTCCGGGACCCAATCCAGTCCAAGGCTCCGGGTCCCAATCCAGCCCAAGGCTCCTGGACCCAATCCAGACCAAAGTTCCGGACACAATCCAGCCCAAGGCTCTGGGTCACAGTTCAAGGCTCCGGGTCCCAGTCCAAGGCTCCGGGTCCCAGTTCAAGGCTCCGGGTCACAATTCAAGGCTCCGGGTCTGAATCCAAGGCTCCGGGTCCCAGTCCAAGGTTCAGGGTCTCAATCCATTCTAAGGCTCCAGGTCCCAATCCAGTCCAAGGCTCCGGGTCCCAGTTCAAGGCTCCGGGTCCCAGTTCAAGGCTCCGGGTCCCAGTCCAAGGCTCCGGGTCCCAGTCCAAAGTTCCAGGTCCCAATCCAGTTCAAGGCTAAGGGTCACAGTTCAAGGCTCCGGGTCCCAGTCCAAGGCTCCGGGTCCCAGTTCAAGTCTCCAGGAACCAGTTCAAGGTTCCTGGTCCCAGTCCAGTCCAAGGCTCCAGGACCCAATCCAGTCCAAGGCTCCGGGTCCCAGTCCCGTCCGAGGCTCCGGGTCCCAATCCAGTCCAAGGCTCCAGGTCCCAATCCAGTCCGGCTCCGGGTCCCAGTCCAATGCTCCGTGTCCCAGTCCAAGGCTCTGGTTCCCAGTCCGGTCCAGCTCCAGGTCCCAACACAGACTGAGGCTCTGGGTCCCAGACCAGTCCAAGGCTCCGGGTCCCAATCCAGTCCAAGGCTCCGGGACCAAATACAGCTGAACAATCCGGGTCACAGTTCAAGGCTCCGGGTCAGTTCAAGGCTCCGGGTCCCAATGCAGTCCAAAGCTCCGGGTCCCAATCCAGTCCAAGGCTCCGGGTCCCAGTCCAGTCCAAGGCTCCAAGTCCCAGTCCAGTCCAAGGCTAAGGGTCACAGTTCAAGGCTCCGGGTCGCAGTCCAAGGCTCCGGGTCCCAATCCAGTCCAAGGCTAAGGGTCACAGTTCAAGGCTCCGGGTCCCAGTCCAAGGCTCCGGGTCCCAGTTCAAGGCTCCGGGTCCCAGTTCAAGTCTCCAGGAACCAGTTCAAGGCTCCAGGTCCCAGTCCAAAGTTCCAGGTCCCAATCCAGCCCAATGCTAAGGGTCACAGTTCAAGGCTCCGGGTCCCAGTCCAAGGCTCCGGGTCCCAGTTCAAGTCTCCAGGAACCAGTTCAAGGTTCCTGGTCCCAGTCCAGTCCAAGGCTCCGGGACCCAATCCAGTCCAAGGCACCGGGTCACAATCCAGCCCAAGGCTCCGGGACCCAATCCAGTCCAAGGCACCGGACACAATCCAGCCCAAGGCTCTGGGTCACAGTTCAAGGCTCCGGGTCCCAGTCCAAGGCTCCGGGTCCCAGTTCAAGTCTCCGGGTCACAATTCAAAGCTCCGGGTCTCAATCCAAGGCTCCGGCTCCCAGTCCAAGGCTCTGGGTCCCAGTCCGGTCCAGCTCCAGGTCTCAACACAGTCTGAGGCTCTGGGTCCCAGACCAGTCCAAGGCTCCGTGTCCCAATCGAGACAAAGGCTCCGGGTCCCAGTCCGGTTCCGGGTCTCAATCCATTCTAAGGCTCCAGGTCCCAATCCAGTCCAAGGCTCCGGGTCCCAGTTCAAGGCTCCGGGTCCCAGTCCAAAGTTCCAGGTCCCAATCCAGTCCAAGGCTAAGGGTCACAGTTCAAGGCTCCGGGTCCCAGTCCAAGGCTCCGGGTCCCAGTCCAAGGCTCCGGGTCCCAGTTCAAGGCTCCGGGTCACAATTCAAGGCTCCGGGTCTCAATCCAAGGCTCCGGCTCCCAGTCCAAGGCTCTGGGTCCCAGTCCGGTCCAAGGCTCCGTGTCCCAATCGAGACAAAGGCTCCGGGTCCCAGTTCAAGTCTCCAGGAACCAGTTCAGGGCTCCAGGTCCCAGTCCAAAGTTCCAGGTCCCAATCCAGCCCAATGCTAAGGGTCACAGTTCAAGGCTCCGGGTCCCAGTCCAAGGCTCCGGTTCCCAGTTCAAGTCTCCAGGAACCAGTTCAAGGTTCCTGGTCCCAGTCCAGTCTAAGGCTCCGGGACCCAATCATGTCCAAGGCACCGGGTCACAATCCAGCCCAAGGCTCCGGGACCCAATCCAGTCCAAGGCACCGGACACAATCCAGCCCAAGGCTCTGGGTCACATTTCAAGGCTCTGGGTCCCAGTCCAAGGCTCCGGGTCCCAGTTCAAGTCTCCGGGTCACAATTCAAAGCTCCGGGTCTCAATCCAAGGCTCCGGCTCCCAGTCCAAGGCTCTGGGTCCCAGTCCGGTCCAGCTCCAGGTCTCAACACAGTCTGAGGCTCTGGGTCCCAGACCAGTCCAAGGCTCCGTGTCCCAATCGAGACAAAGGCTCCGGGTCCCAGTCCGGTTCCGGGTCGCAATCCATTCTAAGGCTCCAGGTCCCAATCCAGTCCAAGGCTCCGGGTCCCAGTTCAAGGCTCCGGGTCCCAGTTCAAGTCTCCAGGAACCAGTTCAAGGCACCAGGTCCCAGTCCAAAGTTCCAGGTCCCAATCCAGTCCAAGGCTAAGGGTCACAGTTCAAGGCTCCGGGTCCCAGTCCAAGGCTCCGGGTCCCAGTCCAAGGCTCCGGGTCCCAGTTCAAGGCTCCGGGTCACAATTCAAGGCTCCGGGTCTCAATCCAAGGCTCCGGCTCCCAGTCCAAGGCTCTGGGTCCCAGTCCGGTCCAGCTCCAGGTCTCAACACAGTCTGAGGCTCTGGGTCCCAGACCAGTCCAAGGCTCCGTGTCCCAATCGAGACAAAGGCTCCGGGTCCCAGTCCAAGGTTCCGGGTCTCAATCCATTCTAAGGCTCCAGGTCCCAATCCAGTCCAAGGCTCCGGGTCCCAGTTCAAGTCTCCAGGAACCAGTTCAAGGCTCCAGGTCCCAGTCCAGTCCAAGGCTCCGGGACCCAATCCAGTCCAAGGCTCCGGGTCCCAATCCAGCCCAAGGCTTCTGGACCCAATCCAGACCAAAGTTCCGGACACAATGCAGCCCAAGGCTCTGGGTCACAGTTCAAGGCTCCAGGTCCCAGTCCAGTCCAAGGCTCCGGGACCCAATCCAGTCCAAGGCTCCAGGTCCCAATCCAGCCCAAGGCTCCTGGACCCAATCCAGACCAAAGTTCCGGACACAATCCAGCCCAAGGCTCTGGGTCACAGTTCAAGGCTCCGGGTCCCAGTCCAAGGCTCCGGGTCCCAGTCCAAGGCTCCGGGTCCCAGTTCAAGGCTCCGGGTCCCAGTCCAATGCTCCGGGTCCCAGTCCAAGGCTCCGGGTCCCAGTTCAAGGCTCCGGGTCCCAGTCCAAGGCTCCGGGTCCCAGTTCAAGGCTCCAGGTCCCAATCCAGTCCAAGGCTCCGGGTCCCAGACCAGTCTAAAGCTCTGGATAACAGTCCAAGGCTCCGTGTCGCAGTCCAGTCCAAAACTCCGGGTTGCAGTCAAAGGCTCTTGGTACCAATTCAGTCCAAGGCCTCGGGTCCCAGACCAGTCCAAGTCTCCCGGTACCAATCCAGTCCAAGGCTCCGGGTCCCAGTCCCGTCCGAGGCTCCGGGTCCCAGTCCAATGCTCCGGGTCCCAGTCCAAGGCTCTGGGTCCCAGTCCGGTCCAGCTCCAGGTCTCAACACAGTCTGAGGCTCTGGGTCCCAGACCAGTCCAAGGCTCCGTGTCCCAATCGAGACAAAGGCTCCGGGTCCCAGTCCAAGGTTCCGGGTCTCAATCCATTCTAAGGCTCCAGGTCCCAATCCAGTCCAAGGCTCCGGGTCCCAATCCAGTACAAGGCTCCGGGTCCCAGTTCAAGGCTCCGGGTCACAGTTCAAGTCTCCAGGAACCAGTTCAAGGCTCCAGGTCCCAGTCCAAAGTTCCAGGTCCCAATCCAGTCCAAGGCTAAGGGTCACAGTTCAAGGCTCCGGGTCCCAGTCCAAGGCTCCGGGTCCCAGTTCAAGGCTCCGGGTCCCAGTTCAAGTCTCCAGGTCCCAGTCCAAAGTACCAGGTCCCAATCCAGCCCAAGGCTAAGGGTCACAGTTCAAGGCTCCGGGTCCCAGTCCAAGGTTCCGGGTCCCAGTTCAAGTCTCCAGGAACCAGTTCAAGGCTCCAGGTCTCAGTCCAGTCCAAGGCTCCGGGACCCAATCCAGTCCAAGGCTCCGGGTCCCAATCCAGCCCAAGGCTCCGGGACCCAATCCAGACCAAAGTTCCGGACACAATCCAGCCGAAGGCTCTGGGTCACATTTCAAGGCTCCGGGTCCCAGTTCAAGGCTCCGGGTCACAATTCAAAGCTCCGGGTCTCAATCCAAGGCTCCGGCTCCCAGTCCAAGGCTCTGGGTCCCAGTCCGGTCCAGCTCCAGGTCTCAACACAGTCTGAGGCTCTGGGTCCCAGACCAGTCCAAGGCTCCGTGTCCCAATCGAGACAAAGGCTCCGGGTCCCAGTCCAAGGTTCCGGGTCTCAATCCATTCTAAGGCTCCAGGTCCCAATCCAGTCCAAGGCTCCGGGTCCCAGTTCAAGGCTCCGGGTCCCAGTTCAAGTCTCCAGGAACCAGTTCAAGGCTCCAGGTCCCAGTCCAAAGTTCCAGGTCCCAATCCAGCCCAAGGCTAAGGGTCACAGTTCAAGGCTCCGGGTCCCAGTCCAAGGCTCCGGGTCCCAGTTCAAGTCTCCAGGAACCAGTTCAAGGCTCCAGGTCCCAGTCCAGTCCAAGGCTCCGGGACCCAATCCAGTCCAAGGCTCCGGGTCCCAATCCAGCCCAAGGCTCCTGGACCCAATCCAGGCCAAAGTTCCGGACACAATCCAGCCCAAGGCTCTGGGTCACAGTTCAAGGCTCCGGGTCCCAGTCCAAGGCTCCGGGTCCCAGTTCAAAGCTCCGGGTCACAATTCAAGGCTCCTGGTCTGAATCCAAGGCTCCGGGTCCCAGTCCAAGGCTCTGGGTCCCAGTCCGGTCCTGCTCCAGGTCTCAACGCAGTCTGAGGCTCTGGGTCCCAGACCAGTCCAAGGCTCCGTGTCCCAATCGAGACAAAGGCTCCGGGTCCCAGTCCAAGGTTCAGGGTCTCAATCCATTCTAAGGCTCCAGGTCCCAATCCAGTCCAAGGCTCCGGGTCCCAGACCAGTCCAAAGCTCCGGATAACAGTCCAAGGCTCCGTGTCGCAGTCCAGTCCAAAACTCCGGGTTGCAGTCAAAGGCTCTTGGTACCAATCCAGTCCAAGGCTCCGGGTCCCAGTCCCGTCCGAGGCTCCGGGTCCCAATCCAGTCCAAGGCTCCAGGTCCCAATCCAGTCCAAGGCTCCGGGTCCCAGTCCAATGCTCCGGGTCCCAGTCCAAGGCTCTGGTTCCCAGTCCGGTCCAGCTCCAGGTCCCAACACAGACTGAGGCTCTGGGTCCCAGACCAGTCCAATGCTCCGTGTCCCAATCGAGTCAAAGGCTCCGGGTCCCAGTCCAAGGTTCCGGGTCTCAATCCATTCTAAGGCTCCAGGTCCCAAAACAGTCCGAGGCTCCGGGTCCCAGACCAGTCCAAAGCTCCGGATCCCAGTCCAAAGCTCCGGGTCCCAATCCAGTCCAAGGCTCCGGGTCCCAGTCCAATGCTCCGGGTCCCAGTCCAAGGCTCTGGTTCCCAGTCCGGTCCAGCTCCAGGTCCCAACACAGACTGAGGCTCTGGGTCCCAGACCAGTCCAAGGCTCCGGGTCCCAATCCAGTCCAAGGCTCCGGGACCAAATACAGCTGAACAATCCGGGTCACAGTTCAAGGCTCCGGGTCAGTTCAAGGCTCCGGGTCCCAATGCAGTCCAAAGCTCCGGGTCCCAATCCAGTCCAAGGCTCCGGGTCCCAGTCCAGTCCAAGGCTCCGGGTCCCAGTCCAGTCCAAGGCTAAGGGTCACAGTTCAAGGCTCCGGGTCGCAGTCCAAGGCTCCGGGTCCCAATCCAGTCCAAGGCTAAGGGTCACAGTTCAAGTCTCCAGGAACCAGTTCAAGGCTCCAAGTCCCAGTCCAAAGTTCCAGGTCCCAATCCAGTCCAAGGCTAAGGGTCACAGTTCAAGGCTCCGGGTCCCAGTCCAAGGCTCCGGGTCCCAGTTCAAGGCTCCGGGTCCCAGTTCAAGTCTCCGGGTCACAATTCAAGGCTCCGGGTCTCAATCCAAGGCTCCGGGTCCCAGTCCAAGGCTCTGGGTCCCAGTCCGGTCCATCTCCAGGTCTCAACACAGTCTGAGGCTCTGGGTCCCAGACCAGTCCAAGGCTCCGTGTCCCAATCGAGACAAAGGCTCCGGGTCCCAGTCCGGTTCCGGGTCTCAATCCATTCTAAGGCTCCAGGTCCCAATCCAGTCCAAGGCTCCGGGTCCCAGTTCAAGGCTCCGGGTCCCAGTTCAAGGCTCCGGGTCCCAGTTCAAGTCTCCAGGAACCAGTTCAAGGCTCCAGGTCCCAGTCCAAAGTTCCAGGTCCCAATCCAGCCCAAGGCTAAGGGTCACAGTTCAAGGCTCCGGGTCCCAGTCCAAGGCTCCGGGTCCCAGCTCAAGTCTCCAGGAACCAGTTCAAGGTTCCTGGTCCCAGTCCAGTCCAAGGCTCCGGGACCCAATCCAGTCCAAGGCACCGGGTCACAATCCAGCCCAAGGCTCCGGGACCCAATCCAGTCCAAGGCACCGGACACAATCCAGCCCAAGGCTCTGGGTCACATTTCAAGGCTCCGGGTCCCAGTCCAAGGCTCCGGGTCCCAGTTCAAGTCTCCGGGTCACAATTCAAAGCTCCGGGTCTCAATCCAAGGCTCCGGCTCCCAGTCCAAGGCTCTGGGTCCCAGTCCGGTCCTGCTCCAGGTCTCAACGCAGTCTGAGGCTCTGGATCCCAGACCAGTCCAAGGCTCCGTGTCCCAATCGAGACAAAGGCTCCGGGTCCCAGTCCAAGGTTCAGGGTCTCAATCCATTCTAAGGCTCCAGGTCCCAATCCAGTCCAAGGCTCCGGGTCCCAGACCAGTCCAAAGCTCCGGATAACAGTCCAAGGCTCCGTGTCGCAGTCCAGTCCAAAACTCCGGGTTGCAGTCAAAGGCTCTTGGTACCAATCCAGTCCAAGGCTCCGGGTCCCAGTCCCGTCCGAGGCTCCGGGTCCCAATCCAGTCCAAGGCTCCAGGTCCCAATCCAGTCCAAGGCTCCGGGTCCCAGTCCAATGCTCTGGGTCCCAGTCCAAGGCTCTGGTTCCCAGTCCGGTCCAGCTCCAGGTCCCAACACAGACTGAGGCTCTGGGTCCCAGACCAGTCCAATGCTCCGTGTCCCAATCGAGTCAAAGGCTCCGGGTCCCAGTCCAAGGTTCCGGGTCTCAATCCATTCTAAGGCTCCAGGTCCCAAAACATTCCGAGGCTCCGGGTCCCAGACCAGTCCAAAGCTCCGGATCCCAGTCCAAAGCTCCGGGTCCCAATCCAGTCCAAGGCTCCGGGTCCCAGTCCAATGCTCCGGGTCCCAGTCCAAGGCTCTGGTTCCCAGTCCGGTCCAGCTCCAGGTCCCAACACAGACTGAGGCTCTGGGTCCCAGACCAGTCCAAGGCTCCGGGTCCCAATCCAGTCCAAGGCTCCGGGACCAAATACAGCTGAACAATCCGGGTCCCAGTCCAAGGCTCCGGGTCCCAGTTCAAGGCTCCGGGTCCCAGTCCAAGGCTCCGGGTCCCAGTCCAAGGCTCCGGGTCCCAGTCCAAGGCTCCGGGTCCCAGTTCAAGGCTCCGGGTCCCAGTCCAAGGCTCCGGGTCCCAGTCCAAGGCTCCGGGTCCCAGTCCAAGGCTCCGGGTCCCAGTCCAAGGCTCCGGGTCCCAGTTCAAGGCTCCGGGTCCCAGTCCAAGGCTCCGGGTCCCAGTTCAAGGCTCCAGGTCCCAATCCAGAACAAGGCTCCGGGTCCCAGACCAGTCCAAAGCTCTGGATAACAGTCCAAGGCTCCGTGTCGCAGTCCAGTCCAAAACTCCGGGTTGCAGTCAAAGGCTCTTGGTACCAATTCAGTCCAAGGCCTCGGGTCCCAATCCAGCCCAAGGCTCCTGGACCCAATCCAGACCAAAGTTCCGGACACAATCCAGCCCAAGGCTCTGGGTCACAGTTCAAGGCTCCGGGTCCCAGTCCAAGGCTCCGGGTCCCAGTCCAAGGCTCCGGGTCCCAGTTCAAGGCTCCGGGTCCCAGTCCAAGGCTCCGGGTCCCAGTCCAAGGCTCCGGGTCCCAGTCCAAGGCTCCGGGTCCCAGTCCAAGGTTCCGGGTCTCAATCCATTCTAAGGCTCCAGGTCCCAAAACATTCCGAGGCTCCGGGTCCCAGACCAGTCCAAAGCTCCGGATCCCAGTCCAAAGCTCCGGGTCCCAATCCAGTCCAAGGCTCCGGGTCCCAGTCCAAGGCTCTGGTTCCCAGTCCGGTCCAGCTCCAGGTCCCAACACAGACTGAGGCTCTGGGTCCCAGACCAGTCCAAGGCTCCGGGTCCCAATCCAGTCCAAGGCTCCGGGACCAAATACAGCTGAACAATCCGGGTCACAGTTCAAGGCTCCGGGTCAGTTCAAGGCTCCGGGTCCCAATGCAGTCCAAAGCTCCGGGTCCCAATCCAGTCCAAGGCTCCGGGTCCCAGTCCAGTCCAAGGCTCCAAGTCCCAGTCCAGTCCAAGGCTAAGGGTCACAGTTCAAGGCTCCGGGTCGCAGTCCAAGGCTCCGGGTCCCAATCCAGTCCAAGGCTAAGGGTCACAGTTCAAGGCTCCGGGTCCCAGTCCAAGGCTCCGGGTCCCAGTTCAAGGCTCCGGGTCCCAGTTCAAGTCTCCAGGAACCAGTTCAAGGCTCCAGGTCCCAGTCCAAAGTTCCAGGTCCCAATCCAGCCCAATGCTAAGGGTCACAGTTCAAGGCTCCGGGTCCCAGTCCAAGGCTCCGGGTCCCAGTTCAAGTCTCCAGGAACCAGTTCAAGGTTCCTGGTCCCAGTCCAGTCCAAGGCTCCGGGACCCAATCCAGTCCAAGGCACCGGGTCACAATCCAGCCCAAGGCTCCGGGTCCCAATCCAGCCCAAGGCTCCTGGACCCAATCCAGGCCAAAGTTCCGGACACAATCCAGCTCAAGGCTCTGGGTCACAGTTCAAGGCTCCGGGTCCCAGTCCAAGGCTCCGGGTCCCAGTTCAAAGCTCCGGGTCACAATTCAAGGCTCCTGGTCTGAATCCAAGGCTCCGGGTCCCAGTCCAAGGCTCTGGGTCCCAGTCCGGTCCTGCTCCAGGTCTCAACGCAGTCTGAGGCTCTGGGTCCCAGACCAGTCCAAGGCTCCGTGTCCCAATCGAGACAAAGGCTCCGGGTCCCAGTCCAAGGTTCAGGGTCTCAATCCATTCTAAGGCTCCAGGTCCCAATCCAGTCCAAGGCTCCGGGTCCCAGACCAGTCCAAAGCTCCGGATAACAGTCCAAGGCTCCGTGTCGCAGTCCAGTCCAAAACTCCGGGTTGCAGTCAAAGGCTCTTGGTACCAATCCAGTCCAAGGCTCCGGGTCCCAGTCCCGTCCGAGGCTCCGGGTCCCAATCCAGTCCAAGGCTCCAGGTCCCAATCCAGTCCAAGGCTCCGGGTCCCAGTCCAATGCTCCGGGTCCCAGTCCAAGGCTCTGGTTCCCAGTCCGGTCCAGCTCCAGGTCCCAACACAGACTGAGGCTCTGGGTCCCAGACCAGTCCAATGCTCCGTGTCCCAATCGAGTCAAAGGCTCCGGGTCCCAGTCCAAGGTTCCGGGTCTCAATCCATTCTAAGGCTCCAGGTCCCAAAACAGTCCGAGGCTCCGGGTCCCAGACCAGTCCAAAGCTCCGGATCCCAGTCCAAAGCTCCGGGTCCCAATCCAGTCCAAGGCTCCGGGTCCCAGTCCAATGCTCCGGGTCCCAGTCCAAGGCTCTGGTTCCCAGTCCGGTCCAGCTCCAGGTCCCAACACAGACTGAGGCTCTGGGTCCCAGACCAGTCCAAGGCTCCGGGTCCCAATCCAGTCCAAGGCTCCGGGACCAAATACAGCTGAACAATCCGGGTCACAGTTCAAGGCTCCGGGTCAGTTCAAGGCTCCGGGTCCCAATGCAGTCCAAAGCTCCGGGTCCCAATCCAGTCCAAGGCTCCGGGTCCCAGTCCAGTCCAAGGCTCCGGGTCCCAGTCCAGTCCAAGGCTAAGGGTCACAGTTCAAGGCTCCGGGTCGCAGTCCAAGGCTCCGGGTCCCAATCCAGTCCAAGGCTAAGGGTCACAGTTCAAGTCTCCAGGAACCAGTTCAAGGCTCCAAGTCCCAGTCCAAAGTTCCAGGTCCCAATCCAGTCCAAGGCTAAGGGTCACAGTTCAAGGCTCCGGGTCCCAGTCCAAGGCTCCGGGTCCCAGTTCAAGGCTCCGGGTCCCAGTTCAAGTCTCCGGGTCACAATTCAAGGCTCCGGGTCTCAATCCAAGGCTCCGGGTCCCAGTCCAAGGCTCTGGGTCCCAGTCCGGTCCATCTCCAGGTCTCAACACAGTCTGAGGCTCTGGGTCCCAGACCAGTCCAAGGCTCCGTGTCCCAATCGAGACAAAGGCTCCGGGTCCCAGTCCGGTTCCGGGTCTCAATCCATTCTAAGGCTCCAGGTCCCAATCCAGTCCAAGGCTCCGGGTCCCAGTTCAAGGCTCCGGGTCCCAGTTCAAGGCTCCGGGTCCCAGTTCAAGTCTCCAGGAACCAGTTCAAGGCTCCAGGTCCCAGTCCAAAGTTCCAGGTCCCAATCCAGCCCAAGGCTAAGGGTCACAGTTCAAGGCTCCGGGTCCCAGTCCAAGGCTCCGGGTCCCAGCTCAAGTCTCCAGGAACCAGTTCAAGGTTCCTGGTCCCAGTCCAGTCCAAGGCTCCGGGACCCAATCCAGTCCAAGGCACCGGGTCACAATCCAGCCCAAGGCTCCGGGACCCAATCCAGTCCAAGGCACCGGACACAATCCAGCCCAAGGCTCTGGGTCACATTTCAAGGCTCCGGGTCCCAGTCCAAGGCTCCGGGTCCCAGTTCAAGTCTCCGGGTCACAATTCAAAGCTCCGGGTCTCAATCCAAGGCTCCGGCTCCCAGTCCAAGGCTCTGGGTCCCAGTCCGGTCCTGCTCCAGGTCTCAACGCAGTCTGAGGCTCTGGATCCCAGACCAGTCCAAGGCTCCGTGTCCCAATCGAGACAAAGGCTCCGGGTCCCAGTCCAAGGTTCAGGGTCTCAATCCATTCTAAGGCTCCAGGTCCCAATCCAGTCCAAGGCTCCGGGTCCCAGACCAGTCCAAAGCTCCGGATAACAGTCCAAGGCTCCGTGTCGCAGTCCAGTCCAAAACTCCGGGTTGCAGTCAAAGGCTCTTGGTACCAATCCAGTCCAAGGCTCCGGGTCCCAGTCCCGTCCGAGGCTCCGGGTCCCAATCCAGTCCAAGGCTCCAGGTCCCAATCCAGTCCAAGGCTCCGGGTCCCAGTCCAATGCTCTGGGTCCCAGTCCAAGGCTCTGGTTCCCAGTCCGGTCCAGCTCCAGGTCCCAACACAGACTGAGGCTCTGGGTCCCAGACCAGTCCAATGCTCCGTGTCCCAATCGAGTCAAAGGCTCCGGGTCCCAGTCCAAGGTTCCGGGTCTCAATCCATTCTAAGGCTCCAGGTCCCAAAACATTCCGAGGCTCCGGGTCCCAGACCAGTCCAAAGCTCCGGATCCCAGTCCAAAGCTCCGGGTCCCAATCCAGTCCAAGGCTCCGGGTCCCAGTCCAATGCTCCGGGTCCCAGTCCAAGGCTCTGGTTCCCAGTCCGGTCCAGCTCCAGGTCCCAACACAGACTGAGGCTCTGGGTCCCAGACCAGTCCAAGGCTCCGGGTCCCAATCCAGTCCAAGGCTCCGGGACCAAATACAGCTGAACAATCCGGGTCCCAGTCCAAGGCTCCGGGTCCCAGTTCAAGGCTCCGGGTCCCAGTCCAAGGCTCCGGGTCCCAGTCCAAGGCTCCGGGTCCCAGTCCAAGGCTCCGGGTCCCAGTTCAAGGCTCCGGGTCCCAGTCCAAGGCTCCGGGTCCCAGTCCAAGGCTCCGGGTCCCAGTCCAAGGCTCCGGGTCCCAGTCCAAGGCTCCGGGTCCCAGTTCAAGGCTCCGGGTCCCAGTCCAAGGCTCCGGGTCCCAGTTCAAGGCTCCAGGTCCCAATCCAGAACAAGGCTCCGGGTCCCAGACCAGTCCAAAGCTCTGGATAACAGTCCAAGGCTCCGTGTCGCAGTCCAGTCCAAAACTCCGGGTTGCAGTCAAAGGCTCTTGGTACCAATTCAGTCCAAGGCCTCGGGTCCCAATCCAGCCCAAGGCTCCTGGACCCAATCCAGACCAAAGTTCCGGACACAATCCAGCCCAAGGCTCTGGGTCACAGTTCAAGGCTCCGGGTCCCAGTCCAAGGCTCCGGGTCCCAGTCCAAGGCTCCGGGTCCCAGTTCAAGGCTCCGGGTCCCAGTCCAAGGCTCCGGGTCCCAGTCCAAGGCTCCGGGTCCCAGTCCAAGGCTCCGGGTCCCAGTCCAAGGTTCCGGGTCTCAATCCATTCTAAGGCTCCAGGTCCCAAAACATTCCGAGGCTCCGGGTCCCAGACCAGTCCAAAGCTCCGGATCCCAGTCCAAAGCTCCGGGTCCCAATCCAGTCCAAGGCTCCGGGTCCCAGTCCAAGGCTCTGGTTCCCAGTCCGGTCCAGCTCCAGGTCCCAACACAGACTGAGGCTCTGGGTCCCAGACCAGTCCAAGGCTCCGGGTCCCAATCCAGTCCAAGGCTCCGGGACCAAATACAGCTGAACAATCCGGGTCACAGTTCAAGGCTCCGGGTCAGTTCAAGGCTCCGGGTCCCAATGCAGTCCAAAGCTCCGGGTCCCAATCCAGTCCAAGGCTCCGGGTCCCAGTCCAGTCCAAGGCTCCGGGTCCCAGTCCAGTCCAAGGCTAAGGGTCACAGTTCAAGGCTCCGGGTCGCAGTCCAAGGCTCCGGGTCCCAATCCAGTCCAAGGCTAAGGGTCACAGTTCAAGTCTCCAGGAACCAGTTCAAGGCTCCAAGTCCCAGTCCAAAGTTCCAGGTCCCAATCCAGTCCAAGGCTAAGGGTCACAGTTCAAGGCTCCGGGTCCCAGTCCAAGGCTCCGGGTCCCAGTTCAAGGCTCCGGGTCCCAGTTCAAGTCTCCAGGAACCAGTTCAAGGCTCCAGGTCCCAGTCCAAAGTTCCAGGTCCCAATCCAGCCCAAGGCTAAGGGTCACAGTTCAAGGCTCCGGGTCCCAGTCCAAGGCTCCGGGTCCCAGTTCAAGTCTCCAGGAACCAGTTCAAGGTTCCTGGTCCCAGTCCAGTCCAAGGCTCCGGGACCCAATCCAGTCCAAGGCACCGGGTCACAATCCAGCCCAAGGCTCCGGGACCCAATCCAGTCCAAGGCAACGGACACAATCCAGCCCAAGGCTCTGGGTCACATTTCAAGGCTCCGGGTCCCAGTCCAAGGCTCCGGGTCCCAGTTCAAGTCTCCGGGTCACAATTCAAAGCTCCGGGTCTCAATCCAAGGCTCCGGCTCCCAGTCCAAGGCTCTGGGTCCCAGTCCGGTCCAGCTCCAGGTCTCAACACAGTCTGAGGCTCTGGGTCCCAGACCAGTCCAAGGCTCCGTGTCCCAATCGAGACAAAGGCTCCGGGTCCCAGTCCGGTTCCGGGTCTCAATCCATTCTAAGGCTCCAGGTCCCAATCCAGTCCAAGGCTCCGGGTCCCAGTTCAAGGCTCCGGGTCCCAGTTCAAGTCTCCAGGAACCAGTTCAAGGCACCAGGTCCCAGTCCAAAGTTCCAGGTCCCAATCCAGTCCAAGGCTAAGGGTCACAGTTCAAGGCTCCGGGTCACAATTCAAGGCTCCGGGTCTCAATCCAAGGCTCCGGCTCCCAGTCCAAGGCTCTGGGTCCCAGTCCGGTCCAGCTCCAGGTCTCAACACAGTCTGAGCCTCTGGGTCCCAGACCAGTCCAAGGCTCCGTGTCCCAATCGAGACAAAGGCTCCGGGTCCCAGTCCAAGGTTCCGGGTCTCAATCCATTCTAAGGCTCCAGGTCCCAATCCAGTCCAAGGCTCCGGGTCCCAGTTCAAGGCTCCGGGTCCCAGTTCAAGTCTCCAGGAACCAGTTCAAGGCTCCAGGTCCCAGTCCAGTCCAAGGCTCCGGGACCCAATCCAGTCCAAGGCTCCGGGTCCCAATCCAGCCCAAGGCTCCTGGACCCAATCCAGACCAAAGTTCCGGACACAATGCAGCCCAAGGCTCTGGGTCACAGTTCAAGGCTCCAGGTCCCAGTCCAGTCCAAGGCTCCGGGACCCAATCCAGTCCAAGGCTCCAGGTCCCAATCCAGCCCAAGGCTCCTGGACCCAATCCAGACCAAAGTTCCGGACACAATCCAGCCCAAGGCTCTGGGTCACAGTTCAAGGCTCCGGGTCCCAGTTCAAGGCTCCGGGTCCCAGTCCAAGGCTCCGGGTCCCAGTCCAAGGCTCCGGGTCCCAGTCCAAGGCTCTGGTTCCCAGTCCGGTCCAGCTCCAGGTCCCAACACAGACTGAGGCTCTGGGTCCCAGACCAGTCCAAGGCTCCGGGTCCCAATCCAGTCCAAGGCTCCGGGACCAAATACAGCTGAACAATCCGGGTCACAGTTCAAGGCTCCGGGTCAGTTCAAGGCTCCGGGTCCCAATGCAGTCCAAAGCTCCGGGTCCCAATCCAGTCCAAGGCTCCGGGTCCCAGTCCAGTCCAAGGCTCCGGGTCCCAGTCCAGTCCAAGGCTAAGGGTCACAGTTCAAGGCTCCGGGTCGCAGTCCAAGGCTCCGGGTCCCAATCCAGTCCAAGGCTAAGGGTCACAGTTCAAGTCTCCAGGAACCAGTTCAAGGCTCCAAGTCCCAGTCCAAAGTTCCAGGTCCCAATCCAGTCCAAGGCTAAGGGTCACAGTTCAAGGCTCCGGGTCCCAGTCCAAGGCTCCGGGTCCCAGTTCAAGGCTCCGGGTCCCAGTTCAAGTCTCCGGGTCACAATTCAAGGCTCCGGGTCTCAATCCAAGGCTCCGGGTCCCAGTCCAAGGCTCTGGGTCCCAGTCCGGTCCATCTCCAGGTCTCAACACAGTCTGAGGCTCTGGGTCCCAGACCAGTCCAAGGCTCCGTGTCCCAATCGAGACAAAGGCTCCGGGTCCCAGTCCGGTTCCGGGTCTCAATCCATTCTAAGGCTCCAGGTCCCAATCCAGTCCAAGGCTCCGGGTCCCAGTTCAAGGCTCCGGGTCCCAGTTCAAGGCTCCGGGTCCCAGTTCAAGTCTCCAGGAACCAGTTCAAGGCTCCAGGTCCCAGTCCAAAGTTCCAGGTCCCAATCCAGCCCAAGGCTAAGGGTCACAGTTCAAGGCTCCGGGTCCCAGTCCAAGGCTCCGGGTCCCAGCTCAAGTCTCCAGGAACCAGTTCAAGGTTCCTGGTCCCAGTCCAGTCCAAGGCTCCGGGACCCAATCCAGTCCAAGGCACCGGGTCACAATCCAGCCCAAGGCTCCGGGACCCAATCCAGTCCAAGGCACCGGACACAATCCAGCCCAAGGCTCTGGGTCACATTTCAAGGCTCCGGGTCCCAGTCCAAGGCTCCGGGTCCCAGTTCAAGTCTCCGGGTCACAATTCAAAGCTCCGGGTCTCAATCCAAGGCTCCGGCTCCCAGTCCAAGGCTCTGGGTCCCAGTCCGGTCCTGCTCCAGGTCTCAACGCAGTCTGAGGCTCTGGATCCCAGACCAGTCCAAGGCTCCGTGTCCCAATCGAGACAAAGGCTCCGGGTCCCAGTCCAAGGTTCAGGGTCTCAATCCATTCTAAGGCTCCAGGTCCCAATCCAGTCCAAGGCTCCGGGTCCCAGACCAGTCCAAAGCTCCGGATAACAGTCCAAGGCTCCGTGTCGCAGTCCAGTCCAAAACTCCGGGTTGCAGTCAAAGGCTCTTGGTACCAATCCAGTCCAAGGCTCCGGGTCCCAGTCCCGTCCGAGGCTCCGGGTCCCAATCCAGTCCAAGGCTCCAGGTCCCAATCCAGTCCAAGGCTCCGGGTCCCAGTCCAATGCTCTGGGTCCCAGTCCAAGGCTCTGGTTCCCAGTCCGGTCCAGCTCCAGGTCCCAACACAGACTGAGGCTCTGGGTCCCAGACCAGTCCAATGCTCCGTGTCCCAATCGAGTCAAAGGCTCCGGGTCCCAGTCCAAGGTTCCGGGTCTCAATCCATTCTAAGGCTCCAGGTCCCAAAACATTCCGAGGCTCCGGGTCCCAGACCAGTCCAAAGCTCCGGATCCCAGTCCAAAGCTCCGGGTCCCAATCCAGTCCAAGGCTCCGGGTCCCAGTCCAATGCTCCGGGTCCCAGTCCAAGGCTCTGGTTCCCAGTCCGGTCCAGCTCCAGGTCCCAACACAGACTGAGGCTCTGGGTCCCAGACCAGTCCAAGGCTCCGGGTCCCAATCCAGTCCAAGGCTCCGGGACCAAATACAGCTGAACAATCCGGGTCCCAGTCCAAGGCTCCGGGTCCCAGTTCAAGGCTCCGGGTCCCAGTCCAAGGCTCCGGGTCCCAGTCCAAGGCTCCGGGTCCCAGTCCAAGGCTCCGGGTCCCAGTTCAAGGCTCCGGGTCCCAGTCCAAGGCTCCGGGTCCCAGTCCAAGGCTCCGGGTCCCAGTCCAAGGCTCCGGGTCCCAGTCCAAGGCTCCGGGTCCCAGTTCAAGGCTCCGGGTCCCAGTCCAAGGCTCCGGGTCCCAGTTCAAGGCTCCAGGTCCCAATCCAGAACAAGGCTCCGGGTCCCAGACCAGTCCAAAGCTCTGGATAACAGTCCAAGGCTCCGTGTCGCAGTCCAGTCCAAAACTCCGGGTTGCAGTCAAAGGCTCTTGGTACCAATTCAGTCCAAGGCCTCGGGTCCCAATCCAGCCCAAGGCTCCTGGACCCAATCCAGACCAAAGTTCCGGACACAATCCAGCCCAAGGCTCTGGGTCACAGTTCAAGGCTCCGGGTCCCAGTCCAAGGCTCCGGGTCCCAGTCCAAGGCTCCGGGTCCCAGTTCAAGGCTCCGGGTCCCAGTCCAAGGCTCCGGGTCCCAGTCCAAGGCTCCGGGTCCCAGTCCAAGGCTCCGGGTCCCAGTCCAAGGTTCCGGGTCTCAATCCATTCTAAGGCTCCAGGTCCCAAAACATTCCGAGGCTCCGGGTCCCAGACCAGTCCAAAGCTCCGGATCCCAGTCCAAAGCTCCGGGTCCCAATCCAGTCCAAGGCTCCGGGTCCCAGTCCAAGGCTCTGGTTCCCAGTCCGGTCCAGCTCCAGGTCCCAACACAGACTGAGGCTCTGGGTCCCAGACCAGTCCAAGGCTCCGGGTCCCAATCCAGTCCAAGGCTCCGGGACCAAATACAGCTGAACAATCCGGGTCACAGTTCAAGGCTCCGGGTCAGTTCAAGGCTCCGGGTCCCAATGCAGTCCAAAGCTCCGGGTCCCAATCCAGTCCAAGGCTCCGGGTCCCAGTCCAGTCCAAGGCTCCGGGTCCCAGTCCAGTCCAAGGCTAAGGGTCACAGTTCAAGGCTCCGGGTCGCAGTCCAAGGCTCCGGGTCCCAATCCAGTCCAAGGCTAAGGGTCACAGTTCAAGTCTCCAGGAACCAGTTCAAGGCTCCAAGTCCCAGTCCAAAGTTCCAGGTCCCAATCCAGTCCAAGGCTAAGGGTCACAGTTCAAGGCTCCGGGTCCCAGTCCAAGGCTCCGGGTCCCAGTTCAAGGCTCCGGGTCCCAGTTCAAGTCTCCAGGAACCAGTTCAAGGCTCCAGGTCCCAGTCCAAAGTTCCAGGTCCCAATCCAGCCCAAGGCTAAGGGTCACAGTTCAAGGCTCCGGGTCCCAGTCCAAGGCTCCGGGTCCCAGTTCAAGTCTCCAGGAACCAGTTCAAGGTTCCTGGTCCCAGTCCAGTCCAAGGCTCCGGGACCCAATCCAGTCCAAGGCACCGGGTCACAATCCAGCCCAAGGCTCCGGGACCCAATCCAGTCCAAGGCAACGGACACAATCCAGCCCAAGGCTCTGGGTCACATTTCAAGGCTCCGGGTCCCAGTCCAAGGCTCCGGGTCCCAGTTCAAGTCTCCGGGTCACAATTCAAAGCTCCGGGTCTCAATCCAAGGCTCCGGCTCCCAGTCCAAGGCTCTGGGTCCCAGTCCGGTCCAGCTCCAGGTCTCAACACAGTCTGAGGCTCTGGGTCCCAGACCAGTCCAAGGCTCCGTGTCCCAATCGAGACAAAGGCTCCGGGTCCCAGTCCGGTTCCGGGTCTCAATCCATTCTAAGGCTCCAGGTCCCAATCCAGTCCAAGGCTCCGGGTCCCAGTTCAAGGCTCCGGGTCCCAGTTCAAGTCTCCAGGAACCAGTTCAAGGCACCAGGTCCCAGTCCAAAGTTCCAGGTCCCAATCCAGTCCAAGGCTAAGGGTCACAGTTCAAGGCTCCGGGTCACAATTCAAGGCTCCGGGTCTCAATCCAAGGCTCCGGCTCCCAGTCCAAGGCTCTGGGTCCCAGTCCGGTCCAGCTCCAGGTCTCAACACAGTCTGAGCCTCTGGGTCCCAGACCAGTCCAAGGCTCCGTGTCCCAATCGAGACAAAGGCTCCGGGTCCCAGTCCAAGGTTCCGGGTCTCAATCCATTCTAAGGCTCCAGGTCCCAATCCAGTCCAAGGCTCCGGGTCCCAGTTCAAGGCTCCGGGTCCCAGTTCAAGTCTCCAGGAACCAGTTCAAGGCTCCAGGTCCCAGTCCAGTCCAAGGCTCCGGGACCCAATCCAGTCCAAGGCTCCGGGTCCCAATCCAGCCCAAGGCTCCTGGACCCAATCCAGACCAAAGTTCCGGACACAATGCAGCCCAAGGCTCTGGGTCACAGTTCAAGGCTCCAGGTCCCAGTCCAGTCCAAGGCTCCGGGACCCAATCCAGTCCAAGGCTCCAGGTCCCAATCCAGCCCAAGGCTCCTGGACCCAATCCAGACCAAAGTTCCGGACACAATCCAGCCCAAGGCTCTGGGTCACAGTTCAAGGCTCCGGGTCCCAGTTCAAGGCTCCGGGTCCCAGTCCAAGGCTCCGGGTCCCAGTCCAAGGCTCCGGGTCCCAGTTCAAGGCTCCGGGTCCCAGTCCAAGGCTCCGGGTCCCAGTTCAAGGCTCCAGGTCCCAATCCAGTCCAAGGCTCCGGGTCCCAGACCAGTCCAAAGCTCTGGATAACAGTCCAAGGCTCCGTGTCGCAGTCCAGTCCAAAACTCCGGGTTGCAGTCAAAGGCTCTTGGTACCAATTCAGTCCAAGGCCTCGGGTCCCAGTCCAGTCCAAGTCTCCGGGTCCCAATCCAGTCCAAGGCTCTGAGTCCCAGTCATGTCCAAGGCTCCGGGTACCAATCCAGTCCAAGGCTCCGGGTCCCAGTCCCGTCCGAGGCTCCGGGTCCCAGTCCAATGCTCCGGGTCCCAGTCCAAGGCCTGGGTCCCAGTCCGGTCCAGCTCCAGGTCTTAACACAGTCTGAGGCTCTGGGTCCCAGACCAGTCCAAGGCTCCGTGTCCCAATCGAGACAAAGGCTCCGGGTCCCAGTCCAAGGTTCCGGGTCTCAATCCATTCTAAGGCTCCAGGTCCCAATCCAGTTCAAGGCTCCAGGTCCCAGTCCAAAGTTCCAGGTCCCAATCCAGTCCAAGGCTAAGGGTCACAGTTCAAGGCTCCGGGTCCCAGTCCAAGGCTCCGGGTCCCAGTTCAAGGCTCCGGGTCCCAGTCCAAGGCTCCGGGTCCCAGTTCAAGGCTCCAGGTCCCAATCCAGTCCAAGGCTCCGGGTCCCAGACCAGTCCAAAGCTCTGGATAACAGTCCAAGGCTCCGTGTCGCAGTCCAGTCCAAAACTCCGGGTTGCAGTCAAAGGCTCTTGGTACCAATTCAGTCCAAGGCCTCGGGTCCCAGTCCAGTCCAAGTCTCCGGGTCCCAATCCAGTCCAAGGCTCTGAGTCCCAGTCATGTCCAAGGCTCCGGGTACCAATCCAGTCCAAGGCTCCGGGTCCCAGTCCAATGCTCCGGGTCCCAGTCCAAGGCTCTGGGTCCCAGTCCGGTCCAGCTCCAGGTCTCAACACAGTCTGAGGCTCTGGGTCCCAGACCAGTCCAAGGCTCCGTGTCCCAATCGAGACAAAGGCTCCGGGTCCCAGTCCAAGGTTCCGGGTCTCAATCCATTCTAAGGCTCCAGGTCCCAAACCAGTCCAAGGCTCCGGGTCCCAGACCAGTCCAAGGCTCCGGGTCCCAGTTCAAGGCTCCGGGTCCCAGTTCAAGTCTCCAGGAACCAGTTCAAGGCTCCAGGTCCCAGTCCAAAGTTCCAGGTCTCAATCCAGTCCAAGGCTAAGGGTCACAGTTCAAGGCTCCGGGTCCCAGTCCAAGGCTCCGGGTCCCAGTTCAAGGCTCCGGGTCCCAGTTCAAGTCTCCAGGAACCAGTTCAAGGCTCCAGGTCCCAGTCCAAAGTACCAGGTCCCAATCCAGCCGAAGGCTAAGGGTCACAGTTCAAGGCTCCGGGTCCCAGTCCAAGGTTCCGGGTCCCAGTTCAAGTCTCCAGGAACCAGTTCAAGGCTCCAGGTCCCAGTCCAGTCCAAGGCTCCGGGACCCAATCCAGTCCAAGGCTCCGGGTCCCAATCCAGCCCAAGGCTCCGGGACCCAATCCAGACCAAAGTTCCGGACACAATCCAGCCGAAGGCTCTGGGTCACATTTCAAGGCTCCGGGTCCCAGTTCAAGGCTCCGGGTCACAATTCAAAGCTCCGGGTCTCAATCCAAGGCTCCGGCTCCCAGTCCAAGGCTCTGGGTCCCAGTCCGGTCCAGCTCCAGGTCTCAACACAGTCTGAGGCTCTGGGTCCCAGACCAGTCCAAGGCTCCGTGTCCCAATCGAGACAAAGGCTCCGGGTCCCAGTCCAAGGTTCCGGGTCTCAATCCATTCTAAGGCTCCAGGTCCCAATCCAGTCCAAGGCTCCGGGTCCCAGTTCAAGGCTCCGGGTCCCAGTTCAAGTCTCCAGGAACCAGTTCAAGGCTCCAGGTCCCAGTCCAAAGTTCCAGGTCCCAATCCAGCCCAAGGCTAAGGGTCACAGTTCAAGGCTCCAGGAACCAGTTCAAGGCTCCAGGTCCCAGTCCAGTCCAAGGCTCCGGGACCCAATCCAGTCCAAGGCTCCGGGTCCCAATCCAGCCCAAGGCTCCTGGACCCAATCCAGACCAAAGTTCCGGACACAATCCAGCCCAAGGCTCTGGGTCACAGTTCAAGGCTCCGGGTCCCAGTCCAAGGCTCCAGGTCCCAGTTCAAAGCTCCGGGTCACAATTCAAGGCTCCGGGTCTGAATCCAAGGCTCCGGGTCCCAGTCCAAGGCTCTGGGTCCCAGTCCGGTCCAGCTCCAGGTCTCAACGCAGTCTGAGGCTCTGGGTCCCAGACCAGTCCAAGGCTCCGTGTCCCAATCGAGACAAAGGCTCCGGGTCCCAGTCCAAGGTTCAGGGTCTCAATCCATTCTAAGGCTCCAGGTCCCAATCCAGTCCATTGCTCCGGGTCCCAGACCAGTCCAAAGCTCCGGATAACAGTCCAAGGCTCCGTGTCGCAGTCCAGTCCAAAACTCCGGGTTGCAGTCAAAGGCTCTTGGTACCAATCCAGTCCAAGGCTCCGGGTCCCAGTCCCGTCCGAGGCTCCGGGTCCCAATCCAGTCCAAGGCTCCAGGTCCCAATCCAGTCCAAGGCTCCGGGTCCCAGTCCAATGCTCCGGGTCCCAGTCCAAGGCTCTGGTTCCCAGTCCGGTCCAGCTCCAGGTCCCAACACAGACTGAGGCTCTGGGTCCCAGACCAGTCCAATGCTCCGTGTCCCAATCGAGTCAAAGGCTCCGGGTCCCAGTCCAAGGTTCCGGGTCTCAATCCATTCTAAGGCTCCAGGTCCCAAAACAGTCCGAGGCTCCGGGTCCCAGACCAGTCCAAAGCTCCGGATCCCAGTCCAAAGCTCCGGGTCCCAATCCAGTCCAAGGCTCCGGGTCCCAGTCCAATGCTCCGGGTCCCAGTCCAAGGCTCTGGTTCCCAGTCCGGTCCAGCTCCAGGTCCCAACACAGACTGAGGCTCTGGGTCCCAGACCAGTCCAAGGCTCCGGGTCCCAATCCAGTCCAAGGCTCCGGGACCAAATACAGCTGAACAATCCGGGTCACAGTTCAAGGCTCCGGGTCAGTTCAAGGCTCCGGGTCCCAATGCAGTCCAAAGCTCCGGGTCCCAATCCAGTCCAAGGCTCCGGGTCCCAGTCCAGTCCAAGGCTCCGGGTCCCAGTCCAGTCCAAGGCTAAGGGTCACAGTTCAAGGCTCCGGGTCGCAGTCCAAGGCTCCGGGTCCCAATCAAGTCCAAGGCTAAGGGTCACAGTTCAAGTCTCCAGGAACCAGTTCAAGGCTCCAAGTCCCAGTCCAAAGTTCCAGGTCCCAATCCAGTCCAAGGCTAAGGGTCACAGTTCAAGGCTCCGGGTCCCAGTCCAAGGCTCCGGGTCCCAGTTCAAGGCTCCGGGTCCCAGTTCAAGTCTCCAGGAACCAGTTCAAGGCTCCAGGTCCCAGTCCAAAGTTCCAGGTCCCAATCCAGCCCAAGGCTAAGGGTCACAGTTCAAGGCTCCGGGTCCCAGTCCAAGGCTCCGGGTCCCAGTTCAAGTCTCCAGGAACCAGTTCAAGGTTCCTGGTCCCAGTCCAGTCCAAGGCTCCGGGACCCAATCCAGTCCAAGGCACCGGGTCACAATCCAGCCCAAGGCTCCGGGACCCAATCCAGTCCAAGGCACCGGACACAATCCAGCCCAAGGCTCTGGGTCACATTTCAAGGCTCCGGGTCCCAGTCCAAGGCTCCGGGTCCCAGTTCAAGTCTCCGGGTCACAATTCAAAGCTCCGGGTCTCAATCCAAGGCTCCGGCTCCCAGTCCAAGGCTCTGGGTCCCAGTCCGGTCCAGCTCCAGGTCTCAACACAGTCTGAGGCTCTGGGTCCCAGACCAGTCCAAGGCTCCGTGTCCCAATCGAGACAAAGGCTCCGGGTCCCAGTCCGGTTCCGGGTCTCAATCCATTCTAAGGCTCCAGGTCCCAATCCAGTCCAAGGCTCCGGGTCCCAGTTCAAGGCTCCGGGTCCCAGTTCAAGTCTCCAGGAACCAGTTCAAGGCACCAGGTCCCAGTCCAAAGTTCCAGGTCCCAATCCAGTCCAAGGCTAAGGGTCACAGTTCAAGGCTCCGGGTCCCAGTCCAAGGCTCCGGGTCCCAGTCCAAGGCTCCGGGTCCCAGTTCAAGGCTCCGGGTCACAATTCAAGGCTCCGGGTCTCAATCCAAGGCTCCGGCTCCCAGTCTAAGGCTCTGGGTCCCAGTCCGGTCCAGCTCCAGGTCTCAACACAGTCTGAGGCTCTGGGTCCCAGACCAGTCCAAGGCTCCGTGTCCCAATCGAGACAAAGGCTCCGGGTCCCAGTCCAAGGTTCCGGGTCTCAATCCATTCTAAGGCTCCAGGTCCCAATCCAGTCCAAGGCTCCGGGTCCCAGTTCAAGGCTCCGGGTCCCAGTTCAAGTCTCCAGGAACCAGTTCAAGGCTCCAGGTCCCAGTCCAGTCCAAGGCTCCGGGACCCAATCCAGTCCAAGGCTCCGGGTCCCAATCCAGCCCAAGGCTCCTGGACCCAATCCAGACCAAAGTTCCGGACACAATGCAGCCCAAGGCTCTGGGTCACAGTTCAAGGCTCCAGGTCCCAGTCCAGTCCAAGGCTCCGGGACCCAATCCATTCCAAGGCTCCAGGTCCCAATCCAGCCCAAGGCTCCTGGACCCAATCCAGACCAAAGTTCCGGACACAATCCAGCCCAAGGCTCTGGGTCACAGTTCAAGGCTCCGGGTCCCAGTCCAAGGCTCCGGGTCCCAGTCCAAGGCTCCGGGTCACAGTTCAAGGCTCCGGGTCCCAGTCCAAGGCTCCGGGTCCCAGTCCAAGGCTCCGGGTCCCAGTCCAAGGCTCCGGGTCCCAGTTCAAGGCTCCGGGTCCCAGTCCAAGGCTCCGGGTCCCAGTTCAAGGCTCCAGGTCCCAATCCAGTCCAAGGCTAAGGGTCACAGTTCAAGGCTCCGGGTCCCAGTCCAAGGCTCCGGGTCCCAGTCCAAGGCTCCGGGTCCCAGTTCAAGGCTCCGGGTCACAATTCAAGGCTCCGGGTCTCAATCCAAGGCTCCGGCTCCCAGTCTAAGGCTCTGGGTCCCAGTCCGGTCCAGCTCCAGGTCTCAACACAGTCTGAGGCTCTGGGTCCCAGACCAGTCCAAGGCTCCGTGTCCCAATCGAGACAAAGGCTCCGGGTCCCAGTCCAAGGTTCCGGGTCTCAATCCATTCTAAGGCTCCAGGTCCCAATCCAGTCCAAGGCTCCGGGTCCCAGTTCAAGGCTCCGGGTCCCAGTTCAAGTCTCCAGGAACCAGTTCAAGGCTCCAGGTCCCAGTCCAGTCCAAGGCTCCGGGACCCAATCCAGTCCAAGGCTCCGGGTCCCAATCCAGCCCAAGGCTCCTGGACCCAATCCAGACCAAAGTTCCGGACACAATGCAGCCCAAGGCTCTGGGTCACAGTTCAAGGCTCCAGGTCCCAGTCCAGTCCAAGGCTCCGGGACCCAATCCAGTCCAAGGCTCCAGGTCCCAATCCAGCCCAAGGCTCCTGGACCCAATCCAGACCAAAGTTCCGGACACAATCCAGCCCAAGGCTCTGGGTCACAGTTCAAGGCTCCGGGTCCCAGTCCAAGGCTCCGGGTCCCAGTCCAAGGCTCCGGGTCCCAGTTCAAGGCTCCGGGTCCCAGTCCAAGGCTCCGGGTCCCAGTCCAAGGCTCCGGGTCCCAGTCCAAGGCTCCGGGTCCCAGTTCAAGGCTCCGGGTCCCAGTCCAAGGCTCCGGGTCCCAGTTCAAGGCTCCAGGTCCCAATCCAGTCCAAGGCTCCGGGTCCCAGACCAGTCCAAAGCTCTGGATAACAGTCCAAGGCTCCGTGTCGCAGTCCAGTCCAAAACTCCGGGTTGCAGTCAAAGGCTCTTGGTACCAATTCAGTCCAAGGCCTCGGGTCCCAGTCCAGTCCAAGTCTCCGGGTCCCAATCCAGTCCAAGGCTCCGGGTCCCAGTCCCGTCCGAGGCTCCGGGTCCCAGTCCAAGGTTCCGGGTCTCAATCCATTCTAAGGCTCCAGGTCCCAATCCAGTCCAAGGCTCCGGGTCCCAGTTCAAGGCTCCGGGTCCCAGTTCAAGTCTCCAGGAACCAGTTCAAGGCACCAGGTCCCAGTCCAAAGTTCCAGGTCCCAATCCAGCCCAAGGCTAAGGGTCACAGTTCAAGGCTCCGGGTCCCAGTCCAAGGCTCCGGGTCCCAGTTCAAGTCTCCAGGAACCAGTTCAAGGTTCCTGGTCCCAGTCCAGTCCAAGGCTCCAGGACCCAATCCAGTCCAAGGCACCGGGTCACAATCCAGCCCAAGGCTCCGGGACACAATCCAGACCAAAGTTCCGGACACAATCCAGCCCAAGGCTCTGGGTCACATTTCAAGGCTCCGGGTCCCAGTCCAAGGCTCCGGGTCCCAGTTCAAGTCTCCGGGTCACAATTCAAAGCTCCGGGTCTCAATCCAAGGCTCCGGCTTCCAGTCCAAGGCTCTGGGTCCCAGTCCGGTCCATCTCCAGGTCTCAACACAGTCTGAGGCTCTGGGTCCCAGACCAGTCCAAGGCTCCGTGTCCCAATCGAGACAAAGGCTCCGGGTCCCAGTCCGGTTCCGGGTCTCAATCCATTCTAAGGCTCCAGGTCCCAATCCAGTCCAAGGCTCCGGGTCCCAGTTCAAGGCTCCGGGTCCCAGTTCAAGTCTCCAGGAACCAGTTCAAGGCACCAGGTCCCAGTCCAAAGTTCCAGGTCCCAATCCAGTCCAAGACTAAGGGTCACAGTTCAAGGCTCCGGGTCCCAGTCCAAGGCTCCGGGTCCCAGTCCAAGGCTCCGGGTCCCAGTTCAAGGCTCCGGGTCACAATTCAAGGCTCCGGGTCTCAATCCAAGGCTCCGGCTCCCAGTCCAAGGCTCTGGGTCCCAGTCCGGTCCAGCCCCAGGTCTCAACACAGTCTGAGGCTCTGGGTCCCAGACCAGTCCAAGGCTCCGTGTCCCAATCGAGACAAAGGCTCCGGGTCCCAGTCCAAGGTTCCGGGTCTCAATCCATTCTAAGGCTCCAGGTCCCAATCCAGTCCAAGGCTCCGGGTCCCAGTTCAAGGCTCCGGGTCCCAGTTCAAGTCTCCAGGAACCAGTTCAAGGCTCCAGGTCCCAGTCCAAGGCTCCAGGTCCCAGTCCAGTCCAAGGCTCTGGGTCCTAGTCCGATCCAAAGCTGCAGGTCCCAGTCCAGTCCAAGGCTCCGGGTCCCAGTTCAAGTCTCCGGGTCCGAGTTCAAGGCTCCAGGTACCAGTTCAAGGCTCCAGGTCCCAGTCCAGTCCAATGCTCTGGGTCCCAATCCAGTCCAAGGCTCCAGGTCCAAATCCTGTGCAAAGCTCCTGGTCCCAGTCCAAGGCTCTGGGTCCTAGTCCGGTCCAATGCTGCAGGTCCCAGTCCAGCCCAAGGCTCCTGGTCCCAGTTCAAGTCTCCGGGCCCGAGTTCAAGGCTCCAGGTACCGCTTCAATGCTGCAGTTCCCAGTCCAGTCCAAAGCTCCGGGTCCCAATCCAGTCCAAGGCTCCGGGTCCCAGTCCAAGGATCGGGGTCCCAATCCAGTCCAAGGCTCCGGGTCCCAATCCAGTCCAAGTCTCCGGGTCCCAATCCAGCCCAAGACTCCGGGTCACAGCTCAAGGCTCCGGGTCTCAGTCCAAGGCTCCGGGTTCCAATCCAGTCCAAGGCTCCGGGACCCAATCCAGACCAAAGCTTTGCGTCCCAATCCAGACCAAGGCTCCGGGTCACAGTTCAAGGCTCCGGGTCCAAGTCCAAGGCTCAGGGTCCCAGTACAAGGCTCCGGGTCCTAATTCAAGTCTCCAGGTCTCAATCCAAGACACCGGGTCCCAGTCTAAGTCTCGGTGTCCCAGTCCGGTTCAAGGCTCGGTGTCCCAATCGAGTCAAAGGCTCCTGGTCCCAGTCCAGTCCAAGGCTCCGGGTCACAGTCCAGTCCAAAGCTCCGGGTCCCAGTTCAAGGCTCCAGGTACCAGTCCAAGGCTCCGGGTCCCAGTCCAGTCCAAGGCTCCGGGTCCCAGTTCAAGTCTCCGGGCCCGAGTTCAAGGCTCCAGGTACCAGTTCAAGGCTCCAGGTCCCAGTCCAGTCCAATGCTCTGGGTCCCAATCCAGTCCAAGGCTCCAGGTCCAAATCCTGTGCAAAGCTCCTGGTCCCAGTCCAAGGCTCTGGGTCCTAGTCCGGTCCAATGCTGCAGGTCCCAGTCCAGCCCAAGGCTCCTGGTCCCAGTTCAAGTCTCCGGGCCCGAGTTCAAGGCTCCAGGTACCGCTTCAATGCTGCAGTTCCCAGTCCAGTCCAAAGCTCCGGGTCCCAATCCAGTCCAAGGCTCCGGGTCCCAGTCCAAGGATCGGGGTCCCAATCCAGTCCAAGGCTCCGGGTCCCAATCCAGTCCAAGTCTCCGGGTCCCAATCCAGCCCAAGACTCCGGGTCACAGCTCAAGGCTCCGGGTCTCAGTCCAAGGCTCCGGGTCCCAATCCAGTCCAAGGCTCCGGGACCCAATCCAGACCAAAGCTTTGCGTCCCAATTCAGACCAAGGCTCCGGGTCACAGTTCAAGGCTCCGGGTCCAAGTCCAAGGCTCAGGGTCCCAGTACAAGGCTCCGGGTCCTAATTCAAGTCTCCGGGTCTCAATCCAAGACACCGGGTCCCAGTCTAATTCTCGGTGTCCCAGTCCGGTTCAAGGCTCGGTGTCCCAATCGAGTCAAAGGCTCCTGGTCCCAGTCCAGTCCAAGGCTCCGGGTCCCAGTCCAGTCCAAAGCTCCGGGTTCCAGTCCAAGGCTCTTGGTACCAATCCAGTCCAAGGCTCCGGGTCCCAGTCCAGTCCAAGTTTCCGGGTCCCAATCCAGTCCAAGGTTCCAGGTCCCAGATCAAGGATCCAGGTCCCAATCCAAGGCTCCGGGTCCCAGTTCAAGGCTGCAGGTACCAATTCAAGGCTCCGGGTCCTAGTCCAGTCCAAGGCTCAGGGTCCCAGTCCAGTCCAAGTCTCCGGGTCCCAGTTCAAAGCTCCGGGTCCCAGTTCAAGGCTCCAGGTCCCAGTCCAGTCCAAGGCACCGGGTCCCAAACCAGTCGAAGTCTCCGGGTCCCAATCCAGTCCAAGGCTCCGGGTCCCAGTTCAAGGCTCCAGGTACCGGTTCAATGCTGCAGTTCCCAGTCCAGTCCAAAGCTCCGGGTCCCAATCCAGTCCAAGGCTCCGGATCCCAGTCCAAGGATTGGGGTCCCAATCCAGTCCAAGGCTCCGGGTCCTAATCCAGTCCAAGTCTCCGGGTCCCAATCCAGCCCAAGACTCCGGGTCACAGCTCAAGGCTCCGGGTCCCAGTCCAAGGCTCCGGGTCCCAGTTCAAGGCGGCAGGTACCAATTCAAGGCTCCGGGTCCCAGTCCAGTCCAAGGCTCCAGGTCCCAGCCGAGTCCAAGGCACCGGGTCCCAAACCAGTCGAAGTCTCCGGGTCCCAGTCCAGTTCAAGGCTCCAGGTCCCAGTCCAGTCTAAGGCTCTGGGACCCAGTCCAAGGCTTTGTTCCCAGTCCAGTGCAAGGCTCCGGGTCCCAATCCAGTCCAAGGCTCCGTTTCCCAGTTCAAGGCTCCAGGTACCAGTTCAAGGCTCCAGGACACAGTCCAGTCCAAGGCTCCAGATTCCAAACCAGTCGAAGTCTCCGGGTCCCAGTCCAGTCCAATGCTCCGGGTCCCAATCCAGTTCAAGGCTCCAGGTCCCAATCCAAGGCTCTGGGTCCCAGTCCAGTCCAAGGCTCCGGGTCCCAGTTCAAAGCTCCGGGTCCCAGTCCGGTCCAAAGCTCCTGGTCCCAATCTAGTCCAATGCTCCGTGTCCCAGTCCAGTCCAAGGCTCCGGGTCCCAGTTCAAGGCTCCAGGTACCAGTTCAAGGCTCCAGGTCCCAGTCCAGTCCAAGGCTCCGGGTCCCAATCCAGTCAAAGGTTCCAGGTCCCAGTTCAAGGCTCCAGGTCCCAATCCAAGGCTCCGGGTCCCAGTCCAAGTTTCTGGGTCCTAGTCCGGTCCAAAGCTGCAGGTCCCAGTCCAGCCCAAAGCTCCGGGTCCCAGTTCAAGTCTCCGGGTCCGAGTTCAAGGCTCCAGGTACCAGTTCAAGGCTCCAGGTCCCAGTCCAGTCCAATGCTCTGGGTCCCAATCCAGTCCAAGGCTCCAGGTCCCAATTCAGTCCAAGGCTCCGGGTCACAGTTCAAGGCTCTGGGTCCCAGTTCAAGGCTCCGGGTCCCAGTTCAAGGCTCCAGGTACCGGTTCAATGCTGCAGTTCCCAGTCCAGTTCAAGGCTCCGGGACCCAATCCAGTCCAAGGCTCTGTGTCTTAGTCCGGTCCAAAGCTCCTGGTCCCAGACCAGTCCAAGGCTCCTGGTCCCAGTCCAGTCCAAGGCTCCGGGTCCCAGTCCAAGGTTCCAGGTCCCAGTCCAGTCCAAGGCTCCGGGTCCCAGTCCACTACAAGGCTCCGGGTCCCAATCCAGTGCAAGGCTCCGGGTCCCAATCCAGTCCAAGGGTCCAGGTCCCAATCCAGTCCAATGCTCCGTGTCCCAGTCCAGTCCAAGGCACCGGGTCCCATTCCAAGGCTCCGGGTCCCAATCCAGTCCAAGGCTCTGGGTCCCAATCCAGTCCAAGCCTCCGGGTCCCAGTCCAGTCCAAGGCTCGGTGTCCAAATCCAGTCCAAGGCTCCAGGTCCAAATCCTGTGCAAGGCTCCGGTTCCAAGTCCAAGGCTCCGGGTCCCAGTTCAAGGCTCCGGGTCCCAGTTCAAGGCTCCGGGTCCCAGTTCAAGGCTCCAGGTACCGGTTCAATGCTGCAGTTCCCAGTCCAGTCCAAAGCTCTGGGTCCCAGTCCAGTCCAAAGCTCCGGGTCCAAATCCAGTCCAAGGCTCCGGGTCCCAGTCCAAGGATCGGGGTCCCAATCCAGTCCAAGGCTCCGGGTCCCAATCCAGTCCAAGTCTCCGGGTCCCAATCCAGCCCAAGACTCCGGGTCACAGCTCAAGGCTCCGGGTCCCAGTCCAAGGCTCCGGGTCCCAGTCCAAGGTTCCAGGTCCCAGTCCAGTCCAAGGCTCCGGGTCCCAGTCCACTACAAGGCTCCGGGTCCCAATCCAGTGCAAGGCTCCGGGTCCCAATCCAGTCCAAGGGTCCAGGTCCCAATCCAGTCCAATGCTCCGTGTCCCAGTCCAGTCCAAGGCACCGGGTCCCATTCCAAGGCTCCGGGTCCCAATCCAGTCCAAGGCTCCGTGTCCAAATCCAGTCCAAGGCACCGGGTCCCATTCCAAGGCTCCGGGTCCCAATCCAGTCCAAGGCTCTGGGTCCCAATCCAGTCCAAGCCTCCGGGTCCCAGTCCAGTCCAAGGCTCCGTGTCCAAATCCAGTCCAAGGCTCCAGGTCCAAATCCTGTGCAAGGCTCCGGTTCCAAGTCCAAGGCTCCGGGTCCCAGTTCAAGGCTCCGGGTCCCAGTTCAAGGCTCCGGGTCCCAGTTCAAGGCTCCAGGTACCGGTTCAATGCTGCAGTTCCCAGTCCAGTCCACAGCTCTGGGTCCCAGTCCAGTCCAAAGCTCCGGGTCCAAATCCAGTCCAAGGCTCCGGGTCCCAGTCCAAGGATCGGGGTCCCAATCCAGTCCAAGGCTCCGGGTCCCAATCCAGTCCAAGTCTCCGGGTCCCAATCCAGCCCAAGACTCCGGGTTACAGCTCAAGGCTCCGGGTCCCAGTCCAAGGCTCCGGGTCCCAGTCCAAGGTTCCAGGTCCCAGTCCAGTCCAAGGCTCCAGGTCCCAGTCCACTACAAGGCTCCGGGTCCCAATCCAGTGCAAGGCTCCGGGTCCCAATCCAGTCCAAGGGTCCAGGTCCCAATCCAGTCCAATGCTCCGTGTCCCAGTCCAGTCCAAGGCACCGGGTCCCATTCCAAGGCTCCGGGTCCCAATCCAGTCCAAGGCTCTGGGTCCCAATCCAGTCCAAGCCTCCGGGTCCCAGTCCAGTCCAAGGCTCCGTGTCCAAATCCAGTCCAAGGCTCCAGGTCCAAATCCTGTGCAAGGCTCCGGTTCCAAGTCCAAGGCTCCGGGTCCCAGTTCAAGGCTCCGGGTCCCAGTTCAAGGCTCCGGGTCCCAGTTCAAGGCTCCAGGTACCGGTTCAATGCTGCAGTTCCCAGTCCAGTCCAAAGCTCTGGGTCCCAGTCCAGTCCAAAGCTCCGGGTCCAAATCCAGTCCAAGGCTCCGGGTCCCAGTCCAAGGATCGGGGTCCCAATCCAGTCCAAGGCTCCGGGTCCCAATCCAGTCCAAGTCTCCGGGTCCCAATCCAGCCCAAGACTCCGGGTCACAGCTCAAGGCTCCGGGTCTCAGTCCAAGGCTCCGGGTCCCAATCCAGTCCAAAGCTCCGGGTCCCAATCCAGTCCAAGTCTCCGGGTCCCAATCCAGCCCAAGACTCCGGGTCACAGCTCAAGGCTCCGGGTCCCAGTCCAAGGCTCCGGGTCCCAATCCAGTCCAAAGCTCCGGGCCCCAATCCAGTCTAAGGCTCCGGGTCCCAGTCCAGTCCAAGGCTCCGGTTCCCAGTCCAGTCCAAGGCTCCGGGTCCCAGTCCAGTCCAAGTCTCCGGGTCCCAGTTCAAGGCTCCGGGTCCCAATCCAGTCCAAGGCTCCGGGTCCCAATCCAGTCCAAGGCACCGGGACCCAATCCAGACCAAAGGTCCGGGTCCCAATCGATTCCAAGGCTCCAGGTCCCAGTACATGGCTCCGGGTCACAATTCAAGGCTCCGGGTCTCAATCCAAGGCTCCGGGTCCTAGTCCAATGCTCTGGGTCCCAGTCCGGTGCAAAGCTCCAGGACCCAATATAGTCTAAGGCTCCGGGTCCACGTCCAGTCCAACTCTCCGTGTCCCAGTCCAGTCCAAAGCTCCGGGTTCCATTCCAAGGCTCTTGGTACCAATCCAGTCCAAGGCTCCGGATCCCAGTCCAGTCCAAGTATCCGGGTCCCAATCCAGTCCAAGGCTCGGGGTCCTAGTCCGGGCCAAAGCTCCAGGTCCCAGTCCAGTCCAAGGCTCCTGGTCCCAGTCCAGTCCAAGGCTCCGGGTCCCAGTCCAAGGCTCCACGTCCCAGTCCACTACAAGGCTCCGGGTCCCAATCCAGTCCAAGGCTCCAGGTCCCAGTCCAGTCCGCTCTGGATCCCAAACCAGTCCAAGGCTCCAGGTCCCAGTTCATGGCTCCGGGTCACTATTCAAGGCTCCGGGTCTCAATCCAAGGCTCCAGGTCCCAGTCCAAGGCTCTGGGTCCCAGTCCGGTCCAAAGCTCCAGGTCCCAATACAGTCTAAGGCTCCGGGTCCACGTCCAGTACAATTCTCCGTGTCCCAGTCCAGTCCAAAGCTCCGGGTTCCAGTCCAAGGCTCTTGGTACCAATCCAGTCCAAGGCTCCAGATCCCAGACCAGTCCAAGTATCCGTGTCCCAATCCAGTCCAATGTTCCAGGTCCCAGTTCAAGGCTCCGGGTCCCAATCCAAGGCTCCGGGTCCCAGTCCAAGGCTCTGGGTCCTAGTCCGGGCCAAAGCTCCAGGTACCAGTTCAGTCCAAGGCTCCAGGTCCCAGTCCAGTCCAAGGCTCCGGGTCCCAGTTCAAGGCTCCAGGTACCAGTCCAAGGCTCCGGGTCCCAGTCCAGTCCAAGGCTCCGGGTCCCAGTTCAAGTCTCCGGGTCCGAGTTCAAGGCTCCAGGTACCAGTTCAAGGCTCCAGGTCCCAGTCCAGTCTAATGCTCTGGGTCCCAATCCAGTCCAAGGCTCCAGGTCCAAATCCTGTGCAAAGCTCCTGGTCCCAGTCCAAGGCTCCGGGTCCCAATCCAGTCCAAGGCTCCGGGACCCAATCCAGACCAAAGCTTTGCGTCCCAATTCAGACCAAGGCTCCGGGTCACAGTTCAAGGCTCCGGGTCCAAGTCCAAGGCTCAGGGTCCCAGTACAAGGCTCCGGGTCCTAATTCAAGTCTCCGGGTCTCAATCCAAGACACCGGGTCCCAGTCTAAGTCTCGGTGTCCCAGTCCGGTTCAAGGCTCGGTGTCCCAATCGAGTCAAAGGCTCCTGGTCCCAGTCCAGTCCAAGGCTCCGGGTCCCAGTCCAGTCCAAAGCTCCGGGTTCCAGTCCAAGGCTCTTGGTACCAATCCAGTCCAAGGCTCCGGGTCCCAGTCCAGTCCAAGTTTCCGGGTCCCAATCCAGTCCAAGGTTCCAGGTCCCAGATCAAGGCTCCGGGTCCCAATCCAAGGCTCCGGGTCCCAGTTCAAGGCTCCGGGTCCCAGTTCAAGGCTCCAGGTACCGGTTCAATGCTGCAGTTCCCAGTCCAGTCCAAAGCTCTGGGTCCCAGTCCAGTCCAAAGCTCCGGGTCCAAATCCAGTCCAAGGCTCCGGGTCCCAGTCCAAGGATCGGGGTCCCAATCCAGTTCAAGGCTCCGGGTCCCAATCCAGTCCAAGTCTCCGGGTCCCAATCCAGCCCAGGACTCCGGGTCACAGCTCAAGGCTCCGGGTCTCAGTCCAAGGCTCCGGGTCCCAATCCAGTCCAAAGCTCCGGGTCCCAATCCAGTCCAAGTCTCCGGGTCCCAATCCAGCCCAAGACTCCGGGTCACAGCTCAAGGCTCCGGGTCCCAGTCCAAGGCTCCGGGTCCCAATCCAGTCCAAAGCTCCGGGCCCCAATCCAGTCTAAGGCTCCGGGTCCCAGTCCAGTCCAAGGCTCCGGTTCCCAGTCCAGTCCAAGGCTCCGGGTCCCAGTCCAGTCCAAGTCTCCGGGTCCCAGTTCAAGGCTCCGGGTCCCAATCCAGTCCAAGGCTCCGGGTCCCAATCCAGTCCAAGGCACCGGGACCCAATCCAGACCAAAGGTCCGGGTCCCAATCGATTCCAAGGCTCCAGGTCCCAGTACATGGCTCCGGGTCACAATTCAAGGCTCCGGGTCTCAATCCAAGGCTCCGGGTCCTAGTCCAATGCTCTGGGTCCCAGTCCGGTGCAAAGCTCCAGGTCCCAATATAGTCTAAGGCTCCGGGTCCACGTCCAGTCCAACTCTCCGTGTCCCAGTCCAGTCCAAAGCTCCGGGTTCCATTCCAAGGCTCTTGGTACCAATCCAGTCCAAGGCTCCGGATCCCAGTCCAGTCCAAGTATCCGGGTCCCAATCCAGTCCAAGGCTCGGGGTCCTAGTCCGGGCCAAAGCTCCAGGTCCCAGTCCAGTCCAAGGCTCCTGGTCCCAGTCCAGTCCAAGGCTCCGGGTCCCAGTCCAAGGCTCCACGTCCCAGTCCACTACAAGGCTCCGGGTCCCAATCCAGTCCAAGGCTCCAGGTCCCAGTCCAGTCCGCTCTGGATCCCAAACCAGTCCAAGGCTCCAGGTCCCAGTTCATGGCTCCGGGTCACTATTCAAGGCTCCGGGTCTCAATCCAAGGCTCCAGGTCCCAGTCCAAGGCTCTGGGTCCCAGTCCGGTCCAAAGCTCCAGGTCCCAATACAGTCTAAGGCTCCGGGTCCACGTCCAGTCCAATTCTCCGTGTCCCAGTCCAGTCCAAAGCTCCGGGTTCCAGTCCAAGGCTCTTGGTACCAATCCAGTCCAAGGCTCCGGATCCCAGACCAGTCCAAGTATCCGTGTCCCAATCCAGTCCAATGTTCCAGGTCCCAGTTCAAGGCTCCAGGTCCCAATCCAAGGCTCCGGGTCCCAGTCCAAGGCTCTGGGTCCTAGTCCGGGCCAAAGCTCCAGGTACCAGTCCAGTCCAAGGCTCCAGGTCCCAGTCCAGTCCAAGGCTCCGGGTCCCAGTTCAAGGCTCCAGGTACCAGTCCAAGGCTCCGGGTCCCAGTTCAAGTCTCCGGGTCCGAGTTCAAGGCTCCAGGTACCAGTTCAAGGCTCCAGGTCCCAGTCCAGTCCAATGCTCTGGGTCCCAATCCAGTCCAAGGCTCCAGGTCCAAATCCTGTGCAAAGCTCCTGGTCCCAGTCCAAGGCTCTGGGTCCTAGTCCGGTCCAATGCTGCAGGTCCCAGTCCAGCCCAAGGCTCCTGGTCCCAATCCAGTCCAAGTCTCCGGGTCCCAATCCAGCCCAAGACTCCGGGTCACAGCTCAAGGCTCCGGGTCCCAATCCAGTCCAAGGCTCCGGGTCCCAATCCAGTCCAAGGCTCCGGGACCCAATCCAGACCAAAGCTTTGCGTCCCAATCCAGACCAAGGCTCCGGGTCACAGTTCAAGGCTCCGGGTCCAAGTCCAAGGCTCAGGGTCCCAGTACAAGGCTCCGGGTCCTAATTCAAGTCTCCAGGTCTCAATCCAAGACACCGGGTCCCAGTCTAAGTCTCGGTGTCCCAGTCCGGTTCAAGGCTGGGTGTCCCAATCGAGTCAAAGGCTCCTGGTCCCAGTCCAGTCCAAGGCTCCGGGTCCCAGTCCAGTCCAAAGCTCCGGGTCCCAGTTCAAGGCTCCAGGTACCAGTCCAAGGCTCCGGGTCCCAGTCCAGTCCAAGGCTCCGGGTCCCAGTTCAAGTCTCCGGGTCCAAGTCCAAGGCTCAGGGTCCCAGTACAAGGCTCCGGGTCCTAATTCAAGTCTCCAGGTCTCAATCCAAGACACCGGGTCCCAGTCTAAGTCTCGGTGTCCCAGTCCGGTTCAAGGCTCGGTGTCCCAATCGAGTCAAAGGCTCCTGGTCCCAGTCCAGTCCAAGGCTCCGGGTCCCAGTCCAGTCCAAAGCTCCGGGTTCCAGTCCAAGGCTCTTGGTACCAATCCAGTCCAAGGCTCCGGGTCCCAGTCCAGTCCAAGTTTCCGGGTCCCAATCCAGTCCAAGGTTCCAGGTCCCAGATCAAGGCTCCGGGTCCCAATCCAAGGCTCCGGGTCCCAGTTCAAGGCTCCGGGTCCCAGTTCAAGGCTCCAGGTACCGGTTCAATGCTGCAGTTCCCAGTCCAGTCCAAAGCTCTGGGTCCCAGTCCAGTCCAAAGCTCCGGGTCCAAATCCAGTCCAAGGCTCCGGGTCCCAGTCCAAGGATCGGGGTCCCAATCCAGTCCAAGGCTCCGGGTCCCAATCCAGTCCAAGTCTCCGGGTCCCAATCCAGCCCAGGACTCCGGGTCACAGCTCAAGGCTCCGGGTCTCAGTCCAAGGCTCCGGGTCCCAATCCAGTCCAAAGCTCCGGGTCCCAATCCAGTCCAAGTCTCCGGGTCCCAATCCAGCCCAAGACTCCGGGTCACAGCTCAAGGCTCCGGGTCCCAGTCCAAGGCTCCGGGTCCCAATCCAGTCCAAAGCTCCGGGCCCCAATCCAGTCTAAGGCTCCGGGTCCCAGTCCAGTCCAAGGCTCCGGTTCCCAGTCCAGTCCAAGGCTCCGGGTCCCAGTCCAGTCCAAGTCTCCGGGTCCCAGTTCAAGGCTCCGGGTCCCAATCCAGTCCAAGGCTCCGGGTCCCAATCCAGTCCAAGGCACCGGGACCCAATCCAGACCAAAGGTCCGGGTCCCAATCGATTCCAAGGCTCCAGGTCCCAGTACATGGCTCCGGGTCACAATTCAAGGCTCCGGGTCTCAATCCGGCTCCGGGTCCTAGTCCAATGCTCTGGGTCCCAGTCCGGTGCAAAGCTCCAGGTCCCAATATAGTCTAAGGCTCCGGGTCCACGTCCAGTCCAACTCTCCGTGTCCCAGTCCAGTCCAAAGCTCCGGGTTCCATTCCAAGGCTCTTGGTACCAATCCAGTCCAAGGCTCCGGATCCCAGTCCAGTCCAAGTATCCGGGTCCCAATCCAGTCCAAGGCTCGGGGTCCTAGTCCGGGCCAAAGCTCCAGGTCCCAGTCCAGTCCAAGGCTCCTGGTCCCAGTCCAGTCCAAGGCTCCGGGTCCCAGTCCAAGGCTCCACGTCCCAGTCCACTACAAGGCTCCGGGTCCCAATCCAGTCCAAGGCTCCAGGTCCCAGTCCAGTCCGCTCTGGATCCCAAACCAGTCCAAGGCTCCAGGTCCCAGTTCATGGCTCCGGGTCACTATTCAAGGCTCCGGGTCTCAATCCAAGGCTCCAGGTCCCAGTCCAAGGCTCTGGGTCCCAGTCCGGTCCAAAGCTCCAGGTCCCAATACAGTCTAAGGCTCCGGGTCCACGTCCAGTCCAATTCTCCGTGTCCCAGTCCAGTCCAAAGCTCCGGGTTCCAGTCCAAGGCTCTTGGTACCAATCCAGTCCAAGGCTCCGGATCCCAGACCAGTCCAAGTATCCGTGTCCCAATCCAGTCCAATGTTCCAGGTCCCAGTTCAAGGCTCCAGGTCCCAATCCAAGGCTCCGGGTCCCAGTCCAAGGCTCTGGGTCCTAGTCCGGGCCAAAGCTCCAGGTACCAGTCCAGTCCAAGGCTCCAGGTCCCAGTCCAGTCCAAGGCTCCGGGTCCCAGTTCAAGTCTCCGGGTCCCAGTTCAAGGCTCCAGGTACCAGTCCAAGGCTCCGGGTCCCAGTCCAGTCCAAGGCTCCGGGTCCCAGTTCAAGTCTCCGGGTCCGAGTTCAAGGCTCCAGGTACCAGTTCAAGGCTCCAGGTCCCAGTCCAGTCCAATGCTCTGGGTCCCAATCCAGTCCAAGGCTCCAGGTCCAAATCCTGTGCAAAGCTCCTGGTCCCAGTCCAAGGCTCTGGGTCCTAGTCCGGTCCAATGCTGCAGGTCCCAGTCCAGCCCAAGGCTCCTGGTCCCAGTTCAAGTCTCCGGGCCCGAGTTCAAGGCTCCAGGTACCGCTTCAATGCTGCAGTTCCCAGTCCAGTCCAAAGCTCCGGGTCCCAATCCAGTCCAAGGCTCCGGGTCCCAGTCCAAGGATCGGGGTCCCAATCCAGTCCAAGGCTCAGGGTCCCAATCCAGTCCAAGTCTCCGGGTCCCAATCCAGCCCAAGACTCCGGGTCACAGCTCAAGGCTCCGGGTCTCAGTCCAAGGCTCCGGGTTCCAATCCAGTCCAAGGCTCCGGGACCCAATCCAGACCAAAGCTTTGCGTCCCAATCCAGACCAAGGCTCCGGGTCACAGTTCAAGGCTCCGGGTCCAAGTCCAAGGCTCAGGGTCCCAGTACAAGGCTCCGGGTCCTAATTCAAGTCTCCAGGTCTCAATCCAAGACACCGGGTCCCAGTCTAAGTCTCGGTGTCCCAGTCCGGTTCAAGGCT
Source organism: Hypanus sabinus (assembly GCF_030144855.1). Lineage (NCBI taxonomy): Eukaryota > Metazoa > Chordata > Chondrichthyes > Myliobatiformes > Dasyatidae > Hypanus > Hypanus sabinus. Next base: position 31,604,629 of record NC_082734.1, read on the forward strand.
CGGTGTCCCAATCGAGTCAAAGGCTCCTGGTCCCAGTCCAGTCCAAGGCTCCGGGTCCCAGTCCAGTCCAAAGCTCCGGGTCCCAGTTCAAGGCTCCAGGTACCAGTCCAAGGCTCCGGGTCCCAGTCCAGTCCAAGGCTCCGGGTCCCAGTTCAAGTCTCCGGGTCCGAGTTCAAGGCTCCAGGTACCAGTTCAAGGCTCCAGGTCCCAGTCCAGTCCAATGCTCTGGGTCCCAATCCAGTCCAAGGCTCCAGGTCCAAATCCTGTGCAAAGCTCCTGGTCCCAGTCCAAGGCTCTGGGTCCTAGTCCGGTCCAATGCTGCAGGTCCCAGTCCAGCCCAAGGCTCCTGGTCCCAGTTCAAGTCTCCGGGCCCGAGTTCAAGGCTCCAGGTACCGCTTCAATGCTGCAGTTCCCAGTCCAGTCCAAAGCTCCGGGTCCCAATCCAGTCCAAGGCTCCGGGTCCCAGTCCAAGGATCGGGGTCCCAATCCAGTCCAAGGCTCCGGGTCCCAATCCAGTCCAAGTCTCCGGGTCCCAATCCAGCCCAAGACTCCGGGTCACAGCTCAAGGCTCCGGGTCTCAGTCCAAGGCTCCGGGTTCCAATCCAGTCCAAGGCTCCGGGACCCAATCCAGACCAAAGCTTTGCGTCCCAATCCAGACCAAGGCTCCGGGTCACAGTTCAAGGCTCCGGGTCCTAATTCAAGTCTCCAGGTCTCAATCCAAGACACCGGGTCCCAGTCTAAGTCTCGGTGTCCCAGTCCGGTTCAAGGCTCGGTGTCCCAATCGAGTCAAAGGCTCCTGGTCCCAGTCCAGTCCAAGGCTCCGGGTCCCAGTCCAGTCCAAAGCTCCGGGTCCCAGTTCAAGGCTCCAGGTACCAGTCCAAGGCTCCGGGTCCCAGTCCAGTCCAAGGCTCCGGGTCCCAGTTCAAGTCTCCGGGTCCAAGTCCAAGGCTCAGGGTCCCAGTACAAGGCTCCGGGTCCTAATTCAAGTCTCCAGGTCTCAATCCAAGACACCGGGTCCCAGTCTAAGTCTCGGTGTCCCAGTCCGGTTCAAGGCTCGGTGTCCCAATCGAGTCAAAGGCTCCTGGTCCCAGTCCAGTCCAAGGCTCCGGGTCCCAGTCCAGTCCAAAGCTCCGGGTTCCAGTCCAAGGCTCTTGGTACCAATCCAGTCCAAGGCTCCGGGTCCCAGTCCAGTCCAAGTTTCCGGGTCCCAATCCAGTCCAAGGTTCCAGGTCCCAGATCAAGGCTCCGGGTCCCAATCCAAGGCTCCGGGTCCCAGTTCAAGGCTCCGGGTCCCAGTTCAAGGCTCCAGGTACCGGTTCAATGCTGCAGTTCCCAGTCCAGTCCAAAGCTCTGGGTCCCAGTCCAGTCCAAAGCTCCGGGTCCAAATCCAGTCCAAGGCTCCGGGTCCCAGTCCAAGGATCGGGGTCCCAATCCAGTCCAAGGCTCCGGGTCCCAATCCAGTCCAAGTCTCCGGGTCCCAATCCAGCCCAGGACTCCGGGTCACAGCTCAAGGCTCCGGGTCTCAGTCCAAGGCTCCGGGTCCCAATCCAGTCCAAAGCTCCGGGTCCCAATCCAGTCCAAGTCTCCGGGTCCCAATCCAGCCCAAGACTCCGGGTCACAGCTCAAGGCTCCGGGTCCCAGTCCAAGGCTCCGGGTCCCAATCCAGTCCAAAGCTCCGGGCCCCAATCCAGTCTAAGGCTCCGGGTCCCAGTCCAGTCCAAGGCTCCGGTTCCCAGTCCAGTCCAAGGCTCCGGGTCCCAGTCCAGTCCAAGTCTCCGGGTCCCAGTTCAAGGCTCCGGGTCCCAATCCAGTCCAAGGCTCCGGGTCCCAATCCAGTCCAAGGCACCGGGACCCAATCCAGACCAAAGGTCCGGGTCCCAATCGATTCCAAGGCTCCAGGTCCCAGTACATGGCTCCGGGTCACAATTCAAGGCTCCGGGTCTCAATCCGGCTCCGGGTCCTAGTCCAATGCTCTGGGTCCCAGTCCGGTGCAAAGCTCCAGGTCCCAATATAGTCTAAGGCTCCGGGTCCACGTCCAGTCCAACTCTCCGTGTCCCAGTCCAGTCCAAAGCTCCGGGTTCCATTCCAAGGCTCTTGGTACCAATCCAGTCCAAGGCTCCGGATCCCAGTCCAGTCCAAGTATCCGGGTCCCAATCCAGTCCAAGGCTCGGGGTCCTAGTCCGGGCCAAAGCTCCAGGTCCCAGTCCAGTCCAAGGCTCCTGGTCCCAGTCCAGTCCAAGGCTCCGGGTCCCAGTCCAAGGCTCCACGTCCCAGTCCACTACAAGGCTCCGGGTCCCAATCCAGTCCAAGGCTCCAGGTCCCAGTCCAGTCCGCTCTGGATCCCAAACCAGTCCAAGGCTCCAGGTCCCAGTTCATGGCTCCGGGTCACTATTCAAGGCTCCGGGTCTCAATCCAAGGCTCCAGGTCCCAGTCCAAGGCTCTGGGTCCCAGTCCGGTCCAAAGCTCCAGGTCCCAATACAGTCTAAGGCTCCGGGTCCACGTCCAGTCCAATTCTCCGTGTCCCAGTCCAGTCCAAAGCTCCGGGTTCCAGTCCAAGGCTCTTGGTACCAATCCAGTCCAAGGCTCCGGATCCCAGACCAGTCCAAGTATCCGTGTCCCAATCCAGTCCAATGTTCCAGGTCCCAGTTCAAGGCTCCAGGTCCCAATCCAAGGCTCCGGGTCCCAGTCCAAGGCTCTGGGTCCTAGTCCGGGCCAAAGCTCCAGGTACCAGTCCAGTCCAAGGCTCCAGGTCCCAGTCCAGTCCAAGGCTCCGGGTCCCAGTTCAAGTCTCCGGGTCCCAGTTCAAGGCTCCAGGTACCAGTCCAAGGCTCCGGGTCCCAGTCCAGTCCAAGGCTCCGGGTCCCAGTTCAAGTCTCCGGGTCCGAGTTCAAGGCTCCAGGTACCAGTTCAAGGCTCCAGGTCCCAGTCCAGTCCAATGCTCTGGGTCCCAATCCAGTCCAAGGCTCCAGGTCCAAATCCTGTGCAAAGCTCCTGGTCCCAGTCCAAGGCTCTGGGTCCTAGTCCGGTCCAATGCTGCAGGTCCCAGTCCAGCCCAAGGCTCCTGGTCCCAGTTCAAGTCTCCGGGCCCGAGTTCAAGGCTCCAGGTACCGCTTCAATGCTGCAGTTCCCAGTCCAGTCCAAAGCTCCGGGTCCCAATCCAGTCCAAGGCTCCGGGTCCCAGTCCAAGGATCGGGGTCCCAATCCAGTCCAAGGCTCAGGGTCCCAATCCAGTCCAAGTCTCCGGGTCCCAATCCAGCCCAAGACTCCGGGTCACAGCTCAAGGCTCCGGGTCTCAGTCCAAGGCTCCGGGTTCCAATCCAGTCCAAGGCTCCGGGACCCAATCCAGACCAAAGCTTTGCGTCCCAATCCAGACCAAGGCTCCGGGTCACAGTTCAAGGCTCCGGGTCCAAGTCCAAGGCTCAGGGTCCCAGTACAAGGCTCCGGGTCCTAATTCAAGTCTCCAGGTCTCAATCCAAGACACCGGGTCCCAGTCTAAGTCTCGGTGTCCCAGTCCGGTTCAAGGCTCGGTGTCCCAATCGAGTCAAAGGCTCCTGGTCCCAGTCCAGTCCAAGGCTCCGGGTCCCAGTCCAGTCCAAAGCTCCGGGTCCCAGTTCAAGGCTCCAGGTACCAGTCCAAGGCTCCGGGTCCCAGTCCAGTCCAAGGCTCCGGGTCCCAGTTCAAGTCTCCGGGTCCGAGTTCAAGGCTCCAGGTACCAGTTCAAGGCTCCAGGTCCCAGTCCAGTCCAATGCTCTGGGTCCCAATCCAGTCCAAGGCTCCAGGTCCAAATCCTGTGCAAAGCTCCTGGTCCCAGTCCAAGGCTCTGGGTCCTAGTCCGGTCCAATGCTGCAGGTCCCAGTCCAGCCCAAGGCTCCTGGTCCCAGTTCAAGTCTCCGGGCCCGAGTTCAAGGCTCCAGGTACCGCTTCAATGCTGCAGTTCCCAGTCCAGTCCAAAGCTCCGGGTCCCAATCCAGTCCAAGGCTCCGGGTCCCAGTCCAAGGATCGGGGTCCCAATCCAGTCCAAGGCTCCGGGTCCCAATCCAGTCCAAGTCTCCGGGTCCCAATCCAGCCCAAGACTCCGGGTCACAGCTCAAGGCTCCGGGTCTCAGTCCAAGGCTCCGGGTTCCAATCCAGTCCAAGGCTCCGGGACCCAATCCAGACCAAAGCTTTGCGTCCCAATCCAGACCAAGGCTCCGGGTCACAGTTCAAGGCTCCGGGTCCAAGTCCAAGGCTCAGGGTCCCAGTACAAGGCTCCGGGTCCTAATTCAAGTCTCCAGGTCTCAATCCAAGACACCGGGTCCCAGTCTAAGTCTCGGTGTCCCAGTCCGGTTCAAGGCTCGGTGTCCCAATCGAGTCAAAGGCTCCTGGTCCCAGTCCAGTCCAAGGCTCCGGGTCCCAGTCCAGTCCAAAGCTCCGGGTCCCAGTTCAAGGCTCCAGGTACCAGTCCAAGGCTCCGGGTCCCAGTCCAGTCCAAGGCTCCGGGTCCCAGTTCAAGTCTCCGGGTCCAAGTCCAAGGCTCAGGGTCCCAGTACAAGGCTCCGGGTCCTAATTCAAGTCTCCAGGTCTCAATCCAAGACACCGGGTCCCAGTCTAAGTCTCGGTGTCCCAGTCCGGTTCAAGGCTCGGTGTCCCAATCGAGTCAAAGGCTCCTGGTCCCAGTCCAGTCCAAGGCTCCGGGTCCCAGTCCAGTCCAAAGCTCCGGGTTCCAGTCCAAGGCTCTTGGTACCAATCCAGTCCAAGGCTCCGGGTCCCAGTCCAGTCCAAGTTTCCGGGTCCCAATCCAGTCCAAGGTTCCAGGTCCCAGATCAAGGCTCCGGGTCCCAATCCAAGGCTCCGGGTCCCAGTTCAAGGCTCCGGGTCCCAGTCCAAGGCTCCAGGTCCCAGTCCAGTCCGCTCTGGATCCCAAACCAGTCCAAGGCTCCAGGTCCCAGTTCATGGCTCCGGGTCACTATTCAAGGCTCCGGGTCTCAATCCAAGGCTCCAGGTCCCAGTCCAAGGCTCTGGGTCCCAGTCCGGTCCAAAGCTCCAGGTCCCAATACAGTCTAAGGCTCCGGGTCCACGTCCAGTCCAATTCTCCGTGTCCCAGTCCAGTCCAAAGCTCCGGGTTCCAGTCCAAGGCTCTTGGTACCAATCCAGTCCAAGGCTCCGGATCCCAGACCAGTCCAAGTATCCGTGTCCCAATCCAGTCCAATGTTCCAGGTCCCAGTTCAAGGCTCCAGGTCCCAATCCAAGGCTCCGGGTCCCAGTCCAAGGCTCTGGGTCCTAGTCCGGGCCAAAGCTCCAGGTACCAGTCCAGTCCAAGGCTCCAGGTCCCAGTCCAGTCCAAGGCTCCGGGTCCCAGTTCAAGTCTCCGGGTCCCAGTTCAAGGCTCCAGGTACCAGTCCAAGGCTCCGGGTCCCAGTCCAGTCCAAGGCTCCGGGTCCCAGTTCAAGTCTCCGGGTCCGAGTTCAAGGCTCCAGGTACCAGTTCAAGGCTCCAGGTCCCAGTCCAGTCCAATGCTCTGGGTCCCAATCCAGTCCAAGGCTCCAGGTCCAAATCCTGTGCAAAGCTCCTGGTCCCAGTCCAAGGCTCTGGGTCCTAGTCCGGTCCAATGCTGCAGGTCCCAGTCCAGCCCAAGGCTCCTGGTCCCAGTTCAAGTCTCCGGGCCCGAGTTCAAGGCTCCAGGTACCGCTTCAATGCTGCAGTTCCCAGTCCAGTCCAAAGCTCCGGGTCCCAATCCAGTCCAAGGCTCCGGGTCCCAGTCCAAGGATCGGGGTCCCAATCCAGTCCAAGGCTCAGGGTCCCAATCCAGTCCAAGTCTCCGGGTCCCAATCCAGCCCAAGACTCCGGGTCACAGCTCAAGGCTCCGGGTCTCAGTCCAAGGCTCCGGGTTCCAATCCAGTCCAAGGCTCCGGGACCCAATCCAGACCAAAGCTTTGCGTCCCAATCCAGACCAAGGCTCCGGGTCACAGTTCAAGGCTCCGGGTCCAAGTCCAAGGCTCAGGGTCCCAGTACAAGGCTCCGGGTCCTAATTCAAGTCTCCAGGTCTCAATCCAAGACACCGGGTCCCAGTCTAAGTCTCGGTGTCCCAGTCCGGTTCAAGGCTCGGTGTCCCAATCGAGTCAAAGGCTCCTGGTCCCAGTCCAGTCCAAGGCTCCGGGTCCCAGTCCAGTCCAAAGCTCCGGGTCCCAGTTCAAGGCTCCAGGTACCAGTCCAAGGCTCCGGGTCCCAGTCCAGTCCAAGGCTCCGGGTCCCAGTTCAAGTCTCCGGGTCCGAGTTCAAGGCTCCAGGTACCAGTTCAAGGCTCCAGGTCCCAGTCCAGTCCAATGCTCTGGGTCCCAATCCAGTCCAAGGCTCCAGGTCCAAATCCTGTGCAAAGCTCCTGGTCCCAGTCCAAGGCTCTGGGTCCTAGTCCGGTCCAATGCTGCAGGTCCCAGTCCAGCCCAAGGCTCCTGGTCCCAGTTCAAGTCTCCGGGCCCGAGTTCAAGGCTCCAGGTACCGCTTCAATGCTGCAGTTCCCAGTCCAGTCCAAAGCTCCGGGTCCCAATCCAGTCCAAGGCTCCGGGTCCCAGTCCAAGGATCGGGGTCCCAATCCAGTCCAAGGCTCCGGGTCCCAATCCAGTCCAAGTCTCCGGGTCCCAATCCAGCCCAAGACTCCGGGTCACAGCTCAAGGCTCCGGGTCTCAGTCCAAGGCTCCGGGTTCCAATCCAGTCCAAGGCTCCGGGACCCAATCCAGACCAAAGCTTTGCGTCCCAATCCAGACCAAGGCTCCGGGTCACAGTTCAAGGCTCCGGGTCCTAATTCAAGTCTCCAGGTCTCAATCCAAGACACCGGGTCCCAGTCTAAGTCTCGGTGTCCCAGTCCGGTTCAAGGCTCGGTGTCCCAATCGAGTCAAAGGCTCCTGGTCCCAGTCCAGTCCAAGGCTCCGGGTCCCAGTCCAGTCCAAAGCTCCGGGTCCCAGTTCAAGGCTCCAGGTACCAGTCCAAGGCTCCGGGTCCCAGTCCAGTCCAAGGCTCCGGGTCCCAGTTCAAGTCTCCGGGTCCAAGTCCAAGGCTCAGGGTCCCAGTACAAGGCTCCGGGTCCTAATTCAAGTCTCCAGGTCTCAATCCAAGACACCGGGTCCCAGTCTAAGTCTCGGTGTCCCAGTCCGGTTCAAGGCTCGGTGTCCCAATCGAGTCAAAGGCTCCTGGTCCCAGTCCAGTCCAAGGCTCCGGGTCCCAGTCCAGTCCAAAGCTCCGGGTTCCAGTCCAAGGCTCTTGGTACCAATCCAGTCCAAGGCTCCGGGTCCCAGTCCAGTCCAAGTTTCCGGGTCCCAATCCAGTCCAAGGTTCCAGGTCCCAGATCAAGGCTCCGGGTCCCAATCCAAGGCTCCGGGTCCCAGTTCAAGGCTCCGGGTCCCAGTTCAAGGCTCCAGGTACCGGTTCAATGCTGCAGTTCCCAGTCCAGTCCAAAGCTCTGGGTCCCAGTCCAGTCCAAAGCTCCGGGTCCAAATCCAGTCCAAGGCTCCGGGTCCCAGTCCAAGGATCGGGGTCCCAATCCAGTCCAAGGCTCCGGGTCCCAATCCAGTCCAAGTCTCCGGGTCCCAATCCAGCCCAGGACTCCGGGTCACAGCTCAAGGCTCCGGGTCTCAGTCCAAGGCTCCGGGTCCCAATCCAGTCCAAAGCTCCGGGTCCCAATCCAGTCCAAGTCTCCGGGTCCCAATCCAGCCCAAGACTCCGGGTCACAGCTCAAGGCTCCGGGTCCCAGTCCAAGGCTCCGGGTCCCAATCCAGTCCAAAGCTCCGGGCCCCAATCCAGTCTAAGGCTCCGGGTCCCAGTCCAGTCCAAGGCTCCGGTTCCCAGTCCAGTCCAAGGCTCCGGGTCCCAGTCCAGTCCAAGTCTCCGGGTCCCAGTTCAAGGCTCCGGGTCCCAATCCAGTCCAAGGCTCCGGGTCCCAATCCAGTCCAAGGCACCGGGACCCAATCCAGACCAAAGGTCCGGGTCCCAATCGATTCCAAGGCTCCAGGTCCCAGTACATGGCTCCGGGTCACAATTCAAGGCTCCGGGTCTCAATCCGGCTCCGGGTCCTAGTCCAATGCTCTGGGTCCCAGTCCGGTGCAAAGCTCCAGGTCCCAATATAGTCTAAGGCTCCGGGTCCACGTCCAGTCCAACTCTCCGTGTCCCAGTCCAGTCCAAAGCTCCGGGTTCCATTCCAAGGCTCTTGGTACCAATCCAGTCCAAGGCTCCGGATCCCAGTCCAGTCCAAGTATCCGGGTCCCAATCCAGTCCAAGGCTCGGGGTCCTAGTCCGGGCCAAAGCTCCAGGTCCCAGTCCAGTCCAAGGCTCCTGGTCCCAGTCCAGTCCAAGGCTCCGGGTCCCAGTCCAAGGCTCCACGTCCCAGTCCACTACAAGGCTCCGGGTCCCAATCCAGTCCAAGGCTCCAGGTCCCAGTCCAGTCCGCTCTGGATCCCAAACCAGTCCAAGGCTCCAGGTCCCAGTTCATGGCTCCGGGTCACTATTCAAGGCTCCGGGTCTCAATCCAAGGCTCCAGGTCCCAGTCCAAGGCTCTGGGTCCCAGTCCGGTCCAAAGCTCCAGGTCCCAATACAGTCTAAGGCTCCGGGTCCACGTCCAGTCCAATTCTCCGTGTCCCAGTCCAGTCCAAAGCTCCGGGTTCCAGTCCAAGGCTCTTGGTACCAATCCAGTCCAAGGCTCCGGATCCCAGACCAGTCCAAGTATCCGTGTCCCAATCCAGTCCAATGTTCCAGGTCCCAGTTCAAGGCTCCAGGTCCCAATCCAAGGCTCCGGGTCCCAGTCCAAGGCTCTGGGTCCTAGTCCGGGCCAAAGCTCCAGGTACCAGTCCAGTCCAAGGCTCCAGGTCCCAGTCCAGTCCAAGGCTCCGGGTCCCAGTTCAAGTCTCCGGGTCCCAGTTCAAGGCTCCAGGTACCAGTCCAAGGCTCCGGGTCCCAGTCCAGTCCAAGGCTCCGGGTCCCAGTTCAAGTCTCCGGGTCCGAGTTCAAGGCTCCAGGTACCAGTTCAAGGCTCCAGGTCCCAGTCCAGTCCAATGCTCTGGGTCCCAATCCAGTCCAAGGCTCCAGGTCCAAATCCTGTGCAAAGCTCCTGGTCCCAGTCCAAGGCTCTGGGTCCTAGTCCGGTCCAATGCTGCAGGTCCCAGTCCAGCCCAAGGCTCCTGGTCCCAGTTCAAGTCTCCGGGCCCGAGTTCAAGGCTCCAGGTACCGCTTCAATGCTGCAGTTCCCAGTCCAGTCCAAAGCTCCGGGTCCCAATCCAGTCCAAGGCTCCGGGTCCCAGTCCAAGGATCGGGGTCCCAATCCAGTCCAAGGCTCAGGGTCCCAATCCAGTCCAAGTCTCCGGGTCCCAATCCAGCCCAAGACTCCGGGTCACAGCTCAAGGCTCCGGGTCTCAGTCCAAGGCTCCGGGTTCCAATCCAGTCCAAGGCTCCGGGACCCAATCCAGACCAAAGCTTTGCGTCCCAATCCAGACCAAGGCTCCGGGTCACAGTTCAAGGCTCCGGGTCCAAGTCCAAGGCTCAGGGTCCCAGTACAAGGCTCCGGGTCCTAATTCAAGTCTCCAGGTCTCAATCCAAGACACCGGGTCCCAGTCTAAGTCTCGGTGTCCCAGTCCGGTTCAAGGCTCGGTGTCCCAATCGAGTCAAAGGCTCCTGGTCCCAGTCCAGTCCAAGGCTCCGGGTCCCAGTCCAGTCCAAAGCTCCGGGTCCCAGTTCAAGGCTCCAGGTACCAGTCCAAGGCTCCGGGTCCCAGTCCAGTCCAAGGCTCCGGGTCCCAGTTCAAGTCTCCGGGTCCGAGTTCAAGGCTCCAGGTACCAGTTCAAGGCTCCAGGTCCCAGTCCAGTCCAATGCTCTGGGTCCCAATCCAGTCCAAGGCTCCAGGTCCAAATCCTGTGCAAAGCTCCTGGTCCCAGTCCAAGGCTCTGGGTCCTAGTCCGGTCCAATGCTGCAGGTCCCAGTCCAGCCCAAGGCTCCTGGTCCCAGTTCAAGTCTCCGGGCCCGAGTTCAAGGCTCCAGGTACCGCTTCAATGCTGCAGTTCCCAGTCCAGTCCAAAGCTCCGGGTCCCAATCCAGTCCAAGGCTCCAGGTCCCAGTCCAAGGATCGGGGTCCCAATCCAGTCCAAGGCTCCGGGTCCCAATCCAGTCCAAGTCTCCGGGTCCCAATCCAGCCCAAGACTCCGGGTCACAGCTCAAGGCTCCGGGTCTCAGTCCAAGGCTCCGGGTTCCAATCCAGTCCAAGGCTCCGGGACCCAATCCAGACCAAAGCTTTGCGTCCCAATCCAGACCAAGGCTCCGGGTCACAGTTCAAGGCTCCGGGTCCAAGTCCAAGGCTCAGGGTCCCAGTACAAGGCTCCGGGTCCTAATTCAAGTCTCCAGGTCTCAATCCAAGACACCGGGTCCCAGTCTAAGTCTCGGTGTCCCAGTCCGGTTCAAGGCTCGGTGTCCCAATCGAGTCAAAGGCTCCTGGTCCCAGTCCAGTCCAAGGCTCCGGGTCCCAGTCCAGTCCAAAGCTCCGGGTCCCAGTTCAAGGCTCCAGGTACCAGTCCAAGGCTCCGGGTCCCAGTCCAGTCCAAGGCTCCGGGTCCCAGTTCAAGTCTCCGGGTCCGAGTTCAAGGCTCCAGGTACCAGTTCAAGGCTCCAGGTCCCAGTCCAGTCCAATTCTCTGGGTCCCAATCCAGTCCAAGGCTCCAGGTCCAAATCCTGTGCAAAGCTCCTGGTCCCAGTCCAAGGCTCTGGGTCCTAGTCCGGTCCAATGCTGCAGGTCCCAGTCCAGCCCAAGGCTCCTGGTCCCAGTTCAAGTCTCCGGGCCCGAGTTCAAGGCTCCAGGTACCGCTTCAATGCTGCAGTTCCCAGTCCAGTCCAAAGCTCCGGGTCCCAATCCAGTCCAAGGCTCCGGGTCCCAGTCCAAGGATCGGGGTCCCAATCCAGTCCAAGGCTCTGGGTCCCAATCCAGTCCAAGTCTCCGGGTCCCAATCCAGCCCAAGACTCCGGGTCACAGCTCAAGGCTCCGGGTCTCAGTCCAAGGCTCCGGGTCCCAATCCAGTCCAAGGCTCCGGGACCCAATCCAGACCAAAGCTTTGCGTCCCAATCCAGACCAAGGCTCCGGGTCACAGTTCAAGGCTCCGGGTCCAAGTCCAAGGCTCAGGGTCCCAGTACAAGGCTCCGGGTCCTAATTCAAGTCTCCAGGTCTCAATCCAAGACACCGGGTCCCAGTCTAACTCTCGGTGTCCCAGTCCGGTTCAAGGCTCGGTGTCCCAATCGAGTCAAAGGCTCCTGGTCCCAGTCCAGTCCAAGGCTCCGGGTCCCAGTCCAGTCCAAAGCTCCGGGTTCCAGTCCAAGGCTCTTGGTACCAATCCAGTCCAAGGCTCCGGGTCCCAGTCCAGTCCAAGTTTCCGGGTCCCAATCCAGTCCAAGGTTCCAGGTCTCAGATCAAGGATCCAGGTCCCAATCCAAGGCTCCGGGTCCCAGTTCAAGGCTGCAGGTACCAATTCAAGGCTCCGGGTCCCAGTCCAGTCCAAGGCTCAGGGTCCCAGTCCAGTCCAAGTCTCCGGGTCCCAGTTCAAAGCTCCGGGTCCCAGTTCAAGGCTCCAGGTCCCAGTCCAGTCCAAGGCACCGGGTCCCAAACCAGTCGAAGTCTCCGGGTCCCAATCCAGTCCAAGGCTCCGGGTCCCAGTTCAAGGCTCCAGGTACCGGTTCAATGCTGCAGTTCCCAGTCCAGTCCAAAGCTCCGGGTCCCAATCCAGTCCAAGGCTCCGGATCCCAGTCCAAGGATTGGGGTCCCAATCCAGTCCAAGGCTCCGGGTCCTAATCCAGTCCAAGTCTCCGGGTCCCAATCCAGCCCAAGACTCCGGGTCACAGCTCAAGGCTCCGGGTCCCAGTCCAAGGCTCCGGGTCCCAGTTCAAGGCGGCAGGTACCAATTCAAGGCTCCGGGTCCCAGTCCAGTGCAAGGCTCCAGGTCCCAGTCCAGTCTAAGGCTCTGGGACCCAGTCCAAGGCTTTGTTCCCAGTCCAGTGCAAGGCTCCGGGTCCCAATCCAGTCCAAGGCTCTGTTTCCCAGTTCAAGGCTCCAGGTACCAGTTCAAGGCTCCAGGACACAGTCCAGTCCAAGGCTCCAGGTTCCAAACCAGTCGAAGTCTCCGTGTCCCAGTCCAGTCCAATGCTCCGGGTCCCAATCCAGTTCAAGGCTCCAGGTCCCAATCCAAGGCTCTGGGTCCCAGTCCAGTCCAAGGCTCCGGGTCCCAGTTCAAAGCTCCGGGTCCCAGTCCGGTCCAAAGCTCCTGGTCCCAATCTAGTCCAATGCTCCGTGTCCCAGTCCAGTCCAAGGCTCCGGGTCCCAGTTCAAGGCTCCAGGTCCCAGTTCAAGGCTCCAGGTCCCAATCCAAGGCTCCGGGTCCCAGTCCAAGTTTCTGGGTCCTAGTCCGGTCCAAAGCTGCAGGTCCCAGTCCAGCCCAAAGCTCCGGGTCCCAGTTCAAGTCTCCGGGTCCGAGTTCAAGGCTCCAGGTACCAGTTCAAGGCTCCAGGTCCCAGTCCAGTCCAATGCTCTGGTTCCCAATCCAGTCCAAGGCTCCAGGTCCCAATCCAGTCCAAGGCTCCGGGTCACAGTTCAAGGCTCCGGGTCCCAGTTCAAGGCTCCGGGTCCCAGTTCAAGGCTCCAGGTACCGGTTCAATGCTGCAGTTCCCAGTCCAGTTCAAGGCTCCGGGACCCAATCCAGTCCAAGGCTCTGTGTCCTAGTCCGGTCCAAAGCTCCAGGTCCCAGACCAGTCCAAGGCTCCTGGTCCCAGTCCAGTCCAAGGCTCCGGGTCCCAGTCCAAGGTTCCAGGTCCCAGTCCAGTCCAAGGCTCCGGGTCCCAGTCCACTACAAGGCTCCGGTTCCCAATCCAGTGCAAGGCTCCGGGTCCCAATCCAGTCCAAGGGTCCAGGTCCCAATCCAGTCCAATGCTCCGTGTCCCAGTCCAGTCCAAGGCACCGGGTCCCATTCCAAGGCTCCGGGTCCCAATCCAGTCCAAGGCTCTGGGTCCCAATCCAGTCCAAGCCTCCGGGTCCCAGTCCAGTCCAAGGCTCGGTGTCCAAATCCAGTCCAAGGCTCCAGGTCCAAATCCTGTGCAAGGCTCCGGTTCCAAGTCCAAGGCTCCGGGTCCCAGTTCAAGGCTCCGGGTCCCAGTTCAAGGCTCCGGGTCCCAGTTCAAGGCTCCAGGTACCGGTTCAATGCTGCAGTTCCCAGTCCAGTCCAAAGCTCTGGGTCCCAGTCCAGTCCAAAGCTCCGGGTCCAAATCCAGTCCAAGGCTCCGGGTCCCAGTCCAAGGATCGGGGTCCCAATCCAGTCCAAGGCTCCGGGTCCCAATCCAGTCCAAGTCTCCGGGTCCCAATCCAGCCCAAGACTCCGGGTCACAGCTCAAGGCTCCGGGTCCCAGTCCAAGGCTCCGGGTCCCAATCCAGTCCAAAGCTCCGGGTCCCAATCCAGTCCAAGTCTCCAGGTCCCAATCCAGCCCAAGACTCCGGGTCATAGCTCAAGGCTCCGGGTCCCAGTCCAAGGCTCCGAGTCCCAATCCAGTCCAAAGCTCCGGGTCCCAATCCAGTCTAAGGCTCCGGGTCCCAGTCCAGTCCAAGGCTCCGGTTCCCAGTCCAGTCCAAGGCTCCGGGTCCCAGTCCAGTCCAAGTCTCCGGGTCCCAGTTCAAGGCTCCGGGTCCCAATCCAGTCCAAGGCTCCGGGTCCCAATCCAGTCCAAGGCACCGGGACCCAATCCAGACCAAAGGTCCGGGTCCCAATCGATTCCAAGGCTCCAGGTCCCAGTACATGGCTCCGGGTCACAATTCAAGGCTCCGGGTCTCAATCCGGCTCCGGGTCCTAGTCCAATGCTCTGGGTCCCAGTCCGGTGCAAAGCTCCAGGTCCCAATATAGTCTAAGGCTCCGGGTCCACGTCCAGTCCAACTCTCCGTGTCCCAGTCCAGTCCAAAGCTCCGGGTTCCATTCCAAGGCTCTTGGTACCAATCCAGTCCAAGGCTCCGGATCCCAGTCCAGTCCAAGTATCCGGGTCCCAATCCAGTCCAAGGCTCGGGGTCCTAGTCCGGGCCAAAGCTCCAGGTCCCAGTCCAGTCCAAGGCTCCTGGTCCCAGTCCAGTCCAAGGCTCCGGGTCCCAGTCCAAGGCTCCACGTCCCAGTCCACTACAAGGCTCCGGGTCCCAATCCAGTCCAAGGCTCCAGGTCCCAGTCCAGTCCGCTCTGGATCCCAAACCAGTCCAAGGCTCCAGGTCCCAGTTCATGGCTCCGGGTCACTATTCAAGGCTCCGGGTCTCAATCCAAGGCTCCAGGTCCCAGTCCAAGGCTCTGGGTCCCAGTCCGGTCCAAAGCTCCAGGTCCCAATACAGTCTAAGGCTCCGGGTCCACGTCCAGTCCAATTCTCCGTGTCCCAGTCCAGTCCAAAGCTCCGGGTTCCAGTCCAAGGCTCTTGGTACCAATCCAGTCCAAGGCTCCGGATCCCAGACCAGTCCAAGTATCCGTGTCCCAATCCAGTCCAATGTTCCAGGTCCCAGTTCAAGGCTCCGGGTCCCAATCCAAGGCTCCGGGTCCCAGTCCAAGGCTCTGGGTCCTAGTCCGGGCCAAAGCTCCAGGTACCAGTTCAGTCCAAGGCTCCAGGTCCCAGTCCAGTCCAAGGCTCCGGGTCCCAGTTCAAGGCTCCAGGTACCAGTCCAAGGCTCCGGGTCCCAGTCCAGTCCAAGGCTCCGGGTCCCAGTCCAGTCCATGTCTCCGGGTCCCAGTCCAAGGCTCCGGGTCCCAGTTCAAGGCTCCGGGTCCCAGTCCAAGTCTCCGGGTCCCAGTTCAAAGCTCCGGGTCCCAGTTCAAGTCTCCAGGTACCAGTCCAAGGCTCCGGGTCCCAGTCCAGTCCAAGTCTCCGGGTCCCAGTTCAAGGCTCCGGGTCCCAATTCAGTCCAAGGCACCGGGACCCAATCCAGACCAAAGGTCCGGGTCCCAATCCAGCCCAAGGCTCTGGGCCACAGTTCAAGGCTCCGGGTCCCAGTCCCAGTTCATGGCTCCGAGTCACAATTCAAGGCTCCGGGTCTCAATCCAAGGCTCCGGGTCCCAGTCCAAGGCTCTGGGTCCCAGTCCGGTCCAAAGCTCCAGGTCCCAATCCAGTCCAAGGCTCCGGGTCCCAATTCAGTCCAAGGCTCCGGGTCCCAGTCCAGTCCAAGGCTCCGGGTCCCAGTTCAAGGCTGCAGGTACCTATTCAAGGCTCCGGGTCCCAGTCCAGTCCAAGGCTCCAGGTCCCAGTCGAGTCCAAGGCCCCGGGTCCCTGTCCAGTTCAAAGCTCCGGGTCCCAGTTCAAGGCTCCAGGACCCAGTCCAGTCCAAGACTCCGGGTCCAAATCCAGCCCAGTACTCCGGGTAACAGTTCAAGGCTCCGGGTCCCAATTCAGTCCAAGGCACCGGGACCCAATCCAGACCAAAGGTCCGGGTCCCAATCCAGCCCAAGGCTCCGGGTCCCAGTCCAGTCCAAGGCTCCAGGTCCCAGTCGAGTCCAAGGCCCCGGGTCCCTGTCCAGTTCAAAGCTCCGGGTCCCAGTTCAAGGCTCCAGGACCCAGTCCAGTCCAAGACTCCGGGTCCAAATCCAGCCCAGTACTCCGGGTAACAGTTCAAGGCTCCGGGTCCCAATTCAGTCCAAGGCACCGGGACCCAATCCAGACCAAAGGTCCGGGTCCCAATCCAGCCCAAGGCTCCGGGTCCCAGTTCAAGTCTCCGGGTCCGAGTTCAAGGCTCCAGGTCCCAGTCCAGTCCAATGCTCTGGGTCCCAATCCAGTCCAAGGCTCCAGGTCCCAATCCAGTTCAAGGCTCCGGGTCCCAGTTCAAGGCTCCAGGTACCGGTTCAATGCTGCAGTTCCCAGTCCAGTTCAAGGCTCCGGGACCCAATCCAGTCCAAGGTTCTGTGTGCTAGTCCGGTCCAAAGCTCCAGGTCCCAGACCAGTCCAAGGCTCCTGGTCCCAGTCCAGACCAAGGCTCCGGGTCCCAGTCCAAGGCTCCAGGTCCCAGTCCAGTCCAAGGCTCCGGGTCCCAGTCCACTACAAGGCTCCGGGTCCCAATCCAGTGCAAGGCTCCGGGTCCCAATCCAATCCAAGGGTCCAGGTCCCAATCCAGTCCAAGACTCCGGGTCCCAATCCAAGGCTTCAGGTCCCAGTTCAAGGCTCCGGGTCCCAGTTCAAGGCTCCAGGTACCGGATCAAGGCTCTAGGTCCCAGTCCAGTTCAAGACTTCGGGTCCCAATCCAGTGCAAGGCTCCGGGTCCCAATCCAGTCCAAGGCTCCGTTTCCCAGTTCAAGGCTCCAGGTGCCAGTTCAAGGCTCCAGGACACAGTCCAGTCCAAGGCTCCGGGTCCCAATCCAAGGCTCCAGGTCCCAGTTCAGGGCTCCGGTTCCCAGTTCAAGGCTCCAGGTACCGGTTCAAGGCTCTAGGTCTCAGTCCAGTTCAAGGCTCCGGGTCCCAATCCAGACCAAGGCTCCGGGTCCCAATCCAGTCCAAGGCTCCGGGTCCCAGTCCAGTCCAAGGCTCCAGGTCCCAGTCGAGTCCAAGGCACCGGGTCCCAAACCAGTCCAAGGCTCCGGGTCCCAGTCCAGTCCAAGGCTCCGGGTCCCAGTCCAAGGCTCCAGGTCCCAGTCGAGTCCAAGGCTCCGGGTCCCAATCCAGTCCAAGGCTCCGGGTCCCAGTTCAAGGCTGCAGGTACCAATTCAAGGCTCCGGGCCCCAGTCCAGTCCAAGGCTTCAGGTCCCAATCCAGACCAAGGCTCCGGGTCCCAATCCAGTCCAAGGCTCCGGGTCCCAATTCAGTCCAAGGCTCCGGGTCCCAGTCCAGTCCAAGGCTCCAGGTCCCAGTCGAGTCCAAGGCACCGGGTCCCAAACCAGTCGAAGTCTCCGGGTCCCAGTCCAGTTCAAGGCACCAGGTCCCAGTCCAGTCTAAGGCTCTGGGACCCAGTCCAATACTCTGGGTCCCAGTCCAGTGCAAGGCTCTGGGTCCCAATCCAGTCCAAGGCTCCGTTTCCCAGTTCAAGGCTCCGGGTCCCAGTTCAAGGCTGCAGGTACCAATTCAAGGCCCCGGGTCCCTGTCCAGTTCAAAGCTCCGGGTCCCAGTTCAAGGCTCCAGGACCCAGTCCAGTCCAAGACTCCGGGTCCCAATCCAGCCCAGGACTCCGGGTAACAGTTCAAGGCTCCGGGTCCCAATTCAGTCCAAGGCACCGGGACCCAATCCAGACCAAAGGTCCGGGTCCCAATCCAGCCCAAGGCTCTGGGTCCCAGTTCAAGTCTCCGGGTCCGAGTTCAAGGCTCCAGGTCCCAGTCCAGTCCAATGCTCTGGGTCCCAATCCAGTCCAAGGCTCCAGGTCCCAATCCAGTCCAAGGCTCCGGTTCAGAGTTCAAGGCTCCGGGTCCCAGTTCAAGGCTCCGGGTCCCAGTTCAGGGCTCCAGGTACCGGTTCAATGCTGCAGTTCCCAGTCCAGTTCAAGGCTCCGGGACCCAATCCAGTCCAAGGCTCTGTGTGCTAGTCCGGTCCAAAGCTCCAGGTCCCAGACCAGTCCAAGGCTCCTGGTCCCAGTCCAGACCAAGGCTCCGGGTCCCAGTCCAAGGCTCCAGGTCCCAGTCCAGTCCAAGGCTCCGGGTCCCAGTCCACTACAAGGCTCCGGGTCCCAATCCAGTGCAAGTCTCCGGGTCCCAATCCAGTCCAAGGGTCCAGGTCCCAATCCAGTCCAAGACTCCGGGTCCCAATCCAAGGCTCCAGGTCCCAGTTCAAGGCTCCGGGTCCCAGTTCAAGGCTCCAGGTACCGGATCAAGGCTCTAGGTCCCAGTCCAGTTCAAGGCTTCGGGTCCCAATCCAGTGCAAGGCTCCGGGTCCCAATCCAGTCCAAGGCTCCGTTTCCCAGTTCAAGGCTCCAGGTGCCAGTTCAAGGCTCCAGGACACAGTCCAGTCCAAGGCTCCGGGTCCCAATCCAAGGCTCCAGGTCCCAGTTCAGGGCTCCGGTTCCCAGTTCAAGGCTCCAGGTACCGGTTCAAGGCTCTAGGTCTCAGTCCAGTTCAAGGCTCCGGGTCCCAATCCAGTCCAAGGCTCTGGGTCCCAGTTCAAGTCTCCGGGTCCGAGTTCAAGGCTCCAGGTCCCAGTCCAGTCCAATGCTCTGGGTCCCAATCCAGTCCAAGGCTCCAGGTCCCAATCCAGTCCAAGGCTCCGGTTCAGAGTTCAAGGCTCCGGGTCCCAGTTCAAGGCTCCGGGTCCCAGTTCAAGGCTCCAGGTACCGGTTCAATGCTGCAGTTCCCAGTCCAGTTCAAGGCTCCGGGACCCAATCCAGTCCAAGGCTCTGTGTGCTAGTCCGGTCCAAAGCTCCAGGTCCCAGACCAGTCCAAGGCTCCTGGTCCCAGTCCAGACCAAGGCTCCGGGTCCCAGTCCAAGGCTCCAGGTCCCAGTCCAGTCCAAGGCTCCGGGTCCCAGTCCACTACAAGGCTCCGGGTCCCAATCCAGTGCAAGTCTCCGGGTCCCAATCCAGTCCAAGGGTCCAGGTCCCAATCCAGTCCAAGACTCCGGGTCCCAATCCAAGGCTCCAGGTCCCAGTTCAAGGCTCCGGGTCCCAGTTCAAGGCTCCAGGTACCGGATCAAGGCTCTAGGTCCCAGTCCAGTTCAAGGCTTCGGGTCCCAATCCAGTGCAAGGCTCCGGGTCCCAATCCAGTCCAAGGCTCCGTTTCCCAGTTCAAGGCTCCAGGTGCCAGTTCAAGGCTCCAGGACACAGTCCAGTCCAAGGCTCCGGGTCCCAATCCAAGGCTCCAGGTCCCAGTTCAGGGCTCCGGTTCCCAGTTCAAGGCTCCAGGTACCGGTTCAAGGCTCTAGGTCTCAGTCCAGTTCAAGGCTCCGGGTCCCAATCCAGTCCAAGGCTCCGGGTCCCAGTCCAGTCCAAGGCTCCGGGTCCCAGTCCAAGGCTCCAGGTCCCAGTCGAGTCCAAGGCTCCGGGTCCCAATCCAGTCCAAGGCTCCGGGTCCCAGTCCAGTCCAAGGCTCCGGGTCCCAGTTCAAGGCTGCAGGTACCAATTCAAGGCTCCGGGCCCCAGTCCACTCCAAGGCTCAACGTTCCAATCCAGTCCAATGCTCCGGGTACCAATCCAGTCCAAGGCTTCAGGTCCCAATCCAGACCAAGGCTCCGGGTCCCAATCCAGTCCAAGGCTCCGGGTCCCAGTCCAGTCCAAGGCTCCGGGTCCCAGTCCAAGGCTCCAGGTCCCAGTCGAGTCCAAGGCTCCGGGTCCCAATCCAGTCCAAGGCTCCGGGTCCCAGTCCAGTCCAAGGCTCCGGGTCCCAGTTCAAGGCTGCAGGTACCAATTCAAGGCTCCGGGCCCCAGTCCAGTCCAAGGCTCAAGGTTCCAATCCAGTCCAATGCTCCGGGTACCAATCCAGTCCAAGGCTTCAGGTCCCAATCCAGTCCAAGGCTCCGTGTCCCAATCCAAGGCTCCAGGTCCCAGTTCAAGGCTCCGGGTCCCAGTTCAAGGCTCCAGGTACCGGATCAAGGCTCTAGGTCCCAGTCCAGTTCAAGGCTCCGCGTCCCAATCCAGTCCAAGGCTCCGGGTCCCAATTCAGTCCAAGGATCCGGGTCCCAGTCCAGTCCAAGGCTCCGGGTCCCAGTTCAAGGCTGCAGGTACCTATTCAAGGCTCCGGGTCCCAGTCCAGTCCAAGGCTCCAGGTCCCAGTCGAGTCCAAGGCACCGGGTCCCAAACCAGTCGAGGTCTCCGGGTCCCAGTCCAGTTCAAGGCACCAGGTCCCAGTCCAGTCTAAGGCTCTGGGACCCAGTCCAATACTCTGGGTCCCAGTCCAGTGCAAGGCTCTGGGTCCCAATCCAGTCCAAGGCTCCGTTTCCCAGTTCAAGGCTGCAGGTACCAATTCAAGGCCCCGGGTCCCTGTCCAGTTCAAAGCTCCGGGTCCCAGTTCAAGGCTCCAGGACCCAGTCCAGTCCAAAACTCCGGGTCCCAATCCAGCCCAGGACTCCGGGTAACAGTCTAAGGCTCCGGGTCCACGTCCAGTCCAATTCTCCGTGTCCCAGTCCAGTCCAAAGCTCCGGGTTCCAGTCCAAGGCTCTTGGTATCAATCCAGTCCAAGGCTCCGGATCCCAGTCCAGTCCAAGTATCCGGGACCCAATCCAGACCAAAGGTCCGGGTCCCAATCCAGCCCAAGGCTCTGGGCCACAGTTCAAGGCTCCGGGTCCCAGTCCCAGTTCATGGCTCCGGGTCACAATTCAAGGCTCCGGGTCTCAATCCAAGGCTCCGGGTCCCAGTCCAAGGCTCTGGGTCCCAGTCCGGTCCAAAGCTCCAGGTCCCAATCCAGTCCAAGGCTCCGGGTCCCAATTCAGTCCAAGGCTCCGGGTCCCAGTCCAGTCCAAGGCTCCGGGTCCCAGTTCAAGGCTGCAGGTACCTATTCAAGGCTCCGGGTCCCAGTCCAGTCCAAGGCTCCAGGTCCCAGTCGAGTCCAAGGCACCGGGTCCCAGTCCAGTCTAAGGCTCTGGGACCAAGTCCAATACTCTGGGTCCCAGTCCAGTGCAAGGCTCTGGGTCCCAATCCAGTCCAAGGCTCCGTTTCCCAGTTCAAGGCTCCGGGTCCCAGTTCAAGGCTGCAGGTACCAATTCAAGGCCCGGGGTCCCTGTCCAGTTCAAAGCTCCGGGTCCCAGTTCAAGGCTCCAGGACCCAGTCCAGTCCAAGACTCCGGGTCCCAATCCAGCCCAGGACTCCGGGTAACAGTTCAAGGCTCCGGGTCCCAATTCAGTCCAAGGCACCGGGACCCAATCCAGACCAAAGGTCCGGGTCCCAATCCAGCCCAAGGCTCTGGGCCACAGTTCAAGGCTCCGGGTCCCGGTCCCAGTTCATGGCTCCGGGTCACAATTCAAGGCTCCGGGTCTCAATCCAAGGCTCCGGGTCCCAGTCCAAGGCTCTGGGTCCCAGTCCGGTCCAAAGCTCCAGGTCCCAATACAGTCTAAGGCTCCGGGTCCACGTCCAGTCCAATTCTCCGTGTCCCAGTCCAGTCCAAAGCTCCGGGTTCCAGTCCAAGGCTCTTGGTATCAATCCAGTCCAAGGCTCCGGATCCCAGTCCAGTCCAAGTATCCGGGTCCCAATCCAGTCCAATGTTCCAGGTCCCAGTTCAAGGCTCCAGGTCCCAATCCAAGGCTCCAGGTCCCAGTCCAAGGCTCTGGGTCCTAGTCCGGTCCAAAGCTCCAGGTCTCAGACCAGTACAAGGCTCCTGGTCCCAGTCCAAGGCTCTGGGTCCTAGTCCGGGCCAAAGCTCCAGGTCCCAGTCCAGTCCAAGGCTCCTGGTCCCAGTCCAGTCCAAGGCTCCGGGTCCCAGTCCACTCCAAGGCTCCAGGTCCCAGTCGAGTCCAAGGCACCGGGTCCCAAACCAGTCGAAGTCTCCGGGTTCCAGTCCAGTCCAAGGCTCCGAGTCCCAATCCAGTGCAAGGCTCCGGGTCCACGTCCAGTCCAATTCTCCGTGTCCCAGTCCAGTCCAAAGCTCCGGGTTCCAGTCCAAGGCTCTTGGTACCAATCCAGTCCAAAGCTACGGATCCCAGTCCAGTCCAAGGCACTGGGTCCTAGTCCGGTCCAAAGCTGCAGGTCCCAGTCCAGCCCAAGGCTCCGGGTCCCAGTTCAAGTCTCCGGGTCCGAGTTCAAGGCTCCAGGTACCAGTTCAAGGCTCCAGGTCCCAGACCAGTCCAAGGCTCCTGGTCCCAGTCCAAGGCTCTGGGTCCTAGTCCGGGCCAAAGCTCCAGGTCACAGTCCAGTCCAAGGCTCCTGGTCCGAGTCCAGTCCAAGGCTCTGGGTCCCAGTCCACTCCAAGGCTCTGGGTCCCAATCCAAGGCTCCGGGTCCCAGTCCAAGGCTCCGGGTCCCAATCCAGTCCAAGGCTCCGGTTCCCAGTCCAAGGATCGGGGTCCCAATCCAGTCCAAGGCTCCGGGTCCCAATACAGTCCAAGTCTCCGGGTCCCAATCCAGCCCAAGACTCCGGGTCACAGCTCAAGGCTCCGGGTCCCAGTCCAAGGCTCCGGGTCCCAATCCAGTCCAAGGCTCCGGGACCCAATCCAGACCAAAGCTTTGCGTCCCAATCCAGACCAAGGCTCCGGGTCACAGTTGAAAGCTCCGGGTCCAAGTCCAAGGCTCAGGGTCCCAGTTCAAGGCTCCGGGTCCTAATTCAAGGCTCCGGGTCCCAGTCCAAGGCTCTGGGTCCTACTCCGTTCCAAAGCTCCAGGTCCCAGTCCAGTCCAAGGCACCGGGTCCCAGTCCAAGGCTCTGGGTCCTAGTCCGGGCCAAAGCTCCAGGTCCCAGTCCAGTCCAAGGCTCCGGGTCCCAGTTCAAGGCTCCGGGACCCAGTCCAGTACAAGGCTCCAGGTCCCAGTCGAGTCCAAGGCACCGGGTCCCAAACCAGTCGAAGTCTCCGGGTCCCAGTCCAGTTCAAGGCTCCAGGTCCCAGTCCAGTCTAAGGCTCTGGGACCCAGTCCAATACTCTGGGTCCCAGTCCAGTGCAAGGCTCCGGGTCCCAATCCAGTCCAAGGCTCCGTTTCCCAGTTCAAGGCTCCGGGTCCCAGTTCAATGCTGCAGGTACCAATTCAAGGCTCCGGGTCCCAATCCAGTCCAAGTCTCCGGGTCCCAGTTCAAAGCTCCGGGTCCCAGTTCAAGGCTCCAGGTCCCAGTCCAGTCCAAGGCACCGGGTCCCAAACCAGTCGAAGTCTCCGGGTCCCAATCCAGTCCAAGGCTTCGGGTCCCAGTTCAAAGCTCCGGGTCCCAAACAAAGGCAGCGGGTCCCAGTCCAAAGCTCCGGGTCCCAGTCCGGTCCAAAGTTCCTGGTCCCAATCCAGTCCAATGCTCCGTGTCCCAGTCCAGTCCAAGGCACCGGGTCCCATTCCAAGGCTCCGGGTCCCAATCCAGTCCAAGGCTCCGTGTCCCAGTCCAAGGCTCCAGGTCCCAGTCCAGTCCAAGGCTCCGGGTGCCAGTCCAAGGCTCCAGGTCACAGTCCAGTCCAAGGCTCCGGGTCCCAGTCCACTACAAGGCTCCAGGTCCCAATCCAGTGCAAGGCTCCGGGTCCCAATCCAGTCCAAGGGTCCAGGTCCCAATCCAGTCCGGGGCTCCGGGTCCCAATCCATTCCAAGGCTCCAGGTCCCAATACAGTCCAAGGCTCCGGGTCCCAGTCCAGTCCGAGGCTCCGGGTCCCAATCCATTCCAAGGCTCCAGGTCCCAATACAGTCCAAGGCTCCGGGTCCCAATACAGTCCAATGCTCCGTGTTCCAGTCCAGTCCAAGGCACCGGGTCCCATTCCAAGGCTCCGGGTCCCAATCCAGTCCAAGGCTCTGGGTCCCAATCCAGTCCAAGCCTCCGGGTCCCAGTCCAGTCCAAGGCTCCGTGTCCAATCCAGTCCAAGGCTCTGGGTCCCAGTCCGGTACAAGGCTCCGGGTACCATTCCAGTCCAAGGCTCCGGGTCCCAGTCGAGTCCAAGGCACCGGGTCCCAAACCAGTCGAAGTCTCCGGGTTCCAGTCCAGTCCAAGGCTCCGAGTCCCAATCCAGTGCAAGGCTCCGGGTCCACGTCCAATCCAATTCTCCGTGTCCCAGTCCAGTCCAAAACTCCGGGTTCCAGTCCAAGGCTCTTGGTACCAATCCAGTCCAAAGCTCCGGATCCCAGTCCAGTCCAAGTATCCGGGTCCCAATCCAGTCCAATGTTCCAGGTCCCAGTTCAATGCTCCAGGTCCCAATCCAAGGCTCCGGGTCCCAGACCAAGGCTCTGGGTCCTAGTCCGGTCCAAAGCTCCAGATCCCAGACCAGTCCAAGGCTCCTGGTCCCAGTCCAAGGCTCTGGGTCCTAGTCCGGGCCAAAGCTCCAGGTCACAGTCCAGTCCAAGGCTCCTGGTCCGAGTCCAGTCCAAGGCTCTGGGTCCCAGTCCACTCCAAGGCTCCGGGTCCCAATCCAAGGCTCCGGGTCCCAGTCCAAGGCTCCGGGTCCCAATCCAGTCCAAGGCTCCGGTTCCCAGTCCAAGGATCGGGGTCCCAATCCAGTCCAAGGCTCCGGGTCCCAATCCAGTCCAAGTCTCCGGGTCCCAATCCAGCCCAAGACTCCGGGTCACAGCTCAAGGCTCCGGGTCCCAGTCCAAGGCTCCGGGTCCCAATCCAGTCCAAGGCTCCGGAACCCAATCCAGACCAAAGCTCTGCGTCCCAATCCAGACCAAGGCTCCGGGTCACAGTTGAAAGCTCCGGGTCCAAGTCCAAGGCTCAGGGTCCCAGTTCAAGGCTCCGGGTCCTAATTCAAGGCTCCGGGTCCCAGTCCAAGGCTCTGGGTCCTACTCCGTTCCAAAGCTCCAGGTCCCAGTCCAGTCCAAGGCACCGGGTCCCAGTCCAAGGCTCTGGGTCCTAGTCCGGGCCAAAGCTCCAGGTCCCAGTCCAGTCCAAGGCTCCGGGCCCAAGTCCAGTACAAGGCTCCGGGTCCCAATCCAGTCCAAGGCTCCGGGTCCCAGTCCAGTCCAAGGCTCCGGGTCCCAGTTCAAGGCTGCAGGTACCAATTCAAGGCTCCGGGACCCAGTCCAGTACAAGGCTCCAGGTCCCAGTCGAGTCCAAGGCACCGGGTCCCAAACCAGTCGAAGTCTCCGGGTCCCAGTCCAGTTCAAGGCTCCAGGTCCCAGTCCAGTCTAAGGCTCTGGGACCCAGTCCAATACTCTGGGTCCCAGTCCAGTGCAAGGCTCCGGGTCCCAATCCAGTCCAAGGCTCCGTTTCCCAGTTCAAGGCTCCGGGTCCCAGTTCAATGCTGCAGGTACCAATTCAAGGCTCCGGGTCCCAATCCAGTCCAAGTCTCCGGGTCCCAGTTCAAAGCTCCGGGTCCCAGTTCAAGGCTCCAGGTCCTAGTCCAGTCCAAGGCACCGGGTCCCAAACCAGTCGAAGTCTCCGGGTCCCAATCCAGTCCAAGGCTCCGGGTCCCAGTTCAAAGCTCCGGGTCCCAAACAAAGGCAGCGGGTCCCAGTCCAAAGCTCCGGGTCCCAGTCCGGTCCAAAGTTCCTGGTCCCAATCCAGTCCAATGCTCCGTGTCCCAGTCCAGTCCAAGGCACCGGGTCCCATTCCAAGGCTCCGGGTCCCAATCCAGTCCAAGGCTCCGTGTCCCAGTCCAAGGCTCCAGGTCCCAGTCCAGTCCAAGGCTCCGGGTCCCAGACCAAGGCTCCAGGTCCCAGTCCAGTCCAAGGCTCCGGGTCCCAGTCCACTACAAGGCTCCAGGTCCCAATCCAGTGCAAGGCTCCGGGTCCCAATCCAGTCCAAGGGTCCAGGTCCCAATCCAGTCCGGGGCTCCGGGTCCCAATCCATTCCAAGGCTCCAGGTCCCAATACAGTCCAAGGCTCCGGGTCCCAGTCCAGTCCGAGGCTCCGGGTCCCAATCCATTCCAAGGCTCCAGGTCCCAATACAGTCCAAGGCTCCGGGTCCCAATACAGTCCAATGCTCCGTGTTCCAGTCCAGTCCAAGGCACCGGGTCCCATTCCAAGGCTCCGGGTCCCAATCCAGTCCAAGGCTCTGGGTCCCAATCCAGTCCAAGCCTCCGGGTCCCAGTCCAGTCCAAGGCTCCGTGTCCAATCCAGTCCAAGGCTCTGGGTCCCAGTCCGGTACAAGGCTCCGGGTACCATTCCAGTCCAAGGCTCCGGGTCCCAGTCCAGTCCGAGGCTCCGGGTCCCAATCCATTCCAAGGCTCCAGGTCCCAATACAGTCCAAGGCTCCGGGTCCCAGTCCAAGGCTCCGGGTGCCAGTTTAAGGCTCCGGGTCCCAGTTCA
Source organism: Hypanus sabinus (assembly GCF_030144855.1). Taxonomy (NCBI): domain Eukaryota; kingdom Metazoa; phylum Chordata; class Chondrichthyes; order Myliobatiformes; family Dasyatidae; genus Hypanus; species Hypanus sabinus. Next base: position 31,630,386 of record NC_082734.1, read on the forward strand.
AGGCTTCAGGTCCCAGTTCAAGGCTCCAGGTCCCAGTCCAGTCCAAGGCACCGGGTCCCAAACCAGTCGAAGTCTCCGGGTCCCAATCAAGTCCAAGGCTCAGGGTCCCAGTACAAGGCTCCAGGTCCCAGTCCAGTCCAAGGCTCCGGGTCCCAGTCCAAGGCTCCAGGTCCCAGTCCAGTCCAAGGCTCCGGGTCCCAGTCCACTACAAGGCTCCAGGTCCCAATCCAGTGCAAGGCTCCGGGTCCCAATCCAGTCCAAGGGTCCAGGTCCCAATCCAGTCCGGGGCTCCGGGTCCCAATCCATTCCAAGGCTCCAGGTCCCAATACAGTCCAAGGCTCCGGGTCCCAGTCCAGTCCGAGGCTCCGGGTCCCAATCCATTCCAAGGCTCCAGGTCCCAATACAGTCCAAGGCTCCGGGTCCCAATACAGTCCAATGCTCCGTGTTCCAGTCCAGTCCAAGGCACCGGGTCCCATTCCAAGGCTCCGGGTCCCAATCCAGTCCAAGGCTCTGGGTCCCAATCCAGTCCAAGCCTCCGGGTCCCAGTCCAGTCCAAGGCTCCGTGTCCAATCCAGTCCAAGGCTCTGGGTCCCAGTCCGGTACAAGGCTCCGGGTACCATTCCAGTCCAAGGCTCCGGGTCCCAGTCCAGTCCGAGGCTCCGGGTCCCAATCCATTCCAAGGCTCCAGGTCCCAATACAGTCCAAGGCTCCGGGTCCCAGTCCAAGGCTCCGGGTGCCAGTTTAAGGCTCCGGGTCCCAGTTCAAGGCTTCAGGTCCCAGTTCAAGGCTCCAGGTCCCAGTCCAGTCCAAGGCACCGGGTCCCAAACCAGTCGAAGTCTCCGGGTCCCAATCAAGTCCAAGGCTCAGGGTCCCAGTACAAGGCTCCAGGTCCCAGTCCAGTCCAAGGCTCCGGGTCCCAGTCCAAGGCTCCAGGTCCCAGTCCAGTCCAAGGCTCCGGGTCCCAGTCCACTACAAGGCTCCAGGTCCCAATCCAGTGCAAGGCTCCGGGTCCCAATCCAGTCCAAGGGTCCAGGTCCCAATCCAGTCCGGGGCTCCGGGTCCCAATCCATTCCAAGGCTCCAGGTCCCAATACAGTCCAAGGCTCCGGGTCCCAGTCCAGTCCGAGGCTCCGGGTCCCAATCCATTCCAAGGCTCCAGGTCCCAATACAGTCCAAGGCTCCGGGTCCCAATCCAGTCCAAGCCTCCGGGTCCCAGTCCAGTCCAAGGCACCGGGTCCCAAACCAGTCGAAGTCTCCGGGTCCCAATCAAGTCCAAGGCTCAGGGTCCCAGTACAAGGCTCCGGGTCCTAATTCAAGTCTCCAGGTCTCAATCCAAGACACCGGGTCCCAGTCTAAGTCTCGGTGTCCCAGTCCGGTTCAAGGCTCGGTGTCCCAATCGAGTCAAAGGCTCCTGGTCCCAGTCCAGTCCAAGGCTCCGGGTCCCAGTCCAGTGCAAAGCTCCGGGTTCCAGTCCAAGGCTCTTGGTAGCAATCCAGTCCAAGGCTCCGGGTCCCAGTCCAGTCCAAGTTTCCGGGTCCCAATCCAGTCCAAGGTTCCAGGTCCCAGATCAAGGATCCAGGTCCCAATCCAAGGCTCCGGGTCCCAGTCCAAGGCTCTGGGTCCTAGTCCGGTCCAAAGCTGCAGGTCCCAGTCCAGCCCAAGGCTCCGGGTCCCAGTTCAAGTCTCCGGGTCCGAGTTCAAGGCTCCAGGTACCAGTTCAAGGCTCCAGGTCCCAGTCCAGTCCAATGCTCTGGGTCCCAATCCAGTCCAAGGCTCCAGGTCCAAATCCTGTCCAAAGCTCCTGGTCCCAGTCCAAGGCTCTGGGTCCTAGTCCGGTCCAATGCTGCAGGTCCCAGTCCAGCCCAAGGCTCCGGGTCCCAGTTCAAGTCTCCGGGCCCGAGTTCAAGGCTCCAGGTACCGCTTCAATGCTGCAGTTCCCAGTCCAGTCCAAAGCTCCGGGTCCCAATCCAGTCCAAGGCTCCGGGTCCCAGTCCAAGGATCGGGGTCCCAATCCAGTCCAAGGCTCCGGGTCCCAATCCAGTCCAAGTCTCCGGGTCCCAATCCAGCCCAAGACTCCGGGTCACAGCTCAAGACTTCGGGTCTCAGTCCAAGGCTCCGGGTCCCAATCCAGTCCAAGGCTCCGGGACCCAATCCAGACCAAAGCTTTGCGTCCCAATCCAGACCAAGGCTCCGGGTCACAGCTCAAGACTTCGGGTCTCAGTCCAAGGCTCCGGGTCCCAATCCAGTCCAAGGCTCCGGGACCCAATCCAGACCAAAGCTTTGCGTCCCAATCCAGACCAAGGCTCCGGGTCACAGTTCAAGGCTCCGGGTCCAAGTCCAAGGCTCAGGGTCCCAGTACAAGGCTCCGGGTCCTAATTCAAGTCTCCAGGTCTCAATCCAAGACACCGGGTCCCAGTCTAAGTCTCGGTGTCCCAGTCCGGTTCAAGGCTGGGTGTCCCAATCGAGTCAAAGGCTCCTGGTCCCAGTCCAGTCCAAGGCTCCGGGTCCCAGTCCAGTCCAAAGCTCCGGGTTCCAGTCCAAGGCTCCAGGTCCCAGTCCAGTCCAAGGCTCCGGGTCCCAGTTCAAGGCTCCAGGTACCGGTTCAATGCTGCAGTTCCCAGTCCAGTCCAATGCTCCGGGTCCCAATCCAGTTCAAGGCTCCTGGTCCCAGTCAAAGGCTCTTGGTCCCAGTCCATTCCAAAGCTCCGGGTCCCAATCCAATCCAAGGCTCCGGGTCCCAGTCCAAGGATCGGGGTCCCAATCCAACCCAAGGCACCGGGTCCCAATCCAGTCCAAGTCTCCGGGTCCCAATCCAGCCCAAGACTCCGGGTCACAGCTCAAGGCTCCGGGGCCCAGTCCAAGGCTCCGGGACCCAATCCAGACCAAAGCTTTGCGTCCCAATCCAGACCAAGGCTCCGGGTCACAGTTCAAGGCTCCGGGTCCAAGTCCAAGGCTCAGGGTCCCAGTACAAGGCTCCGGGTCCTAATTCAAGTCTCCAGGTCTCAATCCAAGACACCGGGTCCCAGTCTAAGTCTCGGTGTCCCAGTCCGGTTCAAGGCTGGGTGTCCCAATCGAGTCAAAGGCTCCTGGTCCCAGTCCAGTCCAAGGCTCCGGGTCCCAGTCCAGTCCAAAGCTCCGGGTTCCAGTCCAAGGCTCCAGGTCCCAGTCCAGTCCAAGGCACCGGGTCCCAAACCAGTCGAAGTCTCCGGGTCCCAATCCAGTCCAAGGCTCCGGGTCCCAGTTCAAGGCTCCAGGTACCGGTTCAATGCTGCAGTTCCCAGTCCAGTCCAATGCTCCGGGTCCCAATCCAGTTCAAGGCTCCTGGTCCCAGTCAAAGGCTCTTGGTCCCAGTCCATTCCAAAGCTCCGGGTCCCAATCCAATCCAAGGCTCCGGGTCCCAGTCCAAGGATCGGGGTCCCAATCCAACCCAAGGCACCGGGTCCCAATCCAGTCCAAGTCTCCGGGTCCCAATCCAGCCCAAGACTCCGGGTCACAGCTCAAGGCTCCGGGGCCCAGTCCAAGGCTCCGGGACCCAATCCAGACCAAAGCTTTGCGTCCCAATCCAGACCAAGGCTCCGGGTCACAGTTCAAGGCTCCGGGTCCAAGTCCAAGGCTCAGGGTCCCAGTACAAGGCTCCGGGTCCTAATTCAAGTCTCCAGGTCTCAATCCAAGACACCGGGTCCCAGTCTAAGTCTCGGTGTCCCAGTCCGGTTCAAGGCTCGGTGTCCCAATCGAGTCAAAGGCTCCTGGTCCCAGTCCAGTCCAAGGCTCCGGGTCCCAGTCCAGTCCAAGATTCCGGGTCCCAATCCAGTCCAAGGTTCCAGGTCTCAGATCAAGGATCCAGGTCCCAATCCAAGGCTCCGGGTCCCAGTTCAAGGCTGCAGGTACCAATTCAAGGCTCCGGGTCCCAGTCCAGTCCAAGGCTCAGGGTCCCAGTCCAGTCCAAGTCTCCGGGTCCCAGTTCAAAGCTCCGGGTCCCAGTTCAAGGCTCCAGGTCCCTGTCCAGTCCAAGGCACCGGGTCCCAAACCAGTCGAAGTCTCCGGGTCCCAATCCAGTCCAAGGCTCCGGGTCCCAGGTCAAAGCTCCGGGTCCCAATCAAAGGCAGCGGGTCCCAGTCCAAAGCTCCGGGTCCCAGTCCGGTCCAAAGCTCCTGGTCGCAATCCAGTCCAATGCTCCGTGTCCCAGTCCAGTCCAAGGCACCGGGTCCCATTCCAAGGCTCCGGGTCCCAATCTAGTCCGCTCTGGTTCCCAATCCAGTCCAAGCCTCCGGGTCCCAGTCCAGTCCAAGGCTCCGGGTCCAAATCCAGTCCAATTCTCCGTGTCCCAGTCCAGTCCAAAGCTCCGGGTTCCAGTCCAAGGCTCTTGGTACCAATCCAGTCCAAGCCTCCGGGTCCCAGTCCAGTCCAAGTATCCGGGTCCCAATCCAATCCAAGGCTCCGGGTCCCAGTCCAAGGCTCTGGGTCCTAGTCCGGTCCAAAGCTCCAGGTCCCAGACCAGTCCAAGGCATCTGGTCCCAGTCCAGTCCAAGGCTCCGGGTCCCAGTCCAAGGCTCCAGTTCCCAGTCCAGTCCAAGGCTCCGGGTCCCAGTCCACTACAAGGCTCCGGGTCCCAATCCAGTGCAAGGCTCCGGGTCCCAATCCAATCCAAGGCTCCGGGTCCCAGTCCAAGGATCGGGGTCCCAATCCAGTCCAAGGCACCGGGTCCCAATCCAGTCCAAGTCTCCGGGTCCCAATCCAGCCCAAGACTCCGGGTCACAGCTCAAGGCTCCGGGTCCCAGTCCAAGGCTCTGGGTCCCAATCCAGTCCAAGGCTCCGGGACCCAATGCAGACCAAAGCTTTGCGTCCCAATCCAGACCAAGGCTCCGGGTCACAGTTCAAGGCTCCGGGTCCAAGTCCAAGGCTCAGGGTCCCAGTACAAGGCTCCGTGTCCTAATTCAAGTCTCCAGGTCTCAATCCAAGACACCGGGTCCCAGTCTAAGTCTCGGTGTCCCAGTCCGGTTCAAGGCTCGGTGTCCCAATCGAGTCAAAGGCTCCTGGTCCCAGTCCAGTCCAAGGCTCCGGGTCCCAGTCCAGTCCAAAGCTCCGGGTTCCAGTCCAAGGCTCTTGGTAGCAATCCAGTCCAAGGCTCCGGGTCCCAGTCCAGTCCAAGTTTCCGGGTCCCAATCCAGTCCAAGGTTCCAGGTCCCAGATCAAGGATCCAGGTCCCAATCCAAGGCTCCGGGTCCCAGTCCAAGGCACTGGGTCCTAGTCCGGTCCAAAGCTGCAGGTCCCAGTCCAGCCCAAGGCTCCGGGTCCCAGTTCAAGTCTCCGGGTCCGAGTTCAAGGCTCCAGGTACCAGTTCAAGGCTCCAGGTCCCAGACCAGTCCAAGGCTCCTGGTCCCAGTCCAAGGCTCTGGGTCCTAGTCCGGGCCAAAGCTCCAGGTCACAGTCCAGTCCAAGGCTCCTGGTCCGAGTCCAGTCCAAGGCTCTGGGTCCCAGTCCACTCCAAGGCTCTGGGTCCCAATCCAAGGCTCCGGGTCCCAGTCCAAGGCTCCGGGTCCCAATCCAGTCCAAGGCTCCGGTTCCCAGTCCAAGGATCGGGGTCCCAATCCAGTCCAAGGCTCCGGGTCCCAATACAGTCCAAGTCTCCGGGTCCCAATCCAGCCCAAGACTCCGGGTCACAGCTCAAGGCTCCGGGTCCCAGTCCAAGGCTCCGGGTCCCAATCCAGTCCAAGGCTCCGGGACCCAATCCAGACCAAAGCTTTGCGTCCCAATCCAGACCAAGGCTCCGGGTCACAGTTGAAAGCTCCGGGTCCAAGTCCAAGGCTCAGGGTCCCAGTTCAAGGCTCCGGGTCCTAATTCAAGGCTCCGGGTCCCAGTCCAAGGCTCTGGGTCCTACTCCGTTCCAAAGCTCCAGGTCCCAGTCCAGTCCAAGGCACCGGGTCCCAGTCCAAGGCTCTGGGTCCTAGTCCGGGCCAAAGCTCCAGGTCCCAGTCCAGTCCAAGGCTCCGGGTCCCAGTTCAAGGCTCCGGGACCCAGTCCAGTACAAGGCTCCAGGTCCCAGTCGAGTCCAAGGCACCGGGTCCCAAACCAGTCGAAGTCTCCGGGTCCCAGTCCAGTTCAAGGCTCCAGGTCCCAGTCCAGTCTAAGGCTCTGGGACCCAGTCCAATACTCTGGGTCCCAGTCCAGTGCAAGGCTCCGGGTCCCAATCCAGTCCAAGGCTCCGTTTCCCAGTTCAAGGCTCCGGGTCCCAGTTCAATGCTGCAGGTACCAATTCAAGGCTCCGGGTCCCAATCCAGTCCAAGTCTCCGGGTCCCAGTTCAAAGCTCCGGGTCCCAGTTCAAGGCTCCAGGTCCCAGTCCAGTCCAAGGCACCGGGTCCCAAACCAGTCGAAGTCTCCGGGTCCCAATCCAGTCCAAGGCTTCGGGTCCCAGTTCAAAGCTCCGGGTCCCAAACAAAGGCAGCGGGTCCCAGTCCAAAGCTCCGGGTCCCAGTCCGGTCCAAAGTTCCTGGTCCCAATCCAGTCCAATGCTCCGTGTCCCAGTCCAGTCCAAGGCACCGGGTCCCATTCCAAGGCTCCGGGTCCCAATCCAGTCCAAGGCTCCGTGTCCCAGTCCAAGGCTCCAGGTCCCAGTCCAGTCCAAGGCTCCGGGTGCCAGTCCAAGGCTCCAGGTCACAGTCCAGTCCAAGGCTCCGGGTCCCAGTCCACTACAAGGCTCCAGGTCCCAATCCAGTGCAAGGCTCCGGGTCCCAATCCAGTCCAAGGGTCCAGGTCCCAATCCAGTCCGGGGCTCCGGGTCCCAATCCATTCCAAGGCTCCAGGTCCCAATACAGTCCAAGGCTCCGGGTCCCAGTCCAGTCCGAGGCTCCGGGTCCCAATCCATTCCAAGGCTCCAGGTCCCAATACAGTCCAAGGCTCCGGGTCCCAATACAGTCCAATGCTCCGTGTTCCAGTCCAGTCCAAGGCACCGGGTCCCATTCCAAGGCTCCGGGTCCCAATCCAGTCCAAGGCTCTGGGTCCCAATCCAGTCCAAGCCTCCGGGTCCCAGTCCAGTCCAAGGCTCCGTGTCCAATCCAGTCCAAGGCTCTGGGTCCCAGTCCGGTACAAGGCTCCGGGTACCATTCCAGTCCAAGGCTCCGGGTCCCAGTCGAGTCCAAGGCACCGGGTCCCAAACCAGTCGAAGTCTCCGGGTTCCAGTCCAGTCCAAGGCTCCGAGTCCCAATCCAGTGCAAGGCTCCGGGTCCACGTCCAATCCAATTCTCCGTGTCCCAGTCCAGTCCAAAACTCCGGGTTCCAGTCCAAGGCTCTTGGTACCAATCCAGTCCAAAGCTCCGGATCCCAGTCCAGTCCAAGTATCCGGGTCCCAATCCAGTCCAATGTTCCAGGTCCCAGTTCAATGCTCCAGGTCCCAATCCAAGGCTCCGGGTCCCAGACCAAGGCTCTGGGTCCTAGTCCGGTCCAAAGCTCCAGATCCCAGACCAGTCCAAGGCTCCTGGTCCCAGTCCAAGGCTCTGGGTCCTAGTCCGGGCCAAAGCTCCAGGTCACAGTCCAGTCCAAGGCTCCTGGTCCGAGTCCAGTCCAAGGCTCTGGGTCCCAGTCCACTCCAAGGCTCCGGGTCCCAATCCAAGGCTCCGGGTCCCAGTCCAAGGCTCCGGGTCCCAATCCAGTCCAAGGCTCCGGTTCCCAGTCCAAGGATCGGGGTCCCAATCCAGTCCAAGGCTCCGGGTCCCAATCCAGTCCAAGTCTCCGGGTCCCAATCCAGCCCAAGACTCCGGGTCACAGCTCAAGGCTCCGGGTCCCAGTCCAAGGCTCCGGGTCCCAATCCAGTCCAAGGCTCCGGAACCCAATCCAGACCAAAGCTCTGCGTCCCAATCCAGACCAAGGCTCCGGGTCACAGTTGAAAGCTCCGGGTCCAAGTCCAAGGCTCAGGGTCCCAGTTCAAGGCTCCGGGTCCTAATTCAAGGCTCCGGGTCCCAGTCCAAGGCTCTGGGTCCTACTCCGTTCCAAAGCTCCAGGTCCCAGTCCAGTCCAAGGCACCGGGTCCCAGTCCAAGGCTCTGGGTCCTAGTCCGGGCCAAAGCTCCAGGTCCCAGTCCAGTCCAAGGCTCCGGGCCCAAGTCCAGTACAAGGCTCCGGGTCCCAATCCAGTCCAAGGCTCCGGGTCCCAGTCCAGTCCAAGGCTCCGGGTCCCAGTTCAAGGCTGCAGGTACCAATTCAAGGCTCCGGGACCCAGTCCAGTACAAGGCTCCAGGTCCCAGTCGAGTCCAAGGCACCGGGTCCCAAACCAGTCGAAGTCTCCGGGTCCCAGTCCAGTTCAAGGCTCCAGGTCCCAGTCCAGTCTAAGGCTCTGGGACCCAGTCCAATACTCTGGGTCCCAGTCCAGTGCAAGGCTCCGGGTCCCAATCCAGTCCAAGGCTCCGTTTCCCAGTTCAAGGCTCCGGGTCCCAGTTCAATGCTGCAGGTACCAATTCAAGGCTCCGGGTCCCAATCCAGTCCAAGTCTCCGGGTCCCAGTTCAAAGCTCCGGGTCCCAGTTCAAGGCTCCAGGTCCTAGTCCAGTCCAAGGCACCGGGTCCCAAACCAGTCGAAGTCTCCGGGTCCCAATCCAGTCCAAGGCTCCGGGTCCCAGTTCAAAGCTCCGGGTCCCAAACAAAGGCAGCGGGTCCCAGTCCAAAGCTCCGGGTCCCAGTCCGGTCCAAAGTTCCTGGTCCCAATCCAGTCCAATGCTCCGTGTCCCAGTCCAGTCCAAGGCACCGGGTCCCATTCCAAGGCTCCGGGTCCCAATCCAGTCCAAGGCTCCGTGTCCCAGTCCAAGGCTCCAGGTCCCAGTCCAGTCCAAGGCTCCGGGTCCCAGACCAAGGCTCCAGGTCCCAGTCCAGTCCAAGGCTCCGGGTCCCAGTCCACTACAAGGCTCCAGGTCCCAATCCAGTGCAAGGCTCCGGGTCCCAATCCAGTCCAAGGGTCCAGGTCCCAATCCAGTCCGGGGCTCCGGGTCCCAATCCATTCCAAGGCTCCAGGTCCCAATACAGTCCAAGGCTCCGGGTCCCAGTCCAGTCCGAGGCTCCGGGTCCCAATCCATTCCAAGGCTCCAGGTCCCAATACAGTCCAAGGCTCCGGGTCCCAATACAGTCCAATGCTCCGTGTTCCAGTCCAGTCCAAGGCACCGGGTCCCATTCCAAGGCTCCGGGTCCCAATCCAGTCCAAGGCTCTGGGTCCCAATCCAGTCCAAGCCTCCGGGTCCCAGTCCAGTCCAAGGCTCCGTGTCCAATCCAGTCCAAGGCTCTGGGTCCCAGTCCGGTACAAGGCTCCGGGTACCATTCCAGTCCAAGGCTCCGGGTCCCAGTCCAGTCCGAGGCTCCGGGTCCCAATCCATTCCAAGGCTCCAGGTCCCAATACAGTCCAAGGCTCCGGGTCCCAGTCCAAGGCTCCGGGTGCCAGTTTAAGGCTCCGGGTCCCAGTTCAAGGCTTCAGGTCCCAGTTCAAGGCTCCAGGTCCCAGTCCAGTCCAAGGCACCGGGTCCCAAACCAGTCGAAGTCTCCGGGTCCCAATCAAGTCCAAGGCTCAGGGTCCCAGTACAAGGCTCCAGGTCCCAGTCCAGTCCAAGGCTCCGGGTCCCAGTCCAAGGCTCCAGGTCCCAGTCCAGTCCAAGGCTCCGGGTCCCAGTCCACTACAAGGCTCCAGGTCCCAATCCAGTGCAAGGCTCCGGGTCCCAATCCAGTCCAAGGGTCCAGGTCCCAATCCAGTCCGGGGCTCCGGGTCCCAATCCATTCCAAGGCTCCAGGTCCCAATACAGTCCAAGGCTCCGGGTCCCAGTCCAGTCCGAGGCTCCGGGTCCCAATCCATTCCAAGGCTCCAGGTCCCAATACAGTCCAAGGCTCCGGGTCCCAATACAGTCCAATGCTCCGTGTTCCAGTCCAGTCCAAGGCACCGGGTCCCATTCCAAGGCTCCGGGTCCCAATCCAGTCCAAGGCTCTGGGTCCCAATCCAGTCCAAGCCTCCGGGTCCCAGTCCAGTCCAAGGCTCCGTGTCCAATCCAGTCCAAGGCTCTGGGTCCCAGTCCGGTACAAGGCTCCGGGTACCATTCCAGTCCAAGGCTCCGGGTCCCAGTCCAGTCCGAGGCTCCGGGTCCCAATCCATTCCAAGGCTCCAGGTCCCAATACAGTCCAAGGCTCCGGGTCCCAGTCCAAGGCTCCGGGTGCCAGTTTAAGGCTCCGGGTCCCAGTTCAAGGCTTCAGGTCCCAGTTCAAGGCTCCAGGTCCCAGTCCAGTCCAAGGCACCGGGTCCCAAACCAGTCGAAGTCTCCGGGTCCCAATCAAGTCCAAGGCTCAGGGTCCCAGTACAAGGCTCCAGGTCCCAGTCCAGTCCAAGGCTCCGGGTCCCAGTCCAAGGCTCCAGGTCCCAGTCCAGTCCAAGGCTCCGGGTCCCAGTCCACTACAAGGCTCCAGGTCCCAATCCAGTGCAAGGCTCCGGGTCCCAATCCAGTCCAAGGGTCCAGGTCCCAATCCAGTCCGGGGCTCCGGGTCCCAATCCATTCCAAGGCTCCAGGTCCCAATACAGTCCAAGGCTCCGGGTCCCAGTCCAGTCCGAGGCTCCGGGTCCCAATCCATTCCAAGGCTCCAGGTCCCAATACAGTCCAAGGCTCCGGGTCCCAGTCCAGTGCAAAGCTTCGGGTTCCAGTCCAAGGCTCTTGGTAGCAATCCAGTCCAAGGCTCCGGGTCCCAGTCCAGTCCAAGTTTCCGGGTCCCAATCCAGTCCAAGGTTCCAGGTCCCAGATCAAGGATCCAGGTCCCAATCCAAGGCTCCGGGTCCCAGTCCAAGGCTCTGGGTCCTAGTCCGGTCCAAAGCTGCAGGTCCCAGTCCAGCCCAAGGCTCCGGGTCCCAGTCCAAGGCTCCGGGTCCCAGTCCAGTCCGAGGCTCCGGGTCCCAATCCATTCCAAGGCTCCAGGTCCCAATACAGTCCAAGGCTCCGGGTCCCAGTCCAGTGCAAAGCTTCGGGTTCCAGTCCAAGGCTCTTGGTAGCAATCCAGTCCAAGGCTCCGGGTCCCAGTCCAGTCCAAGTTTCCGGGTCCCAATCCAGTCCAAGGTTCCAGGTCCCAGATCAAGGATCCAGGTCCCAATCCAAGGCTCCGGGTCCCAGTCCAAGGCTCTGGGTCCTAGTCCGGTCCAAAGCTGCAGGTCCCAGTCCAGCCCAAGGCTCCGGGTCCCAGTTCAAGTCTCCGGGTCCGAGTTCAAGGCTCCAGGTACCAGTTCAAGGCTCCAGGTCCCAGTCCAGTCCAATGCTCTGGGTCCCAATCCAGTCCAAGGCTCCAGGTCCAAATCCTGTCCAAAGCTCCTGGTCCCAGTCCAAGGCTCTGGGTCCTAGTCCGGTCCAATGCTGCAGGTCCCAGTCCAGCCCAAGGCTCCGGGTCCCAGTTCAAGTCTCCGGGCCCGAGTTCAAGGCTCCAGGTACCGCTTCAATGCTGCAGTTCCCAGTCCAGTCCAAAGCTCCGGGTCCCAATCCAGTCCAAGGCTCCGGGTCCCAGTCCAAGGATCGGGGTCCCAATCCAGTCCAAGGCTCCGGGTCCCAATCCAGTCCAAGTCTCCGGGTCCCAATCCAGCCCAAGACTCCGGGTCACAGCTCAAGACTTCGGGTCTCAGTCCAAGGCTCCGGGTCCCAATCCAGTCCAAGGCTCCGGGACCCAATCCAGACCAAAGCTTTGCGTCCCAATCCAGACCAAGGCTCCGGGTCACAGTTCAAGGCTCCGGGTCCAAGTCCAAGGCTCAGGGTCCCAGTACAAGGCTCCGGGTCCTAATTCAAGTCTCCAGGTCTCAATCCAAGACACCGGGTCCCAGTCTAAGTCTCGGTGTCCCAGTCCGGTTCAAGGCTGGGTGTCCCAATCGAGTCAAAGGCTCCTGGTCCCAGTCCAGTCCAAGGCTCCGGGTCCCAGTCCAGTCCAAAGCTCCGGGTTCCAGTCCAAGGCTCCAGGTCCCAGTCCAGTCCAAGGCACCGGGTCCCAAACCAGTCGAAGTCTCCGGGTCCCAATCCAGTCCAAGGCTCCGGGTCCCAGTTCAAGGCTCCAGGTACCGGTTCAATGCTGCAGTTCCCAGTCCAGTCCAATGCTCCGGGTCCCAATCCAGTTCAAGGCTCCTGGTCCCAGTCAAAGGCTCTTGGTCCTAGTCCGGTCCAAAGCTGCAGGTCCCAGTCCATTCCAAAGCTCCGGGTCCCAATCCAATCCAAGGCTCCGGGTCCCAGTCCAAGGATCGGGGTCCCAATCCAACCCAAGGCACCGGGTCCCAATCCAGTCCAAGTCTCCGGGTCCCAATCCAGCCCAAGACTCCGGGTCACAGCTCAAGGCTCCGGGGCCCAGTCCAAGGCTCCGGGACCCAATCCAGACCAAAGCTTTGCGTCCCAATCCAGACCAAGGCTCCGGGTCACAGTTCAAGGCTCCGGGTCCAAGTCCAAGGCTCAGGGTCCCAGTACAAGGCTCCGGGTCCTAATTCAAGTCTCCAGGTCTCAATCCAAGACACCGGGTCCCAGTCTAAGTCTCGGTGTCCCAGTCCGGTTCAAGGCTCGGTGTCCCAATCGAGTCAAAGGCTCCTGGTCCCAATCCAGTCCAAGGCTCCGGGTCCCAGTCCAGTCCAAGATTCCGGGTCCCAATCCAGTCCAAGGTTCCAGGTCTCAGATCAAGGATCCAGGTCCCAATCCAAGGCTCCGGGTCCCAGTTCAAGGCTGCAGGTACCAATTCAAGGCTCCGGGTCCCAGTCCAGTCCAAGGCTCAGGGTCCCAGTCCAGTCCAAGTCTCCGGGTCCCAGTTCAAAGCTCCGGGTCCCAGTTCAAGGCTCCAGGTCCCTGTCCAGTCCAAGGCACCGGGTCCCAAACCAGTCGAAGTCTCCGGGTCCCAATCCAGTCCAAGGCTCCGGGTCCCAGGTCAAAGCTCCGGGTCCCAATCAAAGGCAGCGGGTCCCAGTCCAAAGCTCCGGGTCCCAGTCCGGTCCAAAGCTCCTGGTCGCAATCCAGTCCAATGCTCCGTGTCCCAGTCCAGTCCAAGGCACCGGGTCCCATTCCAAGGCTCCGGGTCCCAATCTAGTCCGCTCTGGTTCCCAATCCAGTCCAAGCCTCCGGGTCCCAGTCCAGTCCAAGGCTCCGGGTCCAAATCCAGTCCAATTCTCCGTGTCCCAGTCCAGTCCAAAGCTCCGGGTTCCAGTCCAAGGCTCTTGGTACCAATCCAGTCCAAGCCTCCGGGTCCCAGTCCAGTCCAAGTATCCGGGTCCCAATCCAATCCAAGGCTCCGGGTCCCAGTCCAAGGCTCTGGGTCCTAGTCCGGTCCAAAGCTCCAGGTCCCAGACCAGTCCAAGGCATCTGGTCCCAGTCCAGTCCAAGGCTCCGGGTCCCAGTCCAAGGCTCCAGTTCCCAGTCCAGTCCAAGGCTCCGGGTCCCAGTCCACTACAAGGCTCCGGGTCCCAATCCAGTGCAAGGCTCCGGGTCCCAATCCAATCCAAGGCTCCGGGTCCCAGTCCAAGTATCGGGGTCCCAATCCAGTCCAAGGCACCGGGTCCCAATCCAGTCCAAGTCTCCGGGTCCCAATCCAGCCCAAGACTCCGGGTCACAGCTCAAGGCTCCGGGTCCCAGTCCAAGGCTCTGGGTCCCAATCCAGTCCAAGGCTCCGGGACCCAATGCAGACCAAAGCTTTGCGTCCCAATCCAGACCAAGGCTCCGGGTCACAGTTCAAGGCTCCGGGTCCAAGTCCAAGGCTCAGGGTCCCAGTACAAGGCTCCGTGTCCTAATTCAAGTCTCCAGGTCTCAATCCAAGACACCGGGTCCCAGTCTAAGTCTCGGTGTCCCAGTCCGGTTCAAGGCTCGGTGTCCCAATCGAGTCAAAGGCTCCTGGTCCCAGTCCAGTCCAAGGCTCCGGGTCCCAGTCCAGTCCAAAGCTCCGGGTTCCAGTCCAAGGCTCTTGGTAGCAATCCAGTCCAAGGCTCCGGGTCCCAGTCCAGTCCAAGTTTCCGGGTCCCAATCCAGTCCAAGGTTCCAGGTCCCAGATCAAGGATCCAGGTCCCAATCCAAGGCTCCGGGTCCCAGTCCAAGGCACTGGGTCCTAGTCCGGTCCAAAGCTGCAGGTCCCAGTCCAGCCCAAGGCTCCGGGTCCCAGTTCAAGTCTCCGGGTCCGAGTTCAAGGCTCCAGGTACCAGTTCAAGGCTCCAGGTCCCAGTCCAGTCCAATGCTCTGGGTCCCAATCCAGTCCAAGGCTCCAGGTCCAAATCCTGTGCAAGGCTGCTGGTCCCAGTCCAAGGCTCTGGGTCCTAGTCCGGTCCAATGCTGCAGGTCCCAGTCCAGCCCAAGGCTCCGGGTCCCAGTCCGGTCCAAAGCTCCTGGTCCCAATCCAGTCCAATGCTCCGTGTCCCAGTACAGTCTAAGGCACCGGGTCCCATTCCAAGGCTCCGGGTCCCAATCTAGTCCGCTCTGGGTCCCAATCCAGTCCAAGCCTCCGGGTCCCAGTCCAGTCCAAGGCTCCGGGTCCAAATCCAGTCCAATTCTCCGTGTCCCAGTCCAGTCCAAAGCTCCGGGTTCCAGTCCAAGGCTCTTGGTACCAATCCAGTCCAAGGCTCCGGATCCCAGTCCAGTCCAAGTATCCGGGTCCCAATCCAATCCAAGGCTCCGGGTCCCAGTCCAGGGCTCTGGGTCCTAGTCCGGTCCAAAGCTCCAGGTCCCAGACCAGTCCAAGGCATCTGGTCCCAGTCCAGTCCAAGGCTCCGGGTCCCAGTCCAAGGCTCCAGTTCCCAGTCCAGTCCAAGGCTCCGGGTCCCAGTCCACTACAAGGCTCCGGGTCCCAATCCAGTGCAAGGCTCCGGGTCCCAATCCAGTCCAAGGGTCCAGGTCCCAATCCAGTCCAAGACTCCGGGTCCCAATCCAAGGCTCCAGGTCCCAGTTCAAGGCTCCGGGTCCCAGTTCAAGGCTCCAGGTACCGGTTCAAGGCTCTAGGTCCCAGTCCAGTTCAAGGCTTCGGGTCCCAATCCAGTCCAAGGCTCTGGGTCACAGTCCAGTCCGAGGCTCCGGGTCACAATCCATTCCAAGGCTCCAGGTCCCAATACAGTCCAAGGCTCCGGGTCCCAGTCCAGTCCGAGGCTCCGGGTCCCAATCCATTCCAAGTTTCCAGGTCCCAATACAGTCCAAGGCTCCGGGTCCCAGTACAAGGCTCCGGATCCCAGTTTAAGGCTCCGGGTCCCAGTTCAAGGCTCCAGGTACCAGTGCAAGGCTCCGGGTCCCAGTCCAGTCCAATGCTCTGGGTCCCAATCCAGTCCAAGGCTCCAGGTCCAAATCCTGTGCAAGGCTCCGTTACCAAGTCCAAGGCTCCGGGTCCCAGTTCAAGGCTGCAGGTACCAATTCAAGGCTCCGGGTCCCAGTCCAGTCCAAGGCTCCATGTCCCAGTCGAGTCCAAGGCACCGGGTCCCAAGCCAGTCGAAGTCTCCGGGTCCCAGTCCAGTTCAAGGCTCCAGGTCCCAGTCCAGTCTAAGGCTCTGGGACCCAGTCCAAGGCTTTGTTCCCAGTCCAGTGCAAGGCTCCGGGTCCCAATCCAGTCCAAGGCTCCGTTTCCCAGTTCAAGGCTCCAGGTACCAGTTCAAGGCTCCAGGACACAGTCCAGTCCAAGGCTCCAGGTTCCAAACCAGTCGAAGTCTCCGGGTCCCAGTCCAGTCCAATGCTTCGGGTCCCAATCCAGTTCAAGGCTCCAGGTCCCAATCCAAGGCTCTGGGTCCCAGTCCAGTCCAAGGCTCTGGGTCCCAGTCCAGTCCAATGCTCCGGGTCCCAATCCAGTTCAAGGCTCCAGGTCCCAATCCAAGGCTCTGGGTCCCAGTCCAGTCCAAGGCTCCGGGTCCCAGTCCAACGCTCCGGGTCCCAATCCAGTTCAAGGCTCCAGGTCCCAATCCAAGGCTCTGGGTCCCAGTCCAGTCCAAGGCTCTGGGTCCCAGTCCAGTCCAATGCTCCGGGTCCCAATCCAGTTCAAGGCTCCAGGTCCCAATCCAAGGCTCTGGGTCCCAGTCCAGTGCAAAGCTCCGGGTTCCAGTCCAAGGCTCTTGGTAGCAATCCAGTCCAAGGCTCCGGGTCCCAGTCCAGTCCAAGTTTCCGGGTCCCAATCCAGTCCAAGGTTCCAGGTCCCAGATCAAGGATCCAGGTCCCAATCCAAGGCTCCGGGTCCCAGTCCAAGGCTCTGGGTCCTAGTCCGGTCCAAAGCTGCAGGTCCCAGTCCAGCCCAAGGCTCCGGGTCCCAGTTCAAGTCTCCGGGTCCGAGTTCAAGGCTCCAGGTACCAGTTCAAGGCTCCAGGTCCCAGTCCAGTCCAATGCTCTGGGTCCCAATCCAGTCCAAGGCTCCAGGTCCAAATCCTGTCCAAAGCTCCTGGTCCCAGTCCAAGGCTCTGGGTCCTAGTCCGGTTCAATGCTGCAGGTCCCAGTCCAGCCCAAGGCTCCGGGTCCCAGTTCAAGTCTCCGGGCCCGAGTTCAAGGCTCCAGGTACCGCTTCAATGCTGCAGTTCCCAGTCCAGTCCAAAGCTCCGGGTCCCAATCCAGTCCAAGGCTCCGGGTCCCAGTCCAAGGATCGGGGTCCCAATCCAGTCCAAGGCTCCGGGTCCCAATCCAGTCCAAGTCTCCGGGTCCCAATCCAGCCCAAGACTCCGGGTCACAGCTCAAGACTTCGGGTCTCAGTCCAAGGCTCCGGGTCCCAATCCAGTCCAAGGCTCCGGGACCCAATCCAGACCAAAGCTTTGCGTCCCAATCCAGACCAAGGCTCCGGGTCACAGTTCAAGGCTCCGGGTCCAAGTCCAAGGCTTAGGGTCCCAGTACAAGGCTCCGGGTCCTAATTCAAGTCTCCAGGTCTCAATCCAAGACACCGGGTCCCAGTCTAAGTCTCGGTGTCCCAGTCCGGTTCAAGGCTGGGTGTCCCAATCGAGTCAAAGGCTCCTGGTCCCAGTCCAGTCCAAGGCTCCGGGTCCCAGTCCAGTCCAAAGCTCCGGGTTCCAGTCCAAGGCTCCAGGTCCCAGTCCAGTCCAAGGCACCGGGTCCCAAACCAGTCGAAGTCTCCGGGTCCCAATCCAGTCCAAGGCTCCGGGTCCCAGTTCAAGGCTCCAGGTACCGGTTCAATGCTGCAGTTCCCAGTCCAGTCCAATGCTCCGGGTCCCAATCCAGTTCAAGGCTCCTGGTCCCAGTCAAAGGCTCTTGGTCCTAGTCCGGTCCAAAGCTGCAGGTCCCAGTCCATTCCAAAGCTCCGGGTCCCAATCCAATCCAAGGCTCCGGGTCCCAGTCCAAGGATCGGGGTCCCAATCCAACCCAAGGCACCGGGTCCCAATCCAGTCCAAGTCTCCGGGTCCCAATCCAGCCCAAGACTCCGGGTCACAGCTCAAGGCTCCGGGGCCCAGTCCAAGGCTCCGGGACCCAATCCAGACCAAAGCTTTGCGTCCCAATCCAGACCAAGGCTCCGGGTCACAGTTCAAGGCTCCGGGTCCAAGTCCAAGGCTCAGGGTCCCAGTACAAGGCTCCGGGTCCTAATTCAAGTCTCCAGGTCTCAATCCAAGACACCGGGTCCCAGTCTAAGTCTCGGTGTCCCAGTCCGGTTCAAGGCTCGGTGTCCCAATCGAGTCAAAGGCTCCTGGTCCCAATCCAGTCCAAGGCTCCGGGTCCCAGTCCAGTCCAAGATTCCGGGTCCCAATCCAGTCCAAGGTTCCAGGTCTCAGATCAAGGATCCAGGTCCCAATCCAAGGCTCCGGGTCCCAGTTCAAGGCTGCAGGTACCAATTCAAGGCTCCGGGTCCCAGTCCAGTCCAAGGCTCAGGGTCCCAGTCCAGTCCAAGTCTCCGGGTCCCAGTTCAAAGCTCCGGGTCCCAGTTCAAGGCTCCAGGTCCCTGTCCAGTCCAAGGCACCGGGTCCCAAACCAGTCGAAGTCTCCGGGTCCCAATCCAGTCCAAGGCTCCGGGTCCCAGGTCAAAGCTCCGGGTCCCAATCAAAGGCAGCGGGTCCCAGTCCAAAGCTCCGGGTCCCAGTCCGGTCCAAAGCTCCTGGTCGCAATCCAGTCCAATGCTCCGTGTCCCAGTCCAGTCCAAGGCACCGGGTCCCATTCCAAGGCTCCGGGTCCCAATCTAGTCCGCTCTGGTTCCCAATCCAGTCCAAGCCTCCGGGTCCCAGTCCAGTCCAAGGCTCCGGGTCCAAATCCAGTCCAATTCTCCGTGTCCCAGTCCAGTCCAAAGCTCCGGGTTCCAGTCCAAGGCTCTTGGTACCAATCCAGTCCAAGCCTCCGGGTCCCAGTCCAGTCCAAGTATCCGGGTCCCAATCCAATCCAAGGCTCCGGGTCCCAGTCCAAGGCTCTGGGTCCTAGTCCGGTCCAAAGCTCCAGGTCCCAGACCAGTCCAAGGCATCTGGTCCCAGTCCAGTCCAAGGCTCCGGGTCCCAGTCCAAGGCTCCAGTTCCCAGTCCAGTCCAAGGCTCCGGGTCCCAGTCCACTACAAGGCTCCGGGTCCCAATCCAGTGCAAGGCTCCGGGTCCCAGTACAAGGCTCCGGGTCCTAATTCAAGTCTCCAGGTCTCAATCCAAGACACCGGGTCCCAGTCTAAGTCTCGGTGTCCCAGTCCGGTTCAAGGCTCGGTGTCCCAATCGAGTCAAAGGCTCCTGGTCCCAGTCCAGTCCAAGGCTCCGGGTCCCAGTCCAGTCCAAGATTCCGGGTCCCAATCCAGTCCAAGGTTCCAGGTCTCAGATCAAGGATCCAGGTCCCAATCCAAGGCTCCGGGTCCCAGTTCAAGGCTGCAGGTACCAATTCAAGGCTCCGGGTCCCAGTCCAGTCCAAGGCTCAGGGTCCCAGTCCAGTCCAAGTCTCCGGGTCCCAGTTCAAAGCTCCGGGTCCCAGTTCAAGGCTCCAGGTCCCTGTCCAGTCCAAGGCACCGGGTCCCAAACCAGTCGAAGTCTCCGGGTCCCAATCCAGTCCAAGGCTCCGGGTCCCAGGTCAAAGCTCCGGGTCCCAATCAAAGGCAGCGGGTCCCAGTCCAAAGCTCCGGGTCCCAGTCCGGTCCAAAGCTCCTGGTCGCAATCCAGTCCAATGCTCCGTGTCCCAGTCCAGTCCAAGGCACCGGGTCCCATTCCAAGGCTCCGGGTCCCAATCTAGTCCGCTCTGGTTCCCAATCCAGTCCAAGCCTCCGGGTCCCAGTCCAGTCCAAGGCTCCGGGTCCAAATCCAGTCCAATTCTCCGTGTCCCAGTCCAGTCCAAAGCTCCGGGTTCCAGTCCAAGGCTCTTGGTACCAATCCAGTCCAAGCCTCCGGGTCCCAGTCCAGTCCAAGTATCCGGGTCCCAATCCAATCCAAGGCTCCGGGTCCCAGTCCAAGGCTCTGGGTCCTAGTCCGGTCCAAAGCTCCAGGTCCCAGACCAGTCCAAGGCATCTGGTCCCAGTCCAGTCCAAGGCTCCGGGTCCCAGTCCAAGGCTCCAGTTCCCAGTCCAGTCCAAGGCTCCGGGTCCCAGTCCACTACAAGGCTCCGGGTCCCAATCCAGTGCAAGGCTCCGGGTCCCAATCCAATCCAAGGCTCCGGGTCCCAGTCCAAGTATCGGGGTCCCAATCCAGTCCAAGGCACCGGGTCCCAATCCAGTCCAAGTCTCCGGGTCCCAATCCAGCCCAAGACTCCGGGTCACAGCTCAAGGCTCCGGGTCCCAGTCCAAGGCTCTGGGTCCCAATCCAGTCCAAGGCTCCGGGACCCAATGCAGACCAAAGCTTTGCGTCCCAATCCAGACCAAGGCTCCGGGTCACAGTTCAAGGCTCCGGGTCCAAGTCCAAGGCTCAGGGTCCCAGTACAAGGCTCCGTGTCCTAATTCAAGTCTCCAGGTCTCAATCCAAGACACCGGGTCCCAGTCTAAGTCTCGGTGTCCCAGTCCGGTTCAAGGCTCGGTGTCCCAATCGAGTCAAAGGCTCCTGGTCCCAGTCCAGTCCAAGGCTCCGGGTCCCAGTCCAGTCCAAAGCTCCGGGTTCCAGTCCAAGGCTCTTGGTAGCAATCCAGTCCAAGGCTCCGGGTCCCAGTCCAGTCCAAGTTTCCGGGTCCCAATCCAGTCCAAGGTTCCAGGTCCCAGATCAAGGATCCAGGTCCCAATCCAAGGCTCCGGGTCCCAGTCCAAGGCACTGGGTCCTAGTCCGGTCCAAAGCTGCAGGTCCCAGTCCAGCCCAAGGCTCCGGGTCCCAGTTCAAGTCTCCGGGTCCGAGTTCAAGGCTCCAGGTACCAGTCCAATGCTCTGGGTCCCAATCCAGTCCAAGGCTCCAGGTCCAAATCCTGTGCAAGGCTGCTGGTCCCAGTCCAAGGCTCTGGGTCCTAGTCCGGTCCAATGCTGCAGGTCCCAGTCCAGCCCAAGGCTCCGGGTCCCAGTCCGGTCCAAAGCTCCTGGTCCCAATCCAGTCCAATGCTCCGTGTCCCAGTACAGTCTAAGGCACCGGGTCCCATTCCAAGGCTCCGGGTCCCAATCTAGTCCGCTCTGGGTCCCAATCCAGTCCAAGCCTCCGGGTCCCAGTCCAGTCCAAGGCTCCGGGTCCAAATCCAGTCCAATTCTCCGTGTCCCAGTCCAGTCCAAAGCTCCGGGTTCCAGTCCAAGGCTCTTGGTACCAATCCAGTCCAAGGCTCCGGATCCCAGTCCAGTCCAAGTATCCGGGTCCCAATCCAATCCAAGGCTCCGGGTCCCAGTCCAGGGCTCTGGGTCCTAGTCCGGTCCAAAGCTCCAGGTCCCAGACCAGTCCAAGGCATCTGGTCCCAGTCCAGTCCAAGGCTCCGGGTCCCAGTCCAAGGCTCCAGTTCCCAGTCCAGTCCAAGGCTCCGGGTCCCAGTCCACTACAAGGCTCCGGGTCCCAATCCAGTGCAAGGCTCCGGGTCCCAATCCAGTCCAAGGGTCCAGGTCCCAATCCAGTCCAAGACTCCGGGTCCCAATCCAAGGCTCCAGGTCCCAGTTCAAGGCTCCGGGTCCCAGTTCAAGGCTCCAGGTACCGGTTCAAGGCTCTAGGTCCCAGTCCAGTTCAAGGCTTCGGGTCCCAATCCAGTCCAAGGCTCTGGGTCACAGTCCAGTCCGAGGCTCCGGGTCACAATCCATTCCAAGGCTCCAGGTCCCAATACAGTCCAAGGCTCCGGGTCCCAGTCCAGTCCGAGGCTCCGGGTCCCAATCCATTCCAAGTTTCCAGGTCCCAATACAGTCCAAGGCTCCGGGTCCCAGTACAAGGCTCCGGATCCCAGTTTAAGGCTCCGGGTCCCAGTTCAAGGCTCCAGGTACCAGTGCAAGGCTCCGGGTCCCAGTCCAGTCCAATGCTCTGGGTCCCAATCCAGTCCAAGGCTCCAGGTCCAAATCCTGTGCAAGGCTCCGTTACCAAGTCCAAGGCTCCGGGTCCCAGTTCAAGGCTGCAGGTACCAATTCAAGGCTCCGGGTCCCAGTCCAGTCCAAGGCTCCATGTCCCAGTCGAGTCCAAGGCACCGGGTCCCAAGCCAGTCGAAGTCTCCGGGTCCCAGTCCAGTTCAAGGCTCCAGGTCCCAGTCCAGTCTAAGGCTCTGGGACCCAGTCCAAGGCTTTGTTCCCAGTCCAGTGCAAGGCTCCGGGTCCCAATCCAGTCCAAGGCTCCGTTTCCCAGTTCAAGGCTCCAGGTACCAGTTCAAGGCTCCAGGACACAGTCCAGTCCAAGGCTCCAGGTTCCAAACCAGTCGAAGTCTCCGGGTCCCAGTCCAGTCCAATGCTTCGGGTCCCAATCCAGTTCAAGGCTCCAGGTCCCAATCCAAGGCTCTGGGTCCCAGTCCAGTCCAAGGCTCTGGGTCCCAGTCCAGTCCAATGCTCCGGGTCCCAATCCAGTTCAAGGCTCCAGGTCCCAATCCAAGGCTCTGGGTCCCAGTCCAGTCCAAGGCTCCGGGTCCCAGTCCAACGCTCCGGGTCCCAATCCAGTCCAAGCCTCCGGGTCCCAGTCCAGTCCAAGGCTCCGTGTCCAAATCCAGTCCAAGGCTCTGTGCCCCAGTCCGGTCCAAGGCTCCGGGTACCAATCCAGTCCAAGGTTCCGGGTCCCAGTTCAAAGCTCCGGGTCCCAATCAAAGGCAGCGGACCCGGTCCAAAGCTCCTGGTCCCAATCCAGTCCAATGCTCCGTGTCCCAGTCCAGTCCAAGGCACCGGGTCCCATTCCAAGGCTCCGGGTCCCAATCCAGTCCAAGGCTCTGGGTCCCAATCCAGTCCAAGCCTCCGGGTCCCAGTCCAGTCCAAGGCTCCGTGTCCAAATCCAGTCCAAGGCTCTGGGTCCCAGTCCGGTCCAAGGCTCCGGGTACCAATCCAGTCCAAGGCTCCGGGTCCCAGTCCAGTCCGAGGCTCCGGGTCCCAATCCATTCCAAGGCTCCAGGTCCCAGTACAGTCCAAGGCCCCGGGTCCCAGCCCAAGGCTCCGGGTCCCAGTTTAAGGCTCCGGGTCCCAGTTCAAGGCTCCAGGTAACAGTTCAAGGCACCAGGTCCCAGTCCAGTCCAAGGCTCCGGGTCCCAATCCAGTCAAAGTTTCCAGGTCCCAGTTCAAGGCTCCTGGTCCCAGTCCAAGGCTCTGTGTCCTAGTCCGGTCCAAAGCTGCAGGTTCCAGTCCAGTCCAAGGCTCCGGGTCCCAGTCCAGTCCAAAGCTCCGGGTTCCAGTCCAAGGCTCCAGGTCCCAGTCCAGTCCAAGGCACCGGGTCCCAAACCAGTCGAAGTCTCCGGGTCCCAATCCAGTCCAAGGCTCCGGGTCCCAGTTCAAGGCTCCAGGTACCGGTTCAATGCTGCAGTTCCCAGTCCAGTCCAATGCTCCGGGTCCCAATCCAGTTCAAGGCTCCTGGTCCCAGTCCAAGGCTCTGTGTCCTAGTCCGGTCCAAAGCTGCAGGTTCCAGTCCAGTCCAAGGCTCCGGGTCCCAGTCCAGTCCAAAGCTCCGGGTTCCAGTCCAAGGCTCCAGGTCCCAGTCCAGTCCAAGGCACCGGGTCCCAAACCAGTCGAAGTCGGGTCGCAATCCAGTCCAAGGCTCCGGGTCCCAGTTCAAGGCTCCAGGTACCGGTTCAATGCTGCAGTTCCCAGTCCAGTCCAATGCTCCGGGTCCCAATCCAGTCAAAGGTTCCAGGTCCCAGTTCAAGGCTCCTGGTCCCAGTCAAAGGCTCTTGGTCCTAGTCCGGTCCAAAGCTGCAGGTCCCAGTCCATTCCAAAGCTCCGGGTCCCAATCCAGTCCAAGGCTCCGGGTCCCAGTCCAAGGATCGGGGTCCCAATCCAGTCCAAGGCTCCAGGTCCCAATCCAGTCCAAGTCTCCGGGTCCCAATCCAGCCCAAGACTCCGGGTCACAGCTCAAGGCTCCGGGTCCCAGTCCAAGGCTCTGGGTCCCAATCCAGTCCAAGGCTCTGAGACCCAATCCAGACCAAAGCTTTGCGTCCCAATCCAGACCAAGGCTCCGGGTCACAGTTCAAGGCTTCGGGTCCAAGTCCAAGGCTCAGGGTCCCAGTACAAGGCTCCGGGTCCTAATTCAAGTCTCCAGGTCTCAATCCAAGACACCGGGTCCCAGTCTAAGTCTCGGTGTCCCAGTCCGGTTCAAGGCTCGGTGTCCCAATCGAGTCAAAGGCTCCTGGTCCCAGTCCAGTCCAAGGCTCCGGGTCCCAGTCCAGTCCAAAGCTCCGGGTTCCAGTCCAAGGCTCATGGTAGCAATCCAGTCCAAGGCTCCGGGTCCCAGTCCAGTCCAAGTTTCCGGGTCCCAATCCAGTCCAAGGTTCCAGGTCCCAGATCAAGGATCCAGGTCCCAATCCAAGGCTCCGGGTCCCAGTCCAAGGCTCTGGGTCCTAGTCCGGTCCAAAGCTGCAGGTCCCAGTCCAGCCCAAGGCTCCGGGTCCCAGTTCAAGTCTCCGGGTCCAAGTTCAAGGCTCCAGGTACCAGTTCAAGGCTCCAGGTCCCAGTCCAGTCCAAGGCTCCGGGTCCCAATCCAGTCCAAGTCTCCGGGTCCCAATCCAGCCCAAGACTCCGGGTCACAGCTCAAGGCTCCGGGTCCCAGTCCAATGCTCCGGGTCCCAATCCAGTCAAAGGTTCCAGGTCCCAGTTCAAGGCTCCTGGTCCCAGTCAAAGGCTCTTGGTCCTAGTCCGGTCCAAAGCTGCAGGTCCCAGTCCATTCCAAAGCTCCGGGTCCCAATCCAGTCCAAGGCTCCGGGTCCCAGTCCAAGGCTCCGGGTCCCAATCCAGTCCAAGGCTCCGGGTCCCAATCCAGCCCAAGGCTCTGGGTCCCAGTTCAAGTCTCCGGGTCCGAGTTCAAGGCTCCAAGTACCGCTTCAATGCTGCAGTTCCCAGTCCAGTCCAAAGCTCCGGGTCCCAATCCAGTCCAAGGCTACGGGTCCAAGTCCAAGGATTGGGGTCCCAATCCAGTCCAAGGCTCCGGGTCCCAATCCAGTCCAAGTCTCCGGGTCCCAATCCAGCCCAAGACTCCGGGTCACAGCTCAAGGCTCCGGGTCCCAGTCCAAGGCTCCGGGTCCCAATCCAGTCCAAGGCTCCGGGACCCAATCCAGACCAAAGCTTTGCGTCCCAATCCAGACCAAGGCTCCGGGTCACAGTTCAAGGCTCCGGGTCCAAGTCCAAGGCTCAGGGTCCCAGTTCAAGGCTCCGGGTCCTAATTCAAGTCTCCAGGTCTCAATCCAAGACACCGGGTCCCAGTCTAAGTCTCGGTGTCCCAGTCCGGTTCAAGGCTCGGTGTCCCAATCGAGTCAAAGGCTCCTGGTCCCAGTCCAGTCCAAGGCTCCGGGTCCCAGTCCAGTCCAAAGCTCCGGGTTCCAGTCCAAGGCTCATGGTAGCAATCCAGTCCAAGGCTCCGGGTCCCAGTCCAGTCCAAGTTTCCGGGTCCCAATCCAGTCCAAGGTTCCAGGTCCCAGATCAAGGATCCAGGTCCCAATCCAAGGCTCCGGGTCCCAGTCCAAGGCTCTGGGTCCTAGTCCGGTCCAAAGCTGCAGGTCCCAGTCCAGCCCAAGGCTCCGGGTCCCAGTTCAAGTCTCCGGGTCCAAGTTCAAGGCTCCAGGTACCAGTTCAAGGCTCCAGGTCCCAGTCCAGTCCAAGGCTCCGGGTCCCAATCCAGTCCAAGTCTCCGGGTCCCAATCCAGCCCAAGACTCCGGTTCACAGCTCAAGGCTCCGGGTCCCAGTCCAATGCTCCGGGTCCCAATCCAGTCAAAGGTTCCAGGTCCCAGTTCAAGGCTCCTGGTCCCAGTCAAAGGCTCTTGGTCCTAGTCCGGTCCAAAGCTGCAGGTCCCAGTCCATTCCAAAGCTCCGGGTCCCAATCCAGTCCAAGGCTCCGGGTCCCAGTCCAAGGCTCCGGGTCCCAATCCAGTCCAAGGCTCCGGGTCCCAATCCAGCCCAAGGCTCTGGGTCCCAGTTCAAGTCTCCGGGTCCGAGTTCAAGGCTCCAAGTACCGCTTCAATGCTGCAGTTCCCAGTCCAGTCCAAAGCTCCGGGTCCCAATCCAGTCCAAGGCTACGGGTCCAAGTCC
Source organism: Hypanus sabinus (assembly GCF_030144855.1). Classification (NCBI taxonomy): domain Eukaryota; kingdom Metazoa; phylum Chordata; class Chondrichthyes; order Myliobatiformes; family Dasyatidae; genus Hypanus; species Hypanus sabinus. Next base: position 31,655,827 of record NC_082734.1, read on the forward strand.
AAGGATTGGGGTCCCAATCCAGTCCAAGGCTCCGTGTCCCAATCCAGTCCAAGTCTCCGGGTCCCAATCCTGCCCAAGACTCCGGGTCACAGCTCAAGGCTCCGGGTCCCAGTCCAAGGCTCCGGGTCCCAATCCAGTCCAAGGCTCCGGGACCCAATCCAGACCAAAGCTTTGCGTCCCAATCCAGACCAAGGCTCCGGGTCACAGTTCAAGGCTCCGGGTCCAAGTCCAAGGCTCAGGGTCCCAGTTCAAGGCTCCGGGTCCTAATTCAAGTCTCCAGGTCTCAATCCAAGACACCGGGTCCCAGTCTAAGTCTCGGTGTCCCAGTCCGGTTCAAGGCTCGGTGTCCCAATCGAGTCAAAGGCTCCTGGTCCCAGTCCAGTCCAAGGCTCCGGGTCCCAGTCCAGTCCAAAGCTCCGGGTTCCAGTCCAAGGCTCTTGGTAGCAATCCAGTCCAAGGCTCCGGGTCCCAGTCCAGTCCAAGATTCCGGGTCCCAATCCAGTCCAAGGTTCCAGGTCCCAGATCAAGGATCCAGGTCCCAATCCAAGGCTCCGGGTCCCAGTTCAAGGCTGCAGGTACCAATTCAAGGCTCCGGGTCCCAATCCAGTCCAAGGCTCCAGGTCCAAATCCTGTGCAAGGCTCCTGGTCCCAGTCTAAGGCTCCGGGTCCCAGTTCAAGGCTCCAGGTACCAGTTCAAGGCTCCAGGTCCCAGTCCAGTCCAAGGCTCCGGGTCCCAATCCAGTCAAAGGTTCCAGGTCCCAGTTCAAGGCTCCAGGTCCCAATCAAAGGCTCCGGGTCCCAGTCCAAGGCTCTGGGTCCTAGTCCGGTCCAATGCTGCAGGTCCCAGTCCAGCCCAAGGCTCCGGGTCCCAGTTCAAGTCTCCGGGTCCGAGTTCAAGGCTCCAGGTACCGCTTCAATGCTGCAGTTCCCAGTCCAGTCCAAAGCTCCGGGTCCCAATCCAGTCCAAGTCTCCGGGTCCCAGTCCAAGGATCGGGGTCCCAATCCAGTCCAAGGCTCCGGGTCCCAATCCAGTCCAAGACTCCGCATCCCAATCCAGCCCAAGACTCCGGGTCACAGCTCAAGGCTCCGGGTCCCAGTCCAAGGCTCCGGGTCCCAATCCAGTCCAAGGCTCCGGGACCCAATCCAGACCAAAGCTTTGCATCCCAATCCAGACCAAGGCTCCGGGTCACAGTTCAAGGCTCCGGGTCCAAGTCCAAGGCTCAGGGTCCCAGTACAAGGCTCCGGGTCCTAATTCAAGTCTCCAGGTCTCAATCCAAGACACCGGGTCCCAGTCTAAGTCTCGGTGTCCCAGTCCGGTTCAAGGCTCGGTGTCCCAATCGAGTCAAAGGCTCCTGGTCCCAGTCCAGTCCAAGGCTCCGGGTCCCAGTCCAGTCCAAAGCTCCGGGTTCCAGTCCAAGGCTCTTGGTACCAATCCAGTCCAAGGCTCCGTGTCCCAGTCCAGTCCAAGTTTCCGGGTCCCAATCCAGTCCAAGTTTCCAGGTCCCAGATCAAGGATCCAGGTCCCAATCCAAGGCTCCGGGTCCCAGTCCAAGGCTCTTGGTACCAATCCAGTCCAAGGCTCCGGGTCCCAATCCAGTCCAAGGCTCCAGGTCCCAATCCAGTCCAAGGCTCCGGGTCCCAGTCCACTACAAGGCTCCGGATCCCAATCCAGTACAATGCTCTTGGTCCCAGTTCAAGGCTCTGGGTTCCAGTCCACTACAAGGCTCCGGGTCCCAATCCAGTACAAGGCTCCGGGTCCCAGTCCAGTACAAGGCTCCGGGTCCCAATCCAGTCCAAAGCTCCAGGTCCCAGTCCAGTCCAAGGCTCTGGGTCCCAATCCAGTCCAAGGCTCCGGGTCCTAATTCAGTTCAAGGCTCCCGGTCCCAGTCCAAGGCTCCGGGTCCCAATCCAGTCCAAGGCTCCGGGACCCAATCCAGACCAAAGCTCTGGGTCCCAATCCAGACCAAGGCTACGGGTCACAGTTCAAGGCTCCGGGTCCAAGTCCAAGGCTCAGGGTCCCAGTTCAAGGCTCCGAAGCCCAATTCAAGGCTCCGGGTCTCAATCCAAGGCACCGGGTCCCAGTCTAAGTCTCGGTGTCCCAGTCCGTTCCAAGGCTCCGTGTCCCAATCGAGTCAAAGGCTCCTGGTCTCAGTCCAGTCCAAGGCTCCGGGTCCCAGTCCAGTCCAAAGCTCCGGGTCCCAGTCCAAGGCTCTTGGTACCAATCCAGTCCAAGGCTCCGGGTTCCAGTCCAAGGCTCCGGGCCCAAGTCCAGTCCAAGGCTCCGGGTCACAGTTCAAGTCTCCGGGTCCCAGTTGAAGGCTCCGGGTCACAGTCCAAGGCACCGGGTCCCAATCTAGTCCAAGGCTCCGGGACCCAATCCTGTCTAAGGCTCTGTGTTCAAGTCCAGTCCAAGGCGCTGGGTCCCAGTCCAGTCCAAGGCTCGGTGTCCCAGTCGAGTCAAAGGCTCCGGGTCCCAGTCCAAGGTTCCGGGTCTCAATCCATTCTAAGGCTCCGGGTCCCAATCCAGTCCAAGGCTCCGGGTCCCAAACCAGTCCAAGGCTCCAGGTCCCAATCCACTACAAGGCTCCGGGTCCCAATCCAGTGCAATGCTCTTGGTCCCAGTTCAAGGCTCTGGGTTCCAGTCCACTACAAGGCTCCGGGTCCCAATCCAGTGCAAGGCTCCGGGTCCCAGTCCAGTACAAGGCTCCGGGTCCCAATCCAGTCCAAGGCTCCAGGTCCCAGTCCAGTCCAAGGCTCTGGGTCCCAATCCAGTCCAAGGCTCCAGGTCCCAATCCAGTCCAAGGCTCCAGGTCCCAATCAAGTCCAAGGCTCCGGGTCCCAGACCAAGGCTCCGGGTCCCAGTCCACTACAAGGCTCTTGGTCCCAATCCAGTACAATGCTCTTGGTCCCACTTCAAGGCTCTGGGTTCCAGTCCACTACAAGGCTCCGGGTCCCAATCCAGTGCAAGGCTCCGGGTCCCAGTCCAGTAGAAGGCTCCGGGTCCCAATCCAGTCCAAGGCTCCAGGTCCCAGTCCAGTCCAAGGCTCTGGGTCCCAATCCAGTCCAAGGCTCCGGGTCCCAATCCAGTCCAAGGCTCCGGGTCCCAGTCCAAGGATCGGGGTCCCAATCCAGTCCAAGGCTCCGGGTCCCAATCCAGTCCAAGTCTCCGGGTCCCAATCCAGTCCAAGGCTCCGGGTCCCAGTCCAAGGATCGGGGTCCCAATCCAGTGCAAGGCTCCGGGTCCCAGTCCAGTACAAGGCTCCGGGTCCCAATCCAGTCCAAAGCTCCAGGTCCGAATCCAGTCCAAGGCTCCGGGTCCCAATCCAGTCCAAGTCTCCGGGTCCCAATCCAGTCCAAGGCTCCGGGTCCCAGTCCAAGGATCGGGGTCCCAATCCAGTCCAAGGCTCCGGGTCCCAGTCCAAGGCTCCGGGTCCCAGTCCACTACAAGGCTCCTGGTCCCAATCCAGTACAATGCTCTTGGTCCCAGTTCAAGTCTCTGGGTTCCAGTCCAAGGATCGGGGTCCCAATCCAGTCCAAGGCTCCGGGTCCCAATCCAGTCCAAGTCTCCGGGTCCCAATCCAGTCCAAGGCTCCGGGTCCCAGTCCAAGGATCGGGGTCCCAATCCAGTGCAAGGCTCCGGGTCCCAGTCCAGTACAAGGCTCCGGGTCCCAATCCAGTCCAAAGCTCCAGGTCCCAATCCAGTCCAAGGCTCCGGGTCCCAATCCAGTCCAAGTCTCCGGGTCCCAATCCAGTCCAAGGCTCCGGGTCCCAGTCCAAGGATCAGGGTCCCAATCCAGTCCAAGGCTCCGGGTCCCAGTCCAAGGCTCCGGGTCCCAGTCCACTACAAGGCTCCTGGTCCCAATCCAGTACAATGCTCTTGGTCCCAGTTCAAGGCTCTGGGTTCCAGTCCACTACAAGGCTCCGGGTCCCAATCCAGTGCAAGGCTCCGGGTCCCAGTCCAGTCCAAGGCTCTGGGTCCCAATCCAGTCCAAGGCTCCGGGTCCCAATCCAGTCCAAGGCTCCGGGTCCCAGTCCAAGGATCGGGGTCCCAATCCAGTCCAAGGCTCCGGGTCCCAATCCAGTCCAAGTCTCCGGGTCCCAATCCAGCACAAGACTCCGGGTCACAGTTCAAGTCTCCGGGTCCCAGTTGAAGGCTCCGGGTCACAGTCCAAGGCACCGGGTCCCAATCTAGTCCAAGGCTCCGGGACCCAATCCTGTCTAAGGCTCTGTGTTCAAGTCCAGTCCAAGGCGCTGGGTCCCAGTCCAGTCCAAGGCTCGGTGTCCCTGTCGAGTCAAAGGCTCCGGGTCCCAGTCCAAGGTTCCGGGTCTCAATCCATTCTAAGGCTCCGGGTCCCAATCCAGTCCAAGGCTCCGGGTCCCAAACCAGTCCAAGGCTCCAGGTCCCAATCCACTACAAGGCTCCGGGTCCCAATCCAGTGCAATGCTCTTGGTCCCAGTTCAAGGCTCTGGGTTCCAGTCCACTACAAGGCTCCGGGTCCCAATCCAGTGCAAGGCTCCGGGTCCCAGTCCAGTACAAGGCTCCGGGTCCCAATCCAGTCCAAGGCTCCAGGTCCCAGTCCAGTCCAAGGCTCTGGGTCCCAATCCAGTCCAAGGCTCCAGGTCCCAATCCAGTCCAAGGCTCCAGGTCCCAATCAAGTCCAAGGCTCCGGGTCCCAGACCAAGGCTCCGGGTCCCAGTCCACTACAAGGCTCTTGGTCCCAATCCAGTACAATGCTCTTGGTCCCAGTTCAGGCTCTGGGTTCCAGTCCACTACAAGGCTCCGGGTCCCAATCCAGTGCAAGGCTCCGGGTCCCAGTCCAGTAGAAGGCTCCGGGTCCCAATCCAGTCCAAGGCTCCAGGTCCCAGTCCAGTCCAAGGCTCTGGGTCCCAATCCAGTCCAAGGCTCCGGGTCCCAATCCAGTCCAAGGCTCCGGGTCCCAGTCCAAGGATCGGGGTCCCAATCCAGTCCAAGGCTCCGGGTCCCAATCCAGTCCAAGTCTCCGGGTCCCAATCCAGTCCAAGGCTCCGGGTCCCAGTCCAAGGATCGGGGTCCCAATCCAGTGCAAGGCTCCGGGTCCCAGTCCAGTACAAGGCTCCGGGTCCCAATCCAGTCCAAAGCTCCAGGTCCCAATCCAGTCCAAGGCTCCGGGTCCCAATCCAGTCCAAGTCTCCGGGTCCCAATCCAGTCCAAGGCTCCGGGTCCCAGTCCAAGGATCGGGGTCCCAATCCAGTCCAAGGCTCCGGGTCCCAGTCCACTACAAGGCTCCTGGTCCCAATCCAGTACAATGCTCTTGGTCCCAGTTCAAGGCTCTGGGTTCCAGTCCAAGGATCGGGGTCCCAATCCAGTCCAAGGCTCCGGGTCCCAATCCAGTCCAAGTCTCCGGGTCCCAATCCAGTCCAAGGCTCCGGGTCCCAGTCCAAGGATCGGGGTCCCAATCCAGTGCAAGGCTCCGGGTCCCAGTCCAGTACAAGGCTCCGGGTCCCAATCCAGTCCAAAGCTCCAGGTCCCAATCCAGTCCAAGGCTCCGGGTCCCAATCCAGTCCAAGTCTCCGGGTCCCAATCCAGTCCAAGGCTCCGGGTCCCAGTCCAAGGATCGGGGTCCCAATCCAGTCCAAGGCTCCGGGTCCCAGTCCAAGGCTCCGGGTCCCAGTCCACTACAAGGCTCCTGGTCCCAATCCAGTACAATGCTCTTGGTCCCAGTTCAAGGCTCTGGGTTCCAGTCCACTACAAGGCTCCGGGTCCCAATCCAGTGCAAGGCTCCGGGTCCCAGTCCAGTCCAAGGCTCTGGGTCCCAATCCAGTCCAAGGCTCCGGGTCCCAATCCAGTCCAAGGCTCCGGGTCCCAGTCCAAGGATCGGGGTCCCAATCCAGTCCAAGGCTCCGGGTCCCAATCCAGTCCAATTCTCCGGGTCCCAATCCAGCCCAAGACTCCGGGTCACAGTTCAAGTCTCCGGGTCCCAGTTGAAGGCTCCGGGTCACAGTCCAAGGCACCGGGTCCCAATCTAGTCCAAGGCTCCGGGACCCAATCCTGTCTAAGGCTCTGTGTTCAAGTCCAGTCCAAGGCGCTGGGTCCCAGTCCAGTCCAAGGCTCGGTGTCCCTGTCGAGTCAAAGGCTCCGGGTCCCAGTCCAAGGTTCCGGGTCTCAATCCATTCTAAGGCTCCGGGTCCCAATCCAGTCCAAGGCTCCGGGTCCCAAACCAGTCCAAGGCTCCAGGTCCCAATCCACTACAAGGCTCCGGGTCCCAATCCAGTGCAATGCTCTTGGTCCCAGTTCAAGGCTCTGGGTTCCAGTCCACTACAAGGCTCCGGGTCCCAATCCAGTGCAAGGCTCCGGGTCCCAGTCCAGTACAAGGCTCCGGGTCCCAATCCAGTCCAAGGCTCCAGGTCCCAGTCCAGTCCAAGTCTCTGGGTCCCAATCCAGTCCAAGGCTCCAGGTCCCAATCCAGTCCAAGGCTCCAGGTCCCAATCAAGTCCAAGGCTCCGGGTCCCAGACCAAGGCTCCGGGTCCCAGTCCACTACAAGGCTCTTGGTCCCAATCCAGTACAATGCTCTTGGTCCCAGTTCAAGGCTCTGGGTTCCAGTCCACTACAAGGCTCCGGGTCCCAATCCAGTGCAAGGCTCCGGGTCCCAGTCCAGTAGAAGGCTCCGGGTCCCAATCCAGTCCAAGGCTCCAGGTCCCAGTCCAGTCCAAGGCTCTGGGTCCCAATCCAGTCCAAGGCTCCGGGTCCCAATCCAGTCCAAGGCTCCGGGTCCCAGTCCAAGGATCGGGGTCCCAATCCAGTCCAAGGCTCCGGGTCCCAATCCAGTCCAAGTCTCCGGGTCCCAATCCAGTCCAAGGCTCCGGGTCCCAGTCCAAGGATCGGGGTCCCAATCCAGTGCAAGGCTCCGGGTCCCAGTCCAGTACAAGGCTCCGGGTCCCAATCCAGTCCAAAGCTCCAGGTCCCAATCCAGTCCAAGGCTCCGGGTCCCAATCCAGTCCAAGGATCGGGGTCCCAATCCAGTCCAAGGCTCCGGGTCCCAGTCCAAGGCTCCGGGTCCCAGTCCACTACAAGGCTCCTGGTCCCAATCCAGTACAATGCTCTTGGTCCCAGTTCAAGGCTCTGGGTTCCAGTCCACTACAAGGCTCCGGGTCCCAATCCAGTGCAAGGCTCCGGGTCCCAGTCCAGTCCAAGGCTCTGGGTCCCAATCCAGTCCAAGGCTCCGGGTCCCAATCCAGTCCAAGGCTCCGGGTCCCAGTCCAAGGATCGGGGTCCCAATCCAGTCCAAGGCTCCGGGTCCCAATCCAGCCCAAGACTCCGGGTCACAGTTCAAGGCTCCGGGTCCCAGTCCAAGGCTCCGGGTCCCAATCCAGTCCAAGGCTCCGGGACCCAATCCAGACCAAAGCTTTGCGTCCCAATCCAGACCAAGGCTCCGGGTCACAGTTCAAGTCTCCGGGTCCGAGTTCAAGGCTCCAGGTACCGCTTCAATGCTGCAGTTCCCAGTCCAGTCCAAAGCTCCGGGTCCCAATCCAGTCCAAGTCTCCGGGTCCCAGTCCAAGGATCGGGGTCCCAATCCAGTCCAAGGCTCCGGGTCCCAATCCAGTCCAAGTCTCCGCATCCCAATCCAGCCCAAGACTCCGGGTCACAGCTCAAGGCTCCGGGTCCCAGTCCAAGGCTCCGGGTCCCAATCCAGTCCAAGGCTCCGGGACCCAATCCAGACCAAAGCTTTGCATCCCAATCCAGACCAAGGCTCCGGGTCACAGTTCAAGGCTCCGGGTCCAAGTCCAAGGCTCAGGGTCCCAGTACAAGGCTCCGGGTCCTAATTCAAGTCTCCAGGTCTCAATCCAAGACACCGGGTCCCAGTCTAAGTCTCGGTGTCCCAGTCCGGTTCAAGGCTCGGTGTCCCAATCGAGTCAAAGGCTCCTGGTCCCAGTCCAGTCCAAGGCTCCGGGTCCCAGTCCAGTCCAAAGCTCCGGGTTCCAGTCCAAGGCTCTTGGTACCAATCCAGTCCAAGGCTCCGTGTCCCAGTCCAGTCCAAGTTTCCGGGTCCCAATCCAGTCCAAGTTTCCAGGTCCCAGATCAAGGATCCAGGTCCCAATCCAAGGCTCCGGGTCCCAGTCCAAGGCTCTTGGTACCAATCCAGTCCAAGGCTCCAGGTCCCAATCCAGTCCAAGGCTCCGGGTCCCAGTCCACTACAAGGCTCCGGATCCCAATCCAGTACAATGCTCTTGGTCCCAGTTCAAGGCTCTGGGTTCCAGTCCACTACAAGGCTCCGGGTCCCAATCCAGTGCAAGGCTCCGGGTCCCAGTCCAGTACAAGGCTCCGGGTCCCAATCCAGTCCAAAGCTCCAGGTCCCAGTCCAGTCCAAGGCTCTGGGTCCCAATCCAGTCCAAGGCTCCGGGTCCTAATTCAGTCCAAGGCTCCGGGTCCCAGTCCAAGGATCGGGGTCCCAATCCAGTCCAAGGCTCCGGGTCCCAATCCAGTCCAAGTCTCCGGGTCCCAATCCAGCCCAAGACTCCGGGTCACAGTTCAAGGCTCCCGGTCCCAGTCCAAGGCTCCGGGTCCCAATCCAGTCCAAGGCTCCGGGACCCAATCCAGACCAAAGCTCTGGGTCCCAATCCAGACCAAGGCTACGGGTCACAGTTCAAGGCTCCGGGTCCAAGTCCAAGGCTCAGGGTCCCAGTTCAAGGCTCCGAAGCCCAATTCAAGGCTCCGGGTCTCAATCCAAGGCACCGGGTCCCAGTCTAAGTCTCGGTGTCCCAGTCCGTTCCAAGGCTCCGTGTCCCAATCGAGTCAAAGGCTCCTGGTCTCAGTCCAGTCCAAGGCTCCGGGTCCCAGTCCAGTCCAAAGCTCCGGGTCCCAGTCCAAGGCTCTTGGTACCAATCCAGTCCAAGGCTCCGGGTTCCAGTCCAAGGCTCCGGGTCCCAGTCCAGTCCAAGTCTCCGGGTCCCAATCCAGTCCAAGGTTCCAGGTCCCAGTTCAAGGATCCAGGTCTCAATCCAAGGCTCCGGGTCCGAGTCCAAGGCTCTGGGTCCTAGTCCGTTCCAAAGCTCCAGGTCCCAGTCCAGTCCAAGGCTCCGGGTCCCAGTCCAAGGCTCTGGGTCCTATTCCGGTTTAAAGCTCCAGGTCCCAGTCCAGTCCAAGGCTCCGGGCCCAAGTCCAGTCCAAGGCTCCGGGTCACAGTTCAAGTCTCCGGGTCCCAGTTGAAGGCTCCGGGTCACAGTCCAAGGCACCGGGTCCCAATCTAGTCCAAGGCTCCGGGACCCAATCCTGTCTAAGGCTCTGTGTTCAAGTCCAGTCCAAGGCGCTGGGTCCCAGTCCAGTCCAAGGCTCGGTGTCCCAGTCGAGTCAAAGGCTCCGGGTCCCAGTCCAAGGTTCCGGGTCTCAATCCATTCTAAGGCTCCGGGTCCCAATCCAGTCCAAGGCTCCGGGTCCCAAACCAGTCCAAGGCTCCAGGTCCCAATCCACTACAAGGCTCCGGGTCCCAATCCAGTGCAATGCTCTTGGTCCCAGTTCAAGGCTCTGGGTTCCAGTCCACTACAAGGCTCCGGGTCCCAATCCAGTGCAAGGCTCCGGGTCCCAGTCCAGTACAAGGCTCCGGGTCCCAATCCAGTCCAAGGCTCCAGGTCCCAGTCCAGTCCAAGGCTCTGGGTCCCAATCCAGTCCAAGGCTCCAGGTCCCAATCCAGTCCAAGGCTCCAGGTCCCAATCAAGTCCAAGGCTCCGGGTCCCAGACCAAGGCTCCGGGTCCCAGTCCACTACAAGGCTCTTGGTCCCAATCCAGTACAATGCTCTTGGTCCCACTTCAAGGCTCTGGGTTCCAGTCCACTACAAGGCTCCGGGTCCCAATCCAGTGCAAGGCTCCGGGTCCCAGTCCAGTAGAAGGCTCCGGGTCCCAATCCAGTCCAAGGCTCCAGGTCCCAGTCCAGTCCAAGGCTCTGGGTCCCAATCCAGTCCAAGGCTCCGGGTCCCAATCCAGTCCAAGGCTCCGGGTCCCAGTCCAAGGATCGGGGTCCCAATCCAGTCCAAGGCTCCGGGTCCCAATCCAGTCCAAGTCTCCGGGTCCCAATCCAGTCCAAGGCTCCGGGTCCCAGTCCAAGGATCGGGGTCCCAATCCAGTGCAAGGCTCCGGGTCCCAGTCCAGTCCAAGTCTCCGGGTCCCAATCCAGTCCAAGGCTCCGGGTCCCAGTCCAAGGCTCCGGGTCCCAGTCCACTACAAGGCTCCTGGTCCCAATCCAGTACAATGCTCTTGGTCCCAGTTCAAGGCTCTGGGTTCCAGTCCAAGGATCGGGGTCCCAATCCAGTCCAAGGCTCCGGGTCCCAATCCAGTCCAAGTCTCCGGGTCCCAATCCAGTCCAAGGCTCCGGGTCCCAGTCCAAGGATCCGGGTCCCAATCCAGTGCAAGGCTCCGGGTCCCAGTCCAGTACAAGGCTCCGGGTCCCAATCCAGTCCAAAGCTCCAGGTCCCAATCCAGTCCAAGGCTCCGGGTCCCAATCCAGTCCAAGTCTCCGGGTCCCAATCCAGTCCAAGGCTCCGGGTCCCAGTCCAAGGATCGGGGTCCCAATCCAGTCCAAGGCTCCGGGTCCCAGTCCAAGGCTCCGGGTCCCAGTCCACTACAAGGCTCCTGGTCCCAATCCAGTACAATGCTCTTGGTCCCAGTTCAAGGCTCTGGGTTCCAGTCCAAGGATCGGGGTCCCAATCCAGTGCAAGGCTCCGGGTCCCAGTCCAGTACAAGGCTCCGGGTCCCAATCCAGTCCAAAGCTCCAGGTCCCAATCCAGTCCAAGGCTCCGGGTCCCAATCCAGTCCAAGTCTCCGGGTCCCAATCCAGTCCAAGGCTCCGGGTCCCAGTCCAAGGATCGGGGTCCCAATCCAGTCCAAGGCTCCGTGTCCCAGTCCAAGGCTCCGGGTCCCAGTCCACTACAAGGCTCCTGGTCCCAATCCAGTACAATGCTCTTGGTCCCAGTTCAAGGCTCTGGGTTCCAGTCCACTACAAGGCTCCGGGTCCCAATCCAGTGCAAGGCTCCGGGTCCCAGTCCAGTCCAAGGCTCTGGGTCCCAATCCAGTCCAAGGCTCCGGGTCCCAATCCAGTCCAAGGCTCCGGGTCCCAGTCCAAGGATCGGGGTCCCAATCCAGTCCAAGGCTCCGGGTCCCAATCCAGTCCAAGTCTCCGGGTCCCAATCCAGCCCAAGACTCCGGGTCACAGTTCAAGTCTCCGGGTCCCAGTTGAAGGCTCCGGGTCACAGTCCAAGGCACCGGGTCCCAATCTAGTCCAAGGCTCCGGGACCCAATCCTGTCTAAGGCTCTGTGTTCAAGTCCAGTCCAAGGCGCTGGGTCCCAGTCCAGTCCAAGGCTCGGTGTCCCTGTCGAGTCAAAGGCTCCGGGTCCCAGTCCAAGGTTCCGGGTCTCAATCCATTCTAAGGCTCCGGGTCCCAATCCAGTCCAAGGCTCCGGGTCCCAAACCAGTCCAAGGCTCCAGGTCCCAATCCACTACAAGGCTCCGGGTCCCAATCCAGTGCAATGCTCTTGGTCCCAGTTCAAGGCTCTGGGTTCCAGTCCACTACAAGGCTCCGGGTCCCAATCCAGTCCAAAGCTCCAGGTCCCAGTCCAGTCCAAGGCTCTGGGTCCCAATCCAGTCCAAGGCTCCGGGTCCCAATCCAGTCCAAGGCTCCGGGTCCCAGTCCAAGGATCGGGGTCCCAATCCAGTCCAAGGCTCCGGGTCCCAATCCAGTCCAAGTCTCCGGGTCCCAATCCAGTCCAAGGCTCCGGGTCCCAGTCCAAGGATCGGGGTCCCAATCCAGTGCAAGGCTCCGGGTCCCAGTCCAGTCCAAGTCTCCGGGTCCCAATCCAGTCCAAGGCTCCGGGTCCCAGTCCAAGGCTCCGGGTCCCAGTCCACTACAAGGCTCCTGGTCCCAATCCAGTACAATGCTCTTGGTCCCAGTTCAAGGCTCTGGGTTCCAGTCCAAGGATCGGGGTCCCAATCCAGTCCAAGGCTCCGGGTCCCAATCCAGTCCAAGTCTCCGGGTCCCAATCCAGTCCAAGGCTCCGGGTCCCAGTCCAAGGATCCGGGTCCCAATCCAGTGCAAGGCTCCGGGTCCCAGTCCAGTACAAGGCTCCGGGTCCCAATCCAGTCCAAAGCTCCAGGTCCCAATCCAGTCCAAGGCTCCGGGTCCCAATCCAGTCCAAGTCTCCGGGTCCCAATCCAGTCCAAGGCTCCGGGTCCCAGTCCAAGGATCGGGGTCCCAATCCAGTCCAAGGCTCCGGGTCCCAGTCCAAGGCTCCGGGTCCCAGTCCACTACAAGGCTCCTGGTCCCAATCCAGTACAATGCTCTTGGTCCCAGTTCAAGGCTCTGGGTTCCAGTCCAAGGATCGGGGTCCCAATCCAGTGCAAGGCTCCGGGTCCCAGTCCAGTACAAGGCTCCGGGTCCCAATCCAGTCCAAAGCTCCAGGTCCCAATCCAGTCCAAGGCTCCGGGTCCCAATCCAGTCCAAGTCTCCGGGTCCCAATCCAGTCCAAGGCTCCGGGTCCCAGTCCAAGGATCGGGGTCCCAATCCAGTCCAAGGCTCCGGGTCCCAGTCCAAGGCTCCGGGTCCCAGTCCACTACAAGGCTCCTGGTCCCAATCCAGTACAATGCTCTTGGTCCCAGTTCAAGGCTCTGGGTTCCAGTCCACTACAAGGCTCCGGGTCCCAATCCAGTGCAAGGCTCCGGGTCCCAGTCCAGTCCAAGGCTCTGGGTCCCAATCCAGTCCAAGGCTCCGGGTCCCAATCCAGTCCAAGGCTCCGGGTCCCAGTCCAAGGATCGGGGTCCCAATCCAGTCCAAGGCTCCGGGTCCCAATCCAGTCCAAGTCTCCGGGTCCCAATCCAGCCCAAGACTCCGGGTCACAGTTCAAGTCTCCGGGTCCCAGTTGAAGGCTCCGGGTCACAGTCCAAGGCACCGGGTCCCAATCTAGTCCAAGGCTCCGGGACCCAATCCTGTCTAAGGCTCTGTGTTCAAGTCCAGTCCAAGGCGCTGGGTCCCAGTCCAGTCCAAGGCTCGGTGTCCCTGTCGAGTCAAAGGCTCCGGGTCCCAGTCCAAGGTTCCGGGTCTCAATCCATTCTAAGGCTCCGGGTCCCAATCCAGTCCAAGGCTCCGGGTCCCAAACCAGTCCAAGGCTCCAGGTCCCAATCCACTACAAGGCTCCGGGTCCCAATCCAGTGCAATGCTCTTGGTCCCAGTTCAAGGCTCTGGGTTCCAGTCCACTACAAGGCTCCGGGTCCCAATCCAGTCCAAAGCTCCAGGTCCCAGTCCAGTCCAAGGCTCTGGGTCCCAATCCAGTCCAAGGCTCCGGGTCCCAATCCAGTCCAAGGCTCCGGGTCCCAGTCCAAGGATCGGGGTCCCAATCCAGTCCAAGGCTCCGGGTCCCAATCCAGTCCAAGTCTCCGGGTCCCAATCCAGTCCAAGGCTCCGGGTCCCAGTCCAAGGATCGGGGTCCCAATCCAGTGCAAGGCTCCGGGTCCCAGTCCAGTACAAGGCTCCGGGTCCCAATCCAGTCCAAAGCTCCAGGTCCCAATCCAGTCCAAGGCTCCGGGTCCCAATCCAGTCCAAGTCTCCGGGTCCCAATCCAGTCCAAGGCTCCGGGTCCCAGTCCAAGGATCGGGGTCCCAATCCAGTCCAAGGCTCCGGGTCCCAGTCCAAGGCTCCGGGTCCCAGTCCACTACAAGGCTCCTGGTCCCAATCCAGTACAATGCTCTTGGTCCCAGTTCAAGGCTCTGGGTTCCAGTCCAAGGCTCCGGGTCCCAATCCAGTCCAAGGCTCCGGGTCCCAATCCAGTCCAAGTCTCCGGGTCCCAATCCAGTCCAAGGCTCCGGGTCCCAGTCCAAGGATCGGGGTCCCAATCCAGTGCAAGGCTCCGGGTCCCAGTCCAGTACAAGGCTCCGGGTCCCAATCCAGTCCAAAGCTCCAGGTCCCAATCCAGTCCAAGGCTCCGGGTCCCAATCCAGTCCAAGTCTCCGGGTCCCAATCCAGTCCAAGGCTCCGGGTCCCAGTCCAAGGATCGGGGTCCCAATCCAGTCCAAGGCTCCGGGTCCCAGTCCAAGGCTCCGGGTCCCAGTCCACTACAAGGCTCCTGGTCCCAATCCAGTACAATGCTCTTGGTCCCAGTTCAAGGCTCTGGGTTCCAGTCCACTACAAGGCTCCGGGTCCCAATCCAGTGCAAGGCTCCGGGTCCCAGTCCAGTCCAAGGCTCTGGGTCCCAATCCAGTCCAAGGCTCCGGGTCCCAATCCAGTCCAAGGCTCCGGGTCCCAGTCCAAGGATCGGGGTCCCAATCCAGTCCAAGGCTCCGGGTCCCAATCCAGTCCAAGTCTCCGGGTCCCAATCCAGCCCAAGACTCCGGGTCACAGTTCAAGTCTCCGGGTCCCAGTTGAAGGCTCCGGGTCACAGTCCAAGGCACCGGGTCCCAATCTAGTCCAAGGCTCCGGGACCCAATCCTGTCTAAGGCTCTGTGTTCAAGTCCAGTCCAAGGCGCTGCGTCCCAGTCCAGTCCAAGGCTCGGTGTCCCTGTCGAGTCAAAGGCTCCGGGTCCCAGTCCAAGGTTCCGGGTCTCAATCCATTCTAAGGCTCCGGGTCCCAATCCAGTCCAAGGCTCCGGGTCCCAAACCAGTCCAAGGCTCCAGGTCCCAATCCACTACAAGGCTCCGGGTCCCAATCCAGTGCAATGCTCTTGGTCCCAGTTCAAGGCTCTGGGTTCCAGTCCACTACAAGGCTCCGGGTCCCAATCCAGTGCAAGGCTCCGGGTCCCAGTCCAGTACAAGGCTCCGGGTCCCAATCCAGTCCAAGGCTCCAGGTCCCAGTCCAGTCCAAGTCTCTGGGTCCCAATCCAGTCCAAGGCTCCAGGTCCCAATCCAGTCCAAGGCTCCAGGTCCCAATCAAGTCCAAGGCTCCGGGTCCCAGACCAAGGCTCCGGGTCCCAGTCCAGTAGAAGGCTCCGGGTCCCAATCCAGTCCAAGGCTCCAGGTCCCAGTCCAGTCCAAGGCTCTGGGTCCCAATCCAGTCCAAGGCTCCGGGTCCCAATCCAGTCCAAGGCTCCGGGTCCCAGTCCAAGGATCGGGGTCCCAATCCAGTCCAAGGCTCCGGGTCCCAATCCAGCCCAAGACTCCGGGTCACAGTTCAAGGCTCCGGGTCCCAGTCCAAGGCTCCGGGTCCCAATCCAGTCCAAGGCTCCGGGACCCAATCCAGACCAAAGCTCTGGGTCCCAATCCAGACCAAGGCTCCGGGTCACAGTTCAAGGCTCCGGGTCCAAGTCCAAGGCTCAGGGTCCCAGTTCAAGGCTCCGGAGCCCAATTCAAGGCTCCGGGTCTCATTCCAAGGCACCGGGTCCCAGTCTAAGTCTCGGTGTCCCAGTCCGGTCCAAGGCTCCGTGTCCCAGTCGAGTCAAAGGCTCCTGGTCCCAGTCCAGTCCAAGGCTCCGGGTCCCAGTCCAGTCCAAATCTCCGGGTCCCAGTCCAAGGCTCTTGGTACCAATCCAGTCCAAGGCTCCGGGTCCCAGTCCAGTCCAAGTCTCCGGGTCCCAATCCAGTCCAAGGTTCCAGGTCCCAGTTCAAGGATCCAGGTCCCAATCCAAGGCTCCGGGTCCGAGTCCAAGGCTCTGGGTCCTAGTCCGTTCCAAAGCTCCAGGTCCCAGTCCAGTCCAAGGCTCCGGGTCCCAGTCCAAGGCTCTGGGTCCTATTCCGGTTTAAAGCTCCAGGTCCCAGTCCAGTCCAAGGCTCCGGGCCCAAGTCCAGTACAAGGCTCCGGGTCCCAGTTCAAGGCTCCAGGTACCAGTTCAAGGCTCCAGGTCCCAGTCCAGTCCAAGGCTCCGGGTCCCAGTCCAGTCCAAGTCTCCGGATCCCAGTCCACTCCAAGGCTCCGGGTCCCAATCCAGGACAAGGCTCTGGGTCCCAGTTCAAGGCTCTGGGTTCCAGTCCAGTCCAAGCCTCCGGGTCCCAATCCAGTCCAAGGCTCCAGGTCCCAGTCCATTCCAAGGCTCCGGGTCCCAGTCCACTCCAAGGCTCCGGGGCCCAATCCAGTCCAAGGCTCCAGGTCCCAATCCATCCAAGGCTCCGGGTCCCAGTCCAAGGCTCCGGGTCCCAATCCAGTCCGAGGCTCCGGGTCCCAATCCAGTACAATGCTCTTGGTCCCAGTTCAAGGCTCTGGGTCCCAGTCCAGTACAAGGCTCCGGGTCCCAATCCAGTCCAAGGCTCCAGGTCCCAGTCCAGTCCAAGGCTCTGGGTCCCAATCCAGTCCAAGGCTCCGGGTTCCAGTCCAAGGCTCTTGGTACCAATCCAGTCCAAGGCTCCGGGTCCCAATCCAGTCCAAGGCTCCAGGTCCCAATCCACTACAAGGCTCCGGGTCCCAATCCAGTACAATGCTCTTGGTCCCAGTTCAAGGCTCTGGGTCCCAGTCCAGTACAAGGCTCCAGGTCCCAGTTCAAGGCTCTGGGTCCCAGTCCAGTACAAGGCTCCAGGTCCCAGTCCAGTCCAAGGCTCTGGGTCCCAATCCAGTCCAAGGCTCCAGGTCCCAATCCAGTCCAAGGCTCCAGGTCCCAATCCAGTCCAAGGCTCCGGGTCCCAGTCCAAGGCTCCGGGTCCCAGTCCACTACAAGGCTCCTGGTCCCAATCCAGTACAATGCTCTTGGTCCCAGTTCAAGGCTCTGGGTCCCAGTCCAGTACAAGGCTCCGGGTCCCAATCCAGTCCAAGGCTCCAGGTCCCAGTCCAGTCCAAGGCTCTGGGTCCCAATCCAGTCCAAGGCTCCAGGTCCCAATCCAGTCCAAGGCTCCAGGTCCCAATCCAGTCCAAGGCTCCTGGTCCCAGTCCAAGGCTCCGGGTCCCAGTCCACTACAAGGCTCCTGGTCCCAATCCAGTACAATGCTCTTGGTCCCAGTTCAAGGCTCTGGGTTCCAGTCCACTACAAGGCTCCGGGTCCCAATCCAGTGCAAGGCTCCGGGTCCCAGTCCAGTCCAAGGCTCTGGGTCCCAATCCAGTCCAAGGCTCCGGGTCCCAATCCAGTCCAAGGCTCCGGGTCCCAGTCCAAGGATCGGGGTCCCAATCCAGTCCAAGGCTCCGGGTCCCAATCCAGTCCAAGTCTCCGGGTCCCAATCCAGCCCAAGACTCCGGGTCACAGTTCAAGGCTCCGGGTCCCAGTCCAAGGCGCCGGGTCCCAGTCCAGTCCAAGGCTCCGGGTCCCAGTTCAAGGCTGCAGGTACCAATTCAAGGCTCCGGGTCCCAGTCCAGTCCAAGGCTCCAGGTCCCTGTCGAGTCCAAGGCACCGGGTCCCAGACCAGTCGAAGTCTCCGGGCCCCAGTCCAGTTCAAGGCTCCAGGTCCCAGTCCAGTCTAAGGCTCTGGGACCCAGTCCAAGGCTCCGGGTCCCAGTCCAAGGCTCCAGGTTCCAGTTCAAGGCTCCGGGTCCCAGTTCAAGGCTCCAGGTACCAGTTCAAGGCTCCAGGTACCAGTTCAAGGCTCCGGGTCCCAGTTCAAGGCTCCCGGTCCCAGTCCATGGCTCCGAGTCCCAGTCCAAGGCTCCGGGTCCCAGTCCAGTCCAAGGCTCTGGGTCCCAATCCAGTCCAAGGCTCCGGGTCCCAATCCAGTCCAAGGCTCCGGGTCCCAGTCCAAGGATCGGGGTCCCAATCCAGTCCAAGGCTCCGGGTCCCAGTCCAAGGCTCTGGGTCCCAATCCAGTACAAGGCTCCGGGTCCCAATCCAGCCCAAGACTCCAGGACCCAATCCAGACCAAAGCACTGGGTCCCAATCCAGCCCAAGTCTCCGGGTCACAGTTCAAGTCTCCGGGCCCCAGTTGAAGGCTCCGGGTCACAGTCCAAGGCTCCGGGTCCAAACACAGACTAAGGCTCTGGGTCCCAGTCCAGTCCAAGGCTCCGTGTCCCAATCGAGTCAAAGGCTCCGGGTCCCAGTCCAAGGTTCCGGGTCTCAATCCATTCTAAGGCTCCGGGTCCCAATCCAGTCCAAGGCTCCGGGTCCCAATCCAGTCCAAGGCTCCGGGTCCCAGTCCAAGGATCGGGGTCCCAATCCAGTCCAAGGCTCCGGGTCCCAATCCAGTCCAAGTCTCCGGGTCCCAATCCAGCCCAAGACTCCGGGTCACAGTTCAAGGCTCCGGGTCCCAGTCCAAGGCGCCGGGTCCCAGTCCAGTCCAAGGCTCCGGGTCCCAGTTCAAGGCTGCAGGTACCAATTCAAGGCTCCGGGTCCCAGTCCAGTCCAAGGCTCCAGGTCCCTGTCGAGTCCAAGGCACCGGGTCCCAAACCAGTCGAAGTCTCCGGGCCCCAGTCCAGTTCAAGGCTCCAGGTCCCAATCCAGTCCAAGGCTCCGGGTCCCAGTTCAAGGCTCCGTGTCCCAGTTCAAGGCTCCAGGTACCAGTTCAAGGCTCCAGGTCCCAGTCCAGTCCAAGGCTCCGAGTCCCAGTCCAGTCCAAGGCTCCGGGTCCCAGACCACTCCAATCTCCGGGTCCCAATCCAGTACAAGGCTCTGGGTCCCAGTTCAAGGCTCTGGGTTCCAGTCCAGTCCAAGGCTCCGGGTCCCAATCCAGTGCAAGGCTCCGTGTCCCAGTCCATTCCAAGGCTCCGGGTCCCAATCCAGTCCGGCTCCAGGTCCCAATCCAGTCCAAGGCTCCGGGTCCCAGTCCAAGGCTCCGAGACCCAGTGCAAGGCTCCAGGTACCGGTTCAAGGCTCTAGGTCCCCGTCCAGTCCAAGGCTCTGGGTCCCAATCCAGTCCAAGGCTCCAGGTCCCAGTCGAAGGCTCTGGGTCCCAATCCAGTCCAAGGCTCCGGGTCCCAATCCAGCCCAAGACTACGGGACCCAATCCAGACCAAAGCACTGGGTCCCAATCCAGTCCAATGCTCCGGGTCCCAGTCCAAGGCTCTGGGTCCCAATCCAGTCCAAGGCTCCGGGTCCCAATCCAGCCCAAGACTCCGGGACCCAATCCAGACCAAAGCACTGGGTCCCAATCCAGCCCATGTCTCCGGGTCACAGTTCAAGGCTCCGGGCCCCAGTTGAAGGCTCGGGGTCACAGTCCAAGGCTCCGAGTCCCAGTTCAAGGCTCCAGGTACCGGTTCATGGCTCTAGGTCCCCGTCCAGTCCAAGGCTCTGGGTCCCAATCCAGTCCAAGGCTCCAGGTCCCAGTCCAAGGCTCTGGGTCCCAATCCAGTCCAAGGCTCCGGATCCCAATCCAGTCCAAGGCTCTGGGTCCCAATCCAGTACAAGGCTCCGGGTCCCAATCCAGCCCAAGACTCCAGGACCCAATCCAGACCAAAGCACTGGGTCCCAATCCAGCCCAAGTCTCCGGGTCACAGTTCAAGTCTCCGGGCCCCAGTTGAAGGCTCCGGGTCACAGTCCAAGGATCCGGGTCCAAACACAGACTAAGGCTCTGGGTCCCAGTCCAGTCCAAGGCTCCGTGTCCCAATCGAGTCAAAGGCTCTGGGTCCCAGTCCAAGGTTCCGGGTCTCAATCCATTCTAAGGCTCCGGGTCCCAATCCAGTCCAAGGCTCCGGGTCCCAGACCAGTCCAAAGCTCCGGGTTCCAGTCCAAAGCTCTTGGTACCAATCCAGTCCAAGGCTCCGTGTCCGAGTCCAGTCCAAGTCTCCGGGTCCCAGTCCAGTCCAAGGCTCCGGGTCCCAGTCCAAGGTTCCGGGTCCCAATCCAGTCCAAGGCTCTGTGTCCCAGTTCAAGGCTCTGGGTCCCAGTCCAGTCCAAGGCTCCGGGTCCCAATCCAGTCCAAGTCTCCGGGTCCCAGTTCAAGGCTCCAGGTACCAGTTCAAGACTCCAGGACCCAGTCCAGTCCAAGGCTCCAGGACCCAGTCCAGTCCAAGGCTCCAGGTCCCAATCCAGTCCAAGGCGCCGGGTCCCAATCCAGTCCAAGTCTCCGGGTCCCAGTTCAAGGCTCCAGGTACCAGTTCAAGACTCCAGGACCCAGTCCAGTCCAAGGCTCCAGGACCCAGTCCAGTCCAAGGCTCCAGGTCCCAATCCAGTCCAAGGCGCCGGGTCCCAATCCAGTCCAATGCTCCAGGTCCCAGTCCAAGGCTCTGGGTCCCAATCCAGTACAAGGCTCCGGGTCCCAATCCAGCCCAAGACTCCAGGACCCAATCCAGACCAAAGCACTGGGTCCCAATCCAGCCCAAGTCTCCGGGTCACAGTTCAAGTCTCCGGGCCCCAGTTGAAGGCTCCGGGTCACAGTCCAAGGCTCCGGGTCCAAACACAGACTAAGGCTCTGGGTCCCAGTCCAGTCCAAGGCTCCGTGTCCCAATCGAGTCAAAGGCTCCGGGTCCCAGTCCAAGGTTCCGGGTCTCAATCCATTCTAAGGCTCCGGGTCCCAATCCAGTCCAAGGCTCCGGGTCCCAATCCAGTCCAAGGCTCCGGGTCCCAGTCCAAGGATCGGGGTCCCAATCCAGTCCAAGGCTCCGGGTCCCAATCCAGTCCAAGTCTCCGGGTCCCAATCCAGCCCAAGACTCCGGGTCACAGTTCAAGGCTCCGGGTCCCAGTCCAAGGCGCCGGGTCCCAGTCCAGTCCAAGGCTCCGGGTCCCAGTTCAAGGCTGCAGGTACCAATTCAAGGCTCCGGGTCCCAGTCCAGTCCAAGGCTCCAGGTCCCTGTCGAGTCCAAGGCACCGGGTCCCAAACCAGTCGAAGTCTCCGGGCCCCAGTCCAGTTCAAGGCTCCAGGTCCCAATCCAGTCCAAGGCTCCGGGTCCCAGTTCAAGGCTCCGTGTCCCAGTTCAAGGCTCCAGGTACCAGTTCAAGGCTCCAGGTCCCAGTCCAGTCCAAGGCTCCGAGTCCCAGTCCAGTCCAAGGCTCCGGGTCCCAGTCCACTCCAATCTCCGGGTCCCAATCCAGTACAAGGCTCTGGGTCCCAGTTCAAGGCTCTGGGTTCCAGTCCAGTCCAAGGCTCCGGGTCCCAATCCAGTGCAAGGCTCCGTGTCCCAGTCCATTCCAAGGCTCCGGGTCCCAATCCAGTCCAAGGCTCCAGGTCCCAATCCAGTCCAAGGCTCCGGGTCCCAGTCCAAGGCTCCGAGACCCAGTGCAAGGCTCCAGGTACCGGTTCAAGGCTCTAGGTCCCCGTCCAGTCCAAGGCTCTGGGTCCCAATCCAGTCCAAGGCTCCAGGTCCCAGTCGAAGGCTCTGGGTCCCAATCCAGTCCAAGGCTCCGGGTCCCAATCCAGCCCAAGACTACGGGACCCAATCCAGACCAAAGCACTGGGTCCCAATCCAGTCCAATGATCCGGGTCCCAGTCCAAGGCTCTGGGTCCCAATCCAGTCCAAGGCTCCGGGTCCCAATCCAGCCCAAGACTCCGGGACCCAATCCAGACCAAAGCACTGGGTCCCAATCCAGCCCATGTCTCCGGGTCACAGTTCAAGGCTCCGGGCCCCAGTTGAAGGCTCGGGGTCACAGTCCAAGGCTCCGAGTCCCAGTTCAAGGCTCCAGGTACCGGTTCATGGCTCTAGGTCCCCGTCCAGTCCAAGGCTCTGGGTCCCAATCCAGTCCAAGGCTCCAGGTCCCAGTCCAAGGCTCTGGGTCCCAATCCAGTCCAAGGCTCCGGATCCCAATCCAGCCCAAGACTCCGGGACCCAATCCAGACCAAAGCACTGGGTCCCAATCCAGTCCAATGCTCCAGGTCCCAGTCCAAGGCTCTGGGTCCCAATCCAGTACAAGGCTCCGGGTCCCAATCCAGCCCAAGACTCCAGGACCCAATCCAGACCAAAGCACTGGGTCCCAATCCAGCCCAAGTCTCCGGGTCACAGTTCAAGTCTCCGGGCCCCAGTTGAAGGCTCCGGGTCACAGTCCAAGGATCCGGGTCCAAACACAGACTAAGGCTCTGGGTCCCAGTCCAGTCCAAGGCTCCGTGTCCCAATCGAGTCAAAGGCTCTGGGTCCCAGTCCAAGGTTCCGGGTCTCAATCCATTCTAAGGCTCCGGGTCCCAATCCAGTCCAAGGCTCCGGGTCCCAGACCAGTCCAAAGCTCCGGGTTCCAGTCCAAAGCTCTTGGTACCAATCCAGTCCAAGGCTCCGTGTCCGAGTCCAGTCCAAGTCTCCGGGTCCCAGTCCAGTCCAAGGCTCCGGGTCCCAGTCCAAGGTTCCGGGTCCCAATCCAGTCCAAGGCTCTGTGTCCCAGTTCAAGGCTCTGGGTCCCAGTCCAGTCCAAGGCTCCGGGTCCCAATCCAGTCCAAGTCTCCGGGTCCCAGTGCAAGGCTCCAGGTACCGGTTCAAGGCTCTAGGTCCCCGTCCAGTCCAAGGCTCTGGGTCCCAATCCAGTTCAAGGCTCCAGGTCCCAATCCAGTCCAAGGCTCCGGGTCCCAGTTCAAGGCTCCGTGTCCCAGTTCAAGGCTCCAGGTACCAGTTCAAGGCTCCAGGTCCCAGTCCAGTCCAAGGCTCCGAGTCCCAGTCCAGTCCAAGGCTCCGGGTCCCAGTCCACTCCAATCTCCGGGTCCCAATCCAGTACAAGGCTCTGGGTCCCAGTTCAAGGCTCTGGGTTCCAGTCCAGTCCAAGGCTCCGGGTCCCAATCCAGTGCAAGGCTCCGTGTCCCAGTCCATTCCAAGGCTCCGGGTCCCAATCCAGTCCAAGGCTCCAGGTCCCAATCCAGTCCAAGGCTCCGGGTCCCAGTCCAAGGCTCCGAGACCCAGTGCAAGGCTCCAGGTACCGGTTCAAGGCTCTAGGTCCCCGTCCAGTCCAAGGCTCTGGGTCCCAATCCAGTCCAAGGCTCCAGGTCCCAGTCGAAGGCTCTGGGTCCCAATCCAGTCCAAGGCTCCGGGTCCCAATCCAGCCCAAGACTACGGGACCCAATCCAGACCAAAGCACTGGGTCCCAATCCAGTCCAATGCTCCGGGTCCCAGTCCAAGGCTCTGGGTCCCAATCCAGTCCAAGGCTCCGGGTCCCAATCCAGCCCAAGACTCCGGGACCCAATCCAGACCAAAGCACTGGGTCCCAATCCAGCCCATGTCTCCGGGTCACAGTTCAAGGCTCCGGGCCCCAGTTGAAGGCTCGGGGTCACAGTCCAAGGCTCCGAGTCCCAGTTCAAGGCTCCAGGTACCGGTTCATGGCTCTAGGTCCCCGTCCAGTCCAAGGCTCTGGGTCCCAATCCAGTCCAAGGCTCCAGGTCCCAGTCCAAGGCTCTGGGTCCCAATCCAGTCCAAGGCTCCGGATCCCAATCCAGCCCAAGACTCCGGGACCCAATCCAGACCAAAGCACTGGGTCCCAATCCAGTCCAATGCTCCAGGTCCCAGTCCAAGGCTCTGGGTCCCAATCCAGTACAAGGCTCCGGGTCCCAATCCAGCCCAAGACTCCAGGACCCAATCCAGACCAAAGCACTGGGTCCCAATCCAGCCCAAGTCTCCGGGTCACAGTTCAAGTCTCCGGGCCCCAGTTGAAGGCTCCGGGTCACAGTCCAAGGATCCGGGTCCAAACACAGACTAAGGCTCTGGGTCCCAGTCCAGTCCAAGGCTCCGTGTCCCAATCGAGTCAAAGGCTCTGGGTCCCAGTCCAAGATTCCGGGTCTCAATCCATTCTAAGGCTCCGGGTCCCAATCCAGTCCAAGGCTCCGGGTCCCAGACCAGTCCAAAGCTCCGGGTTCCAGTCCAAAGCTCTTGGTACCAATCCAGTCCAAGGCTCCGTGTCCGAGTCCAGTCCAAGTCTCCGGGTCCCAGTCCAGTCCAAGGCTCCGGGTCCCAGTCCAAGGTTCCGGGTCCCAATCCAGTCCAAGGCTCTGTGTCCCAGTTCAAGGCTCTGGGTCCCAGTCCAGTCCAAGGCTCCGGGTCCCAATCCAGTCCAAGTCTCCGGGTCCCAGTTCAAGGCTCCAGGTACCAGTTCAAGACTCCAGGACCCAGTCCAGTCCAAGGCTCCAGGACCCAGTCCAGTCCAAGGCTCCAGGTCCCAATCCAGTCCAAGGCGCCGGGTCCCAATCCAGTCCAAGTCTCCGGGTCCCAGTTCAAGGCTCCAGGTACCAGTTCAAGACTCCAGGACCCAGTCCAGTCCAAGGCTCCAGGACCCAGTCCAGTCCAAGGCTCCAGGTCCCAATCCAGTCCAAGGCGCCGGGTCCCAATCCAGTCCAATGCTCCAGGTCCCAGTCCAAGGCTCTGGGTCCCAATCCAGTACAAGGCTCCGGGTCCCAATCCAGCCCAAGACTCCAGGACCCAATCCAGACCAAAGCACTGGGTCCCAATCCAGCCCAAGTCTCCGGGTCACAGTTCAAGTCTCCGGGCCCCAGTTGAAGGCTCCGGGTCACAGTCCAAGGCTCCGGGTCCAAACACAGACTAAGGCTCTGGGTCCCAGTCCAGTCCAAGGCTCCGTGTCCCAATCGAGTCAAAGGCTCCGGGTCCCAGTCCAAGGTTCCGGGTCTCAATCCATTCTAAGGCTCCGGGTCCCAATCCAGTCCAAGGCTCCGGGTCCCAATCCAGTCCAAGGCTCCGGGTCCCAGTCCAAGGATCGGGGTCCCAATCCAGTCCAAGGCTCCGGGTCCCAATCCAGTCCAAGTCTCCGGGTCCCAATCCAGCCCAAGACTCCGGGTCACAGTTCAAGGCTCCGGGTCCCAGTCCAAGGCGCCGGGTCCCAGTCCAGTCCAAGGCTCCGGGTCCCAGTTCAAGGCTGCAGGTACCAATTCAAGGCTCCGGGTCCCAGTCCAGTCCAAGGCTCCAGGTCCCTGTCGAGTCCAAGGCACCGGGTCCCAAACCAGTCGAAGTCTCCGGGCCCCAGTCCAGTTCAAGGCTCCAGGTCCCAATCCAGTCCAAGGCTCCGGGTCCCAGTTCAAGGCTCCGTGTCCCAGTTCAAGGCTCCAGGTACCAGTTCAAGGCTCCAGGTCCCAGTCCAGTCCAAGGCTCCGAGTCCCAGTACAGTCCAAGGCTCTGGGTCCCAGTCCACTCCAATCTCCGGGTCCCAATCCAGTACAAGGCTCTGGGTCCCAGTTCAAGGCTCTGGGTTCCAGTCCAGTCCAAGGCTCCGGGTCCCAATCCAGTGCAAGGCTCCGTGTCCCAGTCCATTCCAAGGCTCCGGGTCCCAATCCAGTCCAAGGCTCCAGGTCCCAATCCAGTCCAAGGCTCCGGGTCCCAGTCCAAGGCTCCGAGACCCAGTGCAAGGCTCCAGGTACCGGTTCAAGGCTCTAGGTCCCCGTCCAGTCCAAGGCTCTGGGTCCCAATCCAGTTCAAGGCTCCAGGTCCCAATCCAGTCCAAGGCTCCGGGTCCCAGTTCAAGGCTCCGTGTCCCAGTTCAAGGCTCCAGGTACCAGTTCAAGGCTCCAGGTCCCAGTCCAGTCCAAGGCTCCGAGTCCCAGTCCAGTCCAAGGCTCCGGGTCCCAGTCCACTCCAATCTCCGGGTCCCAATCCAGTACAAGGCTCTGGGTCCCAGTTCAAGGCTCTGGGTTCCAGTCCAGTCCAAGGCTCCGGGTCCCAATCCAGTGCAAGGCTCCGTGTCCCAGTCCATTCCAAGGCTCCGGGTCCCAATCCAGTCCAAGGCTCCAGGTCCCAATCCAGTCCAAGGCTCCGGGTCCCAGTCCAAGGCTCCGAGACCCAGTGCAAGGCTCCAGGTACCGGTTCAAGGCTCTAGGTCCCCGTCCAGTCAAAGGCTCTGGGTCCCAATCCAGTCCAAGGCTCCAGGTCCCAGTCGAAGGCTCTGGGTCCCAATCCAGTCCAAGGCTCCGGGTCCCAGTCGAAGGCTCTGGGTCCCAATCCAGTCCAAGGCTCCGGGTCCCAATCCAGCCCAAGACTACGGGACCCAATCCAGACCAAAGCACTGGGTCCCAATCCAGTCCAATGCTCCGGGTCCCAGTCCAAGGCTCTGGGTCCCAATCCAGTCCAAGGCTCCGGGTCCCAATCCAGCCCAAGACTCCGGGACCCAATCCAGACCAAAGCACTGGGTCCCAATCCAGCCCATGTCTCCGGGTCACAGTTCAAGGCTCTGGGCCCCAGTTGAAGGCTCGGGGTCACAGTCCAAGGCTCCGAGTCCCAGTTCAAGGCTCCAGGTACCGGTTCATGGCTCTAGGTCCCCGTCCAGTCCAAGGCTCTGGGTCCCAATCCAGTCCAAGGCTCCAGGTCCCAGTCCAAGGCTCTGGGTCCCAATCCAGTCCAAGGCTCCGGATCCCAATCCAGCCCAAGACTCCGGGACCCAATCCAGACCAAAGCACTGGGTCCCAATCCAGTCCAATGCTCCAGGTCCCAGTCCAAGGCTCTGGGTCCCAATCCAGTACAAGGCTCCGGGTCCCAATCCAGCCCAAGACTCCAGGACCCAATCCAGACCAAAGCACTGGGTCCCAATCCAGCCCAAGTCTCCGGGTCACAGTTCAAGTCTCCGGGCCCCAGTTGAAGGCTCCGGGTCACAGTCCAAGGATCCGGGTCCAAACACAGACTAAGGCTCTGGGTCCCAGTCCAGTCCAAGGCTCCGTGTCCCAATCGAGTCAAAGGCTCTGGGTCCCAGTCCAAGGTTCCGGGTCTCAATCCATTCTAAGGCTCCGGGTCCCAATCCAGTCCAAGGCTCCGGGTCCCAGACCAGTCCAAAGCTCCGGGTTCCAGTCCAAAGCTCTTGGTACCAATCCAGTCCAAGGCTCCGTGTCCGAGTCCAGTCCAAGTCTCCGGGTCCCAGTCCAGTCCAAGGCTCCGGGTCCCAGTCCAAGGTTCCGGGTCCCAATCCAGTCCAAGGCTCTGTGTCCCAGTTCAAGGCTCTGGGTCCCAGTCCAGTCCAAGGCTCCGGGTCCCAATCCAGTCCAAGTCTCCGGGTCCCAGTTCAAGGCTCCAGGTACCAGTTCAAGACTCCAGGACCCAGTCCAGTCCAAGGCTCCAGGACCCAGTCCAGTCCAAGGCTCCAGGTCCCAATCCAGTCCAAGGCGCCGGGTCCCAATCCAGTCCAAGTCTCCGGGTCCCAGTTCAAGGCTCCAGGTACCAGTTCAAGACTCCAGGACCCAGTCCAGTCCAAGGCTCCAGGACCCAGTCCAGTCCAAGGCTCCAGGTCCCAATCCAGTCCAAGGCGCCGGGTCCCAATCCAGTCCAATGCTCCAGGTCCCAGTCCAAGGCTCTGGGTCCCAATCCAGTACAAGGCTCCGGGTCCCAATCCAGCCCAAGACTCCAGGACCCAATCCAGACCAAAGCACTGGGTCCCAATCCAGCCCAAGTCTCCGGGTCACAGTTCAAGTCTCCGGGCCCCAGTTGAAGGCTCCGGGTCACAGTCCAAGGCTCCGGGTCCAAACACAGACTAAGGCTCTGGGTCCCAGTCCAGTCCAAGGCTCCGTGTCCCAATCGAGTCAAAGGCTCCGGGTCCCAGTCCAAGGTTCCGGGTCTCAATCCATTCTAAGGCTCCGGGTCCCAATCCAGTCCAAGGCTCCGGGTCCCAGACCAGTCCAAAGCTCCGGGTTCCAGTCCAAAGCTCTTGGTACCAATCCAGTCCAAGGCTCCGTGTCCGAGTCCAGTCCAAGTCTCCGGGTCCCAGTCCAGTCCAAGGCTCCGGGTCCCAGTCCAAGGTTCCGGGTCCCAATCCAGTCCAAGGCTCTGTGTCCCAGTTCAAGGCTCTGGGTCCCAGTCCAGTCCAAGGCTCCGGGTCCCAATCCAGTCCAAGTCTCCGGGTCCCAGTTCAAGTCTCCAGGTACCAGTTCAAGACTCCAGGACCCAGTCCAGTCCAAGGCTCCAGGACCCAGTCCAGTCCAAGGCTCCAGGTCCCAATCCAGTCCAAGGCGCCGGGTCCCAATCCAGTTCAAGTCTCCAGGTCCCAATACAAGGCATCATGTCCCAATCCAGCCCAAGGGTCCGGGTCCCAGTTCAAGGCTCCGGGTCCCAGTCCAAGACTCCGGGTCCCAGTTCAAGGCTCCGGGACCCAGTTCAAAGCTCTGGGTCCCAATCAAAGGTTCCGGGTCCCAGTCCAGTCCAAGGTCCGGGTCCCAGTCCAAGGCTCTGTGTCCTAGTCCTGTTTAAAGCTCCAGTTCCCAGTCCAGTCCAAGGCTCAGGGTCCCAGTCTAGTCCAAGGCTCCGGGTCCCAGTCCAAGGCTCTGGGTCCTAGTCCTGTTTAAAGCTCCAGGTCCCAGTCCAGTCCAAGGCTCCGGGTCCCAGTCCAGTCCAAGGCTCCGGGTCCCAGTTCAAGGCTCCAGGTACCAGTTCAAGGCTCCAGGTCCCAGTCCAGTCCTAGGCTCCGGGTCCCAGTCCAGTCCAAGGCTCCGGGTCCCAGTCCACTCCAAGGCTCCGGGTCCCAGTCCAGTCCAAGTCTCTGGGTCCCAATCCAGTCCAAGGCTCCGGGTCCCAGTCCAGTCCAAAGCTCTGGGTCCCAGTCCCATCCAAAGATCCAGGTACCAGTCCAAGGCTCCGAATCCCAGGCCGGTCAAGATTTCTTTGTCCAGGTTAAGTCCCAGTCCAAGTCCTGGCTCCGAGTCCAAGTCAAGACCTAGTCCGTCTCCGTGTCAAGTCTCCGCGCCTGTGTCCTGCACTTGGGTTCATCCCCCGGTCACTGCATGTAACACACATGAGACAATATCCTCCCTCTATCTGCCCTTCTTGATGCCTCTGAATCTTATGTCCCAAATGAAGTAACCTGTCACTTTTCTAACCTCCCTCAGAAGGCATTCAGAGTAGAACAAAGAAACACAATAGAATCAATGAAAAGCTACACACAAACAAAGGCTGACAAACAGCCAATGTGCAAATGAATACAAACTGTGCAAATAAAAAACAAATCAGTAAATAAATAATGCTGAAAACATGATTTGTAGAATCCTTGAAAGTGAGTCCATAGGTTGTGGAATCAGTTCAGTGTTGAGGTGAGTGAAGTTCAATGAGCCTGATGGTGGAAGGCTAATTACTGTTTCTGAACCTGGTGGTGTGGTTCCTGTGCCTTCTTCCCGATATCACCAACAAGAAGAGAGCATGTTGCGGATGATGGGAGTCCTTGATGATAAATGATGCTTTTTTGTGGCAGTGCTCCTTGTAGATGTGCTTCATATATACCTGAAGCCTAACCTTTGTAGCCAATTACCCCAGCAAAGAATGGTAGCATCCTGCTAGCCTTGCATGCGAGGCTTTTGTGAAACATCAAATCATTGGGAACCTCCAAGATCTGCACTCATTATGTCAGCTTCAGAACAGGATCCAGGAGATACTTTGCCCATCAAAGGAGAGTGAAACTGCAGAAATGTTGGTCATAAAAGGCTGGTGAATCCTGGCTGAACAGAAATAGTCAAAACTGATCGACTGATGGACAGAGTGTTTGAGAGCTAGGAAGCAAAGAAGGTGGAAGCCCAGATGATTAGCAGTTTTACAGTGTGTTGGGGCATGATTGAGTGGTGGAACAGGGCTCTCCTGTTGACCTGCAGTTTTACAGTGTGTGGGTCTCGGTTGAGCGGTAAACTGGGGATCTCCTGTTGCTTTGTAGTCCAGGTGTGGCCACTAGGACAGTGCTGGTTTGGATAGGGAAATGTTGAAAGTTTAGCCAAGGTGAAGAGGCTTCAAAATGTGTCAAGTAGGCAGAATGGACATGAAGGTAGAAGATTTCATTTAGTTCGGGGAAGTGCAAGGTAATAAGTTTTAACTGGCTGAATAAAGATGCGAATTTTAACTTCTATTGAAAGATGTTAATGAGTTTTGCTCCACGACTCTGCATGTTTGGATAGGTATGTGTATTATAACACTGTTTACATTGGAAATATGTATTCATACATATTTTATTCCATATCTAACTTTCTTTTTATATAATTCTGTATAATTGTTGAATGTTACTGTTTATTTATTTATGTAGTGATACAACAGAGAGTAGGCCCTAGTACACCTTGGCAACCCCACAACCCTGGTGAGCTCTAATCTAATCACAGGACAATTTACAGTGACCAATTAACCTACCCGGTGCAGCTTTGGACTGTGGGAGGAAACCAGAGCACCTGAGGAAAACCCGTGAATTTGACGGAGACAACTTACAGAATGGTGCCGGAATTGAAATCCAAACTCCGAAACACTCCAAGCGTTAATAGCGTCATGTTGTTACTCTACCGTGACACCTGTTTTGTTGCAGGTCATGCCTGCGCACCACAGAAGTTTCTTCATACGTGTAAATGAACATGGTGAATAAAGGTGATCCTTGATCCTTGATGACAGGGCTACGGTCCATGCCAATAAATGGGGCAGCAAAACAGGCTGGCATGGACTAGACGGGCTGGATTTTCTGTTTCCTGTAGCACTCATTTCCCAAACTTCTGCACTATCTGGAATGGATCCTGTAAACGTGATCTCACGATGGAAGAAAGGGAAGGGAGAGAAAGCAGAGCTACTGACCTGTCAGCCTGACATGAGGAGAGATGGAGTGGACTGGCATGAGACAGAACCTAACTGAAACAAAATTCTAATAGGAACTGACAGGAGAGATAACAGGGAAATCTTTTCCTAGCTAAGAAGTCTAGAAGCAAAATTAAAATCTCGAGACAACAAGGGGCACCGCGGTAGCTTAATTTTAACTTGACTGGAGGACTGTAGCGGGACTGACAGAACTAGTTTTTCTATGCAGAGATTAGTGGGTATGTGGAATGCCCTGCTCAAGGTAGTTACAATAGGGACATTTAAAAAAAGCTGAGAGCTTTTAACAAACTTTCACATAGATGAAAGAACACTGGAGGATTATGTGGAAGGGAAATGTCAGTTTGATCTTGGAGTAGATTAACAAATTGGCTGTCTGTTGTGGGCCAAAGGGCCAGTACTGTGCCATTATGTTCCTTGTTCTATTAGGTGGGCCTTGTAGGACCAAAAGTTCCCTACCCAGGGATTCAGTTAGGTTTCAGTTAGGTTCTGTCTCATGCTTCTAAAATCTAAATAATCGAGTGCCAGTCCATTCCATCTCTCCTTATGTCAGAGTGAGTCATGGAACCATACAGTTAGATAACGGGCCCTTGAAGCAAGCTCATCTTTGCCAGTCAAGATACCCATCTAAGCTATTCCCATTTGCATCTGTTTGGCCCTTATCCCTCCGATCCTTGTAATTTCATGCACGTGTCCAAAAGTCTTTTAAATGCTGTTATTGTACCCACCTCAACCAGCTCGGTCAGCATACCTTGTCGCTCACTGTGACCATCACAGGCAAAGCCCTCCCCACTACTGAGTACATTTACAGGAGGCACTGCCGCAAGAAAGCAGCCATGTCCTCTTCTCACTACTACCACTGGGCAGGAGGTACAGGAGCTTTAAGTGCCAGGTTCAGGAACAGCTATTACTCTATTACCATTAGGCTCTTGATCCGATACAGATAACTTCAGTCACTTCAACAACTCAACACCTATGTACTTCTTACAACTCCTGTTCTCAGTATGAACTTCTATTTGCAGTTTGACCTCTTTTGTACATTGGTTGCTTGTCAGTTTTGGTCTAGGTGTTGTTTTTTTCATAAGTATTATTGAATTTGTTCTGCTGTGAATATCTGTAAGAAAATGAATCTTAAGGTAGCATATGGTACATGTACGTATTTTAATAATAAATTTCCTTTAAACTTTGAAGAAGCTGCCCCTCTGTCAAAGAAGGAGAGAGGGAAAGCAAGTTGTGCTTTTAGACAAAAACAGAAATATGCTTTTCTTGCCACACCATTGAGATGTTCCCACAACCAATGGACTCACTTTCAAGGACTCTTCATCTCTTGATATTTATTGTTTATTCATTTATTTATATTATTTCGCTCTTTTTGTACTTGCACAGTTTGTTGTCCTTTGCACACTGGTTGAACTCCCAGGTGGCTGTGGTCTTTCATTGATTGTATTATGGTTATTATTCTATTATGGATCTACTGAGCAAAGCACTCAGTAAATCCGTAATAGAATAATAATCATAAAAACCCACAAAAAATGAATCTCAGGGTTGTGTACGGTGACATATACGTACTTTGATAGTAAATTGAACTTTGAAAATAAATGGGATAGGGGACAAAAGTGGTATGAGAAGCAAAAGTTTTGCCATGAGCTTGAGGAGTGTCGACTTCAGTTTCTATTTTGTATGCTGAAGCAGAGAATCCAGGAGTAGGGGCGTGCAGCCCAGGGATGAAGATATAAGAAAAGCAGGCAGAACTGTATGCTAGGCAGCAGAGAAGCTTAATTACTGAGCTAGAACGCTGCATTGACACAGGAGCCGAAAGACACATTCAGTATTTGAGGAACAGCTTCTCCTCCACCATCAGATTTCTAAATGGACAATGAACCCATGTATACCAGTTCACCATTTTTGCTCTCAATTTGCACTACAGTACTTAATAAATAATGTATTACACTGTACTGATGCTACAAAACAACAAGTTTCGTGGCATATGCTGGTGTTGTTAAATCTGATTCTGATTTAAATACTAAAATTCATCTCCCAGTACAGAAGTTAGACTCTTTAAGACCAATGGAATTAAACAGATGATATCAGTAATGATATCATGATAGTCCAGAACTTCACAGCTATTGGGAAATGAGTGTGCCTGGCTATGCTCCTAGCTCAGATCTTACCAGCTTGAGCTGAGAAAAAAAATACAACAATAAAAATAAACAGGCTATAAATATTGAGAAAACAAGATGAAGAGTCCTTGAAAGTGTGCCCCTGGTTTGTGGGAACAATTCAGTGATGGGGTGAGTGAGCGTGAGTTAACCCCATTGGTTCGAGAATCTGATGGTTGACAGTAATAAGTGATCCTGAACCTGGTGGTGTGGGTTCTGAAGCTCCTGTACCTTCTTCCTGATCATAGCAGTGAGAAGAGAGCATGGCCTGGGTGGAGGGGCCCTTGATGATGGATGCTGGTTTTCTCCGCCAGCACTCCATGTAGTTGTGCTCAAAGGTGTGAGGGCTTTACCCATGATGGAGTGGGCCTATCAACTACTTACTGTAGAGGTTTCCTTTCAAGGTCTATCCATTCAATCTGTGCCTCTTATAGTCTTGTGCACCTCTATCAGTCACCTGTCCTCCTATCAAAGGTGTTCCTTTGATCCTATCTGCCCTTCTCCCATGCTCTTTGTTTAGATCTAAGCAAAGAGGATGGGTGGAGTGTGGGGGGAGACAAAATAAAAAGAATACTTTTGATAGAATGAGGCCAGGGTTGTCAAGATGATTCTAATATTCATGGAACTCTCTGGTTACTATACACCCAATGGCCACTTCGTCAGTTACGGATATGTAATATAGTGTCTACCAAGTGTATGCTCATGGTCTTCTGCTGCTGTAGCCCGTCCACCGTAAGGTTTGACATATTTTGCATTCAGAGATACTCCTCTGCACAGTACTGTTGTAAAGCGTGGTTATTTCAGTTACTGGTGCCTTCCTGTCAGCTTGAACCCATCTGACCATTCACCTCTGACCTCTCTCATTAACAAGGCACTTTCGCCCATAGAACTGTTGTGATAGGTCAGTGATATCAAACCTGATTCTGATTCTGATCTGGAAACAAAAGTTCTACTCCCCGTACAAGAGCTTGGTTATTTAAGTCCAATTAATTAGTCTTGAATTAAACAGCTGATATCAGTAAAGGCACCATGACTGAATTATTATAAGGACAAATCATATCATTGTTACCTTCAGGGAAAGGATCTTGCTTAGTTTCTGTTGCCTCAGGGCTACAGTCAATAAGTTGCCCTCAAGGTAAATAAGAACAGGTAATTCTAGCTACAAGAGATTCTGCAGATGCTGGAAATCCATAAGACATAGGAGCAAACTTAGGCCATTCAGCCCATCGAGTCTGCTCTGCTGTTCCATCATGGCTGATTTATAATCCCTTTCAACTCCATTCTTCTGCCTTCTCCCTGTAACCTTTGATGCCCTTACTAATCAAGAACCAATCAATCTCTACTTTAAATATGCCCAATAACTTGACCTCTGCAGCCATCTGTGGCAATGGATTCCACAATTTATCACCAAATAAATTCTAAATGGACATCTCTCTATTCTGAGGCTGTGTGCTCTGGTCCTAGACTCCCTCAGTATAGGAAACATCCTCTCCACATCCACTCTATCGAGGCCTTTCAATATTCAATAAGTTTCAATGAGTTCCCTCTTCATTATTCTAAACTCCAACGAGTACAGGCTCAGAGCCGCCAAATGCTCCTCATACGTTAACCCTTTCATTATCAGGGACATTCTCATGAACCTCCTCTGGACCCTCTCCAATGCCAGCTCATTGATCGATTGTCAGTCTTTTCCTGTTGATGTATTTTCATGATGTATGTTTTTCCCTTTAAATGCCTGCAGGAAAACAAACATCAAGGAAGAATATAGTAACATACATGTACTTTGATTATAAATTTAGTTTGATTTTTGATGTAAGCAGAGAAAGTGAGTCACCAATTGAGACTCAGCTGGTCAGGAAGCTTCTGTATAAATTTGGAGAAATAGGTTAAAGAACTAGATATTGACATTGTACATCGCAAGCTGTGACAAGATTAAGGTGCTGTTCCTCAGCCTTTCTCTAGGATCCTTGGAACTGTACAGGAGACCATAGGAATAAAGTCCGCAGTGAGAGAGGGGTCAGGAAACAATGGTTAGGCCATAGAATTTAACGGTTTTGAATTCCCTACCAGGCAAGAGAGCTTTTGGCACTTTGTTCCTCATAAAGATTATTTACTACAGGAGATCGGATGTTATGTTGAAGACACTGCTGTGGCTTAATTTGGAGTATTGTGTACAGTTCTAGTGATCTACCTACAGGAAAGATATCAATAAGATTGAAAGAGTGCAGAGAAGATTTACAAGGATGGTGCTTGGACTTGAGGACCTGTGTTACAGGGAAAGGCTGAATAGGTTTGGACTTTATTCCCCAGAGCGTAGGAGACTGAGAGGAGATTTAATAGAGGCATACAAAATATGAGGTGTGTAAATAGGGTAAATGCAAGCAGGCTTTTTCCACTGAGGTTGGGTGAGACTAGAACTTGAGGTCATGGGTTAAGGGTGAAAGATGAAATGTTTAAGGGGAACATGTGCGGGAAGTTTTTCAGTGAGAAGGTGGTGAGAATGTGGAACGAGCTACGAGCAGAAGTGGTGGATGTGGGAGATATTTGGGTAAGTGCATGGATGGGAGGTGTGTGGAGGGCTGTGGTCCAGGTCTGGGTCAAAGGGACTACGCAGAATAAAAGTTCAGCATGGACTAGATGGGCCAAAGGGCCTGCTTATGTCTATGACTCTAAGGGATTTTAAGAAGTCATTCAATGGATGATGGTCGTGCCAAGATTGTGGCAGAAGAACTTATTCCTTGAAATTATTTCCACTGCAGTTGCCAGGTCTGCAAAGTAATTTAGCATTGTTTTTCTTTGAATGGAGAAGTGTTTTTTTGAATGCTGAGATAAAGAATGATTAGGTTAGAAATCCACCTCAGTCTCTTGGCAAAATTACCAAGGATTTATTTTCACAAGCCCTAGTGCTTTTAGGTTGCACATTTAGTGTTAATGATATTTAGTGACATTTCTATCTGATGTCCATCTCCTGGCACTGGAAGGACTGACATACCCCAGCGTGTGCAGATTTTCACTGAGAGATGCTCTTGAGTGGAAAGTGACTGGAGTATTTCAATGCGGGGCAGCAATCCCAGTGCTTTTCAGAAACAATTCATATGACGATCTGAATCAAAGACCATCATAGAACAAGGCAGTGCGTCCAGTCCAGCTTGGATTGCTCTAGTGAGGAGATACTGCCCAGGCTTGCGTATCTAAACAGCTAGGACGCAATATCCATGGCCATCTCTCACCTCTCCCCAGTGAGGAGGTAAAGATTAAAGATTGTCACGTGTACATCAAAACATATAGAGAAATGTGTCGTTTGCATCAAATCAAATCAGCGAGGATTGAGCTGGGCAGCCTGCAAGTGTTGCCATGTTTCTGGTACAAATATAGCGTACCCACAACTTACTCACCCTAACCCATAGGTCTGTCGAATGTCGATGGGAACTCAAGGTCATGGGGAGAACGTACAAATTCTTTGCAGACAGCGGTGGAAATCAAAATCCAATCTTCAAGCTGACGCAGTAGACATTATGCTAACTGCTTCATTGCTGTACAGAGCAATGCTGAGCAGCAGAGTTACAAGGGTTAATACTGACTGGCCAACCCTGCAGGTGTGCGCGTTTGAGTGTGTGTGTTTGTATATATGTATGCATTTATATATGTATGTATATGTGTAAACATGAGTCTGTATGTGTACCTGTGTGTGCTTATCTATATATTTTGTGTGTTTGTGTGAGTATACAGTATATTCCTCCTGATGAACAATAAAGTTAATTCACCACTAATCCATGTTAGTTGAAGTGGATCCACAGACTGATTATACCAGGATTATCAGACTATTCCCTTTACCGAGAGTGGATGGCTTGCTGTAAGAATGAAGAAGAGGCCATTCTGCTGAGACTTCTGTGCCAAAATCAATCTTGACTGTGCACATAATGAGACCAGGTTCTGCAGGCGTCTCTCCGCATATAGCTAAGCAAGGCAACACCTCCCTCACAGTACACATACTCCATAAGACATAGGAGCAGCATTAGGCCATTGCCCCCACTCTGCCATTTCATCATGGCTGATTTATTACCCCTCTCAAACCCATTCTCCTGCTTTCTCCCCATATCCTCTGTTGCCCTGACTAATCAAGAACCTATCAACCTACTTCGTGATGTACTATGGCATCTAACTGGTGGACATTTCACTTTCTACACAGGCCTGCACTTTTAAAATGCCCCTCATATTTTGGATAAGACACTGAGCTGGTTTCCATCTTTTCGCCTTACCTGGATTTCATCACACAAGCCGGGTTCTTCCCAGATTCCTTGCTATGGGCACAGTGCAAATTCATTCCTGGGCTTTTGCATCCAAACTACATGAAATAATGTTGTGTTCTGAAAAAGGATTAATCAGAAGGTGATTCCAATTTATGGAATTAAATCTGTCTAACTGAATCTGACAGATGTTAACTTTGTGGTTGCTCAAATATACTTCTCTTTTGTTTTTAAATTAAAAATATATTACTTGTTCAAGTTCCAAATATTAGAATATTCCAAGTTCCTCAACTGATCTAATATTCATGCATTGAAACATCAAAACAATACAGGAGGACGTTCTAAAGAGCAACACAGACAAAATGCTAGAAGAGCTCAGCAGGTCAGGCAACATCTGTGGAAAGAAGTAAAGAATTGATGTTATGGGCCAAGACCCTTCATTAGATTCATTAATCAAAACATGGGGGTCATCTTTGTCCATGTGGTCTCAGAAGTAGTTTGGCATTTGGCTGCTAATTTAGTTAGCTTAGCACAACATTATGGGCCTGTTGCTGTTGAATGTTCTAAGCCTCCAAGATGTCCCGTACATAGCATACTCCTTCTGGAGGGACATGCTGGTTCAGTTAAAACTGTGGAAGAGGATCCATTAGACGGCACAGACAGAACTCCTGGGAGAGGGGAAAGGATTTAAAACCAGTTACAGCTCAGGAGAAGTGTTGCACATTTGAGATGGAAGAGAAGGGGATTTGTTGGTAGTTCGTGGGTTGTGAATCACCACCCTCTGGCTAAAAAATTCCTCCTATCTGTGTACAAAACAGATATTTTATGAGGCAGTGCCCTCTGGTTCTAGACTCTCCCACTATAGGAAATATTCTGCACATCCACTCTATCTAGACCTTTCAATATTTAACAGGTTTCAATAAGTTCCTCTCCTCATTCTTCTAAACGCAAGTGAGTTCAGGCCAGAGCTGTCAAATGCACCTCAAACGTTAAACCTCACGTTCCCAGAATCATTTTTGTGAACCTCCTCTGAATCCACTGCAATGATAGTACATTCTTTTTCAGATATGGAGCCTAAAACAGCTTGCAGTACTCCAAGTACAGTCGGGACAAAGCGATACCTTATAAGGAAAGCTGAGATAAATGGGCAGTTGAGTTATGAGGAACAAGCAGGCATGCAGACTGAGGCCAGGATCAGGTCAGCCAGGATCCTTTTGGATGGTTGAACAAGCCCGAAGGGCTGCACTTCTAATGTTTTGATGCTTCTTGGGATTACACAGAAAATACTACATGACCTGCAGCGTTTTGAGACTGCAGTTTCTGGAATCTGGAAGAACACACGATCAGGTAACCCACTGGGTTCATTCTCACTGATGCTGCCTGACCTGTTGAGTTCTTCTAGCGGAAACTTTGCCATGTTTTGTGACAGTCTGAGTGCCAGGACACGGAAACACCGTCACTCAGAAGCCACTTTACTCGGTGTACACGCTCGTTAATGCAATGATCTAATTAGCCAATCACGTGGCAGCAGCTCAATGCATAAAAGCACGCAGGCACGCTCAAGAGGTTCTGTCGTTTAGCCCAAATGTCAGAATGGGGAAGAAATGTGATCTAAATGACTTTGACCGTGGAATGATTGTTGGTGCCAGATGGGGTGGTTTGAGTATCTCAGAAACTGCTGATCTCCTGGGATTTTCACGCACAACAGTTTCTAGAATTTACAGAGAATGATGTGAAAAACAAAAAAAAACATCCAGTGAGGGTCAGTTCTGTGGGTGTTAATGAGAGCGGTCAGAGGAGAATGGCCAGAATGGTTCAAGCTGACAGGAAGGTGACAGTAACTCAAATAACCACATGTTGCAACAGTGGTGTGCAGAAGAGCATCTCCAAATGCACAACACATTGAACCTTGAAGTGGATGGGCTACAGCAACAGAAAACTATGAACATAAGCATAGTGGCCTAGTATTAGTACAGGAGGTAGCTAATAATGTGGCTATGGAGTATAAATCTTCTTTTATATACTCTTTTTTGTCCATTGCTATGTTGGATTGTAATACAGATGTATGGAAAAACTAGCCAGCTACAAGAACAGTCGCACGTGGAAATCAAGTGAACACAGACGCATCTTCAGTACACGTTATGACAGATTGTCACAGGACCAAAGGGAAAATAGGCACATGACAGAGACAATAGAGTTATAGTGCACTACAGTACAGAAACAGGCCCTTCAGCCCATCCAGTCTGTACCAAACTAACTATTTCCATCAACCTAGTCCATCATACCCTTCCATGTACCTATCCAAACTTCTGTTAAGTGTTGAAACCGACCCTGAATCCACCACTTACACTGGTAGCTTGTTCTACACACTTGCCATCCTCTGAGTGAAGAAGTTTCCCCTCATGTTCCCCTTAAACATTTCACCTTTCACCCTTAACCCATGACCTCTTGTTCTAGTCTGACCCAGCCTCAGTGGGAAAAGCCTGGTTGCAGTAAAATGGACTTTATTTGATTTTTTTTGTGTAATTGTGTGTGATTTCTGTTTCTGTTTCTTGTGAATGCTGCTTTTCTGATACTCTGTGCCTGTGAATATTTCATTGCAGCTCTACACATATGGACCTGTGCAAATGAACTTGTCTTTGACTTTGTACATGGGGAAGGTTAGTCGGGGACAGGTTAAAAAATGTAAGACCTGCCTTCTGGCAAGTGTGAGTGAATAAGATAATTGTGACTTGGGTCTTAGGTGACAGAGAACATAAATCAGAGAGCAGGTGAAATCAAATTTTATTGCAATTCTTTGCAAATCTCTTGTGAATGCCTGCAAGAAAATACATCTCAGGGTTGTATATGGTGACATAAGCACACTTTGATGATAAATTTACTTTGAATCTGAAAAGGAAATCTATCATAGAACTTGTAACTAAGTTATCCTTTGGAAGTAATCTGCTTATTGCCCTGGGCTCCACTAACGCTTCTCTTAGTTATAGATTACTGGTAGCCCCTGAGTCCCCACTTATCTCCCTCCAGTTGCTGTCTCCCACATTCACCTCCTCCTCCCTCCCCACCATCCACTTCCCCTTTCTTTTAAAGTCTACACCATCTATCACCCATTTGAGATCTCCTCCAAACTCCATTCCTCCTTTGCCACCCAGCTCTACCTGCTCATCACCCTCCACCCCCTCCTCCATCCTCCTCCATCTGTCATCACTCTCTATTCCTCCTCCTCCATCTGTCCAGCACCCTACACCCCTCCTCCTCCATCTGTCCATCACTCTCCACGCCTGATGGTCGGCATCCCAGGGTACTTAAGGAGATGGCTCTTGAAATTGTGGATGCATTGGTAATCATTTTCCAGTGTTCTATAGATTCAGGATCAGTTCCTGTGGATTGGGGAGTAGCGATTGTTATCCCACTTTTTAAGAAAGGAGGGAGAGAGAAAACAGAATTATAGACCAGTTAGCCTGACATCAGTGGTCGGGAAGATGCTGGAGTCAATTATAAAAGATGAAATAGCGGCACATTTGGATATCAATAACAGGTTCAGTCCGAGTCAGCATGGATTTACAAAGGGGAAATCATGCTTGACTAATCTTCTGGAATTTTTTGAGGATGTAACTATGAAAATGGACAAGGGAGAGTCAGTGGATGTAATGTACTTGGACCTTCAGAAAGCTTATGATAAGGTCCCACATAGGAGATTAGTGGGCAAAATTAGAGCACATGGTATTGGGGGTAGGGTACTGACATGGATAGAAAATTGGTTGGCTGACAGGAAACAAAGAGTAGGGATTAACGGGTCCTTTTCAGAATTGCAGGCAGTGACCAATGGGGTACCACAAGGCTTGGTGCTGGAACCGCAGCTGTTTACAATATACATTAATGATTTAGATGAAGGGATTAAAAGTAACATTAGCAAATTTGCGGATGACACAAAGCTGGGTGGCAGTGTGAAATGTGAGGAGGATGCTATGAGAATACAGGGTGACTTGGACAGGTTGGGTGAGACAGCAGATGCATGGCAGATGCAGTTTAATGCAGATAAATGTGAGGTTATCCACTTTGGTGGCAAGAACTGGAAGGCAGATTACTATCTGAATGGTGTCAAGTTAGGAAAAGGGGAAGTACAATGAGATCTAGGTGTCCTTGTTCATCAGTCACTGAAAGTAAGCATAAGCATGCAGGTACAGCAGGCAGTGAAGAAAGCTAATGGCATGTTGGCCTTCATAACAAGGGGAGTTGAGTATAGGAGCAAAGATCTCTTTCTGCAGCTGTACAGGGCCCTGGTGAGACCCCACCTGGAGTATTGTGTGCAGTTTTGGTCTCCAAATTTGAGGAAGGACATTCTTGCTATTGAGGGAGTGCAACATAGGTTCACGAGGTTAATTCCCGGAATGGCAGGACTGTCATATGTTGAAAGATTGGAGCGACTGGGCTTGTATACACTGGAATTTAGAAGGATGAGAGGGGATCTGATTGAAACATATAA
Organism: Hypanus sabinus; assembly: GCF_030144855.1. Lineage (NCBI taxonomy): Eukaryota > Metazoa > Chordata > Chondrichthyes > Myliobatiformes > Dasyatidae > Hypanus > Hypanus sabinus. The sequence goes on from NC_082734.1 coordinate 31,696,949, forward strand.
GGTTATTAAGGGATTGGACACGCTAGAGGCAGGAAACATGTTCCCGATTTTGGGGGAGTCCAGAACCAGAGGCCACAGTTTACGAATAAGGGGTAGGCCATTTAGAACGGAGTTGAGGAAAAGCTTTTTCACCCTGAGAGTTGTGGATCTGTGGAATGCTCTGCCTCAGAAGGCAGTGGAGGCCAGTTCTATGGATGCTTTCAAGAAAGAGTTAGATAGAGCTTTTAAAGATAGCAGATTCAAGGGATATGGGGAGAAGGCAGGAATGGGGTACTGATTGTGGATGATCACAGTGAATGGCGGTGCTGGCTCAAAGGGCTGAATGGTCCTCTCCATCACCTATTGTCTGTTTTCTCCTCCTCCATCTGTCCACCATCCTCCACCCCTCCTCCTCCATCTGTCCACCACCCTCCACCCTTCCTCCTTCAGCTGCCCATCACCCTCCAGTGCTCCTCCCCCACCAGGCTCCACGCCATCACCCCCCATCCCCTTCTCCCTCACTTGACTCCACCGGCCATGATCATGTTTTGATTAGCCTTACTGCTTGAGAAAGTAACTGATTTTGTGTTTGGTGGTCCTGGAGTGTATGCTACATAGCCTCTTCCCTGATGGGAGTGGGGCAATCAGTCTACCAGCAAGTGTTACTGCCAAGTCCCAGCAACACTTTGGGTTATTTACCCACCAGAATCTGGGTAAGAATGAACCACATGACTGTGTAGGTGGAAAGAATTTACACAGAGTCTGATGCTTCTAGTAATTTTATAAACCTCTGTCGTGTAACCCCTCAGCCGCCATTGTTCCGGAGAATGCATTCTGAATTTGTCCAACCTCTCTAAACCAGGTAGCATCCTGGTTAACCATTTCTGTGCCCTTTTCAAATCCTCCAAGTCTTTCTTATAGTGGAGAGACTAGTACTGAATGCAGTTCACCAGATGTGGCCTAACTTCTCAAATCAATGCAAGTAGACTATTGGGCCCTTCAAACCTGCCCCGCCATTCAATATGATCATTGCTAATCAATCCCACAGGTCAACTGCTTTCCCCTGCTTGTTTCCATAGTCCTCAATCCTGAGGATTCTCAAAAATATAACTATCTTTACATACTTTGAACAATCCAGACTTCTCAGCTCTCTGGGACAGAGAATGCCCGAGATTCACCATTCTCTGTGAGAAAGATTTTCAATGTACCGTACATGGAAACGACCAGGCCCTTACTTTGAAGCTACATTTGAGATTCTCACCCAAGTGAAAATATCTGAGCATCTATCCAGTCATGCTGCGTTAGGAACTTTATGTTTCAGTAAGGTCATCCCTCGTTCTTCTCATTTCTGAAACAAAATGCTTGAGTCCAGGCCCTCGTTTGTCATCTTCATTGAATTTTGGGGCTGATACCAAGGATTGAAATCCAGTGGCTGAAGCCCTGGGTTGATGAGTCTGTGAGTCCACTGGGAAAGCTGAAGGTTCAGAATCAGATTTAATTCACCGGCGTATGTCGTGAAATTTGTTAACTTTATGGTAGCAGTACCACGAAATACATGGTAAATAAATATAAAGGAAAAAAAAACTGAGTTAAGTTATATATGTCTATTAAATAGTTAAGTTAAAATAAATAGTGCAAAATAACAGAAATAAATAAGTATTGAGGTAGTGTTCATGGGTTCAATGTCCATTTAGAAATTGGATGGCAGAGGGGACGAAGCTGTTTCTGAATCGCCGAGTGTGTGCCTTTAGGCTTCTGTACCTCCTTCCCAATGGTAACAGTGTGAAGAGGGCATGTCCTGGGTCCTTAATGATGAACACCAACTTCCCAAGGCACCACTCCTTGAAGATGTCTTGGATACTACGGAAGCTGTATCCATGATGGAGCTGACAAATTTTACAAGTTTCTGCAACTTACTTCGATCTTGTACAGTAGCTACCCCACCAGATGGTGATGCCAATCAGAATGTTCTCCATGGTATAGTTGTAGAGGTTTTCGAGTGTTTTAGTTGACAAACCAAATCTCCTCAAATTCCGAAAGAAATATATCCACTGTATTGCCTTCTTTATAGCTGCATCAATATGTTGCGTCCAGGTTTGGTCCTCAGAGATCTTGACACCCAGGAACTTCAAGCAGCTCACTCTCTCCACTTCTGATTCCGTATCTGCAAGTCCTCTGGAGGCCTACAGTTAGCCTGCCCTGGGGTTGGAGGACTGCCTGTGTGGGAGGGTGGAAATGGGTTTGTTTTGCCTTTCTTGCTGTGTTGTTGTTGGCGTTGTTTGGCTGAACAAGCTGGGCATGCCGTGTTGGCATCAGAATGTGTAGCCACACTTGAGGATGCCCCCAGTACATCCTCAGGTGTGTTGGTTGTTATTGCATTTCACTGTAAGTTTCAATGTTCACGTGACATATGACTTTGGTGGGTCCTGTGTGAATGATGAATGCTAGTGTCTCATTGTCAGGTGTACAGATATGACTGAAGTTGACGTTCTTCAGTAGATAGGTCCCGGGCACCACTTGTTTCCACTTTATCCCTGAAGGCAGCAGATGGTTCATTATGGGTACATAAGCACACCTATTCTTCTGAGTATTGTATTGTCGTTACATGATCTATTAAATACTTGTACACAATCAGTGTGTGTGGACATCATGATGGAACATATGGTGCAAATAATGCATGATTAATGTGGCACAACTCCAAATTCATTATGTCCAATGTCTTTGAAAGGTAATTCTATAATTTGCCGTTACTGTGAAGTCACTGGGTTCTGCCTGGATGATTTCACAATCATTTTCTTGCTTCTTTGTAAAAGATTTGCCTCAGAGTAGGTAAGTATTGGCATTTGTCAAGGTAGATTAATGTTCCTCTGATCTAGGTTGGATTGGATTTTCTCACTTTGTGGCAGGGTTCCCAATCTGAGATCCTCTGACCTCCCCCCCTTGGTTAATGGTAGGGGTCCATGGCATAAAAAAGGTTGGCAACCCCTGTCTATGGTAACACACACTTGACCAGGTACAGAATGTAAATGAGTCTGATAGCAAGACCTCAGCTGCATCCTGCTGAGGACATTATGCTGGATTGCCTGGCAGTCTTTGATTGGCTGGGAGCAATCAACAGCCGAGCATCTTTGCCTCCTGTCAAAGCTGTCAAAAGCTTTGTGACAGATTTTCAAAGCTATTATAGAGAGATAGAGTCATAGAGGAATGAAGTCGTAGTGTCAAGTATTCCCTTTAGCCCAACTCATTTATGTCCATCTAAGCTTGTCCCATTTCCCATTTGGTCCCTGTCCCTTCAAACTTTTGCTGTCCATATGCAGTACTTACCCAAACCTCTTTCAAGTGTTGTTATTGTGCCTGCCTCAACTTTTTTCGTTGGCACTTTGTACCATTGTATTTCAAAATATTGATATTCATCCATTTCAAAACAAAGTTATTACAAGTGAAAAGAAAATATTTGCAAAACTTAATAAAAAGTAAAGCAAGTTAAAAACATTAAAATAAAAAAGCCTTACTTGCTGGTTGAAGTAACTGTCAAACATCTCCAATATTCAGAAAAATTCAACATTATAAAAACTAAAATAAAACTAAACATTTAAAAACTCACTGCAGAATGTTTTGACTGTTAGGTTCAAATTTATTCACTTTAATCAATCAAGTGTTGATTTCTGAAAGTTACCTCTCTCCACTGCAGCTGTTCCTCTCCATTGAAATGAGTGAAGCCACTGAGCTTAAACAGGCAGTGATGAGCAGCAAGAATTCACAGCAGAATTATTCATTGTAAAAGTTTTCATATGGTGTGTCATTCATAAATATGCCCAAAGCATATCCTATACTTTATCAAAAGGAAATGGCTTGCATTTGCATGACAATTTGGAATTATTATCTGCACTTAAACTACTAAACTATTGAGAAAAAGACGTCCTGACATTGCTCGGGCACACATCACCAGTTCAGAGAACATGAAGAGCTTTGGAAGTGAGGTCATTTTGCTCATTTAGGAAAAGCAGCAGTTAATGGGTGCAGATTAGTGTAGTGGTTAGTACTTTTTACAATACCAGTGACCCGGGTTAAATTCCCACCGATGCCTGTAATGAGTTTGCATGTTCTCCCTGTAACCACTTGGGTTTCCTCCAGGTGCTCCAGCTTCCTCCCACAGTCCAAAGATTGATAGGTCGTTGTAAATTGTCCTGTGATTAGGCTAAGGTTAAACCAGGTGTTGCTGGGCAGTGCAACTTATTGGGTGAGAAGGACATGATTTGCACTGTACCTCAATAAATAAATAAATAAATAAATAATCTCTTTATGTTAATTAAGGGATTAAAATTGCTTGGATACTGATATTAAACTTCCTTGCTTTTCCCTAGAAAGTGTACATGACTCATCCAGCAGACTTGAGCCTTGATTTAACTCTTGACCCAGAAGGCGCCATTTCCAAAGCATTCCGTGCATTCAGAAAGGGTAACAATCTAGGTGTTTCTTGGGAAACCCCAACTTGTTAGCTCAGAGCACCACACACCAAATCATGGCAACCATACTTGGCAACATATCACATAGAGGATTGGCAAATCATAAGCTCAAGAGATTATGCAGATACTGGAAATTCAAAGTATCACACAAAATGCTGGAGGAACTCAGCAGGTCAGATAGTATCTGTGGATAGGAATGAACAGTCGATGTTTTGGGCCAAGACCCTTCATTAGGACTGTTGAAGCCTAAAATAATCCACTGTTTATCCCCCTTGATAGATCCTTGAATGGAAAGGCCTACAAAAAATAATAGATATGGCCCAGTCCATCTTGGGGAAAGCCCTCCCCACTACTGAGCACTTCTACAAGGAGCATTGTAGCAGGAAAGCAGCATCCATTATCAGGGACCCCCACCAACCAGGACATGCTCTGTTCTCACTGCTGCCATCAGGAAGAAGGTGCAGGAGCCTCAGGGCTCACACCACCAGGTTCAGGAACAGTTATTACCCCTCAATAATCACGATCTTGAACCAGTGAGGTTCACTCAACTTCACTTGCCCCACCACTGAGATGTTCACACAACATGTTCCCGATATTTATTGCTTATTTATTTATTATTATTAATATTATTATTTTTGTATTTACAGAGTATGTTGTTGCTTCCACATTGGTTATTTGACTGTCTTGTATGTGGTCTTTCATTAATTCTATTGTGTTTCTTGTATTTATTGTAAATGCCTGCAAGAAAATGAATCTTAGGGTAGTACATGATGACATACAGTATATGTATATACATATATGTACATGTATGTTCCTGGGAGTCAACATCTCTGAGGATCTGTCCTAGGTCCAACATATTGATGCAATTACAAACAAGGCATGACAGTAGCTATATTTCATTAGGAGTTTGAGGAGAATTGATATGTCATCAAAGAAACTTGTAAATTTCTACGGATGTACCACTCTAACTAGTTACATCACCGTTTGGTATGGAGGGGTCACTGCACAGGATCGGAAAAAGTTGCAGAGAGTTGTAAACTCAGCCAGCTCCATTGTGTGTACTGGACTCCCCAGCATCCAGGACACCTTCAAAAGAAGGCATCCATAAGTAGGGGCCCCTATCACCCAGGACATGCCCTCTTCTCTTTGCTACCATCAAGCAGGAGGTGCAGGAGCTAGGAACACACACACACAATGTTTCAGGAACAGCTTCTTCCCCTCCGCCATCTGATTTCTGAATGGACAATGAACCCGTGAACACTACCTCACTCTTCTTTTCCTCCCTCTCATTAATTTAATTTAATTTTCTTTTTAATATATACTTATTGTAATTTATAGTTTTTATTATTATGTATCGATTGTACTGCTGCTGCAAAACAACAAGTTTCATGCATATGCCAGTAATATTAAACATGATTCTGATAGTAAGCTTATTTTGAACTTTGCTGAGTTCCTCCAGCTTCTTCTGTTTGCTACTCTGGAGTTGCAGCATCTGCAGAATCTCTTGTGATTAAAATCTTATAAATGAGCCTCTAATAAGATAGCTTTCATCTCATTCTCCAGTTGCCTGAAGCACTTCACAACCAATGTAATCCAATGTACTTGATCTTGCAATCAGGGTATGGGTATGATCATGAAGAGTGAATGTCGAATGCTGAGATAATTTCTCTTTGTCGATGATAAGATATTGTGTCCAGGAGATTTCTCAGATTTTCATTCATTTATCCCTTGGGGTCCTTTAAATCTTGAAACTCTTTTTAATGCTTCGATTGAGGAATGTATTCTAAGGCAGCACATTAACTTGTGTTATGCTGAGGGTCTCAGCCCGAAATGTCGACTGTGCCTTCATCTCCACAGATGTTGCCTGATCTGCTGAGTTCCTCCAGCATTTTGTGTGTATTACATTAATTTGTAGATGGCGCCACTGAGCTCTTCCGCACACATAAGGTCATTTGGGACTATTTTGATGAAGAACCGGTCTATTGATCCCTGAGGGAGGCAGCATAGGTGGACAATGTGGGGCAGAAGGCAGATACAATGTTTGCCTTTGACGGTCATGGCATTGAACTTAAAACCTGGGAGATCATTAAACATGTTATAGAACATTGTTTAGGTCACACCCGGAGTTCTGGTCACCACATTATAGGAAGGAGGTGAGCGTGCTGGAGTGAGATTCACCAGGCCTTTGCCTGAAATGGAGTGTTACAGTTGCTAGGAGAGATGATAGGGTGGATTCGTTTGCTCAAGAATGTCAAGTGCCAAGGATTGACATGATGGAGGTACCTGACACTATGAGGAGGATAACTAAGGTAGAGCTTCGAAATCGTGTCCCAAGCTGGTGTTGTCCAAGACAAGGAGGCATAGGTTTCAGGTGAGAGGTTGAAGATTCAGGGGGAGACATGAGGGTTTTTCTCAAGCAGAGGGTGGTTGGAATCTAGGACATTTTGTGGGTACTCTCATAGTGTTGAAGAAGCAACTCAGTGAGTACTGTATGTGAATCGTCAAGGGTTAGTAGGCCATGGAGCTACTGTGGATAAATGGGATTAGTGCAAAGGACAGCATGAACATAATGGACAGAAAGGCCTGTTTCAGTGCCAACACTATCGATTGCGATACCTCTTGTGGATGTACGTCAAATTAAGAGGAGTTTAGATAGGGTGTTTGCATGCAGGCTTCTCCCCCTCAGGTTGAAAGAGAGTAGATATTGAGGTCCTGGATGATATAAGGAGAATAGTGAGGGGGAACTCAGAGAGTGTTGTGCCTGTGGAACAAGCTGCCAGTGGAAGCTGTGGGTTTAATTGCGACACTTAAGAGGGATTTGGATAAGTACGTGGGTCAGAGCAAAATGGAGGCCTATGGTCTAGATGCATGTAGATGGTTCTAGGCAGAAGAAGAAATAGGCATGGACTAGATGGGCCAAAGAGCCTGTTTCTGTGTGGTTTGACTGTGTTCAATGACTGCAGAATTGCTCTCAATTATTTGCTTAAGATTCAATAGGAGAATTTTCATTGGTCCATTCTCTACATCCTACATATTGTGTCGCAGAAGTTAGGTTCAAAGGTTGCTCAACTACTGCAGCTCCCTGCTCTGCTGCAACCTGGAAGCAGTGCATTTTTATTGCAGGAGCACAAATGAATAACATCTGAGGCAGGGTGATTGGGAAGAAAGCATATGCCAGAAGTGGTTTTATGAAGTAGTTTTGATGAGACATAAATTTACCTGAAAGGCAAGGTGAATTGCCTTTTTGAGTAAGTGTCTTTTCAGTCCGTCTGTTCAATTCATACATTGTGATGCATGGTCTAATTTGTCTTGGAAGCCACTTATAGATTATGCAATTGTCAGGGTGCATTAAAGAGTATTCATGGAGTATTTGTTAGAGTTGCTACATTAAGCTTCTTTGCAACTTCCCGAGTCACTTAAAAAGCTTTCTGTACAGCCATTGATCTCAAACTCTTGCTAACCTATGTCTGAGTATTGTTCCTGGATTTCAATTAATCGTTTCAATTCTCTTCTTCAACTGCATCTATTTCAATTAATTACAAATTGTTGCCTGTGAAACATTTTTTAACTGATGATCAGCAGAGGATTGTGGTGGTGATCTGCTCTGAGAACTGGGTTGTTACGTTGTTATAGTGTGGCATTAGGTCCGTGCATTTAAACTCAACAAATGATCTGGATACAGTACCTGCCTGTCACGTTAAACATAGTGGCAGGGTAATAGATGTTTGTACTCTAAATCAGGTTGGGTTTATTGTCCTGTACCCAAGTGCAGTGAATTCGAGTTCAAGTTCAAGTTTATTGCCATTCAATCATACACAGGGACGAGTGGATTCCCTTAGTGGAGAATGCCCACGAATGACTGTGTTTAACTTGGGGAGGCTGATACACCAGGCAGCCACCACGCAGTGCTTGACAAATCGGAATCAGAGTCTACTGGCATGGAATGCAAGCTGACTTGGTGTCCTTCACTGCTGATATCATGTGCTGTCATCTTCCACCATCTCCACCGTTCAAGTCTTGGTTGGATAATGTCTTGCTTAGAACCTCTCTCTTGACCTCACTGGCATGGGTAACCCCACCAGGAGCTAAGCTCTCGGGATCTCAAGAAATTAAACACCTCTCCGCCACAACAAGGTGCTGATCCTCGAGAAGACTCATGCATACCGTGACATGAAGCAACGCTCCTCTAAGGTGCATAGAACACTTACAGCACTTATAATGATATGAGCACAATATATCAATAGATAAAAAAATTGGCATAAAGTGCATATGCGACAAATAGTTAAGTGTACAACAGTACTGCTACTGTTATGACGCTGTCATAAGTAATGTGTACTGGATGGTAACGGTGTTCAGGAGTCTCACAGCCTGGGAGAAGAAGCTGTTACCCAGCCTAACAATTCTCGGTCTTATCCTGCGGCACCTTCTGCCTGATGGTAGGAGGTCAGGGAGGTTGTGGGGGCCTCACAGCAGTAGCACAGGTATAGAACAATGAGCACTTTAAACCACTTTATAACGCTTTTTTGCAATGTAAACGCTGATATTTATGTATTTATGCACAATTTATTCCATATCCGCCCTTGAACCTCCAGCTTTGCTTTTTATATAATTCTTCATTTTTTTATAATTGTTGTGTTGTTTTTTGTTGCATATCACATTCTGCTAATAGACCACAGCACATTCCCATTTCATGTAAATGTATATGGTGAGGAATGTTGATCTTTGGTGCTTGAATATAAATTTTACATAAATTATATGTAAGATTATATCCTACAGTGGGGAAAAACTGTAAATTAACAAGATCTTAGTGAAATAAACATGAAGGCGCAATTGAAGATATGTCCATGGTACTGAAAGAAGTGATCTTGCTGAATTCCAATGCAGAGGTAGGGTTAGCATTGTCCAGGTAGAAGCCACTGGGTGTAGGAAAATAGCTGTTCATGAATCGAGTGAAGCTGAACTTCAGGCTTCTGATGCAAAAGTGTTTTCCAATCCACCATCAGGTTTCTGAATGGTCCATGAACACCATCTCACTATTTTACTCTCTTTTTGCACAGTTGATGTATTTTTTATATTTCTTGTTGCAGCTTCTAGTAATTTTTATGCATTGCACTGTACTGCTGCCTCAAAAACAACAAATCTCACAATGCATATCAATAATAATAAACCTGATTCTGATCCTTGGATTGAGAGGAAGTTTCCATTAATATGGAATTCTAGCACCTACGAGCCCGGCCTTGGAATAAAGGAGATTTCACTTAAAATGGAGAATTTCTTCAGTCGGAGGTAGTGAATCTGTGGAGCTCATTGCCACAGACTGCTGCAGGGGCCAAGTCATTGGGTATATTTAAGGCGGGGATTGTTGCTCTTGTTTGTTAAGGGGATTAAGGAAACAGACAAGAAAATGCAGTTGAAAGAAAAATCAGCCATGATTAAATGGTGGAACAGACTGATGGGCTGAATGGCCTAATTCTGCTCCTAAGTCTTACGGTGTTATGGTGAGCATCAGCTGGATAAACAGCCAAGCGACAGTGGCGACAGTGACTTTAAATTTCCCCAAGTTGAGTTGTGAATGTAGCAAAATGTTTACTCATTTGTGATCTGGCATCAAAACACAAGACTGATTCTAATCCTAAAAATCTAACTGTACCGTCATGTCCTTATCAAGCTTGTAGTAAAAATTTCTGGTCCACATCGTCTCATTTGTCACAAGGTGACTTTAAAAGGGCAATAAAGGGAAATAGTTTGTTTTGCCAATCACAAGTATTTATAAGGAAGGAATACAAATGAGGTTGATTAGCAAAGCTATACCATAGTCCAGTAAGAGTTGTAAAGACTCATTGTCATTTTGAGCTAATGACTGTTACCCAGTATAATTGATTCATTTGACCACTGTTGCAGCATTCCTCACATTCACTATCAAAGTCACTGGAACTTGTCAGTAATTTAAAAATTAACATCTTCATTCATAGAACATCTTCCAGAACCGGCTAGCATTCTTCACACCAACTCCTCTGGCACTGTCCTCATCACACGCAGCTGCAGCACTAGCTGGTATACAGCAAGGAATCAGGCCCTTTGGCCCATCTGGTCCATGCCAGCCAAAGCGTCCGTCCAAGCTGGTCCCATGTTCAGCTCAAAATCTTCTAAACCTTTCCTATCCATGCACCAGTCCAACTATCTTTTAAAAGTTGTTATTGTACCTGCCTCAACTACTTGCTCTGGCAACTCATTCCACTCTCTGTATATATAAAAAAATGCTGCCCCTCAATTTCTTATTAACTCTTTCCCTTCTCACCTTAAACCTATGCCCTCTAGTCCCAGAATCTTCATCCCACCCCCTCCGGTCTGCTCCTATCATTTTGCATTTCCCCCTCCCGCCTCTACTTTCAAATCTCTTAGTATCTCTCCTTTTGGTTAGTCCTGACGAAGGGTCTCGGCCTGAAACGTCGACATTGCTTCTCCCTATAGATGCTGCCTAGCCTGCTGTGTTCCACCAGCATTTTGTGTATGTTGTTTGAATTTCCAGCATCTGCAGATTTCTTCGTGTTGAAACTTACAGTGAAGTGTGTCAACTGTATCCAATCAATTCGGCAAAAGTTCTGCGGGGCGGCCTGCAAATGTCGCCTCCGGTGTTACCAGAGCACGCCTCAGCTCACTAACTCTAACCCCCACACCTTTGCGATGTGGGAGGATGCCAGAGCACCTGGAGAGAACTCACGCAGTCATAGGGAGAACAAACTCCTTACAGGCAGCAGTGGGATTTGAACCCCGACTGGTGACTGCTGGCACTGCAGAGCAATGCACCAACAGCACTCTTCTCTACGTAATCAGCTTTTCAGTGGCATAGTTCTTTTCTAGGAGTTGCGTAAGTGACTTTGTAGCCTCATTTACTCTGATTCAGGGCTTCTACCTGACGTGTGGACAATCCCTATCCTCCCACAGCTGCTGCTCAACCTGCTGAAGCTCCCCCCAGTAGACTGCTGTTTTGGATTCCAGCATCTGCTGTCTCTTGTGTCTCAGATGAGGCCTTATTTCTCCAAGATCGTGACTCCCACTCTACCTACCCACCTCTACCCACCTCCTTAAGATAATGTCTCATTCATTGATATATTTTTTCTCCTTAATTAAAGGTAACCTTTAATATAACAATTCAAATTGAGTGGGGGTGTTGTTGGGGGAAGTTGATAAATATGAATAAAATATAAGACGGAAGCATGCAAAGAAAAACACAAAGTCAACTCTTGTTGGAAAGGATAAATGTTGTGAACACTGTTGATAAGTTGAGAGAGCAGGAGAGGTAGAAAGTTGGATGGAAGGAGCTCCAGTGAAAGAGAGGTTGGTGTATCTAAAGATTTGGCCACTGACTGTCATATAAGAGAAACACGGACAACAATGTTAGGTTCTGCAGGACGACTGAGTTTAGTAGAAATGGGGGGGAGGGGAGGATCTCTTTGAAAACCTATCAGATATTGAAAGGTCTAGATAGGGTGGATGCGGAGAGGACATTTCTTATTGTGGATGAGTCTAAGACCAGAAGTCACAGCTTCAGAACAGAGGGAGGCCCCTTTAGAACAGAAATGAAAAGGAATTCCTTTAGCCAGAGGGTAGTGAATCTGTGAAGTTCATTGCCACTGATAGCTGTGGAGGCCAAGTCATTGAGATGTTGATAGGTTCTTGATTACTAAGGGTGTCAAAGGTTCTGTGTAGAAGGCAGGAGAATGGGGTTGAGGGGGATAATAAATTAGCCATGTTGGAATGGCAGAGCAGACTTGATGGGCTGAATGGCCTAATTCTTCTCCAATGTCTTATGGAGGGTGAGAAGGAATTTGGAGGATGGGGAATACAGAGAGTATAATTCAGGAAGTCCTTCATTACAGAAAGATTATGAGCATCTGAAGATGAAGACAAAAATTTCAAAAAAAATATTTTAGGGAGTATAAGCTATCAGGTCAGGTGACAGGTTCTAGTCAGGTGACACTATAATAATATATTATTGACTATATCATATATAATCATATTATTGACTACATAAACTATATTAGGGAGTAAGAGCTAGGGTTATTCTAGTCAGTTGTGGCTTAGTACAAGGCTTGATACTATGAAACCAATATGGCTATACTTTACAACAAGCTGGTTACCTGATATTAATCAAGTGAGGGACATTTGACCTTGAAGGAAGCAGCATCCATCATTAAGGACTCCAACCATCCAGGCCATGCACTTTTCTCGCTATTATCATTTGGCAGGAGGTCCAGGAGCCTTAGGTCCGACACCATCAGGTTCAGGAACAGTTATTACCTTTCAGCCACTAGGCTCCTGAACCAGAGTGGATAACTTCAACCACCACAATTCTAAACTGACTTCACAACCTAGAGAGTCTCTTTCAAGGACTCTTTACAGCTACACTCAGTGCTCACTTTGTCAGGTGCCTCTTGTACCTAATAAAGTGGCCACTGAGTGCATGTTCGTGGTCTTCTGCTGCTGTAGCCCATCCATTTCAATGTTTGTCATGTGTGTGTTCAGACATACTCTTCTGCGTGCTGCTCACAAAATGCTGGAGGACCTTAGCAGGTCGGGCAGCATCTATGGAAAAGAATAAACAGTTGATGTTTTGGGCCGAGACTCTTCATCAGGACTGGAGAGAAAAAGATGGAGAGTCACGGTAAGCTGGGGGATGGGAGGAAAAAAACACAAGGTAGTAGGTGAAACTGGCAGTGGGAGAGGGGTGAAGTAAAGATCTGTGGTTGATTAGTGAAAGAGATACAGGGCTGGAGAAGGGTGAATCTGATAGGGGAGGACAGAAGGCCATGGAAGAAAGAAAAGGGGGAGGAGCGCCAGAGGGAGGTGATGGGTAGGTGAGGAGATAAGGTGAGAGAGGGAAAAGGGGATGGGGAATGGTGAAGGTGGGGTGGGGGGGGGGACATTACTGGAAGTTAGAGAAATCAATGTTCATGCCATCAGGTTGGAGACTACCCAGATGGAATATAAGGTTTCGCTCCTCCAGCCTGAATGTGGCCTCATCTTGGCAGTAGAGGAGGCCATGGACTGACATGTTGGAATGGGAATGGGAAGTGGAATTAAAATGGGTGACCACTGGGAGATTTCGCTGTTCTGCTTGATGGATTGTTGGTGCTTGGCGAAGTGGTCTCCCAATCTACGTTGGGGTCTCACAGATGTACAGGAGGCCACACCAGGAGCACTGGATACAGTAGATGCCCCCAACAGAGTCACAGGTGAAGTGTCGTCTCACTTGATAGGACAGTTTTGGGCCCTGGATGGTAGTGAGGGAGGAGGTGTAGGGGCAGGTGTAGCACTTGTTCCACTTGCAAGGATAAGTGCCAGGAGGGAGATCAGTGGGGAGGGACAAATGGACAAAGGAATTGCATAGGGAGCAATCCCTGTGAAAGCAGGAAGTGGGGAGGGGGAGGGAAAGATTTGCTTGGTGGAAGGATCCCATTTGAGATGGTAGAAGTTATGGAGAACTTTGTGCTGGGTTGGAGGCTGGTGGGATGCTAGGTGAGGATAAGAGGAACCCTATCCCTGCTGGGGTGGCAGGGGGGATGGGGTGAGGGCAGATGTGCGTGAAATGGAAGAGATGTGGTTGAGGGCAGCGTTGCTGGTGGAGGAAGGATGTGGGACCCTCACTGCACACCACTGGTGTAACGTGTGTTTATTTGAGTCACTGTTGCCTTCCTTTCCGCTTGAGCCAGTCTAGGCATTCTTCTCTGATCTCACACATTAGCAAGGCATTTTTACCCACACAACAGCCACTAACTGGATATTTTTGTCTCTCCAGCATCGTGTGTGCATTGTGTTGAGTTAGGATGAAGTTGTGGTATGTGTGCAGTAATCTCATTTGAGAATGGAATACTGAGCTGAGTGGCTGACCAACTGTACCTCAGGAAGGAAGGACGGTTTGACTATACCTGAACTGCCGTGTACTTTTTTGGTTTCTATATCCTAGGAAGCACGTTCTTGCCTTGGAGATGGTGCAGCCAAGATGCATTGGATTAAGTCTAGAAATCTGGGCTCGTCGCAGACTGAGCAGTTCAACTTTTACTCACTGGAGTTCAGCATCGAGGGGAGGTGACCAAGGTTCTCAGAGGGGTAGCCAGCCTGCGTACTGGGAGTCTGTTTCTTCAGGCTGGAGAACCTAGAACAAGACATAATGTTGTCAGAATAAGGGTTGACAACAAACAGAGATATGTTGATGCTCAGTTATTGATTTAGAGTGAAGACTGATGAATTTCCTTAAACTGGAGATGTGGTGTTGATGCTGGAAAATAAGAGATGAAACATCGTAGCAGAATTAGGCCATTCAACCCATCAAGTCTGCCCCACCATTCAATCATGGCTGATTTATTATCCCTCTCAACCTATTTCCCTGCCTTCTCCCAATAACCCTTGACCCTCTATCAACCTCCACTTTAAATATACCCAAAGACTTGGCCTCCACTTCTGTCTGTGGCAATGAATTTCACAGGTTATCCTTCGGCTAATAAAATTCCTCCTCAGCTCTGTTCTAAAGAGAAGTCCTTGCATATTGAAGCTGTGCCCCCACCCACTGCCCCCCCCCCCCCGGTCCTATACTCCCCCAATATTGGGAACTTGTTCTCCACATCCACTCTATCTAAGCCTTTCAATATTCAATAGGTTTCAATGAGACTAAAAAACTCTGAGGAGTATTGGACCGGAGCATCAAATGCTCATGGCACTGCAGTAGGAGATCAATCACAATTGATGAATGGTGGGATAAACTTAAGGGGCTGAATAGCCTCCCTACCTTCTGCTTTGATGTGGGCATCAGGTGAGAAGCCAGAGGAGGTAGAGGGTTAGCCATGACCTTGTTGTGTGGTGGTGCAGGCTAGAGGACCAAATGGAGTCTGGTCACTCTTGTTTATGTCCTCAGAATGCCACATGGCGCCACAGCAGGTCAGCGGTTGGTGCAGCACTATTACAACTTGGGGCTTTCTGGAGTTCCGAGTTCAGTTACATTGCTGTCTCTACACCCTCCCCAGGTCTAGGAGCTTTTTGATTAAAACTCAGGGTATGATGGTGGTCAATAAGCAGCGGCCTGACACAAGTACTACTACGGTCCAGGTGATCCAAGGCTGAGTGGAGAGCCAGTGAGATTGCATCCGCTGTAAACCTATTGTGGTAATCGGTAAATTACAGTGGGTCCAGCTCCATGCTCAGATAAGACTTGATTCTAGCCATGACCAACCACTCAAAGCACGTCATCACAGTAGATGTGGGTGCCACTGGACTGGGTGATAGTATGAGATTGATATGATTAACACCCTTTTGAAGCAGGTGGGAACATTCAGCTTCAGCAGTGAGAGATTGAAGGTGTCCTTGAACACTTTGCCAATTGGCCCCACAGGTTTTCAGAGCCCCACCGGGAGCACCATCTGGGTCTGCTATCTTTCACCCTCTAGAAATATGTTCTGACGAAGGCCTCCAAGACAGAGATCATGGGGTATGGGATGAGGCAGGGATTCGCATTCCCTTTCAGACCGTGTATAAAAGGCGTTGAGCTCATCTGGGAGTGAAGCATCACAGCCATTCGTGATGTTAGGTTTTGCTTTGTAGGAAGTAATGGCCTGCAAAACCTGCCAGAACTGATATTCATCCAAACTCTGTCTCTAACCTCAGTTGGAATTGTTTTCTCACTCTTAAGATGGCCTTCTTTAGGTTGTACATTGACTTCTTCTTTAGTTCTGGATCACTGGTCTTGACTACCACAGATCTAGCCCTCAGAAGACTACAAATCTCCTGGGTCATCCATGGCTTTTGATTTGGGTATGTCTGGTGTGTTCTTAAAGGCACACACTCATCCTCGTAGGTTTTGATGAAATAAATGACAACTATGGTGTATTCATTCAGAATCGAAGATGAATCCCTGAATATTTATGATCTGGATGATGGGGTGGTAAATTGGATTAGTAAATTTGCAGATGATACTAAGGTAGGTGGCGTTGTGGATAATGAAGTTATGTTTTCAAAGTTTGCAGAGAGATTTAGGCCAGTTAGAAGAGTGGGCTGAGTGATGGCAGGTGGAGTTTAATGCTGATAAGTGTGAGGTGCTACATTTTGGTAGGAATAATCCAAATAGGACATACATGGTAAATGGTAGGGCATTGAAGAATGCAGTAGAACAGAGTGATCTAGGAATAATGGTGCATAGTTCCCTGAAGGTGGAATCTCATGTGGATAGGGTGGTGAAGAAAGCTTTTGGTATGCTGGCCTTTATAAATCAGAGCATTGAATATAGGAGTTGGGATGTAATGTTAAAATTGTACAAGGTATTGGTAAGGCCGAATTTGGAGTATTGTGTACAGTTCTAGTCACCGAGTTATAGGAAAGAAGTCAACAAAATAGAGAGAGTACAGAGAAGATTTACTAGAATGTTACCTGAGTTTCAGCATCTAAGTCACAGAGAAAGATTGAACAAGTTAGGTCTTTATTCTTTGGAGCGTAGAAGGTTGAGGGGGGACTTGATAGAGGTATTTAAAATTATGAGGGGGATAGATAAGAGTTGGCGTGGATAGGCTTTTTCCATTGAGAGTAGAGGAGATTCAAACAAGAGGACATGAGTTGCGGCTTAGGGGGCAAAAGTTTAAAGTTAAAAGTTTATGAGGGGGAATTTCTTTACTCAGAGAGTGGTAGCTGTGTGGAATGAGCTTCCAGTAGAAGTGGTAGAGGCAGGTTCGGTATTGTCATTTAAAGTAAAATTGGATAGGTATATGGACAGGAAAGGAATGGAGGGTTATGGGCTGAGAGCAGGTCGGTGGGACTAGGTGAGAGTAAGCGTTCGGCACGGACTAGGGCTGAGATGGCCTGTTTCCGTGCTGTAATTGTTATATGGTTATTATCCAGAGGAAGTACTTTAGGCTGGTACATTACCAACAGTTAAAAGACACCTGGATAGGTAACTTGATTGGAAAGGTTTTTCAGGGGTTCCCAACCCTTTTTTTGCTATGGACCAATGCCATTAAGTAAGGGGTATGTGGACCCCAGGTTGGGAACCCCTGGCTTAGAGCGATTTGAGGGCAAATAGAACCAACTTAGATGGGCACTTTGGTTAGCATGTACAAGTTAGCCTGCAGGGCCTCTTTCCATGTCACATGACTCTAAATCAGATTAAACATAGAACATAGTACAGTACAGCACAGGCCCATCGGCCCATCATGTTGTGCTGACCTTTTAACCTATTCCAAGATTAATCTAACCCTTCCCTCCAAATAGCCTTCCATTTTTCTATCATCCATGATCAAACTATGCAAGTACAAACTGTTTCTTAAATGTCCCTGATGTATTTCTCTAATATAGTGTCCCACCTGTCCAGTTATTCACGTTTTTCTTTGTTTTTGGAAGATGTGCCAATTATCCTTTATGTATCCATAACCGTTGAAAACTGAAATTACTTCAATTTATGTCCTGCCATGGGTTAAACTCACGGGGTTCAGAGGATAAGAGAGTTGAAAGGTATTGGGTACTTGTCCCTTTTGAGCAAAGCACAGGCCTTATGGATGTAATTTCTCCATCTTGCTTCCAATCTAGTCTCAGATTCAAGATCACCCCCCCCCCCCCGCCCCCTAATCAGTCCAAATAATGATGCTGTACAAACCCTGATGCCACAAACAATGGCCGTTCTATTGGGTTGCGATGTATCGGAGAGTGTCACTGCAAAGGGACAATTCACTCAAACAGCTCACTAGCAGAAAGCTGAAGATTCGCTTGTCGCATTGTACTCTGGAGCTCAGTGGAACGACTCACAAAGGAGACAGAAGAGCTTAATTCAACACGACTGTGAGACAGAGGCACTCTGTGTTATATTTCACACAAAAAGATTCATTATACCGTATCTTAATCTTGTCCTGTTTTCAGGAAATAGGTTTCTTTGACATGCTAATAACTCCGCATTCAGTGTGCAGATCGAACTGTAAAACCAGACAATTCAGACCCAACCATTGCTCTAGGGGAGAAAACCGAGAGATGAGCAAGTGTGCCACAATTAATAGATTCTGATTCATCCTCTGGCCTGCCAATAAATATATTCAGCATGGAACCTAGTGTTAGATGACTCTGCTGCTGCTCGGTTGAAAGAATTTACAAAACTATAATATCTCCTTTATTTTTGATGGGATCTCACTGTAGAATTTTGAAAATAGCTGCTCAGTGTTTTGAGGTTTCAGTGGAGTCTTTGTCGTGCGGGCTTGTAGGGGTTGGATTGGATTGGCAGTCCCAGGAGTGGCTGGTTGGCAAATCAAGGGCCTCAAATTTCGGTAATATCTAACTCAAATAAATTACATTTGGAACATTAATCTAAAGCATGACTAACGCACACCACTAGATTCCAGAACAGTTCTCATCCTTCAACCACTTCTGAACCAACGTGCGTAACGTCACCACTGAACTGATTCCACAACCAATGGGCTCACTTTCAAGGACTTTTCAACTCATGATCTCAGTATTATTTCTTATATTATTATTTTTGTATTTGCACAGTTCGTCACCTTTTGCACATTGGTTGTTTGTCAATCATTTTTGTGTGGTTTTACATTGATTCTATTGCATTTCTTTGTTCTGCTGTGAATGCCCACAAGAAACTGAATCTCAGGGTTGTATATGGTGACATATGCATACTTCGGTAATTAATTTACCTTGAATCTGTTTCTTTGTTGTGCCTCCTTTACTCTGAAAGGTTTTGTAGCCGAAACTGTTGTTTGGTTGCCTCGTGAATTCATCTTGAAATACTGGTGACTCAACACCTTGGTTATGTCCTCTGTGACCTTGAGATCATCCAGAGCTTTGGATGAAGTTTCGAGGTTTAAGTTTACCAGGTCTTGTTCAGTCTTCACTTACCGATGCCATTGGTTCACAGTGAAGATATGCCCTGGATATCAAATTTCAATCCCTGTTTTGCCACACAATTATTGTTTTCATAATCTTTCCCAGCTCTATAACACTCCGAGCT
Source organism: Hypanus sabinus (assembly GCF_030144855.1). Lineage (NCBI taxonomy): Eukaryota > Metazoa > Chordata > Chondrichthyes > Myliobatiformes > Dasyatidae > Hypanus > Hypanus sabinus. Next base: position 31,716,377 of record NC_082734.1, read on the forward strand.
ATTTAAAGAGACAAAGACTGCTGGTACTGGAACACATTGAACATGGAACGTTACAGCATAGTCCAGGTCCTTCAGCCCACAATATTGTGCTGACCTTTTAATCTACTCTAAGATTAATCTAACCCTTCCCTCCTACATATCCCCCCGTTTTTATATCATCCATGTTTTCTTAAATGCCCCTAATTTATCTGCCTCTACCACCACCCCTGCCATGGCTTTCCACGCACCAAGCTCTCTCTGTGTCAAAAAAATTTTCTCTGAAAACCTCCCTTAAAACTTTTGCTTTTGGATGGCGATACTGAAATAGGGTGACAAGTTACTGGTGGTTCGTAAGGCAAGACATACAACTAAATACTTTATTAATAACACTTTTTCTGTGGTAAACTATCACCGCCAACAATGAAGAGGCAAACGGACATGAGGCTGACTCGCGGGTTGAGCCGTGCAGGTGCGATGCGAAGTCGGAGCGTGGCACGTTCGAGGAGAAGTGGTCAGAGCAAGATCGAGGTGAGGACAGAGTTTGAGCTGTAGTTGGAGCAAGTGAACTGGAGAGGAGTCCGTGCAGAGGAGTGTTGGAACCTGTCCACTTGAACTGGGAGTGAGTTGGATTGATCTAAGTGCTGAGCCAAATTGGAAAAGTTGAGTAAGGCCTAGGGCTGGGTGGCGAGGTACAGGCCCAGAGTGTATCGCTGCGGTGGGGTCAGGGACCCAGTGTTTGGATGATTTAAACACCGGCCCAGATAGACCAACAAGGCGGGTTGTTGAGACCAGAGGTTAGGATCTGGTTGATTCCGCTCACCCTTCTGTGACATTTTCTCCTCTCTCTGCGGCACTGAGGCTGAGGCTGTGAGACTGCTCTAGCTGCTGCACGCTTTGTGGCGATTTGCCCCGCTGTGAGACAAACTGAGACTGAGGCTTTGGGCCTACTCTGGCTGCTCTGAGCTCTGAGTCTATAGGCTCAGTTTGGTTGTGAATGATGTTGTTTGCACTATTTCTGTTATTCCTTTCTCTCTCTCTGCACATTGGGTATTGGTCTTCTTTAAAAAATTAGCTTATTTGGGTTTCTTGCTTTGTGGCTGCCTGTTGGCAGACAAAACTTAAGGTTGTATAAGTTATATATATTTAGAGATGAAATGTAGTTTGAACTTCGATGTCCCCCGCTCCTTACACTTTATTCCAATTGGCTCTTGAATTAGCTATTTCTGCCGTTGGAAAAGTCTTTGGTTATCTACTCTATATAAGCTTCTTATCATCTTGTACACCTCTACCAAGTCACCTCTCATCCTCCATCAGTCCAAAGAGAAAAGCCCAGCTCACTCTATCCATCTTCATAAGACACGCTCTCCAGTCCAGGCAGCATCCTGGCACATCTCCTCTGCACCTTCTCTAAAGCTTCCATATCTATCGAGAGCAGCATCTAGAACAATCAAGATGTTGCTAGAAATCTGGAGCAACAAGCACGGTCCTGTAGGAATTCAATGGATCAAAGTTCAAAGTAAATTTAATTTATTATCAGAGTACATATTTGTCAGCATATACAACCCTGAGATTCATCTTCTTGCAGACATGCTCAGAAACCCAAGAAATGTAATAGAATCAAGGAAAGACCACACCCAACAGGACAGGCATACGACCAATGTGTAAAATACAGCAAAATGTGCAAATACAAAAAGCAAGAAAAAATAATAATAATAAATAAACAATAAATATCAAAAACTTGAGATAAAAAGTCAGTGAAAGTGAATCCATAGGGTTGTGAAAACATTTCAATGATGGGGTGAGTGAAGTTGAGTGAAGTTATCCCATTTGATTCTAGAGCCCCAGGATTGAAGGGTAATACCTGTTCCTGAGCCTGGTGGTGAGTCCTGAGGCTCTTATAGCTTCTTCCTGATGGCAGCAGTGAGAAGAGAGCATGTCCTGGGTGATGGGTCCCTGATAATGGATGCTGCTTTCCTGCTACACCACTTAATGTAGATGTGCTCAACGGCAGGAAGGGCTGTATCTGTGATGGTCTGGGCTGTATCCACTACTTGTTGCAGGCTTTTCCGTTCAAAGGCATTGAAGACCAGGCTGCATCTGTGGAGGGAAATGGACAGTGGATGGTCTGGATTGAGACCCTTCTTCTGGACTCTTGATGTTCTGGCCTCTTGTACATCATTGACTTCACCATTAATGGCAGAGCTTCAGCTAAAAAACCCTTAACACTGTCCCCTCCACCCCCTCTACCTCCCACTCCATCTGACCATCGCTCACACACTTCTCCCATTGGATCTCTTCCCTCTTCTCATCTGTCTTTCCCATTTTCTTTATTCAATTCTATACTCCTGCTTCCTTTCCTATGAGATTCCAACATCTATTTCAACTCTTCCCTCCTCCATCTACCTATCTTCCCAGTTGGATCCACCCATCACTTGTCCTTGATCCACCTCTTCGCTCTTCTCTTTATACCTGCTATCTCCCCTTCATCTTTCAGTCTAGATGAAGGGTCTCGACCCAAAGCTTTACCTGTCCATTTCCTTCCACAGATGTTGCCTGGCGCATTGTGCTCCTCTTGTTCTCTAAACACAAGATATTCTGCAGATGCTGTAAATCCGGAGCAATGCACGCAAAATTCTGGAAGAACTCAGCAGGTCCTGATGAAGGATCTCGACCCAAAACGTTGACTGTTTACTCTTTTCCATAGATGCTGTCTGACTTGTTGAGTTTTATGTATGTTCCATTTGTTTTCATCTGCTGTTTCTTGAGTCTCTCTAACTCTGCATTTCCTTTGATGGTGATCGCCCCAACCCTACAATACTCCAAGCTATTTAGGGGGACCAAGAGACTGCAGATGTTGGTATCTGGAGTAAAAAGCAAGCCACTCTTAAAACTTAGCAACACACACAAAATACTGGAGGAACTCAGCATGCCAGGCAGCATCTATGGCAAAGAGTACAGACAACATTTCGGGTTGAGACCCTTCATCAGAACTGGAGAAAAGAACACTTCATTCTTTTTTTCTCCAGTCCCGGTGCAGGGTCTCGGCCCAAAACATCACCTGTGCTCTTTTCCGTAGATGCTACCTGGCCTGCTGAGCTCCTCCAGCATTTTGCGTGTGTTGTTTGGATTTCCAGCATCTGTGGATTTTCTCTTGTTTTTGATTGCCCTCTGAAAACTTTTCTTTTTGACCAAGCTTCAGCAACCTGGTGGCAGAGTCACCATTTATTGCCCAACTTCCGGAGAACAGTGCCACCTCCACTAGAGATACTGAACATCACTGCTGGTCCATAAGGGCATTCAGACATTCTCTCTTCTCCTCCCTCCCATCTTTTCCGCCAGTCTGTTAAATTTAAATAATCACCCTCAAAAGACAGGTCAGCTTTTTTGAACATCACTCCTAAACTTTGGAATTCGGTACCTAAAACTATAAGGATTGGAGACTCAGGTGACACTTTCAATCACAGCTCAAAACCTACTTTTAAACCCTGCTGTTAACTAACAACTTTTAATTTCATGTTAATTTTAATTTTAGTTTTTTAATTTAATTTTCATGTTTGCACTTTATCCCATCGGAAAGCACTCTGAACTATTTTGTCTGCATGAGAAATGCCCCATAAATAAGTCATAATTATTACTCATATCAGCTGGCAGAAGGTGTGAGAGTTTGATCCTGCTAATACAAAACCCTTGAACAGACCTCTTGTACGATAAAGTGTTGGCCTTATAATCTACTCTGTCATTGGCCTTGCATCTTTATTGCCTTCCGGCACTGCACTGTCCCTCCAACTGTAACACGATATTTTGCACTCTTCTTGACTTTCCCTTGTACTACTCGATGTGACAAACCAGTTGCCAATCACCATTTACGTATTGTAAGGAAACTGGGTTGGATTAATCGTCGCTGATCTACATTTTCTGCACTCTTTCCCCTGAGGGTTTTCTGTTCTGCAGTGACTCTGCATTCTTGGTTTGTGCCTTCATGCTCTGATCGAGGTTACGCACTGCCGCTGTTTGCGTTCACCCGCCTGCTGGTGCATTAGGATCCATCTAATTTTCAAGGCCATAAGTCATAGGAACACAATTAGGCCATTGGTCCATCGAGTCTGCGCTGCCATTATATCATGGGTGATTGATTACTTCTCTCAACCCTATTCTCCTTTCCCCGTAACCGTTGACACCCTGACTAATCAAGAACCTACCAATCTCTGCTTTAGATATACCCAAGGACTTGGCCTCCACAGCTGCCTGTGGTGATTAATTCCACAGATTTACCACCCTCTTGATAAATACATTCCTCCTTATCACTGTTCTAAAGGGATGGCCTTCTATTCTGAAGCTGTGCCCTCTGGTCCTAAGCTCTCCCACTATAGGAAACATCCTCTCCACATCCACTCTATTTAGGCCTTCCAATATTCGATAGACTTCAATGAGATCTCTCCCCTCGTTCTTTTAAACTCCAGTGAGTACAGGCCCAGAGCCATCAAACGCTCCTTACGTGTTAACTCTTTCATTCCTTGGATCATTCCCATGAGCCTCCTTTGGTGCCAGGAGATCCTTTCTGAGATAAGGGGCCCAAAACTGTTCACAATTCTCAAAATGCAGTCTGACTGATGCCTTATAAAGCATTACAGCCTTGCTTTAGCTAGAAATGAGTTGAGATGATTGGAATATAAATGAATTGAAATGTACACTTCTGCTCTGAAGCTGGCTCATTACATAGCCGAATGTCTGTTTCTCCTCAGCTCATCACATAAATGGTCCATTCAGAGACCTAGGGGTATATGTGGCAATAACATAGTGTGACTGAGCAGGTGTGGGGCCAGGTTGAGGCCTATGCACCACTTCACCTGTGAGCAATTAAACCAGTTCGGTGTAAGTGCACTTGAGGAAAATCTGCAGCTCCTAGAGATGGGGGTCAAGAGATTTTTTTTTGGTCAGTACGTACAATGCAAAAGCTTCTACATTGGGGAGCTACACTGTGTCTAATTGGCAATTCTGAGTCAGTAGGCTGTGCATTCATGTTCCATGCCCGAGATCCAAATTGACGCTGCATGCTGAGACATTGCTGAATCACTGACTGAGTATCACTGTCAGAGTTGCCGATGCTCTCTGCACGTCACTCTTGTAACGCGTGGTTATTTGAATTACTGTCGCCTTTCTGCCAGCTCGAACCATTCTGGCCATTCTCCTCTGACCTCTCTCATTAACAAGGTGTTTTCACCCACGGAACTGCTGCTCACTGGCTGTTTTTTTTTGTTTTTCACACCATTCTCTGTAAACTCTAGAGACTGTTGTGTGTGAAAATCCCAGGAGATCAGCAGTTTCTGAGATACTCAAACTACCCCGTCTGGCACCGACAATCATTCTGCAGTCAAAGTCGCTTAGGTCACATCTCTTCCCCATTCTGATGTTTGGTCTGAACAGCAACTGGACCTCTTGACCATGTCTGCATGCCTTTATGCATTGAGTTACTGCCACATGATTGACTAATTAGACATTTGCATTAGCGAGCAGATGTTCAGGTGTACCTAACAAAAGTTCGCTGATTATAGACATATAAAGAGTGATTTCTTTACAGAGTAGCTTGAAGGTCTTTGCAATCCTCTTCCTCAGATAATTGTGAAGACTGAATGTATTTATGGCCAAGATATAAAACATTGGACAGTCCAGTGTAGTACAGGCCCATCAGCTCATCATGTTCTGCTGACCTTTTCACCTACACTAAGGCTAACCCCTCCCACATAGCCCTCCATTGTTTTATCATCCATGTGTCTATATATTAGTTTTATAAATGGCCGTAATGAATCTGCCCAATATATGCCCCTCTAGAGAGCAGCCACATGGACACACTCTCCAAGAAAAGACACGGACGCTTCTTCTTCTTCAGAGGACTAAAGAGATTTGGCACGTCCTTGGTGACTCTTAACAGTTTTACTGGTGTAATACAGAAAGCATCCTGTCTGTTTGCATCACAGCTTGGCACAGTGACCGCTCTGCCAAAGGCCGCAGGACATCGCAGAGAGCTGTGAACACAGCCTAGACCACCAGGAAAACCAGACTCTGCCCACACTTCCCACTGCTTCAACATAGTCAAAAACCCCTCCCACACCTCTCTTCTCCCCTCTTCCCTGAGGTAGAAGACACTAAAGCCTGAGAATGCAAAGGATGGATTCAGTCTTGAATGGATTTCCCATATGCTGAACGATAGGTCTTGGTCTCGCTTTTTATTTGTCCACCTACAACAGCAACACTTTCAGCAGCTACAAAACTATATTCTTCACTCAGCTTTCTTTTTGCTACCTTGACATAAACGTGTCTGGCACAATCTGGATGTAAAAGGTTCAAAGGTTCATTTCATTGTCAAAGTATGCATGTACAATACAACTCTGACAGTCATCTTCTCCAGATAGTCATTAAATACAGAAAGACCATGGGCATCGATGAAAGAAAAGACATCAGCACCCCCACCCAGCACGAAAAAGAGACAAAACTCACAGAGCCCAAAATCCCGCAGCAGAAACCAGCCACAATAACAACCAACGACCCCCTACACATAACAATCCCCAAACCCTGCACAACAGTAGCACCAAACCCCCACCCCCCACTCTTACACAGAAAAAATTAACCGCTCATCCAATCGGCCACAAGAAAGAAAACATCAAAAAACTGAGCGGAACCGATTTAAAGTACAGTCCAATAATCACATAAACCTCAGAATAAGGGAAAGATCTTTTCGCCCGCTTATGAGGAGGGCAGCTCAGTTCTCCCGTAAAGAGTGACCGCCACTCTGGCTGCTGACCAACTCTGTTGGGAGCCATCGCTGACCCCCTCCATGTTCACCTTGATGTTTCAATCTTCCTTGGTGCTTCGAGATGGAGTTGTTCATCTCTGATCTTTTCCACCAGTTAGCTGGCGCACTCTGACCTTCTCAGTCCCCTGTCTCTGATCTTCCCAGACACAGTGCTGTGCTGGATCCTTCCACTGAGGTTCAAACTGTACATCACAGGCTCCGCCAGCTTCCGTAACGCAAACACGAAGGCGTAGAAAAGGTGTCATAATTGGAAAGATTTGCTATCTGGAAGACGTCTCCTGAGGAATCATTGTTTGCTGGTGCCATCTTGACAAGCAAAACAAAAGCTTTTCATTGTGTCTTGTTGAGTCAGTGTCAACCTGGTACATACAAGGTGGCCTTTGGTGCAGATGTTGTATGTGCCTTGAGCTGATCTCCAGGGCCTCTTTGTTAAAGATGAAAGATTAGCTTTATTTATTGCATGTACATTGAAGCATCACAACGTACAGTGAACGGTATTGTTCTCATCGAGGACTAACACAGCCTGAGGATGGTGCTGGTGCAGTCTGCAAGGGTCGCCACACTTCCAGCACCAACACGGCAAGCCCGCAGCTCACTGACTTGAACACCTTTGGGATGTGGGAGGAGACCCACACGGGCAGCAGGAGAGCATGCCAACTCCTGATAGACGGTGGTGGAGATTGAACTCTGAATGCTGGCCAGTAAGACGCGACTCTAGCTGCCACACTGCCACGTCGCTCTTAGATGTGACAATAATCAAAATCAAGATCAGGTTTATTAGCGATTCGGAAATGGGTTGTTTTGTGGCAGCCATGCAGTGCAACACATTAAATATTACTGGAAGCTGCACTAGGAAATACGTACTAATTAAATAAAGAGTGTCAAAAGAGAGCAAAATAATGAGGTGGTATTCATGGTTCATTGACCATTCAGAACTCTGATGGCGGAGGGGAAGAAGCTGCTCCTTAAACTATACCGATCATATCGTCAAGTTCCAGGTTTCCTAGATCCAAAAACAGTTGCTTCTCCCAACACTTCAGGCTGATCAACACCTTCATCCATTAATATACCCTACCGAACTCCCCCCGCCACCACTACATCTATATCAGCCACTCCTCTCTGCAGTCCCTCACCACCCCTTCATCCCCCCTTCACTGTCACTGTACACTGACACTCCACACCTCATCCCTACGCTGACACACTCCTCTCCACAGTCCCTCACCACCCCTTCATCCCCCCTTCACTGTCACTGTACACTGACACTCCACACCTCATCCCTACGCTGACACACTCCTCTCCACAGTCCCTCACCACCCCTTCACCCCCCTTCACTGTCACTGTACACTGACACTCCACACCTCATCCCTAAGCTGACACACTCCTCTCCACAGTCCCTCACCTCCCCTTCATCCCCCCTTCACTGTCACTGTACACTGACACTCCATACCTCATCCCTACGCTGACACACTCCTCTCCACAGTCCCTCACCACCCCTTCATCCCCCATTCACTGTCACTGTACTCTGACACTCCATACCTCATCCCTACGCTGGCAAACTCCTCTCCACAGTCCCTCACCACCCCTTCACCCCCCTTCACTGTCACTGTACACTGACACTCCACACCTCATCCCTACGTTGACACACTCCTCTCCACAGTCCCTCACCTCCCCTTCATCCCCCCTTCACTGTCACTGTACACTGACACTCCATACCTCATCCCTACGCTGACACACTCCTCTCCACAGTCCCTCACCACCCCTTCATCCCCCATTCACTGTCACTGTACTCTGACACTCCATACCTCATCCCTAAGCTGACACACTCCTCTCCACAGTCCCTCACCACCCCTTCATCCCCCATTCACTGTCACTGTACACTGACACTCCATACCTCATCCCTACGCTGGCAAACTCCTCTCCACAGTCCCTCACCACCCCTTCATCGCCCATTCACTGTCACTGTACACTGACACTCCACACCTCATCCCTACGCTGACACACTCCTCTCCACAGTCCCTCACCACCCCTTCATCCCCCCTTCACTGTCACTGTACACTGACACTCCACACCTCATCCCTACGCTGACACACTCCTCTCCACAGTCCCTCACCACCCCTTCATCCCCCCTTCACTGTCACTGTACACTGACACTCCACACCTCATCCCTACGCTGACACACTCCTCTCCACAGTCCCTCACCACTCCCCATTCCCCCATTCACTGTCACTGTACACTGACAGTCCACACCTCATACCTACGCTGACACACTCCTCTCCACAATCCCTCACCACTCCTTCACCCTCCATTCACTGTCACTCCACACTGACACTCCACACCTCATACCTACGCTGACACAGTCCCTCACTAACCCCTTCATCCCCCATATGTGCCATGCTCCTTAAGGTTGTCATCGCTGGGGGAGGTAGTGGGGATAAACTCACATGCACCTCAAATAGCCTCTGACAACCATTTCCAGCTCCTGGCCTTCACATGTGGCCTTCACAGATCCTGGCAGATCTGTTTCTACTGATAGGAGAAGGGGCAAAGGCTGGTTACCGGCACCTCAAAACCAGTCCCTTCGGATAGATGGGGCTCATCAGCCATGGTTGGCAGCTCATCTCGCAGAAGGAAAACTTTGATCTCAAACCTCCACTGCCTTGCGCTATACCTACTCTTGGGGAAGGCTTTGGGAGTAAGCCCCAAGGGAAATTCCAGAGCTGGAGACCCAAAGGCACTTCAACGCTGACTGGCGACTCCTGCCACGCTGATGGTGCCGAACTGTATCTGCCTCTGCCATCCCTTTGGAATCACCAGCTGTGTGGAGAGGGGGAGCCTGCTACACAGACAGCAGCTTACTGTCTATATTGTACTGCCCTGGCTTGTGTATTATGTAGACAGTTTGGATGCAACAGAGAACATCTATGTATATGTGGTCACACTCGGTTACTTATACGTTGTGTTTTATGGGATCACTTTTAATTTTATTGAGCTATTTTATGCTGCGTTGGATCTAGAGTAACATTAATTTCATTCTCCTTTACACTCGTGCACTGAAGAGCAGCAATAAACATTTTTAAGTCCTGAATCTTGAATCAATATGGTGGCTTTATTCCAATATAAAGCCTCTGGGCCTGTACTAACTGGAGTTTAGAAGGCTGAAGGGCATCTCATTGAAACCCATTGAATAACGTCAAGGCCTACACAGAGTGGATGTGGAGAGGATGTACCCAACCTCGAGGGAGTCGAGGACCAGAGGGCACAGCCTCCGAATAGAAGGACATTGTTCAGAACAGAGATCGGGGGGATTTCTTTAGCCATGCAGTGATGAATCTGTGGTACTCATTGCCACAGGCGGCTCTAGAGGCCGAGTCATTGAGTATTTTTAAAGTGGATGTTGATAGGTGCTTGATTAGCAACGGTGTCAAAAGTTACAGGGAGAAGGCAGGAGAATGGGGTTGAGAGGGATAATGAATCAGCCATGATGGAATGGTAGAACAGACTCGATGGGCCAAATAGCCTAATCTACTCTAAGCCTTGTGGTCTTTGGACATTACTGTTGGTGGGAGCTTGCTATGCATTGACTGTAAAAGTGCCTTGGAGCATCCTGAAAGGTGCTATATAAATGCAAAGCTTTCCTCGAGGTATAACCTCCAGGGCGCATTGCAGTGAAAACAGACACAAGCCACTCCACACAACAGATTAAGGTGAGTTTAGTGTCAGAAAGAACCGAGGCAAACGCTTGGCACTCCCTGGAACTGATGGAGCTGATGGCATAGACAGACAAAAGAACAGCGTGCTCCACACTGTGTCTCTCAATGTAACCAAACACACTGAGCAAGATTGCAACTGAAATAAGGAAAGATCAGTCATGAAAAAGCTGTACCTTTCAAAGATTTCTGGACACAACATCAGCAATTAATCTTAAAACACCACGGAGCTGGGATTTCTGAGATGAATTGTCTCTTTGAAGGTGGCCTTATCTTCAGTTGTCATGAGATTCTTGAGCCAGCTAATCTGATGAGGGAGGGAGAGGGGGGAGAAAATTCATCACTGTCACCGGGGAATTGAAATATCCAGAGCAATAACAAGATGCTTCTTGTTTCGTCAGTGTTATGGCAGTCCACTGAATGGAAACAAAGATAGCATTGGCTGCAAGCTCTGCCACAAAGGGGGGAGTTCTGTTCAATATTGCACTCTGGCCAATATTTGTCCCTCAGCCAATCAAGAAGAGATGCTCTGGTCTCTTTTGCAAAGAGAAAAAAAAAGTTTGTGCGGGTGACACCAGAGACAGCGGGTGCTAGAATCTGGAGCAACCGGCTGGAGGAACTCAGTGGATTCCAGTCTTGGGCAGCAAGGACTTGTCGGCATTTCGGGTTGAAACCCTACAGGAGGGCCAAGAATGGGGAAGGAAGATGGCTGGTATAAAGTGGAGAGGAGGGGCTGTCCAAGGGTTAATTGATAAGGAGAAACTGCACAAATTGATTATTTTCCTCTGGAACTTCAGAAGTGAAAGTGATTTGATCTTAGCAGGTAGAGATAAATAATTTCCACTGGTCAGGGTATCTGGGAGGTGGGGGTACAGTCAAAGTCAATTTATGGGGGTCCAGTGAAAGTCATTTTATTGCAAAGTACACCTGTATATTCAGAATTTGAGATTTATTTTCTTGCAGGCATTTGCAGGAAAATAAAGTAATACAACATAGCTTATGAAAAACTATAAATAATAAGGACTGGCAAACAACCTATGTGCAAAGAGAAGAAAAGTTGCAAAAATAATCATGAAAAAGTAAATAAATAATACTGAGAACAGGAGCTGCAGAGTCATGTTCAGCATTGAGATGAATGAAGTGGATTAGGAGCTGGGGAGTTATAACTGTCCCTGAGGTAGGACCAAGACTTTCAGAGATGAAGTTGAGAAGAATTTCTCCCCCACGCCACCCCCCCCCCACCAAGCTCTTTTTTTCCTTGTTCTCCTCTTTTCTCTCTCTCTCTGTTTGCCTCTATTGCTCGTTCATTGGCCACTGTGTCCCATTCCCAGCTCTGCTCTCCATCCCCTCTTTGATACTACCTGTCTGTCAGTGTACTCCACTTTTTAGTCCGGTGATCACCCTCAGACACCTTCCTTCTCCATTCTCAGTCCTGATGCAGGCTTCCGACCCGAAATGATCGCTTTCCTCTCTCAGCTGAGTCCCCCCCAGCAGAATATTTGTTGCTCCAGGTTCCAGCATCTGCAGCCTCTCGTGTCTCCTTAAGAAACTTCATTTCTCTGCGCAAGACGGCTGAATAGGGTCAATGGTCAATATTAAGGTTAGGACTCTTCTTTAACCAGTAATATTAAGGAAGAAGTTTCTCTGCTGAACATCGTCGGCATGCTATGCTGCTGTTGGAATATATGGTGACCCTTGGCGGCTGCCCCCAGCACATACCCTGAGGTGGTGTTGGTTGTGAACACTAATAACACATTTCACGTACTTTTCGATGTACATGAAAGAAGTTTATAGACTATACCTTGTTTAAGTTATTATGACATTTTTAGAACAAACTCTTTGTACCTAAATTGACAGCTGTCTGTCTGCCAGCTGTAAGGCAGAGTTGATATGCGGTGAAGTGTTTTGGGACACTTTGGTATCATTTGAAATAAAAACCTTCCTTTCACATTAGGTGTTTGAACCTGAGGCATTGGGCAGTGCCAGAAGTACGAAACTGGATTGTACGTTATATACTGTGGCTTATCAATCATGAGCCCTGATTGCAAATACAAAGCCCTAAAGATTTCATAAAGTACATGATTTAAACATGTGCTCTCATCACTTGAGTAATTCACAAGAGAGCTGTGAGAGCTGAGCAAATAGTAAGAGAACCAAGATGGCAAGATGGATGACCAGTGCTAGGTGAATACTGAAACACATCTGAAGATGGATAGAATCGGTGGTTGATGGGCTGTGGACGAGAGACATCCATATCATGTAATGATAGCTCATTCAGAACGGCACAACAATATAACAGCTCAAGCAGAACAAAAGATATGTTATCCTTGCACTATTATGTAAAAATACAGTAACGAGGCTTACATGCAAATTGCATTTAGGGTTTTAAGAAGTGCTAACTGTATGGATAACACACACACACACACACACACACACACACACACACAAAATGCTGGAGTAACTCAGCAGGTCAGGCAGCATCTATGGAGGGGAATAAACAGTCGACATTTCAGGCCAAGACCCTTCATCAGGACTGGAAAGGAAGAGGGGAAATGCCAGAATAAGAAGGTGAGGGGAGGGGAAGGAGTACAAGCTAGAAGGTGATAGGTGAAGCCAAGTGGGTGGGGTAAAAGGTAAAGGGCTGGAGAAGGAGGAATCTGATAGGAATGGAAAGTCGACCATGGGAGAAAGGGAAGGAGTAGGGTCATCTGCAGAATCTTTTGTGTTTGCACATTAATGGTGTCTTCTGGACTATTTGAATGACCAATTAATGGAGGAGAATTTAGGTTTGGCACAACAACTATAGTGATGCTGGTATCTCAACCTTTCAGTTGTCTTCCTCCTCTGTGGGATTGCTCTGCAGAAAATGTGGGGGCTTTTTGACTGGGACTCTGTCAGTCTCACTGGAACGGACGTAGAACACCCTTAAAATGGAGTTGCATGAGATTACAGATGATGGAATCTGGAGCAGAACTAAACTGATGAGGAGAATATCCATGGTCCTAGAAAATGCAGGAGGAAGTTAGCAGGTCAGAGAGGAATGAACCGACGAAGAATTGACCCTTTATTCCTCTCCAAAGATGCTGCCTGACCTGCTGAGTTCCTCTAGAATTCTGTGCGTGTTACTGGATTTCCAACATCTGTAGAATCTCTTGTGTCTCTAACTTTATGGATGCTGTCTTCTCGAAGGAGTCTTTCCTGTTGGGATTCCGTGCGAGGGTGATTCCTTGTAAACATTCATTCACAACTTTAATAGAAGGGTTTAGATGCAGATTCAGATTTATTTATCACATGCACATTGACACACAGAGTGAAATGTGCCGTTTGCCTTAACGACCAACACAACGCAGGGTGCAGCCCACAAGTGTCACCACACATTCCAACACCCACAACGCTCAGCAGAGCAACGCAGAACACTACAGACATAACAGCACTGAAGATTTAATGGAAACTGGGGAGGCAACCTGTTTACACAAACGTGGTTTGTTTGAAACTTAATCAGAATTATGTTTAATATCACAGACTTATGGCATTGTTTTGTGGCAGCATTATAGTGCAATATATTAAAATCATTATAAATTGCAATTACATATACTAATGTAATCTGTAGTAAATATAATTTATTGAAATATATAGAAATTCATTATATATATATAAGAACAAAAAGAGAGTGCCATCGCTGTGACAGGATTTCATCTGCAGTCATCCTAAACAGGAACATTTAATGATTCCCCCTTCAGAATTGCACACAAAAAATCTCCACTTTCCAGCAATTTGAAATCAGCGCCACAGAAAATAGCTAAGGCAGGTACGTTAATCACTTTTAAAAGACATTTGTATAGGTAAATGGATTGGAAGTGTTTAGAAGACTATGTGTCGAACATAGACAAATCGGACTAGCTTGGATGGGCCATCCTGGTCGGCATGGACTAGATGGGCCAAAGGGTTGCCTTCCATGCTAACATGTGTGAAGGAAAGTTGGGTCAGTTGAGGTCAGGATTAGCTTCACCATCTCCTTGGAATCCAGAGGTTCCCACTTCAGCACTGATGCAGACACTTCTCAGAGTCTTGTACTATGAAATGAGCTGTCATTTGGGATGAATTATTAAACCATTGTCAGCTTGAGAAAATAAACTTTAGATATGTATGGAAAGTTAAACTTCTCATTACTCTTCTCGTTGGCTAAGTCTGCCTCTCTGTGCATTTTGTGGTTTGCTTCATGTTAATCTCACGTGTTCTTATCCTTCCCTGAGCATCTTTTCCAATTATTTTATTTTAAAAAATCACTTCTGTTGATTTTTAAGTATTGCCATTTAGTTTTTCTAATTATTTGGGAGCGGCACAGTAACATAGCAGTTGGCATAATGCTATAACAGAACCATCATCCTGGGTTCAAATCCAGCCGCTGTCTGTAAGGAGTTTGTACGTTCTTCCCCTAACCGCATGGGTTTCCTCTGGGTGCTCTGGTTTCCTCCACATTCTAAAGACATACTGGTTAGTAAGATAATGGGTTATCAGGGTGTAATTGTCCAGTGTGGGCTCATTAGGCTAGACTGGCCTGTTAGCGTGCTGTATCTCTAAATAGGTTTAATAAAAAAGGCAAGTCATGTCCTCTAGATTCAGATTTATTTAATCACATGTACATTGAAACATACAATGAGTTACGTTGCTCGCATTAATAACCAACACAACCAAGGATGCACTGGGAGCAGCCCGCAAGTGTTGTCACACATTCGGGCACCAACATAGGCTTGGTAGAACATCACAGACCACAACAATACAGAAAACAACAAACGACCAAACAACAACAGCGAAACAAACTCCTACATATCCACCCACCCACTTGCGCACATACAGAGTCTTCTAATCGCAGGACTGGCTGGTTTCAGCCTCCAGTGGACTCAAGGATTTGAAGACATTGGGACTTCAACTTCCCCAGAGGACTGGCAGCGATCCATAGACTCTGGGCTTTCCAACATCCTTGTAACTTTTCTCTGTGCTCTTTCCATTTTATCTAATCTTTCCTGTAGGTAGGTGATAAGAAATGCACACGGGACTCCAAATTAGGCCCCACCTTCATCTTATACAACTTCAACATCCCAACTCCTGTACTCAATACTTTGATTTATGAAGGGCAATGTGTCAAAAGCTTTCTTTACCTGTGATGTCACTTTCAATGAATTATGGACCTATATTCCAAGATCCCTTTGTACTGATATGCTTTTCAGTGCCTGATTGCTCATTGTGTAAGACTTGGTTGGTCCTCTCAAAGTGAAACACCTCGCACTTGTCTGCAATAAATTCCATTTCAGCCCACTATTCCAGCTGGTCCAGATCATGTTGGTAGTCTTCCTCTCTGTCCACTACAAACCCAATCTTGGTGACATCTGCTAATTTACTGATCCATTTTACCACATTAACATCCAGATCGTTGATACAGATGACGAACAACAATGGATCCAGTGCCGATCCCTGTGGCATACCACTAGTCACAGGCCTCCACTCAGAGGGACAGCCCTCTACCACCACTCTTTGGCTTCTCCCACAAAGCCAATGCAGTATCTAATCCAATTTACTACCTCATCTTGGTTTCCCAGCGACAGAATCTTCTTGACCAACCTGCCATGCGGAACCTTGTGAAATGCCTTGCTAAAGTCCATGTAGACAACGCCCATTGCCTTGCCTTTGTCAACTTTCCTGGTAACTTGCTTGAAAAAGAAGATTGATTAGAGACAACTTACCATGCACAAAGTCATGTTGACTATCCCTAATCACTCTCTGTCTATCTAAGTACTCATCTACCTGGTCCCCTAGTATATTTTCCAATAGCTTCTTTTGCATTTCTTATACTCCTCAAGTACTTCATTTGTTCCAACCTGTCTATATTGGCTATGCACCTCCTTTTTTTTCTCTTAACTAGGGCTTCAATACCTCTAACACCAAGGTTTCCTAAACCTGCTATCCTTGCATTGTATTCTGACAGGCACTTAAAAGCTTTGTACTCTCAAAATTTCACTTTTGCAGGTCTCCCACTTACCAAGAACATATTTGCCAGAAACAGCCTGTCCCAATCCACACTTGTCTTATCCTTTTTGATACCATCAAAATTGACCTTTCTCCAATTTAGAATCTCAACCTGTAGACCAGACCCATCTTTTTCCATAGTTACCTTGAAACTAATGATATTATGGAAAACGATCCAGTGTTTATGATGATTAAACTTTTCTCAGGCTTCTAGCCAGGTACAGGTAGCGATAATAGTCAACATTTTGATGACAAACTCCAGCATCTTCATCAGGGATGATGCCTGGGCACGTCTACTCCAGTGGTATTTATAATTCCATATTACGTCCTTCCTGATCGGTTAGTCCTCATCCAATCAGGGTTTTGCTCTCCCACCTTGTTTACAATCACATTCCAGTTCTTAGAGCGAGACCTTCGTCTTTGTTAAAATTCTTTACCTTTAGTTTTATTCCAGGTGGTCCCGAAAGCCATTGGCACGGCACAGTAGTTTTGTGTCGAAGTCAATCCTATGGCCATTACAAATGCAATGTTTTGCTATTGCTAATTTCTTTGGATAACACAAGTAGTTACACCTCCTGTGCTCCTTGATGCAAGTTTCCACAGTGCGTCCCATCTGGCCAACGTACGCTGCTCCCTTCACATTCACAGGGATTCCTGTAAATGCCAGCCGACCTGAATCCCAGGTCACCTTTGACTCGCATAAACTGATTTGAACATCCTTACGGATTTGTGGATGTTATTAATCCAGAATTTCTGTAAGATCCTGCTGATCTCTTCCAGAAACCATGGAAATATAAGCAAGACAGGTGGTAGTGACTGGTTCCTCCTTGTTGTTAGGTTTCCCACTTCTTCCGTCCGCCCGATTGATTTCCTTCACCTTGTAGCCATTCTGTAGAAACATCATGCATAATTGTCTTATTTCCTTGGGGAGAATCTCCAGGTCCAAAATAGTTTTCACACTGTTAATCAAAGTAGAAAGAACCGCTCTTCATTGGGAGTGTGATAGTGGATGTTATTGTTGATGTATTGTTAAGCATTTAATGACCACGCTGTCTCCCTTGGTGGCTGTGTGCATCACCTTAACAGACCCACGGCAAAGAGTAAGATGTCAACTACTTCCATCATGGTGCTCCAACATGCAGGTGATAACACCCTTGTAGCCCACTCTGAAGAGGATCTGTAATGCATAATGGATGCTTTTGCCTGTGCATACAAACTCCGGTGACTTGATCTAAACATCAAGATAATCCAAGTCCTGCACCAACCAGCTCCAGATCAAGCTCCCAAACCTCCAACCAAATGAGTTGATAACATCTCTCTGGAGAACATTGCTCATTTCCCATATCTTAGCAGTCTTCTTTCAAGAGCCAATATTGACCTTGAAATGAATCTCACAAGAGGCTGTGCAAGTGGAGCTTTTGCCAGGCTGAGAACATATGAACATTTGCACAGAGTGTTCATGGGATCGCCTTGTCACTGGCTATTGCTAATTTCTACATGAAGGGCTCTGAGTTCATCGCCCTTACACCCCAAATGCTTCTTCATATACATCAATGATACCTTTGTAGTGCAGCCTCATGGACTCCAGGCACTCCAACACTTCCATGACCGTCTGAACAGTATAATTCCAAAGATTCAATTTACAATGGAGATGGAGAAGAATGGTTGCCTCCCGTTCCTGGACACTGTAATATGATGGAGACCGGATGGTAGCCTCAAACATGGTGTCTATTGTAAACATACTCACAGACACTTAAAACTCAGTACTAACTGCCACCATCATTTCTCCCAATGAAGAGTGGTTCTTTCTACTTTGATTAACTGTGCAACACTATTTTGGACCAGGAGAATTTCCCCGAGGAAACAAGACGATTATGCACGATGCTCCTACAGATTGGCTACAAGGAGAAGGAAATCAATTGGGCTTTTAAAAAGGCCAACAGCAAAACCAGGAAACCTAAATTGCAAGGAGGAACCCATCGCTACTGCCTGTCTTCTCTATATTTCCACGGTTTCTGGAAGGATTGTCAGGATCCTGAAGAAATATCGGATTAATACCATCCACAAACCCGTAAGGAAGCTCAAATCACAGCTTATGTGTGTCAAAAATGACCCGGGACTTAGATCATCTGGTGTTTACAAGATTCCCTTTGAGCGCGGAGCAGCGTATTTCGGCCAGACTGTGGAAACCCACATTAAAGAAGTCAGCAGGTGTATTGTTTGTGTTACCCAGAGAAATTAGCGGTAACAGAACAGTGCATTTGAAATGGCCATAGGATTGACTTCAATGGCACAAAACTACCGTGCCTTCTTAAAGTTATTTGTTTATTTTTTTTAAGCATGTCACACCAGACAGTCAGCCATTCTCATCTGGCATGTGGTGTCAGGATTGGTCTCCTTTCGGATTAACCGGGTCACGTTATGAACAATCCTGACTCGACCCTTTTTTTTATGGGGCTGGGCAGTTAGCTCGATGCCCAACCCAGCGTGGGTGGAAAGTGTCCTTGGGGTGGCCCGACCTGGATTCGAACTCGGGAGCATTCGCTCCAGAGTCTGGCACTGATGCCACTATGTCACCAGCCAGCCAATGGGTTTTGGGACAGCCTGCTGAAGGAAACCATTGAAATAAAACTAGAGGAAAAGCATTTTAACAAAGACAAAGGGCTCGCTCTAAGTAAGAAGTGAAATTCAATTGAAAACGGAAACCTGTTTGGATGAGGACTAACCGATCAGGAGGGACTGACTATGGGTATAAATAGCACTGAAAGAGACCATACCAGGCATCATCCCAGATGAAGATGGCACAGGTTGTCTTTGAAACGTTGGTTATAATCGACATCTGTACCTGTCTGGAAGCCTTAGAAGAGTTTATTCATAATGGCTTTATGATCACTAGATATAAAGTGTTTCCTTACAAGTCACCTGCCCTGTCTCATTCCCTAAAAGCAGATCCAGTATCACACATTCTTTTGTTGGGAGTTTTATGAACTGATGAAGGAAACTTTACTGAACATATTTGACAAAATCTATCCCATCTAATCCCTTCACAGTATGGGAATCACAGTCAATATGTGGAAAGTTAAAAATCACATACTATCACCTTCTCGAAACAGTCTGCAAACTCTCTACAAGTTTGTTTCCCCAAATCCTGTGGACTGTTGGGTTCTCTACAATATAGCTGCATTAGCATGGTCATACTCTTCTCAGTTCCACACATACAGACTGACTAGACAAGTTCTCCCCTCTGTCCTGACTGACCACTACCATGACATTTTCCATGACTAGTAATAACACCCTCTCCCTTTAATCCCTCCTGCCATATCATATCTAAAACAATAGAACCCCGGAAAATTGAGCTGCCAGTCCTGCCCCTCTTGCAATCAAGTCTCAGTAATGGCTAGAATATCAGAATTCCATGTGTTCATCCATGCCTTGAGCTCATCTGCCTTTCTTACAATACTTCTTACATTAGCCTCACCACGCTCAACCTTTTGATTCCTGACTGTGTGTGAGGTCTGACCAATGACTCCACAGCCCAGACTCTGGCACATTCCATCCAGGAATCTCATTCCCACACAGAACCTCCTTTCTGTTTCCCTAACTAATGAATCCCCTAACACCACAGCTCACCTCTTCTCCCTTCTTCCTTTCTAAGCCACAGAGGCAGACTCAGTGCCAGAGAGCTGACCACTGTTGAGGGGGATGGCTACAGGGCTACTCTGTTTAACCCCTTTCCCCTTCCTGACTGTCACTCAGTTTCCTGTGCCCTGCACCATCGGTGTAACTGTCTATCTATATGTCCTATCCATCACCCCTTCACCTTCTTGAATGATGCGCAGTTCATCCATTTCCAGCTCCATCTCCTTAACATGGAGTGTTTGAAGTTGCAGCTCGATGTACTTCTTGCAGGTGTAGTCATCAGGGACACTGGAGGTCTCGCTAATTCTCACATCCCGCAGGAGGAGCATTCAACTATCCTGCCTGGCATCCTGTTTAACTGCAATTATAAAGAAGGAAACAATAACTAAACTGAAAAACTCTATCTACATCTTTTTGTCTTCTCTCATTCAAACATCTCCTCGCCAAAGCCTCAAATCTGCACTCTAACACTGTCCAGCCCAACAATGGCTACTCCAACAAAGGCTCCACTGAACAAGTGTCCTATGTTCATTTTTATTTGTCCTTGCTAATGAATCCTGATCTCTGATTGGACACTGTTGAAACATCAAAACCCCAGCCAAACACTGCTTTTGTATTTTGTTTTTCTTCATGTTATTCCCGAACTTTCTTGGAGCAAAGCAGATGTCAAACTACTTCCACCATTGTCCATAGCGCTTACCAAATCAGATTTTTAACAGATATGCAACTGAAATTGTACATAATACCACTGCGGCAGACAACGAGTCAAAACTGTCCAATGCACCAGTCTTCCCACCATCAAGGACATGAATACGAATACAGAAAGGTGCCTGAAAAAGGCTGGCAACACCCTGAGGGATCCATCTACCCTGCTGATGGACTGCTTGTCCCATTTCTATCAGGGAGGAGGCTACGTAACATCAATACCAGGATCACTAGACTCAAAAGTGGTAGTTTCCCTAAGCAGCAAGGCTGATCCACACCTCCACCCATTAACCACCCTCCAGACCCCCCAAACACCACTACTTTATCATTTCCTGTCAGAGACACCTGTACCTAGCATCAATCATATAATCAATCAATATATATACATATACATATATCTTATGTATTTATATTTATTGTGATTCTATTAAGTTATTGAGTTCTTTACCTTATTGTGTTTTTTATATGCTACATCGGATCTGGAGTAACAATTAGTTCATTCTCCTTTACATTTTTGTACTGGAAATGACATTAAACTATCTTGAGTGTTGAATCTATTACATGGTAACACACTGAAGCTTTGACACATACTTAGGCTTGTCTCCATATTGGTATTCAAGTCACCAGTCTTAAAACTGTCTCTGCACCGTCTGACTAATCTCAAACCTTCAGTTTTAATCATTATTAATACTCCAACTCATTTTGAATTCATGTGTTTCTTTTTAGATATTATTGAGTGGTCCAGTAAATGTTTCAGTGGATGCAGTACGTTGAAAAGGATCATGGGAAATTGGTGAGGTGAAAAATGGGGTAGTGGAACTGGATAAGGACTAGTGGCAGGGAGATCAATCAAGCTGAGGTATGCAGGGATTCAAAACTAACAACGAGAATTCTAAAAATCAAGCACTTATCAAGCCATGAGCCAAGGTAGGTTAGGAACACCTCGCATTTCCTGGCTCGTGGTCTGGTATTGGAATTGGTTTATTATTGTCACATGTACCAAGAGACAGTGAAAAGCTTGTCTTGCGTGCTATTCATTCAGATCAAATCATTACCCAGTGCGCTGAGGTAGAAAGAGGTAAAACAGTAAGTGTAAAAGCACGTGATGAACTGCAAGGCAGTGCAAGAGGCGATTGTGAGGCCAGGAGTCCATCCTGTGGCACAAAAGGTCCATTTAATGTTCTGATAACAGCTGGATAGAAGCTGTCCTTAAGTCTGGTGGTGTGTGCTTTCAGGCTTTTGTACTTTTTGCCTGAGCCTGTGAGTAGACAGAGCCCATGAAGGGCGGGGGATGGGGGTTAGTTTCCGTGATGTGCTGAGCTTCGTCCACAACCTTCTGCAGTTTCTTACGGTCATATGCAGAGTTTCCATACAGTCAACACAATTGGTAAGTGTCGATGGGGATGTGTCACATTTATCGAGTCTCCTGAGACATCTACATGGTTGGACCAGGACAGGCTACTGGTGGCGTTTGCAACTAGCAACTTAAAACTTGACCCTCTCAACCCGTCTCTGTGACTTGAGGCTATACATGCCGGCGATGTTTTCCCTGCTGGTTTTCTCGAGGAATCCTCACAAGGCATCCCTTCCTGAAACCTGCAGACAACGGTAAATGTGCAGTCAGCAACTGCTGCAAAGCTTTGTCCTCCTTATGCTGTATAAAATAAGCAAATATAAATTAGTGATAAGAGCAATCAAGGTCTTAGGTAGTGAATCCCTCGATTTATCCAATGCTCATGAGAGATCTCATTGATGTTAGCTTCCTGATTTTGCCTTCTCCAGTTTAGTTGTATTGAGCATCTTCCAAACATCTATGCTTTTATAATAAATGAACCAAAATCCAGTCATTCTGATTTTTAATTGTATTTATTCTAGACTGGCTTTCATTACTGTGCAACCGGCTGGAATGTGTCCAAGTGAATGAATGAAGACTGAGGAATGACACATATCTGTGGTGCACTCGCTATCATTAAGGCATCTGGTCTCATTTTCCAAAGGTAATTTTTATTTTTCTTGCTGACACTTAAGAGAATTCACTAGAGTTAGTATTTATGAAGGGATTGCTTCCATTGCTTACATTGCTTACAAAATATTCAAGGGACTGAAGCGGAAGATGTGTGAAGGGTGTCAGGGAGTGAGGGTGACAGATGGGTGATGGATGTGAATGGGTGAGGGGTGTGAATGGGTGAGGGGTGTTAATGGATGTGAATGGGTGATAATGGATGATGGGTGTGAATGGGTGAGGGGTGTGATTTGAGGGGTGTGAACGGGTGTGGGGTGTGATTTGAGGGGTGTGAATAGGTGAGGGGTGTGATCGAGGTATGTGAATGGGTGAGGGGTGTGAACGAGGTATGCGAATGGGTAAGAGGGGTGATCTGAGGGATGTGAAATGATGTGAATGGGTGTGAATAGCTAATAATGGGTGTTGGATGGGAATGGGTGAGGGATTTGTGCAAGGGTCAGAAGAATGAGTGATGATCATGGTTGATAACTAAAGAGCAGGGTGAGGTGGGGAGCTGGGCAGCATTTCGCAGTGAAGAATGGAGTGTGGGTCATTGGGAAGAGGAGGGGTTTGTGTCAGCGGAATTGTATTATGATATGGAATTGGAATGAAGATTGGAAGGGGAATGTTGATGTTGCTTGCAAGGTGAACTTCTTACCTGTTACCAGAATCCTTTGCTCTGGACAATGAGGCGTGCAGACTGTGTGATATGTAGACCTGTCAATGCATTTCAGGAATTGTCTTCTTCGATACAGCAGAAGCCCTGTGCTCTGAGCAACACAATGTCCAGAGTAGATGAATTTAATGCCAGATTTTTGGCCTGAGGGCACCCTTGAAATGTCACGGCAATGATAGTCATGACCTGGGAATGTTGTCTCACTGTTTGCCACTTTTGGATCAAAGACCAGAGTTATAGGGAAAGATTGAATAGGTTGGGTCTTTATTCTTTGGAATGTCAAAGATTGAGGGAAGACTTGACCGAGGTATACCAAGTTATGAGGGGAATAGATAGGATAAATGTAAGCAAGCTTTTTCCACTGAGGTTGGGTGGGACTACAACTAGAGATCATGGCTTAAGGGTGAGAGGTGAAATATTTAAGGGGAACATGAGGGGGAACTTCTTCACTCAGAGGGTGGTGAGAGTGTGGAAGGAGCTGCCGCTGGAAGTAGTAGACATGAGTTTGATTACAACATTTATGAGAAAGTTGGATGGGTACATGGATGGGAGGGGTATGGAAGGCTACGGTCCAGGTGCAAGTTGATGGGATTATGCAGAACAATAGTTTGGGATGGACTCAATGGACCATGGGGCCTGTTTCTGTGCTATAGTGTCTACGTCTATGACTCCAGAGTGACAAAAGAAATCCTAATTCCAATTTAACGAGTATCGTTTTGAGCAAACTTGTTAACAAATTTATATCAAGCGTTGTGCAGTGCTGTCAGAACTAATTGTTGTACATCTTATGAGGATTATTCCTCTTGAAAGTTTATTCACCTTCCTCAGGAAAGTAAATAATTTAGTGCACTTCGATGTAGCACAAATTTCACATGGTCACTAGGAAGTATCCAAATCAACGGGCTAGATGATATTTTGCCTTCCTTGCTAAACTCTGATGTATAATATGCTGCGTGTCATGAGCAGATATGAAATTGAAATTCAAATGAGGACGTAGGTTCAGCAGTGTCACTTTATGGACATGTTCTCAATTGCCCTGAGTGTAATGTCACACTGCCACAGCTTTCTTGATAAGCAACTTTTTTTTTTGCAAAGAAAATATTCAGCATTTAATTTCTCATTCATATTAATCTCCAGGAAGGACCGTGAGCCATTGTTAAAATTTCCCAGCCTCTGATTAGCTTTATACATTTTCATGTAATTGTTGGATAATTATGCCTTTCGCTAATTCAGGAAGTATTGTGCTGCCTGGCTGTCTTATTCATTTGATCATTCCTCGGGAATTAATGTCAGCTTTAATTTGGTTAGTCCTCTTCGTCACCATCACGCGGGGATAGATTGGTGGTTTCTATGATAGTTCTACCTCAGCGTGCCAAATGAACGTCTCTGGGCTTCAAGTTGCTCAGCAAACGGGGCTGGTTACCTGGCAGGATTTTAATTCTATGCAGGGTAAAATCCTAACCATTCACTCCCTCCATCACTAGTGTACAGTGGCTGCAATGTAGATTGTCTACAAAGAGCACTGCAGCTATTTGGATAGCACCTCGCAAAACCACAACCAGGAGCACAAGGGTGTGGAGGAGGATACAGGGCCTGTGTCACAGTATATTGTCGTTCTTCAGTGCACAAGTGTAAGCAGAATGAGATGATTGTTACTCCTGATCCGATGTCGCATAAAAAATGACAATAACAAACATAAAAACCACTATAAATATAAAAGCAATCCTGCAAAACACAATGTAGATGGTGCTGTATGGGTGTTGAGTATTCATAGACTTGCTCGTTTATGTAACTCGAGGTGCAAGAGTATCTGCACAACAGGGTGGCTGACTGGAAACGACAGTGACGGAGCGACTCTTGGCAGGAGAAATTCTTTTCAGCAGCAGCAGGGCGTATGAAAACACAATATCATGAACATCGATTTCTGGACCTCCCAGTAATTACCTCTCCCCCCCCCCTTCACCATTCCCCATTCCCGTTTCCCTCTCACAACTTCCCTTCTTACCTGCCCATTACCTCCCTCTGGTGCTCCTCCCCTTCCCTTTCTCCCACAGTCTTCTACCCTCTCCAATCAGATCCCCCTTCTCCAGCCCTTTCACCAATCAACTTCCCAGCTCATTAATCCCACTCGCAGTTTCACCTATCACCCGCCACCTTGTACTTCTTCCTTCCATCCCCCCACCTTCTTACTCTGAACTCTCCTCGTCCTTTCCAGTCCTGATGAAGAGTCTCGGCCCGAAAGGTCGATTGTTTACTCTTTTCCATAGACGCTGCCTGGCCTGCTGAGTTCCAACCGCACCTTGAGTGCATTGCTTTGGATTTCCAGCATCTGCAGATATTCTTGTTCTTGTGACTGTGTCAGTGGAGGTATGAGGAGTGGAGTGCAAAGGAGGATGAAGGATGCTGAGGGGCTGGGGAGAGGAGTGGATTAGTGGGTAGGGTTGTTGATCAGACTGATGAGGGGAGTAACTATTTTGTGAGTCTAATGGTTCTGGTGTGGATTCTCCTTGATGGGAGTGGGACAAAGCAGTGCATAAGCAGGGTGGGTAGGATTCTTCTTGATGTTACTGGTCTTTTTCTGGCACCTTTCTGATCACGTGCCCTTGATGCTTTGGCCAGCTCTCTCTTGCCATTGCGTGCATCCCAGGCAGCCTGGTGATGGAGTACTCTCTGACCTCCGGGCTGCTCCCGGGGACGCAGGGAGATGGACTTCGAGCGCTGCTGGCAGATCAGCAGCTCGGTGAAGGACGTCCTTTGGCCGGCCTGAAACTTGTTGGTCTTCCAGCAGGTCGAGGTGTCTGTGGAGGATCGCTACCGGCTGGCACGTCCCAGGCTGCAGGAGGGCATGCTGCCGAAGCTCGGTGCATCCACCGCAAGGGCCCGGTGGGGAGTTTGTCTGCTACTGGAGAGGGTGGGGCTGGCTTGCCGCTCAGTTAATGTAACAATATACCAACTCAGGGATGGGGTGCGTGGGTGCAAGAGTAGCAACAGTCCAACTGGTTTTAAAAAATTGCAATGGAACAGGACTGAAAGCATTGTCTTTCAACATAAGAACAAGACTATAACGCCAAAAGACATAGGAGCAGAATTAGGCCATTTGGCCCGTCGAGTTTGCTCTGCCATTCAACTGTGGCTGATCTTTTTTACCTCTCCTCAGCCCCGCTCCCTGACCTTCTCCCCGTAACCTTTGAGCCATGTCCAATCAAGAACCTATCAAGCTCTGCCTTAAGTACACGCAGCGACCTGGCCTCCACAGCTGCCCGTGGTAACGAATTCCACAAATTCTCCACGTCTCTGTTTTAAATGGACGCCCCTCTATCCTGAGGCTGTGCCCTCTCGTCCTAAGCTCCCTCACTATGGGAAACATGCTTTCCACGTCTACTCTACGAATAAAAAGAAAGGTATGGTTTATTCTTGTAAATAATTTTTAAATTCTGAATAATATGTTGATATAAATAGGTGTATGAAAATACCATCAGCTGCTGCAGATTCTACACGTTAGGTGTCTCCTGTACCTGATAAAGTTGCCACAGCATGTATGCTTATGATTCTGCTGTTGTAGTCCATCCACTTCAAAGTTTGATGTGTTGTGCATTCAGAGATGTTCTTCTGCACACCACTGTTGTAACGCATGGTTATCTGAGTTACCGTAACCTTCCTGTTGGCTTGAACCAGTCTGACCATTCCCCTCTGACCTCTCTCATTAACAAGCTGTGTTCACCACAGAACGGCCACTCACTGGATGTTTTTTCTTTTAGTTTTCACACCAAACTCTGGAGACGGCGAGTGTGTAAATCCCAGGAGATCAGCAGTTTCTGAGATACTCAAACCACTCTGTCCAGCATCAACAATAATTCCACAATCAAAGTTACTTAGATCACATTTCATCCCATTCCAGTGTTTGGTCTGAACAGCAACTGAACCTCTTGACCATGCCTGCATACTTTTGTGCGTTGAGTTGCTGCCACATGATTGGCTGACTAGATATTTACATTAATGAGCAGGTGAACACGTGTGCTTAATAAATTGGCCGCTGAATGTAGATTACTCTTTCTCCAATGTTCCTGGGCGAGATTCCTGGAACTCCTCCCAGACAGCACGTTCATCGGAAGGACAGCAGTGGTTCAAGGAGACACCTCACCCGCCCCACATGCAATAAAGCATCAGCCTTTCCAGCTATGGTCCAGACAGCAAAGGAACTTACTCTTTGAGTCCTGATGAGGGATCTCAGCCCGGAATATCGACTGGTTTATTCCCCTCCATAGATGCTGCTTGATTTGCTGAGTTCCTATCAGATCATATGATGTAGGAACAGAATTAGGCCATTTGGCCCATCAACTCTGCTCCACCATTCCATCATGGCTGATTATTTATACCTCCATTGTCCTGCCTTCGCCCTGTAACCTTTGACACCCTTACTAATCAAGAACTTATAAACCTCCGCTTTAATGACTCAGCCCCAAAACTGTCCGTGGCAATGAATTCCACAGATTCTCCAATCTCTGGCTAAAGAAACTCCTCCTTGACCTTGTATTCTGTTGTGTACTCTTGTCCTGGACTTCTCCATTACAGGAAACAAACTCTCCTCATTCACTCTACCTAGGCCTTTCAATATTCAATAGGCTTCAGTGAGATCCCCTCTCATTCTTCTAAACTCCAGCATTTTATGGCCCAGAGCCTTGTACAGTTCCTTGTACATTAACCCTTTCACCCCCTGGTTCATTCTTATGAACCTCCTCTGGATCCTCTCCAATGCCAGCACATCCTTTCTCAGATAAATGGCCCAAAACTGCTCACAGTACTCCATGTAGTCTAACTAATGCCCTATCATCTTGGTTATACCCCTCTGGAGATGTCGCCTGACCTGCTGAGTTCCTCCAGCAATTTTGTGCATGTGGCTTGCTCCTCATAACTTTGTTTATTTCTGTCAGGATCCCCTCATCCTCCGCCAGTGAAAGGATAACCAACTCAAAGCCAGTATCCAGTCTCTTCTCGTAAGTGAGACACCCCATCCCAGGCAGCGTTCAGAGTCTCTTCTGGACCTCTCCAGCACACTCCTTGGCCAGCAGATGTCCACAGCTCCACTTGCGGCCTACGTGAGAGGTGCTCCTGTGGCCTCACAGGTATGTGCGAGGCTGAGTAAACCCCTGATCCCTCGCTTTGCAGACAGTGGATGTGGAGATGCCTGGATTAAACATGAGCAGTTTATTGAGATGCAGAGGGCAGCAATGTTAATCAGCAGAACCAGGCCCCATGTCATGATAAATCAAACTCGACAATACCTGCAATCAGGAACGGCTCAGCAGATGCCAGTCAGCTCATGGCTAACCAAGGTGACTAAGTGCTCCAAAGTGCAGTGCAGTTTAAGCTTTTGACATTCCTGTTGCTTTGTGACAGAAGTCAAAGAGCATTGAAGGTGGTTTAAAAATTTATTTAATATCTACTGTATCTGGAGATAGTCCGAAAGTTCAATAAAGGACAGAATTTGTTGCTATAGCAGTGAGGCCAGAGCGTTAAGGTTAGAGCAGGATGTGGGATTGAAGTAATTGGTATTCTTTATTCTTGTCACATTCTAAACTCCAAGTTTGATAGCCCAGAGCCATCAAACGTTCTTCATAGATTAATAAGCTACTGTGATGAACTTTTGATTGCCTGCCACCCAGACAGATCATGCCATACATACACTGAATGACCACTTTATCTGGTATACATGTATACCTGCTTGTTAATGCAAATACCTGATCAACCAACCATGTGGCAGCAAATCAATACATTAAAGCATACAGACATGGTAAAGAGAGTCAGTTGTTGTTCAGACCAAACATCTCAATGAGGAAGAAATGTGATCTAAGTGACTCTGACCATGGTGCCAGATGGGGTGGTTTGCGTATCTCAGAAACTGCTGATCTCCTGAGATTTTCACACACAGCAGTCTCTAGAGTTTACAGAGGGTGGTGAGAGAAACAAAAATCATCCAGTGAGCGGCAGTTCTGGGTGAAAATTGCTTATTAATGAGAGGTCGGAGGAGAATGGCCAGACTGGTTCAAGCTGACAGGCAGACAAGAGCAATGCAAATAACCATGTGTTGCAACAGTGCTGTGCAGAAGAGCATCTCTGAATGCAGAGCACGTCAATCGTGGAAGTGGATGGGCTACAGCAGAAGAGCATGAACATACTCTCATTATTAGGTACAGGGGGTACCTGAAAAGGTGGCCACTGTGTGTGTGTGTGTGTGTTGAGGTAGTTAAAAGAAAACAGAATGCAGAAAGGAGATTGGAGGCCTGGAGATGGCTTGTCCAGGGGTTGTAGCCATCTGTGTGTGCATGTGAGTAGGTGGGTGAGAGAGAGGGAGGAGGGAGCGACCTCATCTCTCCACACAAAACACTGGAGGAACTCAGCAGGTCAGGCAGCAGCTATGGAAAGGAATAAATGATTGGCATTTCAGTCCAAGACCCTTCATCAGGCTGTTGGACTTTTCCAGCATCTGCAGAATCTCTTGTGATTTTGATATTGATGTGCTGTTGTTGTTCTTGTTGTTGCTTGCATTGTTCTGCTGAACATTGTTGTTCCCTGAATGTGTGGCAACACTTTGAGAGGTTGCTCCCAGCAAATCCATAGGTCGTGCTGGATGTCAACACAAAGGATGTATTGCACTGAATGTTTCAACATACAATTATGGGATAAATACATGACTCTGAATCTGAATATGAAGCGTGTGGTGTTGCATTTAGTGTAGAGCAGGTAGACACAGGACACAAGGAGGTAAAGCAAGAATTCATCTTTGGTGTATGAGAGTAGTCTGATTCTCTTTTCGATTTCCAACATCTGTAACTTTTATTTTGCTGTTTTAATGTTGGCACCAGAAGTGTTGGGACTCTTGTGGGCTGTCCAGCTCAATCCTCACTGATTTGATTTAGTGCAAACAATGCATTTGTCACAGGGGGGCATGGAGACTGGACCCAAATGCAGGGCACAGGCACTGAAGTACTAGGGGCAGGACAGGAACAACTAAAGGGTAGAACAAGATGGGGAGACCATGGCAAGCAAAGGCAATCCTGGGTTTCAGAGAGTTCATGGCAAATGCAGGACCCTGGAGTTCATGGCAAAAGGATGGGTCTATGGGACAAGGAATGCTGGGAGGATCACCCCCTGGGCAGGCCACATTACTTCTGGGCAGGGCCCAGCCTCCCAGGCAGGAGCACAGGGGCCTGGGCAGGATGCAGGACACAACCCATCAGAAGGGGTAGGAAAAGGTCAGAGTCCTCAGGGCAGGCCACATAGCTCCTGGGCAGGGCCACCTCCCAGACAGGAACACAGGGGCCTGGGCAGGTCACAGGGCACAACCCATCAGAAGAGAGGGGTAGGAAAGGGTCAGAGTCCCCCACCAGGCAACAGCAGTCCAGCCTGCTTACCCAACAGAGGCAAGGGATCAGAAGGGAGCTTAGTCCAGGGTGACTACAAGAACAGACTTACAGAACTAGATGATTAACAGTGGGTACTCCAAGCCAGGGTCAAAACAGGATAGCCAGCAGATACAGGAGGAGGACAACAACCCCAAACTCAACTCAGTCCCAGAACTCCTTATATACACCTGCCTACTGATAGGTCTCAGGTGCGCCTCCTTAAGCCAAGTTGATCCTATTTGGGCTTAAGGGTGAAAGGAGGGATGGCTACAAGACCTGGAGTCCGGAGACCACAGACCGGATCAAGACCCGGAATACGGGCTACGGACCGGACCATAACTGCATTTCATTGTATGTTTTGATGTGTAAGTGACAAATAAGGTCAACCTATTAGACTTTCTTTAACCCTCTGTGGGATCTTGCTGTGATTAGAGGAGACATCACTTTGGAACCACTGCCTTGACTTGAATTTGTAAAACTACTTTCTTTCCAATGGATTATCTGTAACTTATTCTGTTCTTCAGAGATTTGCAAAAAACTTTGGGCAAGTATTGATGATTGGTTTCACAAGATCTAAAGTTAATTATCGATGGAATGTCAATAACTTTATCTACTGTTGATGATATTGTTTATTTTGTCCTTGGAGTCATTGTGGGCGGCACAGATAGTCCACACAGAACCAGATTCAGATTTATTTATAGATAGATACTTTATTGATCCCAAAGGAAATGACAGTGTCACAGTAGCATTGCAAGTGCACAGATATACAAATATTAGAATAGAAGTGAGAAAAAATAAAAAATAAGTTACCTCAGACAGTCTAACAGGTGGGGGTCATAGGTTGACTCATTATAGAGCCTAATAGCTGAGGGTAAGAATGACCTCATACTCTTTAGAGCAGTACAGTTGTCTTAGTCTATTATTGAAAGTGCTCCTCTGTTCAATCAGGGTGTCACGCAGAGGGTGAGAAACATTGTCCAGAATTGCCAGATTTTTTTATAGGGTCCTTTGTTCTGTCACAGCCCCCAGTGTGTCCAGTGTGACTCCTATAACAGAGCCAGCTTTTCTAATCAGTTTAATGAGCCTGTTGGCATCACCCGTGTTGATGCCATTGCCCCAGCACACCACCATATAGAAGATTGTACCGGCAGCAACAGACTGGTAGAACATGTGAAGGGGAGGCCTGCACACTCCGAAGGACCTCAGTCTCCTCAGGAGGTAGAGGTGACTCTGGCCTTTCTGGGACACAGCCTCTGTGTTGATGCTCCACTCATCTGTCATGTTGGATCCGGTTCATGAGCACTAGGGCGTGTCCACACACCGACGGGCCTGCGTGCTACGTGTGCAGGGGCCAGACCTCCTCCCCATCCTCGGTTGTTCAGCCTGTCTGAAATGAGTTTGGTTTCCGTGTGTCGCCGGTGAGGAGGCACTGCCTGAGGCTTGCGGTTTGAGCGGCTGTGTACTGGCAGGGAGAGACTTACACATTCAGCTCCCCTTTTCGCAAAACTGCTAGCCAGCGGTGGAAGCTGAAAGTGAGAGCGACAAGCACTACCCACTGCACTTCCACACTGGATGCGTCACAACAACCATCTTGTCACCTTCCTGTACTCTGTGACTCTGAGTACCATGGCCATTTCTGCTTCCGCTGTCCTCCCTGGTCAGCCCCTTCCAGGTACTTACGTAAAAATACCTGCCCCACACATTCCCTTTAAACTCTCCCTCTCTCTCCTTAAATGCCTGTCCTCTAGTACTTGACATTTCTGCCCTGTCCGACTGTCTACCCTATTTATGCCTCTCATAATCTCATAAACTTTGGTCAGGTCTTGCTGCATTTCAAGAAAAATTGTGTATATTCTCCTTCTACAAGTTACCATGCCATTTTATCTCTATGCGTGATGAAAAGTTTCATATTAATATAACCTGAATGCCTGAAATGTACCTTGAGACTAGTGAAACAGCAGAGAGATGAGCATGAGTATGGTAGATCATCAGAAATGAGCTCACTAGACATTGTGCCCAGGTGATCCAGCTTCAGAGAAGAATAAACACAAGGGGATCACGCAATGGCTTAACATGTTCTCAGGTTTTGTGTACATTGGTGACCTTTTATTCCTGGGATTTCAGGAATAACCCTGGGAACAAAAAGGTTAATGTATGAAGAGATTTAGATTGCTCTGGGCCTGGAATTGAGAAGAATGAGGGGGGCATCTTATTGAAACTTAATGAAAGGCCTCGATAGAGTGGATGAAGAGAGTAGTGGGGGAGTCTAGGACCAGAGGACGCAATCTCAGAATAGAGGGACGTCTCTTTAGGACAGAGATGAGGAGGAATTTCTTTAGGCAGAGGGTAGCGAATCTATGTAATTCATTGCCAAGTCACTGGGTGTATTTAAAGTGGAGGTTGATAGGTTTTTGATTAGTCAGGGCATCAAAGGTTACGGGGAGAAGACAGAAGAATGGGGCTGAGAGGGATAGAAAATCAGCCATAATCAAATGACAGAACAGACTCAATGGACTGAATGGCCTGTGCTTTATGGAGTTATTTAATGTTCATCCCCGAATATATGGGCAATCTTCACACAACCGCTCATGGAGGATCGACCTGTATTGTTTGGGGATCTCACCTGACATCCTGTGTCTGTCAGGCCTGTCTCTGAAGGACTTTGTTGGGGACTGGATAAGCAGGTTCTAAATTAAAATGATTAACTTCCTCACCTTGCTTTTGGATCCCATCCACTGCCCCCTTAAGCCTGAGTTCCTCACCCACTGGCCACCCAAAAAATCTGACTACCACATCTCCAGAAAACAATATCCGCTCACCCCAACGCCTCCAATGACAGCAACACGTACAACGCGCTGGAGGAACTCAGCAGGTCGAGCAGCATCCATGGAAATGAACAGTCAATGTTTCTCCAGCGTGTTGTTCATGTTGCTTTGACCCCAGCATCTGCAGGGTATTTTGTGTTTACCTCCAATGACAAGCAAGGACCATCTTTTACCTTGGTACTCCACTGATTCCCTCTCCTGGCTCCCAACACCCCCATCGCAATCCATGCACAGTTTATCACCTCAACTTTGGCACGCTTACATCGATCTCTTCAGTCCCAACCCCATACACAAATATAGTGGAGTGTTAGCTTTCATAAGGGCTAGAGTTTAAGAGTCACGGGGTAATGATGCAGCCCTATAAATCTCTGGTTAGGCCACATTTGGAGTACTGTGTCCAGTTCTGGTCGCCTCACTATAGGAAGGACGTGGAATTATTGGAAAGGGTACAGAGCAGATGTACCAGGATGCTGCCTGGTTTAGCGAGAATGCATTATGATCAGAGATTAAGGGTGCTAGGGCTTTACTGTCTGGAGAGAAGGAGGATGAAAGGAGACATGATAGAGGTATACAAGATATTAAGAGGAATAGATAGAATGGACAGCCAGCGCCTCTTCCCCAGGGCACCACTGCTCAGTACAAGAGGACATAGCTTTAAGGTAAGGGGTGGAAAGTTCAAGCGGGATATTAGAGGAAGGTTTTTTACTCAGAGAGTGGCTGGCGTGTGGAATGCACTGCCTGGGTCAGTGGTGGAGACAGCAGAGTAGAGCTACTAGGACTTGATGTTTCAATCCCAATGATAAAGTCGGCACTGTCAATGTTGGCAGTAGGCTTGGAAGTGAAGTTTAAGAGACTACTAGACAGGTATATGGAGGAATTTAAGGTGGAGGGTTATATGGGAGGCTGGGTTTAAGGTTGGCACAACATTGTGGGCCAAAGGACCTGTACTGTGCTGTATTGTTCTCTGTTCTGTAGTCCACCTTCCTTGCAATCCTCAGACCACACTTCAGCCTGGACTTTCTTTGAATGTTCCGTGTGTTCTATACTGGTGCTGCAGGCAAAGAACAGGCCTCCCTTTGTGTAAAATCAATTAATAAGCACCCTGCCACTGTGATAAAAACCTAAGAGGTAGAAAACCCTTTGGGGTGGTATTGCATTCCTAAATTTGCCCTTGGCAGCTGCTTAACAGACCTTTGTAGCATCAATGAAATTCCAGGTCTCTGTCTTTCATCAGAGATGTTCACACCTCACCTAACCTTCAGAGCAGATGTAGAAGCCTCTGTGGGGTGATGTGGCAAGTTGAGGAGTCTGCTGGTGACACGGTTGACAAATAATTCAGAAACAACATTATTAAAGTCAAGGAAGCTGAATTCAATGCTCATTTCAGATGTGTTGACCAAGGGTGCATTTCACTGTCAAGGATTTTACAGAATCAAAAAAAGCAGAGAAAGCTTTTAAAAGGACCCTTTGGTGGAAGGAGGTACAGAAACATTAGGTTTCATACCACCAGGTTCAGGGACAATTACTACCCTTCAGCCACCAGCATGGATAACTTCACTCGCCTTAACTCTGAACTGATTCTACACCTATGGACTCATTTTCAAGGACTCACATTCTCAGTGTTACTTATTTATTTTTGTGTTTGCAGTTTCCCTTCTTTTGCTCATTGGCTGTTTGTATTTCATTGAGTCTATTGTATTTCTTTGTTCTACAGTGAATGCCTGCAAGAACATGAATCTCAAGTAGTACATGGTTACATGCTGTATATGTACTTTGATCATAAATTAACTTTGAATTTTGGACATTTTTTCTCACAACCAACCTCGCTGGAAAATAGTAGATTAGATGTTAATACCTCGGTAACCACTAGTACCCAAAGTTAGTCCACTCTGACGAGGGGGACCAGTATCATGGCAAGGAGGTTTGCTAAAGCTGTTGGGGAGAGTTTAAACTAGAATTGCTGGGGGTTGGGAACCAAATTGAAGAGTCAGAGGAAGGGGCAGTTGGCTCACAAATAGACAAAGTTTGGAGACAGTGCAAGAGGGAGGATAGACAGGTGACAGAGAAGGGACGCACTCAGACTGATGGTTTGAGATGTGTCTATTTTAATGCAAGAAGCATCATGAACAAAGTGGATGAGCTTAGCAGGGGTCAGCAACCTTTACCACTGAAAGAGCCACTTGGACCCGTTTCCCACAGAAAAGAAAACACTG
The DNA here is from genome assembly GCF_030144855.1 of Hypanus sabinus. Taxonomy (NCBI): domain Eukaryota; kingdom Metazoa; phylum Chordata; class Chondrichthyes; order Myliobatiformes; family Dasyatidae; genus Hypanus; species Hypanus sabinus. The sequence continues at coordinate 31,752,361 of NC_082734.1, forward strand.
GGAGCCGCAAAACCCGTTTGACATTTAAAATGAAATAACACTGCATACAACGTTTTGTTTTGCCTTTATGCTATGTATAAACAAACTATAATGTGTTGCATTTATGAAATTGATGAACTCCTGCAGAGAAAACGAAATTACATTTCTGCATGCAACAAAAACATTTTGACCTCCGAAAAAAAGACGTTGGGTTGAAGGTTACTTTTAAGTAAAATACTCAATGTCTATTTGAGTCCTTCTTGTATTTATGAAAAACGCCAAACTTAAATTTGCCGCCAGCAGCAAACCAAAAATAACGTCAGCCAGCTGTCAACCTGAAAAATAAAAGGACTATTTCACTGAACAATGAAAACATATGAATATACGTAAAATAATAGGCAATTAAAATATTTATCATACTTGGTCAGGTTGACTCACACCTGACAATGCAGTCGTATTCAGTAGGGATGGATCGATGCTTAGGGGAGTGACCGGGAAGGATAATGTGTTTTTTTCCTCTCTGAACTCACAGAAGCGTTTCCCAAACGATGTTTGCATTGCGATGATTGCAGAATGTAAATACTCCGAATTTATCATGTCGTGACCTTGTTTGAACTCTCTCAAATTGGGGAAGTGAGACAATGTGCCTTTCTGTAAATCTCTGGCAAGCAACGTCAGCTTGCGCTCGAATGCCAAAACATCCTCCAACATGTGCAGGGCTGTGCGTCCTTTCCCCTGAAGAGCTGTGTTCAGCGTGTTCAGGTGCGCTGTCATGTCTACCATGAAGTGTAGCTTTTCCAGCCACTCTGGCTGTTCCAGCTCAGGAAAGGTGAGCCCTTTGCTGCCCAGGAAAGTTTTCACTTCTTCCAGACACGCGACAAAGCGTTTCAGCACCTCCCCTCTGGACAGCCAGCGATAAAAACACGCTGTAGCGGTGTGCTACACGCAGTCAGTAAACTGCAGTCAAAGATAGCTTTATTCGAACTAAACAGCCTTGCTTTTAAGCCTCCCTCAACCCGACCCCCATGGGCGCGGATGCTGCAAAAGACACGTACTCACAAACCCCCGTAGGCTATCTCCCTTAGCCGGAACGCTGGCTAATTGTGAGCCGGTTCGGATGTGTCAGGAAATGGGTCGCCACAACGTCTTATTTAGATTGTACAAGATCACCATAATCTTCAAATTTAGATTTACATTTCAAAAACTAACAAACTAACATAAAATACATTTTAATTAAATACTGACCATGTAGTGGTGTGCTACACGCAGCGCTAAAATTACGACACGGAGTCGGTAACTGCAGTCGAAGGAAAAAACTTTATTCGAAATCTTCAGCCTCACTTTTAAGCCTCCCTCAACCTGCCCCCCATGGCGCAGAGGCTCCAAAGCTCTGTGCTCGCAAACCCCCGTAGGCTATCTAATTGTGAGTCGGTTCGGATGTGCCAGGAAAAGGGTCGCCACAACCAATTATTTCCCAAAGCAACAGGGAGCCGCAGCACAGACGTAAAAGAGCCACATGTGGCTCCGGAGCCGCGGGTTGCCGACCCCCGGCTTAGAGCATGGATTAGTACTTGGAGCTATGATGTGGTGGCCATTACTGAGACTTGGATGGCTCAGGGGCAGGAATGGTTACTTAGAGTGCCAGGTTTTAGATGTTTCAGAAAGGACAGGGAGGGAGGCAGAAGAGGTGGGGGTGTAGCACTGTTAATCAGAGATAGTGTCATGGTTGCAGAAAAGGAGGAAGACATGGAGGGATTGTCTACTGAGTCTCTGCGGGTGGAAGTTAGGAGAAGGAAGAGGTCAAAAACTCCACTGGGTGTTTTTTATAGACCACCAATAGTAACAGGGACATCGAGGAACAGATAGGGAGACAGATTCTGGGAAGGTTGTCGTCGTCGGAGATTTACATTTCCCAAATATTCATAGGCATTTCCCTAGAGCAAGGGGTTTAGATGGGGTGGAGTTTGTTAGGTGTGTTCAAGAAGGTTTCTTGACACAATATGTACATAAGCCTACAAGAGGAGAGGCTATACTTGATTTGGTGTTGGGAAATGAACCTGGTCAGGTTTCAAATCTTTCAGAGGGAGAGCATTTTGGAGATAGTAATCACAATTCTATCTCCTTTACCATAGCATTGGAGAGGGATATGGACAGACAAGTTAGGAAAGCATTTAATTTGAGTAAGGGGAAATATGAGGATATCAGGCAGGAACCTGGAAGCATAAACTGGGAACAGATATTCTCAGGCAAATGTACAGCAGAAATGTGGCAAATGTTCAGGGGATATTTGTATGGTGTTCTGCATAGGTACATTCCAATGAGATAGGAAAAGGATAGTAGGGTACAGGAACTGTGGTGTACAAAGGCTGTTGAAAATCCAGTCAAGAAGAAAAGAAAAGCTTATGAAAGGTTCAAAAAATTCAGTAATGATAGAAATCTAGAGATTATAAGGCTTACAGGAAGGAGTTTAAGAATGAAATTAGCAGAGCCAGCAGGGGCCATGAGAAGGCCTTGGCAGACAGAATTAAGGAAAATCCTAAGGCATTCTACCAGTATGTGAACAACAAGAGGATAAGACATGAGAGAACAAGACCAATCAAGTGTAACAGTGGAAAAGTGTGTATGGAACCGGAGGAAATAGCAGTGGTACTTAATGAATACTTTGCTTCAGTATTCACTGTGGAAAAGGATCTTGGCGATAGTAGTGATGACTTACAGCAGACTGAAAAGTTTGAGCATGTAGATATTAAGAAAGAGGATGTGTTGGAGCTTTTGGAAAGCATCAAGTTGGATAAGTCACCGGGACCGGACGGGATGTACCCCAGGCTGCTGTGGAAGGTGAGGGAGGAGATTGCTGAGCCTCTGGCAATGATCTTTGCATCATCAATGGGGACAGGAGAGGTTCTGGAGGATTGGAGGATTGCAAATGTTGTTCCCTTATTCAAGAAAGGGAGTAGAGATAGTTCAGGAAATTTTAGACCAGTGAGTCTTCAGTGGTTGGTAAGTTGATGAAGAAGATCCTGAGAGGTAGGAATTATGAACATTTGGAGAGGTATAGTATGATTAGGAATAGTCAGTATGGTTTTGTCAAAGGCAGGTCGTGCCTTACGAGCCATTGAATTTTTTGAGGAAGTGACTAAACATATTGATGAAGGTAGAGTAGTAGATGTAGTATATATGGATTTCAGCAAGGCATTTGTTAAGGTACCCCATACAAGGCTTATTGAGAAAGTAAGGCGGCATGGGATCCAAGGGGACATTGCTTTGTGGATCTGGAACTGGCTTGCCCACAGAAGGCAAAGAGTGGTTGTAGACGGGTCATATTCTGCATGGAGGTCAATCACCAGTGGTGTGCCTCTGGGATCTGTTCTGCGACCCTTATCCTTCGTGATTTTTATAAATGACCTGGATGAGGAAGTGGAGGGATGTGTTAGTATGTTTGCTGATGACACAAAGGTTGGAGGTGCTGTGGATAGTGTGGAAGGCTGACAGAGGTTACAGTGGATAGGATGCAAAACTGGGCTGAGAAGTGGCAGATGGAGTTCAACCCAGATAAGTGTGAGATGGTTCATTTTGGTAGGTCAAATATGATGGCAGAATATAGTATTAATGATAAGACTCTTTGCAGGGTGGAGGATCAGAGGGATCTTGGGGTCCGAGTCTATAGGACACTCAAAGCTGCTATGCAGGTTGACTCTGTGGTTAAGAAGGCATACAGTGCTTTGGCCTTCAACAACCGTAGGATTGAATTTTGGAGCTGAGAGGTATTGTTGCAGCTATATAGGACCTTGGTCAGACCCCACTTGGAGTACTGTGCTCTGTTCTGGTCGCCTCATTACAGGAAAGTTGTGGAAACCATAGAAAGGATGTTTTCTGGATTGGGGAGCATGCCGTATGAGAAAAGATTGAGTGAACTTGGCCTTTTCTCTTTGGAGTGACGAAGGATGAGAGGCAACCTGATAGAGGTATATGAGATGATGAGGGGCGTTGATCGTGTGGATAGTCAGAGGCTTTTTCCCAGGTCTGAAGTTGCTAACATGAGAGAGTAGAATTTTAAGGTGCTTGGAAATAGATAAAGAGGAGATGTCAGGGGTAAATTTTTTACACAGAGTGGTGAGTGTGTGGAATGGGCTGCTGGTGATGGTGGTGGAGGCGGATATGATAGGGTCTTTTAAGAGACTCCTGGATTGGTACATGGAGCTTAGGAAAATAGAGGACTATGTCGTTTCTAAAGTAACTACATGTTTGGCACAGCATTGTGGGCCGAAGGGCCTGTATTGTGCTGTAGTTTTTCTATATTCCTATGTTTCTATGAACCTTCATGTAAGAGGGCCTGGAATACTGGTCTGAAGTGTCCTGGGATCTGGTAACAAGCCCCAAACAGTGACAGAATGGGAAGCCTTTTCTTTGAAAGCCTTGACAGCTGACAGATCGTAGTCCAGCTTTGCCAGCTGTCAAAATTGTGAGTGCTTCCAATGTCTCTGACTTTTGAAAGTATTTAAAAATCTATTAAATAATGATGTTATTATTTTTTCGGAAAAAGGTCATTAAAACTAATTTTAAAATACCCGCTGCATATTGTTAAAATAATGAAAAAGATACAGGAGGCTGTGGATGCTGGAGTCTGGAGAAACTGACTAGATACTGGAGGAGCTCAGCAAGCCCATAAGATTATAAAGCCATAAGGTCAAGGAGCAAAATTAGGCCATTCGGCCCATCGATTCTGCTCCACAATTCCATAATGGCTGATTTATTATCCCTCCCATCTGTGGAAGGAAACGGAGAGGTGATGTTTCAAGTTGAGACCCTTCATCTCGTCTGAAAGCTACTGTACTTGAGTTTTATTTTTTTTCCTGGGGCTTCCAATACCCATTGAGATGAATAAGATGACAGATCCAGAGCCTGGTAATGGGTCCATGGGCTGATTTCCCAGGTGATTCCCAGGTGAGCACAGTGCTGCTCTATTGCGCCACTTTTAATAAACTGACTCAGCGTTCCAGTCTGTAGTGGAAGGTACACCACTGTTCACCTTCTGAGTAGAGGTTTAGCTTGTCACCAGACACTCTAATAAGCCTCCACATTTGTCGTGTTGAGAGCATCCTGACCAGTTGTATCATGGTGCAGTACAGCACAGGAATAGAAGGAGCTGCAGAGGACGTACTGGAACCTGAGGTCCCACACCACCTGGTTCAGGAACAGTTATTACCCTTCAGCCATCAGGCTCCTGAACCAGCGTGGATAGCTTCACTCACCCCAATACTGAACTGATTCAGCCATCAGGCTCCTGAACCAGCATGGATAGCTTCACTCACCCCAGTACTGAACTGATTCAGCCATCAGGCTCCTGAACCAGCGTGGATAGCTTCACTCACCCCAATACTGAACTGATCCCACAATCTAAGGACTCACTTTCAACAACTCTACAACTCATATTCTCAATACTTATTTACTTAACATTTGTTTGGTTTTCTATTCGCACAGTTTGTCTGCTTTTGCACTTTGATTGTTTGTCAGTCTTTGCTTGTGAATAGTTTTTCATTGATTCTATCTGTGCTTACTGTGAATGACTGCAAGAAAATGAATCTCAGGGTCGCATATGGTGACCTATATAGTATGTACAGTATTTTGATAATAAATTTACTTTGAACTTTTTACTCAGCCCATCACATCACAGGCTCATCTCTCTCCATCATGAGGTGCTGCCTCAAGAAACAATAGCTATTATCAAAAATCCCTAACATCTGTGCCATGCCATCTCCTTACTGTTACCACTGGGCAGGAGGTACTGATGCCTCAAATCCCACACTTCCAGGTTCAGGGGCAACTATTTCCCTTCAACCATTCTGTTCTCAAACCTATGAGCAAAATCTTAATTAATGAAGTTCAGCAACTTTCTGGCCACTTCAATAACTTTGCCCAACAATGGACATTTTCTTGTTCTGTGTTCTTTCTTGAAAAAATTATATTTAATTTATGTTTTTTTTCCTTGTGAAAACTACTTTTATGATGCTGTGTGCCTGCAATTCTGCTACAAGTAAGTTTTTCATTGCACCTGTGGCACACATGGTGGAGAGATGACAATAAACTCCACTTTGTATTTGGTACTTTTTGACCAACCATTTCTGAGTTGCTTCTATTTGGAACTACTATCACGTACTAACAATATTCAAGGCATTTCATTAGTTCTTTTATCGCACTGCCGTCCACAGTTCCCTTCGCTGCAAGTGCGACCAGAGTTCTGAAGTAATTAATTGCTTGAGAAGAAATGGCTATTTACTACTCATGTTAAAGCATCAGAGCAGATCAACTCTTGTTGAAGTTCAAGTTTATTATCATTCAACCATACAATGTATACAGCTAAACAGAACATCATTCCACTGGGGCCAAAGTGCAAAACACAGTACATATAGTCACACACAGCACCAATATTTACAATCCAACACCTTTGGGTACAAGTCCCTGAGTGGCATGTCCTGAAGATTGATGGTGCATGGCATGTTGTCCTGAAGCCATGTTTCTGCAAAAACAAGCATGCAGCAGTTCCTCATCTCATAATGGGTCTCACACAGATGAAGGTCATCTAGCATGTGTTATCCTGAGGGGTTTTGATAGCATGTTGGCAAGATGTTCCCTTTGATGGGGAAATCTAAAACTAAGGGTCATTGTTTAAAAATCAGGGATAATCTATTTGAGGCTAAGATGAAGTGAATTTCTTTTTCTCTCAGTGCCTTCATTCCTTGAAGAGTGGTAGAAGCATAGTCCATGAATATTGTTAAGGCAGAAGTGAACATATACTTGAGTTATAGGGAAGTTAACATATACTGAGTTATAGGGAAAGGTTCAATAGGTTAGGATTTATTCCCGGGAGGGGAGGAGAATGAGAGAAGGTTTAATAGATGTATACAGAATTATGAAGAGTAAATACAAACAGGTTTTTTTCCACCGTGGTTGGATGAGACTGGAACTAAGTTAAGGGTGAAAAATTAAATATATAAGGGGAAGTTGAGTGTGGTGCAAGTGTGGAATGAGCTAAAGCTGCCAGTGGAAGTGGTGGATGTTGGTTCAATTGTAACATTTAAGAGTAGGCTGGACAAGTACAGGGATGGAAGGTGTATGGAGGTCTACGGTGCAAATGTGGGTTGATACGCTGAGACAGAATAACTGTTTAGTATGGACTGGATGGGCTGAAGGGCCTGTTTCTGAGCTGTATTTCTTTATTTTTCTGTAAATGCCTGCAAGAAGACAAATCTGAAGGCAGTATATGGTGACACATACATACTTAGATAATAAGCTTATTTTTAACTTTGACTTGGTTATCTGACTCTATGAGCCTGCAGCAGACAGCTATGTAAGGTTAGTGGGGTAGGCAGCAATGTGAAGATAACCAATGGCAGAGCAGGCTTCGGGAGTCAAATGGAGGACTCCTGCTCCTAATTTGAAAGAGAATAAAAATGACAAAAAGGGAAGGCAAGATCTACTCAGCAGGTTGATCAGCATCTGTGGGAGAAAGGAATTGTCAAGGCTTTGGGTCAGACGGTATCAGCACCTTTCCCTTCGATGCTGCTCAATGTGTTGAGTCCCTCCAGCAGGGCAGCCTCTTGTGTCTCCATTTCTAAACCACACGACTGACCTCACACACCCAGGTTAAACAATTGAACCTTAAGTTATTACACTGCTCACAGGACACTATGCAAATTGCCTTAGATATTTTCTTGTGACTTCTAAAAGCCAATTGTAACGAGGACAACGTGTACTGCTGCGACACAGTAGCACAATCGATTTACAACACCAGCGGTCGCTGGTTGGGGTTCAATTCCCACTGCTGCCTGTAAAGAGTTTGTACATTCTCACAGTAACTGCCTGGGTTTCCCCCAGGTGCTCCGGTTTCCTCCCACATTCCAAAGAAGCACGAGTTAGGGTTAGTGAGTTGTGAGCATGCTATGTTTTCGCCAGAAGCAAGGTGACACTTGTAAGCTGGCCAGCACAACCCTCACTTATTTGATTTGAAGCCAACCATGCATTTCACTGTGTACATATGACAAATAGAGCTAATCTTTCTTAATAAAAGACCTTTTTACTCACTGAAGCTATCACCCAATGAATTAATTAACATGATACCAATCAAAAGTTGAAATTCGCATCACTCTAAAAGAGAACATGTCAAATGTAGTTTGTGTAGGCAAGTCTGAGAAACAACAAGGGGGTAGAATGCAGATCTTTTAATCAACACCCAGTGGTCACTTTATTAAGTACAGGAGTGGAACCCAGTGTGGCATCTGCTGCTATAACCCATCGCTTCAAGATTCGACATGTTGTGCATTCAGAGATGCTACTGTTGTATGTGTACTTGAGTTACTGTCACCTTCCTGTCAGCTTGAACCAGTCTCCTCTGACCTCTCTCATTAACAAGGCATTTTCATCCACAGAAATGCCACACGCTGTTTATTTATTTTTTGTTTTATGCACCATTCTCTGCACACTCTAGAGACTGCTGTGTGTGAAAATTCCAGGCGATCAGCAGTTTCTGAGATACTCAAGCCGCCCTGTCTGGCACCAACAATCATTCACAGTCAAAGTCACATAGATCACATTTCTCCCCCATTCTGATGTTTGGTCTGAACAACAGAATGCCTTGGCCATGCCTGCACGCTTTTGTGCATTGAGTTGCTGCCACCTGATTGGCTGATCAGATATCTGCCTCTGTATAGGTGTATCTAATAAAGTGGCCACCAAGTGTATCTGCCCTTTGTGGCATTATACATGGACCTCTGACTGACATCTCATCCATTTATGTCATTTCCTATTTGACCAGCCAGCCCTATCCCACTGAATGATGTTTCTCTACAGTAGAGCCAATTCCTTGATGTTTACAGGCATACACACGGTGTGATGGTCCTCATACTCTGTGTGACGAGGAGCAAATGCTGAGCTCATACCGCTTCCCTCGAACACTTTGTTCACTGATTACACTGATGGAAAAGCCTGACCCTCTCTTCCTCTGCATGTCATCAGCTTACCCTACTGGTTCAAATTAACCCCCAGCATTAAACTTCAAAGTTATTCTTACTGATGCAGCCAGCTGCACACTTTCATCACCATGATTGCAGTTCACAGAATCCTCCTGAAGAAGATTGCAAGTCATTTTTAAATATATCCGGCGTAAAACCAAAGCTCAAGAATGTCACACCTACAAGGAGCACTACCACATGACAGCAGCAAGCATCTTCAAGGACGCCACCAACCAGGCCGTGCTCCCTTTCCACTACTATCATTGGGAAAGAGTTACGAGGGCCTTAGGTTCCACACCAGCAGTTATTACCCTTCTACCATCAGGCTCCTGAACCAGCGTGGATAGCTTCACTCACCCCAATACTGAACTGATTCAGCCATCAGGCTCCTGAACCAGCATGGATAACTTCACTCACCCCAATACAGAACTGATTCCACACAGCTATGGACTCACTTTCAGGGAATCTACAGCTCATGTTCTCAGTATTATTTATTTACTAATTTATTATTTTTATTTTTGCACTTGCACAGTTTGTCTTCCTTTGGCTGTTTGTCAGTCTTTGTGTGTAGTTTTTCATTGATCCTATTGAATTTATTTTTTGTACTGTGAATACCTGTACGACAATTAATCTCAGGGCCTTGTATAATGACATATATGTACTTCGATAATAAATTTTCTTCAAACTTTGAACAATTTTCTCTCATGTTGCTTGCAAGTGAGCTGGCTCTTAGTACCTGCTTATTACTGAGAAACCCAGTCCAATACAAACAAGGCTCCATTTTAATTTTCTTCCTTGTCCAAGGGCACTGACTTTCCAAAACCTTCACTGTGTTTCGAACCAATTCAGCAGAAGTCTTTTAACTTCCTGATCTTCGGGCAACGAAAATTGCTCAAATTTCACGCATCCTTCAGTTCCTTGAGGACATCCTATCATTTACCTGTACATAATTGCTATTCTGCACACAGTTAATATTTTATTTTATAGAGCTTGGGTTTTGCTTATCAGTGGATGATTAAGGAGTCTCACTTCACTGCTTTACCATTCTGTGTGTATAATTTATTGAGAAAGACAATTTAGGCTGCAAATTTAACCAAGAATACTTTATTTACAGCCAGACTGCTAGCTCATTTACCAGTGGGTCATTTTAATGCCATTGCATGTTTGGTTGGTGCTGTGGAGGAGCAGATTTTTGAAGCCAGATGGATGATGATGTGTGGGCTTTCTGATCAGTACATATTGGGTGCCACAAACATTAACATTGGAGAAAGATGAAGCACGTGCTTTTCTATGCTCACACATAGAAGTTGTGCATATGTTACCCCGTGAGATGGAGAAGCACTCAGCCTTGCTTCAGGTTTCAGTTGACATGAAACAGGCTCTATTTTAAACACAGTTCAAAGTTCAAAGGGGATTTCACCATACACTGCCCCGAGATTCATTTTCCTGAAGGCATTCACAGTAGAACAAAGAAATACAATGGAATCAATGAAAAACTACACGCGAAGACTGACAAATGGCCAATGTGCAAAAAGAAGACAAATTGTGCAAATACAAGAAAAATAAGAGTACATAAATAACACTGAGAACACGAGTTGCAGAGTCTTTGAGAGTGAGTCCATAGCTGGGGGAATCAGATGAGGTGAGTGAAGTCATCCACTCTGGTTCGGGAGCCTAATGGTTGAAGTGTAATAACTGTTCCTGAGCCTTGTTGTGTAGAACCTGAGACTCCTGTACCTCCTTCCTGATGGCAGCAGTGAGAAGAGAGCCTGGCCTGGATGGTGCGGATCCTTGATGATGGACGCTGCTTTCTTGTGATGTGCTCTTTGCAGATGTGCTCGAAGGTGGGGAAGGTTTTTCCTGTGATGGACTGGGCGGTATCCATCACTCTTGTGAAGGTTTTTTTTGTTCTTGAGCATTGTTTTTTCCATGGTGTAATCAAACGCGATGCTCTCCACAGACAGTCAGCATTTCAGCAAAGAATCTATTTCACAGGAGTGTCTACTTTCCAACAGGGTCCTTTTTGCAACAAACAGAGCCTGGACACACAATAGTGCAGGAACTCAGCAGGTTAGGCAGCATCCATGGAAATGGATAAACAGTCGACGTTTCAGGTTGAGACCCTTCAGGACTTGAAAGGGAGGGAGAAGAAGCCAGAATAAGAAAGTGGTGAGTAGGGGAGGAGTACGAGCTGCTGATGATAGGTGAGACCAGGTGGGGGGCAAGTTGGGTGGGTGGGCAGGGGAGGATGAAGAAAGAGGTCAGGAGGTGATAGGTGAGACCAGGTGAGGGGGAAGATGATTGGGTGGGCGGGGGGATGAAGAAAGAGGTTGGGAGGTGATAGGTGAGACTAGGTGAGGGGGAAGATGGTTGGGTGGGTGGGGAAGGATGAAGAAAGGGGTTGGGAGGTGTTAGGTGAGGGGGAAGATGGTTGGGTGGGTGGGCAAGGGGGATGAAGAAAGAAGCTGGAAGGTGATAGGTGGAAAAAGTAAAGGGGTAAAGAAGAAATAATTGGATAGGAGAGGAGAGGGTAATAATCTCCAATCTGTCCAGCTGTTAAAGATGTCTTATGCACCAGGTGGCGGTGTTCTATTAAAGTCAAGGCCAGTTGCTAACATCTGTATGAAGATGCAGGTGACTGCAGATGTTGGAATGTGGATGCAGTCCTGATGAAGGGTCTCGACCTGAAATGTCCCACTACTGATGCTACCCGACCCACAGAGTTTGTTTCTTGCTGTTAATAGCCACTTGTTTCAGAGCTCACCCTGACTGGAAACTTCCAAAAGAGACATGGCTTTGTCGATGGAGGATCTGATGAAAATTCTCTCAAACCTAAAACATTGAAAGGGAATAGTTATTTCTACTATTTACCTATTATTTCTAATATTTACCCTTCTGTTAAACTTTACACACCAAGTTCTTTAGAGTCAATAAACCAATTTGGAAGACATTGTCACTAATCTGAATGCAGCTGTCAACTTGTACCCAGCGTAATCCCACATCAGTTTGCAACTAAGTAATAATTTTAGTGATGTTTAACACACCACAGCATATTGTTAATTCATGTTAATGTAAATGGTAAAATGATCTTTGATCCTTGATAACCAGCTCACTGCAGCAAAGAAATGTAGACCCAGTGGCCATTTTGTTAGGTACCACCTGTAGCTCCTGTATCTCATAAAGTGGCACAGAGTGTATGTTCCTGGTCTTCTGCTGCTGTCGCCCATCCACTTCAAAGTTTGACATGTTGTGTGTTCAGAGATGCTCTTCTCAAACTACTGGTGTAACATGTGGTTATTTGAGTTACTGTCACCTTCCTGTCAGCTTGAACCAGTCTGGCCGTTCTCCTCTGACCTCTCTCATTAACAAGACATTTTTTTTCCCAGAGAACTGCTGCTTGCTGGATGGTTTTTGTTTTACACACCACTCTCTGTAAACTCATGTTGTGTGTGAAAATCCCAGAAGATCAGCAGTCTCTGAGATACTCAAACCACTTCACCTGGCACCAACAATCACTCAACAATCAAAGACACTTAGATTGCATTTCTTCCCCATTCTGATGTTTGGTCTGATCAAGCGACTGGATCTCTTGACCGTGTCTGCATGCTTTTACGCATTGAGCTTCTGCCATGTGATTGGCTGATTAGATATTTGCATTAACGAGCAGGTGTACAGCTGTACCTAATAAAGTGGCCACTCAGTGCAGCTTAACATTGATCAGCATTTAAAAATGCAAATGTTAATATGTGTACTTGGTACCCATAAAAATGTGGCAGGCGAAAGGCCAGTGACTCACACTTATAACTAAAATCTGGTGGTTTGTGAAATGCAAAGTAATGGTAGATCAGGGAACACTGTTTTGCTGCTGAACATGGATCATGAGAAAGATTCAGCCCTTGCTGTCCAATTTCTGGAATCTATTATCAGAGTGGAGAAGTTAAATGAATGAATTGCTGCTGTGAAGGAGGTAAGAGAGGACAGCGCAGTAATGAAACCCAAACGCTCGAGGCTTTCATTTGCTCCGATCTCTATTTTTAGCACTGTGGCAAATAGGCTCTTAAGATCACTGAATAATTACTGTCGAGAAAAGCCATTTGGCCCGCCGTAATTCATTTACCGAGCGATGGACTAATCTACACTCCCCACCCTACCGTCCCCTGCATTGCTGCAGCTTCACGGGATTTTTAACTCTGCCATTCAGTTGGGATTAAATTCAGGACTTGCACCACTTAAATAAAAATTGACCTGAATTTAATGACTGTGTTCAATTAGCGTGAATAACGCTTGTGAAGAATGTATAGCCTTGAGCATATCTTTCCAAATGCTCCTTTTCAGAGGGAACATTCAGGTTCACAGTCATATGGATGCAGGGATTCCGGCTGCCAGTGGGTTTAGGTATCTGCCCAAGGTGTTGAGGAATATAGAAATAACAGAAAAACCTTGAAATTAGATTGTAAAGAGCTTGTTGTTTCTAAATGTTATGTGATCCAATTCTCGTTTCCACCTAGAGAACATTTCTGGGTACCAGGTACAAAGTTGGCTTGGGTATCTCTGTGTGGCATTCACCCCATTTTGGGTATCAAATTGTGGTACTCACCCCAATATGGGTATCTCTGTGTGATATTCACCTCAATGAGGGGTATCTCTGTGTGATAGTCACCCCAATGTGGGTATCTCCATGTGACATTCACCTAAATGTGCCCGACACAAACCCAACATTGGGTGTGTGTCAGATGATGTCTTATAGTTGGTTCTATTGCACTGACCAAATGCATCAAAGCTCCACAGTATGGCTGCTCTGGTACGGGCCCAATGAGATTAACTCTAGTTTATTGTTGCAACACACAAGATGCTGGAAGAACTCAATAGATCAGATAGTATCAGTGGAGAGAAATAGACAGTCGACATTTTGGGTTGAGATCCTTCATCTGAACTGAAAGATAGAAGAGTGGTAGACAGTATAAGAGATGGAGGGAAGGGCTGGAGCAAGATGGTGGCATCTTATCCATTGCTTCAGATCTACTGTCTCTTCTGTCTCCCTGGTTTATTGTTAAAGAATCGTAGATCCAAAACAACATGGTTATGAGTCCATGCCAACCCTGGTGCCCACCGAGCTAGTCCCAATTTCCTGCATTCAGCCCAGTTATCTTCACGATATGAATTACCTTCCTCAACCACTTTAAAACAGTAAAAACCAGACACAGGTCAGGCTATGCTGATGTTGTCCATTTAACTCTAGAGACCCAACCCTGGAGCCTGACTTTGACCACCCTAACACTACCATTGGAACAATTATGGATGCATAGTTTTGATCACCCTGTTAGACCATCAAATCATAAGACATAGGAGCAGAATTAGGCCATTTGGCCCATCACCTGCTCTGCTATTTTATCATGGCTGACTTATACAACCCCATTCTCCTACCTTCTCCCCAAGAACCTATCAACCTTTGTTTTAAGTATATCCAATGACTTGGCCTTTATAGCTGTCTGTAGAAATGAATTCCACAGATTCACCACCCTCTGGCAAAAGAAATCCCTCCTCATCACTGCTTTAAAGGGACGTCCTTCTATTCCGAGGCTGTGCCCTCTGGTCCTAGACTCTCCCACTATTGGAAGCATCCTCTCCACATTCACTCCATCTTGGAAAGACATGGTTTAACTGGAAAGAGTGAAGAAAATATTTGTCAGGACGTTGCCAGTACTAGAGGATCTAAGCTATAGGGAGAAGCTGGCTAGGCAAGATCTTTATTCCTTGTATGTAGGAGAATGAGGTCTGAACTTACTGAAATGTTTAATATCATGGTAGGTATCGATAAGATAGACGGAAACAGTCATTTCCTTAAGTTAGGAGAGAGCAAAAGGAGGGGGTCTAGATTTAGGGTGAGAGCGGAAAGATCTAGAAATGACTTGAGGAAAACTTATTCACATTGAGTGTGGTGAATATATGGAATTATTTGCTAGTGGATGTGGTTGTGGCAGGTACAACGGTATAATTAAAGAGATGGGGCTAGGAGGGATATAGGCCAAATGTGGAAAATTTGGGACTGGCTGCCTTGGCAACGTGGTTGGCATGGATTTGTTGAGCTGATGGGCCTGTATCTGTGCTAAGTCACTCTGGGACAGCTAACGCAGGCCAACCCTACCCTGGCAGGTCTGAAGGAGATACTATTTCTCTAAAACCAACATGCCCAGGGGCCTAATCTTGCCCCAGACGATTGGAAGGATATTGACATGAAGGAAACTGTAGGGATTTGCAAAAGATTTGGGGGCAGGATCTAATTCGATTCCTCTTCAAAGGTGCAATTAAAGGGTCAATTGACCTCTTTCTTCTTTGATGACTCCATATTGATTCATTGAACCTGTAAACCAGGGTCACATCCTATCACATGGGGTACAATGAGTACAATTATTGACTATTGAAGTTATAGAGTTGTACAACAGAGAAACAGGTCCTTCGGCCCACAGTGCTCATGCTGACCCTCATTAGAAACAGGCCTTTCAGCCCACAGTGTTAATACTGACTATCACGCCTGCCTAGACTAATTTGTGCCTGCATTAATTCCACATCCCTCAGTGCCCTCCTCATTCAGGTACCTGTCCAAATGCCTCCTAAAAGTGGTTAGCAATCCTGCCTTCTCCACCTGCTTCCAGACGTCAATTATTCCTTGCATGAAAAATTTACCCCTTAGATACCTTTTAAACCTCCTCCCTCTTACAAATCTGAGCCCTTTAGTTTTGGACACCATGGGAATCAAACACCAGCTATCTATTTGTAAAGGGGGTTTCTTCTTTTTTCTTTGTTACTGTGTATGTAATCAAAAGGGCTTCTTTTGTTAACTAGCAGGAATGCTTCTTTGTTGCGAGAGAGTGCTGGAAGCTTGTTTGGGTTAAAATTTACTGATAACGAGAATTGTATTCCTTTGTAAACCAAATGGGGATTAATGTTCTTTCTTCTGAGTCTGTAAGCTTTTGTTGACGGGCTTTTGGGGAGATCGGCGCGAGGGGGTCGAGAGAGAGGACGCAATGCTCTAAACTGGGCGAGGATTGGACCCCAAAGGGGGGGGTCTGAGGCCGGGAGATTCTCCGAGGAGGGGGGGGGGATGAAGCTAGATGTGCTTGGTTGACCACTCGGAGGGTCCTGAGCTGCGAGTCGAGGAGTTCGGAGGGGATCGAATGGTGGCCAGAAGACTTCAGTAATTGAGCTCCAATGGTTGTGCACGAAGTGGTTTGGACTTTTGCGCCTTTTCTTTATTTTTCCTCTTCATATATACTGTATCGTTATTAATCACTTAGTTATAGTAACCTTTATAAATTGTACTCATTTAATTGCATATGGTGTACTGTCTGTTTTGGGTGAGGCAGGGACATCACACAGCATCCTCACCAGCTGATTACCCAGTTTGGAGGGGCCGAAGGCTGCTCCCCCTAGACGAGAACGAGCTGAGCGAGCCTGAGGTGACCCAGGGGGTTACATATCCTATATACACCCTCTCATCATTTTCTAAACCCTCTATCATGTCTCCACTCTGCCAACTTCGCTTCAAGGAAAATGACGTAGCCTCTCCAAAT
Source organism: Hypanus sabinus (assembly GCF_030144855.1). Taxonomy (NCBI): domain Eukaryota; kingdom Metazoa; phylum Chordata; class Chondrichthyes; order Myliobatiformes; family Dasyatidae; genus Hypanus; species Hypanus sabinus. Next base: position 31,768,919 of record NC_082734.1, read on the forward strand.
TCCCTTGATAATTTACACCATTCAATTCAGGCAACATCTTGTGAATTTTCCCTGTTAATCCCATCCTTCCCGTAGAACTGCACCCGGTTTTTAGTTCAGACTCTGATTAATTAATTTATTTAATGTACAGTACATTGAAAAATTCAGTGATGTGCGTTCTGTGCATTAACAACCAACACACCCGAGGATGTGCAGGGGGCAGCCCACAAGTGACTCCACACATTTCGGCACCAGCGTAGCACGCCCACCATGCTCGGCAGAGCGACACAGAACACTATAAATAACAAAACATCTGAAGCCAAACATGCCCCTTCCCTCCTTCCCACCCAGCCACAGTCAACTAAACCCAGGCCATCTTCTTTGGCCTCTAACGTCCAGTGGGCTTGAGGATTCGCAGGCAATTGACTTTCCCAACAAACTCACAGAGATTCACAGACTCAGGGCTCTGGCCATTGGCCTCGATGTCTGGGCTCCTGATAGAGCTTTGTGCAGCCTAACTTCCCCTCCTCATTCCCTTCCTCCAATCATCCACTCTCCCTCTTATCCAGCTCTTTACCTCAAGCCACTGGATGTCAACTTCTGGAATTCTGATTGACTTTCGTGTCGCCTAACCAACATTTTGTACCACTATGGCATAACGTCTCTACTCTTAGACTCAGTTCCTTAGCGATGAGGCAAATATGCCATCCTCACAATCCTGTGTTCTAGTTATCAGGGAACTCTGTTCAGCAACAATCATCAAGACACTTCCACACACTGTCTATGTCCTGTCCCGGGGTAACCTCCCAAAATAGATAACTTTTCATTAATCCCAGTTAAATTCTCTAATTTGTTTTATGAGGGTTGGATGTGTGAGCTATAGGGCTTTTCAAAGGGGATGAGGGCTGACTTGATAGAGGTGTACAAGGTAACAACAGGCATCGATCAAGTGGACAACTACAGGCTATTTCTCCGGATCAATATGGCTAATACAAGCAGGCATAGTTTTAAGGTGATTGGAGGAAAGTATAGGGGGATATCAGATGTAAGTTTTTTACACAGGGGGTGGTAAGTACATGGAACACCCTGCCAGGGGGTTGATGGCATGGGCAGATACATTGGGGGCATTTAAGAAACTCTTAGATAGGCACATAGATAATAGAAAAATGGAGACTATGAAGGAGGAAAGGATTAGATTGATCTTAGAGCAGGTTAAAAGTTTGGTAGAACATGGGCAAAGAACTTGTTCCATGCTACTTTTTATTTACTTAGAGATCTAGCAAGCAACAGGCCCATCCAGTCCTTTGGGCTTCACTGGCCAGCAATCCACTAACTTAACCGTAGCCTAATCACAGTTCAATTGATAGTGACTAACCAGTCAGTCCTTGGTGGGAGGAAATCCACTACACACACACACACACACACACACACACACACACACACACACACACACACACTGTCAGAACTGAACTCTGAACTTTGACGCCCTGGGCTGCAATAGTGTCGTGCTGACCGCTACACCACCAGGACGGCCCATGTTCTATGTTCCATATTTAAATTCAGTTTGGCCAGATTCACAGGTGGCTGGGCAGAAACTTTTGTTGGGGGAGGTGGTGAGATTATGCACATCATTCCTTGTGCTCTCGGATTTGTACAAATGCACGCTATAAAATTCCCAAAACATCGAATAGGTCACCAGTTTGCAGCAGGAAGATTATACCTCTCAACTCAATTCTTATTGTAACATCGAGCATTCAAAGCCATCATCTATTTATTCCAACAGAGATATTGAATGAATTTCAATTACTTATTTTGCCATTCTCATCATAATTTTCATGCCAAATTGTATTCCTCATCACTTCAATATTCAAGCAGCAATCCCATATCATGAAAAACAGATTAGCACATCAGTCTTCTCTTCCATTTTAACAGGACAACAAATGCTATAGTTTGGGGGATTTTGGTCCCATGGAAACGCGGAACAGATTTTTGAGGTTCAAAGTTATGGGGGAATTATAAAGATGGCTTGGTTCCTTCAGGGAGGCAGGAGGCTCATAGAGATTGAGGCATTCAAGTTACATTGGAAAGAGTGAAACTGTTGTCCTTGACATCAAAGAGGTTAAATTTAATAAGAACAATTAGAATCATGAAGGGCTTTGATGGCGGAAATACAAAACTGTCCCCGTTGACAGGAGGATAATTAGGAAAAGATACAGATTTAAGATAATTGCAGTCGAACCAGGGAAGCAGTGGGAGATTGAGTTCACATGGTGAGTGGTTACAATCTAGGACACGCTGCCTGAAAGATTAGTGGACGCCGAGTCAATAGAACCTTCTGGAAGAGGGTCGGATGTGTACGTAGAACTAGTGCTTTGTGATTCCATGTGAAATCTTTCCACTTCCTGCTGACTTGGAATAATGAGAGTTTGTCTGTTATTATTGAGGTTAGTTCACATTCTAGCAATGATGTTAGTGCCCCTGTTATTGAAATTTTTCTTAATAATTATTATAATCATTCTATTGGGGACAGAATCTCTGTCATCCAGTTTTTGAGTGAAATGAATGTTCTTCTATACAGGGGTGGTCTTGATGCCAAGAAAAATAATTTTTAGTATTTTCAAAAAGATTGCAAGGCTCTTGCTTGATATGAAAGTATAGGACTGATTAGTCAGGGTGAGGATCCTATGGTCCAGAAATTGGTTTAAAGTTCAGAGTAAATGTATTATCAAAGTACATATATGTCATTGTATACGACTCTGAGATTCATTTACTTGTGGGCATACTCAACAGAACAATAACCATAATAGAATCAATGAAAGCCCTCAGCAATTTGGGCGTTCAACCAGTGTGCAAAAGACAACACGCTGTGCAAATAAAAAAGAAAGAAAGAATAATTATAAATAAATAAGCAATAAGTATCGAGGACGTGCAATGAAGAATCCTTAAAAGTGAGTTCATAGGTTTGGAATGCATTTCAGTGATGGGCAAGTGAAGTTGAATGAAGTTATACCCTTTATTCAAGATCCTGATGGTTGAGGGGTAATAACTGTTCCTGAATCTGGTGGTGTGATATCTGTGGCTCCTGTAGCTTCTTCCTAATGGCAGCAGCCAGAAGGGAGCATGGCCAGGGTGGTGGGGGTCCTTGAAGGTGGATACTGCTTTCCTACGACAATGCTTCAAGTGGATGTGCTCAGTGGTGGGGAGGGCTTTACCCGTGATGGACTGGGCCATATCCACTACTTTTTGTAGGATTTTCCTTTCAGGAGCATTGATGTTTCCATAAAAGGCTGCAATGCAGCGTCAATATACTCTCCACTGCACATCTATAGAAGTTTGTCAACGTTTTAGATACCATGCTGAATCTTTGCAAGAAAGTAGAAGCACTGCCACGCTTTCTTCATAATTTCACTTAAATACTGGACCCAGGACAGGTCCTGTGAAATAGTAACACAGAGAAGTTAAATTTGCTGACCCTTTCGGCTGCTGATCCTCTGATCAGGACTGGCTCCTGGACCCCAGGTTTCTCTCTCCTGAAGTCAATAATATAACTCAGGATATTCCCACCCTGGTCATTCTCTTTTGCTGCTTTCCTGTTGGGCAGAAGATACAAAAGCTTAAAAGCACATGCCACCAGCTTCAAGAACATCTCTGTTCCATTGTTGCCAGATTATTGAACAGACATCTCAAATGCTGCTGAGAGATGAATACCAGAGCTTTTGATCTCCCAAGCTACTTTATCAGGCCCTTGTATCTTATTCATTATGTTCCCAAAGACTCTTACAAGTTTCTACAGATGTACGTTGGAGATCATTGTGACTGATTGAATCGCAGGTTGTTATGGAGCCTCCTGCAGAGGGTTGTAGATGCAGTCACCTCCATCTTGAGTGCAGCCACCTCCACTAATGAGGACATCTTCGCGAGGCGATGCCTCAAGAAGGCGGCATCCATCACCGCGAATCTTTGCAGTCCAAATATGCTCTCTTCTTATTACTGCCATCAGGGAGGAAGTGTGTGAGTCTGAAGACCCACTCTGAGTGATTCACACGCTCCCTATCAGATTTCTGAATGGCCCATGAACGCTACCTCAGTGTTTACATTATTTATTTTGTAGATTATAGTAATGTTTATGTTTTTGCACTGTACTGCTGTTGCAAATCAAGAAATTTTCCAGTCAGTGATAATAAATCTGACTCTGGTTCTATTTGCTTCCCCCACACAGCACTTTCTCTGTAAATGGAACACCAATTTCTGCATTCTGAACTTTCTTTATGCTACCTCAGTGTGATTATGTTGTCATGATTGGATTGAATGATGCACAAACAAAACCTTCCCACTGAACCTGTATTCTGTACAGCGAGAGTGAGGTCAAACAATAGCACAGCAGAATAAAGTGTAAAAGCTACCAAAAAGGTGCAGTAAGAAGCAAGATCACAACGAGGCAGACTGTGAACTCGGGAGTTGCACAAGAGACTAATTCAAGAGTTTGATAACAGTGGGGTAGTAGCTGTCCTTGGGCCTGGTGGAACATGCCTTCAGGCTTTGGTATCATCTGCTGGGTGAGAGGGAGAAGAAGAGAGAATGTCTTGGGTAGGTGCTGTCTTTGAATACGCTGCTTGCTTTACTGAGGGCAGGGAGTAGACAAAATCCGTGGAGAAAAATTGATTTCAACTTCCAGTAATTTCTCCTCCTAGCCCTTCACTCCTTTTCCACTTGCCACCCTGACTACCCCTTCTATAGTCCTCACTTGCCCATCCCTTCCCTCTATTGCTCCTCTCCTTCCATTTCTCCCATGGTCCACTCATCTCTCCTATCAGATTCCTCCTTCTTCATCCCCTTACCTTTTCCACCTATCACATCCCAGCACAATTCAACCCACCCCCCCCCCCCAGCCACCTACCTTCCCCCTTATCTGGCTTTACCTATCGTCTTCCTACTTGTATCCCTGCCCCTGCCCCCACCTTCTTATTCTGGCTTCTTCACCTTTCTTTTCCTGTCCTGATGAAGGGTATTCCTGGAAATGTCTACTTTTCCACTTGTTGAGTTCTTCCAGCAGTTTGTGTGCATTGCTCTGGATTTCCAGCACCTGCAGAATCTCTTGTGTGTATCCATGGAGAGGAGGCTGGTTTCCATCATGCATTGAGCCGAGTCAATGAAGGAGTATGATACCCCGGAGCACTTGTCATTCTTCTGCTGTTTTCTCTCAAGAATGAATAAACTAAAAGGAATAATAATTTGTAAACCGTGGGAACTTTCAGTACTGTGCATTGCTTCAACACACAAAAGCTGACTCCTACTTATATGAAGATAGGGTCAATACTCTCTGCTCACTGCTGCCATCAGGAAGGAGGTACAGGAGCCTCACCACCAGGTTCAGGAACAGTTATTACCCCTCAGCCATCAGGCTATTGAACAGGAGGGGATAACTTCGCTCAACTTCACTCACCCCATCACTGAACTGTTCCCACAAACTTCGGACTCACTTTCAAGTGCACCTCGTTTCAAGTTCTCGATTTTTATTGATTGTTTACTTATTAGTATTATTATATTTCTTTCTCTGTTTGTAACTCCACAGTTTGTTGTCTTTTTCATATCGGTCGCTTGACTGTCTTGTGTGTAGTTTTTCATTGATTCTATTATGTCTCTTTGTATTTACTGTGAATGCCAGGAAGTAAATGAATCTCAGGGTTGTATATGGAGACATGTGTGTACTAGATCCTTTTTCATACATGTACTTCGATAATAGATTTACTTCAAACTTTGAACTTCGAAAAATTTGGACAAAGACAGAGGTTTTAGACAGTGCTTTGAAACTGGGGGAGCGGTGGTGGAGTTTCAGAGGTTAAAATTCAGGCAGCTGAAGACACGGATGCCAATCGTGGACTGAGGATTATTGTTGAATCTTGCTTTATTATTTTTATTATCTTTAGTTATTATTTAGAGATCCAGCACAGTGACAGATCCTTCTGGCCCAACAGGCCCATGCCATCCATGCGATGAATGAACCTACCAAGCCGTATGTCTTCAGGATGTGGGAGGAAACCAGAGCACTTGGAGGAGATCCACGCAGTCACAGGGAGAACATACACAATGTTAAGGACAATGGCAGGAATTACTATCATATGTATTATGATACAGTGAACTACATTATTTTGCATGCAGATCATTCCAAACATTTGTATGCCAAGGCAAAGCAGTAACAGAATACAGTGTTACTGTAGCAGAGCGAGCATAGTGCAGGAACACAAGTAAGGTTCAGGTGCACTGAGTGATTAAAAGTTCATCATTATAGAAGAGTCTGATAACAGAAGGGTAGAAGCTGTCCTTGAGCATGGTGGTTCATGTTTTCAATCTTTTGTATCTTCTGCCCGATGGAAAAGGGGAGAAGAGAGAATGGCCAGGGAGATTATTTTTCCTGCATTCCCAAGGCAGTGGGAAGTGTAGAGCCAATGGAAGGGGAGAGGTGGGGGGTGGGGGGGAGCTGCTTTTTAAACTGGGCTGTGAAGCAAACTGAATTGTTTGGGTACATCAAATCGTTTCTGATGTGAAGCAGGTATTTTGACCAGAGCTAAGGACATTAAATTACAGAGTAACATTCTGAAGGTAGGTAATTGCTGGACCTGTGTTGATCTTATGAATTCTGTTGGAAAAATATTCATCAAATAGTCTTTACAAAATGATCATAAACACACACTGTAAGTGAGGGCCAGGAAGACACTGGGTATTGCCATGGTTACCATTGTAATCATCTTATTTAATAATGGACATGCTATGCAATCAACATGAATTTATAATCAGGCTATGAGCTATAATTCAATAAATTAATTAATAGAAACAAAGTTTTTATTATACAGTTCAGACAACTATTTTTTTTTATCTAAATGAGTGTTGATTTAAAAACAACTGGGAAATCCTCAGAAAGAGCAGCAGCTAAAACATGTCCGTAATGATGAAATTCAGACAAAGAGCAAAGCGATTAAAGTTCGGCATTTCATTTAGAATGACATTCAGAACTGGTTTATCTTATTAAAAGACAGTCAAGTGATCTGGATTCCAGTGCGAGTAAAAATAATTTTTAAAATATATCATTTGTAACATTGTTAACTTCACAAAAGGCACCATTTTCCCTAAAGATGACTAAATAATGATTTTTTTAAAAGAATGCTCTTACAAACTCTCGATCATCTTGAACCTTTACAGTCACTGAAGTACTTTTGAAGAGCTGCTAGGTGTTAGGATGCATTATACACAGTTGCCAATTTATGCACAGTAGTATCGCTAGCAAAACAACTGTGGAATCTTTATTGACAATGTAGGTAAAGTACTGGCCAAGACTGTAGGGAAATAAATACCTGGTGTCCACCTTGGAAGGCAGATTGGAGCTAAATTTAACATCTTAGCTGAAAGTTAGGTTTTTCAGCAATGTCTCAGTTCCTCAGTACAGTACTGAAATTTCTGTGTAGATTTTTGTTCATCTTTGGCCATTATGGCCAGTCTCTCTCAGTTCCACACTAGCCTTTCGCCCTTAACCTCCAGTTCTAGTCTCACCCAACCTTAGTGGAAAAAGCCTGCTTGCATTTACCCTATTTATACCCCTCATAATTTTGTCTACGGTTTTGTATTCTTCTGCCCAATCAAGTCTCGACGCAAAGCAGCGACTGTCCGTCTCCCTCCATGGATGCTGCCTGACCAAAAGAGTTCCTTCATCGTCTTCTTTCTAGGCATGGTGGCATTATCTCAGCTTTCTACACTGATGTGACAGTGCGGGGACTGTTCACTCCAATATTATCTCAGTCCCAATTTTCCTGATAAATTGGGTGTAGACTGGATTTAAAGTAGAAATCAGAACTGAGCAATGTCCTGCAAAGCCAAATTCTGGAAGCATGAAATAACAAGGAGTGCTAGCAGGTCAGGAGGGAAAAAGGAATTAATGCTTCAGGTCGATGACCTTTCAGATGAAACATTCAGTCTATTTGCCTCTCTACAGTGCCTGCCAGTTTTGAGTGATTTCTTCCAATCTGTGGCAAAGCCTCTGGGCAGTTGTACACATTTAATTACAATGGACTCCAACGTTCACATTAACTCACGCATTACAGAAAGCACGAGGAAAACCTGAAATCAATCAGCATGAAACTAAGCATTTAAATAAAGGTGGACGATGTTTGGAAGTTATTCCCTCTGCTTGGTTCAAGAGACATTAACTCAAGGTCCCAACTTATTAACAAAAGATTACAGAAAGCAGTGGGCACAAGCCTAGTCCCTCATAGGCAAAGCCCTCACCACCATTGAGCGCATTTTCACGGAGCGCTGCCACAAGAAATCAACATCTATCATCCAGATTCCAAACTTACAGGCCATGCTCTCTTTTTGCTGTTGCCATCAGGAAGGAGGTACAGGAGCTTCAGGACCCGCACCATCAGCTTCAGGAAAAGTTATTACCCATCAACCATCAGGGCCCTGAACCAACGTGGATAATCACTCACTTCAGACCCAAACTGATTCTCAACATTAATTTTTTATTTGCAGTTTGTCTTCTTTTGCACATTAACTGTTGTGTCAGTCTGTTGATTATGTACAGTTTTTCATCAATTCTGTTGTATTTTTTTATTTTTCCTGCAAGGAGGTGCATGGTAACATGTGAACTTTGCTAATTTACTTTGAACTTTCGATCCCAGTGATGGGCCACTGTAAGAATCTTGGTGCTGCATAGCTGTGGGCGAATGAAGCTGAGAAGTGTGAAGGTATTTATTGGATCAAACAGTGCCTGTGAGGAGGGAATGAGAGGCAATGTTTCAGGTGATGGCTTTTCATCAGCACTTGGGGAATAAAGAGCTTTATGATGCTTAGGAAGAATGTGGTTTTGAAGGACTAAGATGAGTGAGGACGAAGGGTGATAGAAGCTGGTGGATAGGGAACAAAGACCTAGGCAGGGGAGGGGGGTGGATTCAGAATAACTATATGAAATTAACAGAGGAATGTGGGGAATATTGGATAGCAGGAATTCCCAACATTTTTCATGCCCTTAAGCAAGAGGTCCAGAGACCCCAGGTTGGAAGCCCCTGTTGGATAGAGTCTTAGAGCACTACAGCACAGAAACAGGCCCTTTGGCCCATCTAGTCCATGTCAAACTGTTAGTTTGCCTCATCCTATTGACCTACCCCTCCCATCCATGTACCTGTCCAAATTTCTCTTTGACCCCACATCCACCACTTCTGCTGGCAGCTCGTTCCACAGTATCATCACCTTCTGTGTGAACAGGTATCCCCTCATGTTCTCCTTATACATTTCACCTTTCACCCTTAACCTATGACCTCTAGTCCTAGTGTCATCCAATCTCAGTGGAAAAGGCCAGCCTGCATTTACCCTCTCTACGACTATCATAATTTTGTGTAACTGTTTAAAATCTCACCACATCCTCCTGCACTCCAGGGAATAAAGTCCTAACCTCAGAATCAGAATGAGGCTTAATATCACTGGCACACGTTGCAAAATTTGTTAACTATAGTTGCAGCAGTACAGTGCAATACATGACAATATAGATAAAAAAAAGAATTACAGGAAGTATTTTAAGTGGTTAAATTTAAAAATGGTGTAAACACAGAAATAATAAAATAGTAAGATAGTGTTCATGGGTTCAGTGGCCATTTAGAAATCGAGGGGCAGAGCTGAAGAAGCTGTCCCTGAAACACTGAGTGTGTGCCTTCAATCTGTTCAACCTTTCTCTATAACTCAGGTCCTCAAGTCCTGGCAACATCCTCGTAAATTTTCTCTGTGCTCTTTCAATCTTATTTATATTATTCCTGCAGGTATGTGGCCAGCACGATGCATGGTACTCCAAATCTGGCCTCATCAGTATCTCATACAAGTTCAACATAACATCCCAGCTCCTTTGATTTATGAACATCAATGTGCCAAGAGCTTTGTTTACGACCCTGTCTACCACCGGTGCTAGTTTCAAAGCATTTCAGATCTGTATTCTCAGACCCCTCTGTTCCACACACTTCTCAGTGCTCTGCTCACTGGGTAAGTCCTACCCTGGATGCTCCTCCCAACGTGCAACACCTCACACTTGTTTGCATTAAATTCCACCCTCCATTTCTCAGCCCAGTTTTCCAGCTGGGTCCAGATCCCACAGCAAGCTCAAATTGTCTTCCTCACTGTCCACTATGCCCCCAATCTTGGCGCCATCTTTTAACTTGTGACGGTTTTTTTTCACTGTGTCTCGGTACATGTTTCATTGGCTAGTGCGGAATCCAAAGCTAGGGTCCATGAAGGCCCAAGCTGCCTTTCTCCTTGGCTTCTGAACAAGCTGAACCTGATCGAATGATCAGCTGAAGGGTCCTCAGAGTCAGGACTGACTATGACACTTCTCAGTGTCTAGCTTGAATTTACAGAAGGTTAACAAAATGGGGCACTAGGGAACACTCATGGTGCCACAATGCTTCACAGATCAGGATCTACAGAAGAAAATTCAAAGATCAGGAAGAAAATTAAAGAAAGCATGAATCAATGAAAACATTGTGAGAGTAAGTGAAGCCAGAAATAAAGGAAACATCTTCCTCTACCTCAGGATAAACAACCAGAAAGAGCAATCACTGATGTGATGAGTTCACAAGGCACATGAGAAGAATTAGTCCATTTGGCCCATTGAGTCTGTTCTGCCATTCAAGCATGACTGATTTATTTTCCCTCTCAACCCCATTCATGTACCTGCTCCCATAACCTTTAATTCTGACCCAACCGAGCTGTCTGTGGCATTGAATTCCACAGATTCATCACCCTCTGGCTAAAAAAATTCCTCTTTATCTCCATTCTAAATGGAATTTCCCTCTCTTTTGAAGCTGTGCTCTCTGGTCCTAGACTCCTCCACTATTGGAAACATCCTCTCCACATCCACTCTATCTGTGTCCTCTGGTCCTAGACTCCCCCACTATAGGAAACATCCTCTCCGCATCCACTCTATCTGTGTCCTCTGGTCTGAGACTCCCCCACTATAGGAAACATCCTCTCCGCATCCACTCTATCTGTGTCCTCTGGTCCTAGACACCCCCACTATAGGAAACATCCTCTCCACATCCACTCTATCTGTGTCCTCTGGTCTGAGACTCCCCCACTATAGGAAACATCCTCTCCACATCCACTCTATCTAGGACTTTCAATATTCAATAGGTTTAAATGAGATCCCATCCTCGTTCTTCTAAATTCCAGCAAGGACAGGTCCAGAGCTATCAAACACCCTTCATACGTATTCCCAGGATTATTCTCATGAACCTCCTCCGGACCGTCTCCAATGCCAGCTCATCCTTTCTTAGAAATGGGACTCAGAACTGCTCGCCCTACTCCAGGTGTGGTCTGGAGTAAATAAATAATACTGAGAACTTGAGTTGTAAAGCCATTGAAAGTGAGTCTGTAGGTTATGGAATCTGTTCAGTGTTGAGGTGAGTGAAGTTATCCACACTGGTTCAGGAACCTGATAGTTGAGGGCTAATAACTGTTCCAGAACCTGATGGTATGGGTCCTGAGGCTGCTGTTCCTCCATCCTGATGGCAGCAGTGAGAAGAGAGCGTGTTCTGGGTGATGGAGGCCCTTGATAATCGATGCTGCTTTCTTGTGGCAATGCCCCTTGTAGATACGCTCAATGGTGGGGAGGAATTTTCGCATGATGTTCAGTAAGATGCAAGAGCCATGAGGAGGTAGAAGGAGAGATGAAGAGTTCTACTTCATCATACAAGAGATCTGTTCAAGGGAGTCTTGCAACAGTGAGATAGAAGCTTCTTTCCATCCGTCATCAGGTAATCTACTCCCTTATTGCAGTAACCTATTTTGCAATTTATAGTAATTTTATGTCTTTACACTGTACTGCAAACTAACAAATTTCACATCATGAAAGACAGTGAAAATGAACCTGATTCTGAACCTGAGCCCAGTGGGGTGTGTTTTCAAGCTTTTATACCTTCGGCCTAATGGAGAGGGGAGAAAGGAGAATGTCTGGGATGGGAGGAGGGGTTCCTTGATTACGTTGGCTGTTATTTGCAGTAATGGCAGTGCCACGGGAGTGTAATGGTTACCACAACACTTTACAGCATTCAGTTCCCGCTTCTGTCTGTAAGGAGTTTGTACGCTCTCCCTGTGACCATGTAGGCTTCCTCCCACATTCCCTTAACCGTATGGATTATGGGTAGTGAGTTGTAGGCATGCTGTGTCTTGCTGGCAGTGAGGCGACACTTGCTCAAGCTCAACTCTCAATGACCTGATTTGGAGTAAACAGCGCATTTGTCTGTATGTTTCGATGTACATATGACAAACAAAGCTAATCTAATCCAATCTAAAGTGTAGTCAGAACCCATCCAGGGGCACCGTTTCCTCCAGACCACCATACTTTTAGATTTTTTCAGATTTAGGTTGACTTGTCACATGCACATCGAAACATACAGCACAGTGAAATACCTTGTTTGTGTTAACAACCATCACAGCCAAGGATGTGCTGGGGGCAGCCCGCAAGTGCGCCTACATAGCATGCCAACATACCCGAGAAGATTGGCAACGTGATTAGAGGATGGATGCCTACCATTGCCATGCTCACTGGTGAGATTTGCTTACCCACAAAGTCGTCACTTAATGCTGCAGGAGTACAGAAAAAAAAGAGACAGTGTTCAAGTAGAATCAATAATTAATTTTCTTATTGTAGCACTTCATGAAGTTTAATAATGCAGTTCATAATTTACACAGTCAATTCACACTTTTAGAGGACCAATAAACAAAGCTCACTCACCAGGAATTTCAGTTAATGAACTATTATGGATTCCAAATTTGGTTTTGTAGACATTAATGAAACTGAAAGGAGAGCTCATTCATTAAAGGGCACCCATTGGAGATAAATTTCACACAGGACTGAGAATCCAGGAGTTGTTCGAATGCTTCATTACTGGTTTATCAGAGTGCACGATGATGAGTGTTAACTGGCAGGTGGAATACAGTGCACAGTTTCTGAATGCATTTCAGAAGGCACAGGATAGACGTATCTCAAGGAAATTTTGTGAAGGGAGGATAAGGTAACCGTTGCTGACAAGGGAAGTCAAAGACAGCATAAAAGCAAAAGAGGGGGCATATAATAGAGCAAATAATTCATAAACCAACATAAGGCAACTAAAAAGCAATATGGAGAGAAAAGATGAAATATCATTGTAAGCTAGCCAATAATGTAAAAGGATACCTTCAGTTTTTACAGGTATATAAAGGATTAAAAAGAGGCAAGAGTGGATATTGGACTGCCAGAAAATGACACTGGGGAAGTAGTAATGAAGGACAAAGAAACAGCAGACGTATTTGAAGTATTTTGTGTTGGTCTTCACTGTGGGAAACACTAACAGGATGCTAGAAATTCGAGAGAGTTGGACAGCAGAAGTGAGCGTCATTGCCATACTAAAGAGAAGGTGCTGGGAAGCAGAAAGGCCTAAAGGTAGTTAAGTCACCTGGACCAGATGGACTACACACCAGGGTACTGAAAGAGGCAGCTGAAGAGATTGTGGAGTTATTAGTAAGGATCTTTCAAGATTCACTGGATTCTGGAATGGTTCCGGAGGACTGGAAAACTATAGATGTCATTCCATTCTTTAAGAAAGGAGAGAAGCAAATGGCAGGAAATTATTGGCCTGTTGGCTTGACTTTAGTGGTTGCCAATATGTTGGCTTCCATTATTAAGGATGAGGTTTCAAGGTTCTTGGAGGCAGTTAATAAAGTAGACAGAAGTTGCTATGGTTTCCTTAAGGGAAAATCTTGCCTGACAAATCTGTTGGAGCTCTTTTGGAAAATAATAGGCAGGATAGACAAAGGAGAATTGATGATTGTTGTTTACTTGGATTTTCACAAGGTCTTAGACAACGTGCTGCACTTGAGGCTGCTAGACAAGATAAGGACCCATGGTATTACAGAAAAGATATTAGCATTGCTAGAGCATTGGTTGACTGGCAAGAGGCAAAGAGTGGGAATAAAGGGAGCTGTTCCTGGCTGGCTGCCAGTGACTAGTGGTGTTCCACAGGGGTGTGTGACAGGACCACTTGCTTTCTCGTTATATGTCAATGATTTGGATGATAGCTTTGTGGCTAAGATTGCAGATGATACAAAGGTAGGTGGAGGAGCAGGTGATGTGGAAGCACGAAGCCTGCAGAAAGACAGATTAGGAGAATGGGCAAAGGAGGGGCAGATGGAATACCGTGTAGGGAACTGTATGGTCATGCACTTTGGTAGAAGGAATAAATATGTAGATTATTTTCTAAATGGGGATCTGCAAAGGGACTTAACAAATTCTTGAGCAGGATTCCCAAAAGGTTAACTTGCAGGTTGAGTCAGTAGTGAGGAAGGCAAATGCAATTTCAGAAGTTTCAAGAGGACCGGAATAGCAAAGCAAATATGTAATGCTGTGGCTTTTTAAGGCATTGGTCAGACTACACTTGGAGTATTGTGAACAGGTTTGGGTCCCTTATTGGAGAAAGAATGTGCAGGTGTTGGAGAGAGTCCAGAGGAGGTTCACAAGAATGATCCTGGGAATGAAAGGGTTACTCTTTGACGAGCATTTGATGGTTCTTGCCCTGTACTCACTGAAATTCAGAAGAATGAGGGGGGATCTCTTTGGAAACTATCAGATATTGCAGAGACTAGATAGAGTGGATGTGGAGACGATGTTTACTGTAGTGGATGAGTTTAGGACCAGAAGGCACAACCTCAGAATAGAACAGAGATGAGGAGGGATTTCTTTAGCCAGAGATTGTGAATCTGGGGAATGCATTGCCACAGGCAGCAGTGATGGCCAAGTCATTGGATATATTTAATGTGGAGGACGATAGGTTCTGGATTAGTAAGGGCATCAGCAGTTCTAAGGAGAAGCTAGGAGAATGTAGTCTTTGGACAATAAATCAGCCATGTTGGAATGGTGGAGCAGATGTGATGGGCTGAATGGCCTGATTCTGCTCCCATGTCTTATGTCCTTCTAGGAAACATGAGAACCATTGACAGGCAAAAGAGAGCAGAGGCAGTGAGGAGTGTTACTGGTTTCAAGGACTCTTCATCTCATGTTTTTGATATTGCTTTTTTACTATAATTATTTTTTCTTTCTTTTCATAGTTGCACATTTTGTTGTCTTTTGTGCAGTGGTTGCGCATCCTTTCGGTGTGGTCTTCCATTGATTCTGTTATGATTATTGGATTTATTGAGTATGTTCGCAAGAAAATGAATCTCAGAGTTATATATGGCGACATATATGTACTTTGATAATAAGTTTACTTTGAACTTTGAAGATGTGCAGAAGGTAGAAGAACGATGATCAAGGTGGCCAAGTGGATTGGCTGGGAAGTGGACTTTAAGAGCTCCTGCACCAGGGGCTCGCTGACCTTCCTTCAGTGGGAGTAAAACATCTGTTTGGCGAGACACGAGTTAGGGATCCTGACAACGTGACCTATTTATCAGGGCTGGTGTTCATGTTGGCTTCCTCCAGTACAGGTCAGTCGGTGCATCTGATCTTCCAAATGATCCTGAAAATGAGGAATCCCGGAGAGTAACCCAAGCATGGAGGAAAGTACAGGCAGGAGTGGGATTCTGAGAGAATCCAGTCTCTACTTTGCTGCTGTTTCACATTGTGTAAGCAACCCAATTCAATCCAGTTAAATGTTTCCAATCCTCTAACCAGCAAGATAATTGACACAGAGCATTGGGGTATTCAAAATGCAATTAGATTGAGATAATGGAGGAGCTAACGTACCAGAGGGAGAGGCTTCAAATAGCCTTGTCTTATCCCTGACTTCTCATCTTTATGTGGGGACATTGCAGAACTAGATTGTTAAGTAGCGCATTTAAGGTAGATTAAAATTAAAATTACTCTCTCAAAGTACAACAATGCTTAAAGACAATGGGATATCACTACAAAATTAGTTATGGAAAACTGTCATGTTTGCTTCTTTAAACATTCTTGGGGCAGCACAGTAGCCTAGTGGTTAGCACAATGTTTTAGAGTACAGGCGACCCCAGTTCAATTCCCACCACTGCCTGTAAGGAGTTTGTACATGGGATTCCCCCCCCAGCCGCTGGGCAGCGTGGCTCAAAGGGCCAGAAGGGCTCTATTCTGTGTTGTATATACACACACACACACACACACACACACACACACACACACACACACACACACACACACACACACACACACACACACACGCACACACACACACGCACACACACACGCACACACACACACACACACTCACACACACACACACACACACACACACATACACTCACCCCCAAATCAATCATTTTCCTCTTAAAATCCTCAGTGAGAAGTGGGGACCTTTATTTCAGCCCTGGAATCAGAGGGATGTTGGGGGTATTGGGCAGAATATTACATCTAACATTTCTATCCATTTTACATTTGACTTTAAGCTTCCCTTATGCCCCACCCCAACCAACCACCCTGATTCATCTGAAGAGTTCAAAAACAGCTTAAAAATGACTTCAAAGGGCAGGTGAAGATCAAAGTAGCAAGAAGTGAATAGACCAATTACCTTTCTTGAAAGGACTGGCTATCTGTTTCCTATGGACGTCACTGACAGATGAAAGAAATAATGGAAAATAACACACAAGAAAATGACAAACTCGGTTGGAGGCAAATGTACAAGATACATTTGCAAAGATTATACCTTTAAAATATAGTTTATAAAAGCATCCATAACTTTACACTAGCTGCACACCATGATTTGCATTTGAATTAGATCTATTTTCAGATAAATCCCACAGAGCTACGCAGGAAGTTGGTAAAATTTTACTTCATGCTTTACTTTGTAAGAATTAATTACCCTCACCCTTCCTCCCACCTATTTACCTTGAAGACACCAGGCTGGCACTGTTCCATGATGACCTCTTGTTTCTGGAGGGGACTTTTATTTTCTACAATAAAAAACATATTTAATATTCATGATCAAATTATGCTAATATATGGTTAACATAATTAATATAGACATATTAAATTTTATCATATGTGGGGGTGAATTTGAAATTCATTTTGCCAGAAGGAAGAGTTTGAAAATTGGCTTGCAAAATGTGAAATGAAAGATTCAAATTCTTTTATTTATCACATGTACAACCTACAGTGAAATGCATTGTTGCCGTTAACAACCAACACAACCTTAAGGTGTGCTAGGGTTATTCAGTGAAGCTGGCTCTATTGCAGAGAAGATTCGGGTGGTTTAAAAGAGGTGTTCAGAATTACAAGGGGCTGGTTTGAACAGTTAAAGGGAATGTGATTCCCATGACCTGGTGTGTCAATGACCAATCTGGTGCCCACACGTTCAGCAGAACAACACAAAACAACACAAAAATCAGCAACAACAACAATACAAGCCCCTTTCCTTCCACCCAACCCTTCACCCAATCACTCAAATGGGCAGGCCTCCTACCACAGGTGGAGGGAACCACACACACACACACACACACACACACACACGCACGCACGCACGCACGCACGCACACACACACACACACACACACACACTCCCAACACCAGGTTGTGGGACCTAATTCCCATACTAACCTCCTGGGGGACTTCAGCCTCCAATGGACCCCGAAAGCAAGGAGAATGTCAGCCTATCTAATCCGAGAGATCTTTATGTTATGAAAGACTTTGTAGAGCATTGTAGATTCAATCAGTTCCATCATGGGCACAAAACCTTGACCACTGAGGACATCTTCAAGGTGCACTGCCTCAATAAGGTGGCATCTATCCTCACCATCAGGGACATGCCCTCTTCTGATTACTACCATCAGGAAGGAGGTGCAGGTGACATCTTCAAAAGGCAGTGCCTCAAGAAGGTGGTATCCATCATTAAGGACCTCACCATCTGGAACATACCCTCTTCTGGGTACTACCATTGGAGAAGAGGTACAGGAACTGAAGACCAACTCTCAATAGTCTAGAAACAGCTTCTTCCCCTCTGTCATCAGACTTCTGAATGCTGGATGAAGCCATGAAAACTACTTTGTTATTCCTTTCCTTGCACTACTTATTTTGCATTTATTGTAATCTTTATGTATTGTACTGTACTGCTGCTGCATTTGTCAGTGATAACAAACCTGATTCTGGTTCTGACAGGGTAGATGTAGACCAGCAATTTCCTTTTGCAAAATCTAAACAAGGATTAGGGATCAACTTTATCCACCATATACATTACATGTGTTAGAAATTTTTAGTGGTCAGGGCCAGGCATGCACACAAATGAACCTTCAATAATTCTAAAATATAAACATTTATATAAAAAATAAAGTTGAGGATAATGTACAGATGTTAAATAAAATGTGCATAAAAACATAAATGGCAGCAAGTATTTACAATGTAAACAGTATTATAAAGAGTGGTTTAAAGTGTTTACAGTGCAGCGCAGTTGCGGGGTAATAGGTGAGTGAGTGTTGACTAGAATGGTTGATGGGATTAATTGCCGAGTGGAAGAAAATTTTAAGATGATGTGACATTTTTTATTTTAATAGCCCTTTGCACTTCCCAGAAGGGAGCTTTTGGAAAAGACAGTTGGCAGAGTGGGTATTGCCCACAACAATATTTCCTGCCTGCTTCTTTGCTCTGGACACATACAAATCCTACAGTGATGGTAGTCTGCAGCCAGTGGCCCTTTCAGTTTGTTGTAGCTTTTGGATATTGTGAGAGGATGCACTAAAGAAAAACTTTAGGCTCAACGTGGCTTTGTGAGATATCTCCAAAATCTCACTTTGAATACTTTAAGCATTTTCTAAATCACTCCCTTTCAAGATCTCCAGATGTTCTCATTACACTGCCCTTTCTGCTTAGTCTGTAAATGCTTCATCACACTGTACTCTTGTTCCTTGTTTGAAAGCTTCAGTTAAATTGGCTGTTACCACCCCTTCAATTCACATTACAGCACACTGTGTTAAAAAAGAATTGACATTCCTCCCTCAAACTTCTGGCACTTAAATCATTGGTTCTGATACCCCCAGGTGATGGGAATGGGGTTTCACTACTTACTCAAACCAGCCCCTTGTAATGTTGAGCACCTCTTTCACGTCACCCTAATCTCCTCTGTAAAAGAGCCAGCTACATTGGGCAGTACATTTCCTGCAAATCAGTTTGAAATAAATTTGCATTTGGTTCATCAGTGGCACTGGTAAAGATTTGCCTTTTATCGGATGATTTTTTTTAATATATGGCTGACCAATTCCATGGTTGAGTGCTACTCCAGAGGAGGTGTAAAGGGCACTGAGAGTTAACTGCTTGGCAAGGTCTCAACTCACACATGGAGCAGACAGAGTTGGATCTGGAGATGATGTTGTCCAGAAGGTTCTTCAAGAATAAGGAATCGATCTTGTGGTTACAGTCATTTTATTAGGTGTTTATAACAGAGAGTAACAGTAACTAACTCACTCTACTCTGAGAAAGAACAGAAGACAAACAGCAAAGAGGCTGTGGTTATCTTGCACTGAGAATTAGTTCAGACCACACAGATCAGGGAATTCCTTAGTAAAAACAGCCTCTGAAACAGTTTGCCTTTTGGCATCACACAGGCTGCAGATGAAGAAATATGGCCTGAAATATCGATTGTTTATTCCTCTCCATAGATGCTGCCTGACCAGCTGAGCTCCTCCAGCACTTTGTGTGTGTTGCTCTGGACTTCCAGCATCTGCAGGATCTCTTGTGTTGATAAAAAAAAACCAGAAGCAGCTATATTACACACTACTGAAAATCCATTGAACATTTACAGGTTTTAATAAGACATATAAGCAAGCATATTTTGTGTAATCATAGTTGATTTCTTCAATCACTTGCCCCATCATTGAAATGCTTCCACAACTATGGACTCACATTCAAGGACTCTTCAACTCACGTTCTGGATATTTATTTAACATTTATTTATTTATTTACCCTTTTGTATTTGCATAGTTTGTTGTCTTTTGCACATTGATTGCTTGTCTCTCCTGTTGGGGGCAGTCTGTCATTAATTCTATTGTGTTTCTTGGATTTACTGTGTATGCTGGCATGTAAACAAATCTCAGGGTTGTATATGTTGACATATACAGTACTTTGATAATAAACTTACTTTGAACTTCCCTGTCAGTTTGATCCATTCTGGCCATTCCCCTCTTAACATCTCTTAAAAGTCCCTAATGTATCTGCTTATACCACAAACTACCCCAGGCACTGCATTCCTGCCACCCACTGCCCTCTGTGTAAAAAGCTTGCCCCTCGTACCTCCTTTGAACCTTAGATGCTTGCCCTCTGGTATTAGTTATTTCAACCCTGGGAAAAAAATTCATTTTGACTGCTCTGTCTATTCTCTTATAATCTGATAAATCTCTATCAGATCTCCCCTCAGCTTCCACCGCTCCTGAGAAAACAACGCACATTTGTCCAATCTCTTGTTATAGCACAGGCCCTCTAAACCAGGCAACATCACAGTAAACCTCTTCTTCACTCTCTACAAGCCTTCTGAAAATAGGATGACTAGAACAGTTTCCAATTTTTAACTTTTCAAAAAAAATTCAAGATACAGCACAGAATAGGACCTCAGCCCTTCAAGCGAAACAACCAGAAATCCCCGATTTAATCCCAGCCTAATCACAGGACAGCTTACGATGACTATTTAACCCACTAACTAGCACGTCTTTGGAATGTGGGGGGAAATGGGAGCACCTAGAGGTCCAGGTATTTGTCATTCCTGCTCAACGTAAGATAAAAGTTTCATGTGAACTGTACATACATGTTTAGGTAGCCATAAAGCACCAATGGGGTTCCTCATGTGTCCCACCTGTTTTCCCCCTATGGCTAACACTACCAAAGTAGGCTCTATTCAGTCTGCCAGAGTGCCATTGTTGGGGGTAATTTATCTGTGGTGGCAATGAGAAGAAGACATGTCCCAGGTGATGAAGGTAGTCAATGGTAGATGCCGCTTTCTTAAGGACTTGCCTCTTGAAGATGTTTTCGATGGTGGGGAGCTTTGTTCCCATGATGGAGCTGGCTCAGTCTACAACTTTTCAGTCCAGCCTCCATACCAGGCAGTGATGCTCTCTTGTATGCTTGTAGAAACTTGCTAGTGATTTTGATGACATGCCTTTTGCAGATAACATAAGGAATGAAAGGTTTAAAGTATGAGGAACATTTGATGGCTCTGGGGCAGTACTCACTGGAGTTTAGAAGAATGAGGGAGGATCTCATCAAAACCTATCGAATGTTGAAAGGCCTAGATAGAGTGGATGTGGAGAGGATGTTTCCAATAGTGAGAGAGTCTAGGACCAGAGGTCACAGCCTCAGAATAGAAGGACGTCCCTTTAGAACAGATATAAGGAGGAATTTCTTTAGCTAGAGAGTGGTAAATCTGTGGAATTCATTACCACCGGATGGAGGTGGGAGGTCAAGTCATTGGGTATATTTAAAGCAAAGGTTGATAGGTTCTTGATTAGTAAGGGTGTTAAAGGTTACAGGGAGAAGACAGAAGAATGGGGTTGAGTGGGATAACATACCAGCCATGATGAAATGGTAGAGTAGACTTGACGGGCTGAATGGCCTAATCCTGCTCTATGTCTTATGTTCATATAGTCTTAACACTAAATATCTCCCATGGACATATAGTCTCTTGGTCCTTGATGTTAACTGGGCATCAAGGAGAAAATACTCCAGTGGTCATAGCCCACACCAATCTTTGTGGCAGTTGGAGGTTGTTCATCCAGCCTCAGCACAGGGTCCTGGGCCATTCACCTTCAGCTGCTTCTTCAGTGAACTTCCTTCCACCCTATCATCTGAAACTAGGATGTTTGCTGGTGCTTCACCATACTCAGTTTCGTTTGCAACGCACGTGCATGTCAGCAATGAGATCTAGAATGTATTTGGGTCTGGGCTGATGAGTGGAGAATAGTTTTTGTGGGAGGGGCGGAGGAATAGGGCTGGCTTTCCTGTCGTTCTGTTGTTGCCTGCGTGGTCTGGACATCGTGGGAATGCTATGTTGGCACCAAGAAGCAGATGTCCTGGAATCTAGCATGTCCAGATTTCAGAGGCCCGATGTCTGTGGCTCTCCAATTCTGGGCCAGGCACTGTAGATTGGAGGCTCAGTGATGTCCTGTCCGTGTGTGGGAGGAAAGTGGCCTGCTTTGCTGCTGATGATGGTGTTGCTTGTGTTGTTCTGCTGAACATCGTGGACACGCTACGCTGCTACCGGAAGTATGTGCCGATACTTGCAGGCTGCCCCCAGAGCATCTTTGGATTGTGTTAGCTGTCGACACAAGTGACTCATTTCTCTGTTTGTTTTGATGTGCATGTGATAAATAATTCTGAACCTGATTCTGATTCTGAATCTGAAATGGCACGCGTAGCCCAGGCAAGAGGCCTTTTCCAATTAGCATGAGTTGACCCAACTATTCTTGTCTCACAGTACCGTCACATAATCAAAAATGAATAAAGTTCGGGTTGATGCATGAATAATGATTTTTCTATGTGAAGTGCCTGAGTGTTATTGACATCTATAGATCTTTGCTGTTGCAAACTGGGCAACTAACAGCGAAAAACAAGAACTTGTCAGAAATCATTTCAGAGAAAATGCTTGTGCAACAACTGATCTGATTGAAATATTTATGATAATGAAAGGCTTTGACAGGATAGAGTAGATGTTTATGACTATGAGAGGCTATCAATATGAGACCATTATTAATAATTTCAGTGGGGGATTTTGAAGAAACTCCCTTACCACAGACTGTGAATCCACTCCCGCTATTACCACTGTCTTTCACCTTGTACATTTTGCCAACAAACTCAAAGATAAAACCTACTATCAAATTATGTGTACATTACCATATACCATCTTGACATTCATCCTCTTGCAGGCATTCACAGGAAAATAAAGAAATTTGAATTGAATTCGGTTTATTGTCATTTAGAAACCACAACTGCAATGCAGTTAAAAAATGAAACAATGTTCCTCCAGAATGATATCACAAAAGCACACGACAAAACAGACTACACCAGAAAATCCACATAACGTTTCGCAATCCCCAAATCCGGAGTCCGGAGAGGCCGCTGAATATTAATATCACACTACCATCTTAGCTTGTTTCCCGGAAAGGAGCTCCAAATCCACCAGACAAAACAAAACTACCCAGACACATCAAGTCAAACCAACTCTACCACCCAACAAACCAAAAACTAAAGCTACAAGACCTACACAAAACCACATAGTTACAACAGTGCAAACAGTACCATAATTAATAAAAAAAACAGACTGTGGGCGCAGTAAAAATAGTCCAAAGATGTTAAAAGACTATAAGTTTGAAAGAAACCTTCACACAGTTTCCACAAATTCTCAGGGTCCCGATAGACTTGTCAACCCACGCAGGTGGCAGAAGGGAATACCCCTGCTATAGACTTCCACAGTGCCAGTGAATTCAGCCTCACAGACGCAGCATACAGCGAAAGCGCCCCGAACGCAGCGGACTCCGAGTCCGTCGAACCTCCAAGCCTCTGGTCATCCCCTCTGGCACAGCCTCTCTGAACACCATCCTGTGCCGAGCACACAACGACGCCCCCGCCACCGGCCACCGGCAACGCGACCTCGAGGACCGGGGGCCTGTTCTTCCCAGCAGAGACCCGGACCACACAACAGCAGCAGCAACGAAGAAGGCTTTTCTGGAGATTTCCAGATGTTCCTCTGTGCTCCCACGTCCATTTTTCTTCAGATTAGGATTGTGCACGGCACCCCACTTGACAAATAGCAGATATCAACTCCGGAGAGGCCGCTGCAAACTGCGTCGCGCCGTCATCTTGAAGTAAATACAATAGAATTTACAAAAAGTTATACATGAACAAACTGTGCAAGTGACAATAAAACTGGGTATATGGGTTGGAACAAGTCCTTGAAAATGAATCTGTAGGTGATGGAGCCAGTTCTGTACTGAGGTGAGTGGAGTTATCCATAGTGGTTCAGGAGCTTGATGTTTGTGGGGTAATAATTGTGTTGTGTGTGGCTGCTGGTGTGGGGTGTAAGGCTACTGCCTGATGGTAGTAATGAGAAGACAGTGTAGCCCAGAAGGATGGGGTCTTTAATGATGGATACTGCTTTCCTGTGGCAGCGTTCCATGTAAATGTGCTCACTGATGCTCATAGGCTAATGTAATCCGAAGGAAAAGCATCTCATCTTCTGACTAAGCACTATGCAGCTCTTGGGAGTCAATATTGAATTAAGCAATTTGAGATAATTACCTTTCCCCGTTTGTATTGGAAATGAGTTCAGATGTAAAAAAATCAACCATGTACAATATTAATTTTTTTGTTCCCTCAGCCAGTGCTGCCTGTTTTGTTGAATATTTCCAGCATTCTCCTTTATTTCAAGTGTCCGGTCTATTGTATCTCACAGTTTCAGCATGTTTCCCCTCCCCCCCGCCCCCCATCTCTCTAATTTCCATTTAATCTCCTCCTGCGATTAACAGGCACTCATTGTCCTTCCCTATTTGGCACCAGCAGGGTCAGCGATTGTGTCTCCTGGACAGTCCTGGTCCATTGAAGAGTGGAATAGAAGCTGTTCTTGAACTTGGTGATGCATTTCTGAGCTGGTCAAATGTTTGTACCTTCTGTCCGATGGAAGGGTGGAGAGGAGAGGATTCCTGGTGTGAGAGCTGGCTTTTGTGATACTGGCTGCTGTTCTGAAGCAACTTGGAGAGTAGACAGAGGGAAAGGTGTTTTCAGGATGGACTGAGTGAGCCGTGTCCACAACTTTTTGCAATTTCTTGCAGTCACAGGCAGAGAGCATCGAATGCTTACAATGGAGGATTGGTAAAAATTAGTGAAGGTTGTTGGGAATGTACTGAATTTTCATAGCTTTCTGAGGAATTAGTAGTCATCTTACAGCAGCAGTACTTGGTAGTACATGAAAAATATTGAGGCCCTTTGTTGATCAGGGTCATCCGTGGATATCGCGTCCCAGCTGTCCATGTGATATGCAAGCTGGGGTAGTACGATATGGAGAGCAAGCCACAGGCTCCCCCTCTCCAGAGGTTGGTGGTGTTGTAGATAGTATAGAGGATTGTCGAAGATTGCAGAGTGGGCTGAGAAGTGGCAGATGGAGTTCAACACAGAGAAGTGTGAGGTGGTACACATTGGAAGGACAAACTCCAAGGTAGAGAACAAATGGCAGGATACTTGGTAGTGTGGAGGAGCAGAGAGATCTGGGGGTACATGTCCACAGATCCCTGGAAGTTGCCTCACAGGTAGATAGGGTAGTTAAGAAAGCTTATGGAGTGTTAGCTTTCATAAGTCAAGGGATAGAGTTTAAGAGTCGCGATGTAATGATGCAGCTGTTTAAAACTCTAGTTAGGCCACACTTGGAGTATTGTGTCCATTTCTGGTCGCCTCACTATAGGAAGGATGTGGAAACATTGGAAAGGGTTCAGAGGAGATTTACCAGGATGCTGCCTGGTTTAGAGAGTATGCATTATGATCAGAGATTAAGGGAGCTAGGGCTTTACTCTTTGGAGAGAAGAAGGATGAGAGGAGACATGATAGAGGTATACAAGTTATTAAGAGGAATAGATAGAGTGGATAGCCAGCGCCTCTTCCCCAGGGCACCACTGCTCAGTACAAGAGGACATGACTTTAAGGTAAGGGGAGGGAAGTTCAAGGGGGATATTAGAGGAAGGTTTTTCACTCAGAGAGTGGTTGGTGCGTGGAATGCACTGCCTGAGTCAGTGGTGGAGGCAGATACATTAGTGAAGTTTAAGAGACTACAAGGCAGGTATATGGAGGAATTTAAGGTGGGGGGTTATATGGGAGACAAGGTTTGAGGGTCGGCACAACATTGTGGGCCGAAGGGCCTGTAATGTGCTGTACTATTCTATGTTTTCCATGCGGATGATGAACCCAAAGGAACAGCAGAGACCGATACAGCTTGGCACCAGCAGCATCGAAGGAGTTGCCAGTCAGCTTTGCCAGTCAATGTAAGACAGGCTTAGGGACTCCAGCTCTGGATTTTTCCTTGGGCTTAACTCCCAAAACTTTCCAGATGAGTGGGTACAGCCGCAAGGCAGTGGAGGTTTCAAATCAGAGACTTCCTTCTCCTAGGTGAGCTGCCAACCACGACTAATGAGCTTCATCTGCCCAAAAATATAAACAATATATACATATTATAATATAAATTATAAAAATACATTAAATTATAACTACATAAATGGTTGCTGAGACGCGTCCAGTGTGGAAGTGCAGTGGGTAGTGCTTGTCGCTCTCACTTTCAGCTTCCACCGCTGGCTAGCAGTCTTTCGAAAAGGGGAGCTGAATGTATAAGTCACTCCCTGCCAGTTTGCAGCCTCTCCAACAGCAAGCCTCAGGCAGTGCCTCCTCACCGGCAACACACGGAAACCGAACTCCTTTTGGACTCAGACTGAACTACAGAGGACGGGGAGGAGGTCTGGCCCCTGCACACGTAGCATGCAGGCCCGTCGGTGTGTGGACACGCCCTGGTGCTCATGATGCTCCGGGTAACTAACCATGTGGGCAGCCTTAGGAGAGACGAAGGCTACGGGAATAAATCCAGACAGCAGATCCAGAGTGGAGCCCCTAAGGCGGCTGGACATCGTTGAACATCCTTCCAGAAGCTCCTACAGCAAAGCTGGGGCATAAGCTTTCCTTTGGCCCACACTGGTGAGGGCAAGAGGGGGACCTTGACGACTGGGCATCTCAGGATCTCCATACCCTCCACCCCAGCTTGTGATGACGATTATCATCACCCATTGTCATTCGAGACAGATGGATGCTAACCACATAGTTAATTCACCTACAAGTTTATAGATGAAAATAAGGATTTATGGAAACAAGGGTATAATGTAAGGAAGAACACACATTATATTTTTCCCAGGGAAGAGGAAACTCAAAATAGGGGGCATAGATTTAAAATGAAAGGAGAAAGATTTAAAAACCTGAGTGGCAAATTCTTCACAAAGATGATGGTGCCTAAGTGGAGGAGCTGCCAGTGGTCGAGGCAGGTACGTTTTAGAAGACACTTGGGTTAGTACATGGATAGGAGGGGATTTAGAGGGATATGGGCCAAATATTGGCAAACGGGACTTGCATGGTCGGCATGGATGAGCTGGGCCGAAGGGCCTATTTTTGTGTTCTATTGCTCAATGACTCTAAGAGTTATTGTTGGCGGATTGGCGAAGGGTGAGTAGAGGTTTGCATGGTGCCAATTTTGGTGCTGGAAAAGCTTCTCAAAGCGACGATAAACGGATAGACTTGGTGGATGACAACCACTAGAAGAAAATGAATTTGTGCTTGTTCTGGGCGCAGGTGAACAGTTCAAGTGCAAAATTTTCATCAGAACTCTCAGATGGGATTCATTTCACCCGCAATCACTCCTCCCACTCATTATCTTTCATTAAAGCAATTCCATTTTGAACGAGGAGGATTAAGTTGGATTCTGTTCTGTGGAGTAGCTATTGAAACTGCTACAGGTGTTATCCCAGATACTGACGGACTAGAAAGTACTGTTCGTTTGACAAGGGATGATGTTTTCGCTGAAAGATTAATTCTGCGATACAATTGCTACAGGATTACTAGAGCTTACTCCGCTGAGGATTACCAGGAGGGACAGAACAGCGTGAATTTAATGTGAAGCAGCACTTCAATATAATGCTCCTGTTCTATCTAAGCCATATTAACATATTACATGAGAGAGAAGGCTGTCTCCTCAGGGTTGCGCTCAAGTTCCCGAGCAGCAGCAACGATATCTTCTAGGTACCTTGAAGATTCAAGATCGTTCCTTGTCATGATTGGCTGGTTAGATATTTGCATAAACGAGCAGGTGTGCCTAATAAAGTGGACACTGAGCATACTTGTTCACCAGCATGGGGCTCTCAGACCTAATGTTCCCAGGCTCAACACTCAAAATTCAAGAAGCTAGGTGGGTGGGAAAAGTCAAGAGAATAAGGAATCTGAAAGGAGTGGGCCAGAGGAGAAAGGGAAGGAGGAGGGAAAACAGGGTGAAGTAATAGGTCTGAGAGGGGAAAAGAGGAGGGGGAGAATTTTTTTTACTGGAAGGAGAAAGCGATATTCATGCCATCAGGTTGGAGGCTACCCAGATGGAATATAAGGTGTTTCTTCCCCACCTTAGCATGGCCTCATCTTGGCACAAGAGAAGGCCAAGGGCCAACATGTCGGAACAGAAATGGGAATGGGAATTAAAATTGGACACTGGGAAGGTCCACTTATGTTTGATGGAGCGGAGGTGCTTGACGAAGTGGTCCACCAAATTACAACGGGTCTCACCAATGTAGAGGAGGCTGCTTCGGGAGCATTGGACACAGTAGTCGACCCCAGCAGATGAAGAGATCGCGGCCGCTCCAGGATGAATATTTGTTATCTGTCAAGTAGGATGCCATGTACAATCCTGATTTGATGGAGACGGACGTGAGAAACACGGAGGAACGTCTGGTGAAACTTGTAAATTGCCTGTTTCGCTGCCGCTGCTACTGCACGACTGGAGAAATCTCCGGGAGGAAGGCCCTGAATCCTCGGCTTTGCCAGCTGCTTGGCGGCCGGGGCCGGGGTTGAAGCGCTCGGCAGAGATGGTGCTCGGTGTCGGAGGGCTGGTCGGAGGCTCGAAGTTTTCGGACGGACTCGGAGTTGGCTGTGGTCGGGGCTCCCAAAGTGCTGTATTGGCAAGCTGCAGCGCTGGAGGTTCATGGCAGGAAGAGTTTTTCTTCCTTCTACCGTCTGCATGAGATGATTGGCTGTCGGGACTTTGAGACCTTTCTTTTACCGTGTCCATGGTCTGCTCGTATCAAATTACGGTATTGCTTTGCACTGTTGGAACTATATGTTATAATTATGTGGTTTTTGTCAGTTAGTCTTGGTCTGTCTTGTATTTCTGTGATATCATACTGGAGGAACATTGTGTCATTTCTTAATGCATGCATTTCTAAATGACAATAAACGAGGACTGAGTGTCCTCACAATCTAATCTAATCTAATTCACAGGAGGAGTGTTGCCTCACCTTGAAGGACTGTTAGGGGCCCTAAATGGAGGTGAGGGAGGAGGTGAATGGGCAAGCGTAACACTTTGACTGCTTGCGGGGATAAGTGCCAGGAGGAAGATTTGTGGGGAGAGACGAATGGACAAGGGAATCACTGAGGGTGGTCCCTGTGGAAAGGGGAGAGGTAGGAGGTAAGGATATTTTCAATGGTAGGATCCCTTTGATGATGGTGAAAGTTCAGAGGGTGATGTGTTGGATGTGGCGGCTCATGGGCTGGTAAGTAAGGATAAGAGGAGCTCTATCACTATAAAAGTGGCAGGAAGATGGAATGAATGCAGATTTTCAGGAAGCAGAGGAAATGCAGTTGAGGGCAGCATCAATGGTGGAGGGAGGGAAACACTGTTTTTGAAGAAGGCAGACAACTCCAATGTTCTGGAATGGAAAGCTGCATCCTGGGATTAGTGGACATGAAGAAACTGAGTAAAGGGAATAGCATTTTTTACAGGAGACAGGATAGGAAAAGCTATAGTCAAGATAACCGTGGGAATCAGTAGGTTTATAAGAGATGTCGGTTGACTGTTTGTCTCCAGAGTGGTGTTGAGAAAGAGGAAGAAGGTGTCAGAAATAGACCAAGTGAAATGGGTAGGGAGTCAAAGTTGACGAGCTGGGCATGGGTGCATGAAACAGCACCAATGCAGTCATCATTGTAATGGAGGAGAGTTGGACAGTATTATCATTGAAGACTTGGAATGTGGACTCACAAACACAGGGAAACCTCGAGACATAGACTGTTCTATGACTGCCAACAAAGAGGCAGGCATAGCTGTGGCCCATGGGGGTGTCCATGGCTAACCCTTGAGGCTGGAGGAAGTGGGAAGAGCCAAAGGAAAAATAGTTGAGGGGGAGGACCAGTTCCGCCAGGACAGAGGAATGTGGTGGATGGGAGTTGGTTGGTTCTTTTGCCAAGAAAGAGCGGAGAGCTTGACGCTTTCTAGAAAAGGGTTTCAACTCAAAACATTGACTGCTTATTCATTTCCATTGATGTTGCCTGACCTGCGGAGTTCCTCCAGCATTATGTGTGCCTTTTGCTCTGGATTTCCAGCATCTTCAGACTTCCTTGTGTTTATAATTAGCTTCAATATAATTATGGAGAAGGACAGGACAGGACCTAGAGTTGAGATTTTTGATAGGAGAAAGGCTAACTTTGAGGAGATGCGAAGGGATTTAGAGAGAGTGGATTGGGTCAAGTTGTTTTATGGGAAGGATGTAATAGAGAAATGGAGGTCATTTAAGGGTGAAATTATGAGGGTACAGAATCTTTATGTTCCTGTTAGGTTGAAAGGAAAGGTTAAAGGTTTGAAATCACCATGGCTTTCAAGGGATATTAGAAACTTGGTTTGGAAAAAGAGGGTTGTCTACAATAGATATAGGCAGCATGGAGTAAAGGAATTGCTCGAGGAATATAAAGAATGTAAAAGGAACCTTAAGGAAGAGATTAGAAAAGCTAAAAGAAGATACGAGGTTGGTTTGGCAAATAAGGTGAAAGTAAATCCGAAAGGTTTCTACAGTTATATTAAAAGCAAGAGGATAGTGAGGGATAAAATTGGCCCCTTAGAGAATCAGAGTGGTCAGCTATGTGTGGAGCCGAGGGAGATGGGAGAGATTTTGAACGATTTCTTCTCTTCGGTATTCACTAAGGAGAAGGATATTGAATTGTGTAAGGTGTGGGAAACAAATAATGAAGTTATGGAACCTATGACAATTAAAGAGGTGGAAGTACTGGTGCTTTTAAGAAATTTAAAAGTGGATAAATCTCTGGGTCCTGACAGAATATTCCCCAGGACCTTGAGGGAAGTTTGTGTAGAAATAGCAGGAGCTCTGACGGAGATCTTTAAGATGTCATTAGAAACGGGGATTGTGCCGGAGGATTGGCGTATTGCTCATGTGATTCCATTGTTTAAAAAGGGTTCTAGAAGTAAGCCTAGCAATTATAGACCTGTCAGTTTGACATCAGTGGTGGGTAAATTAATGGAAGGTATTCTTAGAGATAGTATTAATAATTATCTGGATAGACAGGATCTGATTAGGAGTAGCCAGCATGGATTTGTGTGTGGAAGGTCATGTTTGACAAATCTTATTGAATTTTTTGAAGAAGTTACGAGGAATGTTGACGAGGGTAAGGCAGTGGATGTAGTCTATATGGACTTCAGCAAAGCCTTTGACAAAGTTCCACATGGAAGGTTAGTTAAGCAGGTTAGTTAGGTATTAATGCTGGAGTAATAAAATGGATTCAACAGTGGCTAGATGGGAGATGCCAGAGAGTAGTGGTGGATAATTGTTTATCGGGATGGAGGCCGGTGACTAGCGGGGTGCCTCAGGGATCTGTTTTGGGCCCAATGTTGTTTGTAATATACATAAATGATCTGGATGATGGGGTGGTAAATTGGATTAGTAAGTATGCCGATGATACTAAGGTAGGAGATGTTGGGGATAATGAGGTGGGTTTTCAAAGCTTGCAGGGAGATTTATGCCGGTTAGAAGAATGGGCTGAACGTTGGCAGATGGAGTTTAATGCTGAGAAGTATGAGGTTCTACATTTTGGCAGGAATAATCCAAATAGAACATACAGGGTAAATGGTAGGGCATTGAGGAATGCAGAGGAACAGAGAGATCTAGAAATAACAGTGCATAGTTCCCTGAAGGTGGAGTCTCATGTAGTCTCAGGTGGTGAAGAAGGCTTTTGGAACGCTGGCCTTTATAAATCAAAGCATTGAGTACAGAAGTTGGGATGTAATGTTAAAATTGTACAAGGCATTGGTAAGGCCAAATTTGGAATATTGTGTGTAGTTCTGGTCACCGAATTATAGGAAAGATATCAATAAATTAGAGAGAGTGCAGAGACAATTTACTAGGATGTTACCTGGGTTTCAGCACTTAAGTTACAGAGAAAGGTTGAACAAGTTAGGTCTCTATTCATTGGAGCATAGAAGGTTGAGGGGGGATTTGATCGAGGTACTTAAAATTTTGAGAGGGATAGATAGAGTTGACGTGAATAGGCTGTTTCCATTGAGAGTAGGGGAGATTCAAACAAGAGGACATGATTTGAGAGTTAGGGGGCAGAAGTTTAAGGGAAACACGAGGGGGTATTTCTTTACTCAGAGAGTGATAGCTGTGTGCAATGAGCTTCCTGTAGAAGTAGTAGAGGCCAGTTCAGTTGTGTCATTTAAGGTAAAATTGGATAGGTATATGGACAGGAAAAGAGTGGAGGGTTATGGGCTGAGTGCGGGTAGGTGGGACTAGGTGAGATTAAGAGTTCGGCACGGACTAGGAGGGCTGAGATGGCCTGTTTCCGTGCTGTGATTGTTATATGGTTATATAGTTATAATAACTTATTTAGAGAGTACTTTTCATGCAAATAATGTAGTTCAAAGTGTTTTTCAATGGGATAAAGTACAAACTTAAAAATAAAAGACAAAAAGACGTTAGCTAAAAGCAAGGTTAAATAAATTCTCAGGGTTGTATATGGTGACATATATGTACTCTGATAATAAATTGAACTTCGAACTTTGAATAGGTTTTGAGCTGGTGTTTAAAAGTATCAAGTGAGTCTGCATCCATTACTTATTTTAGTTATTGACTTCCATAGACTAAGAAAAATCCAAAAAACACAATAAACTTAAAAGCAATCTATAAAACACAATGTACAAAAAACTGAGTTTGGCCGCATATACGTAAGATTAGTTTATACACAGAGACTAATTGTATGTATATAAAGTACCACTAGGTGCAGGGGTATCTATATGTATGGTGATGCTGACAGGGAATGACAAATTGACTCTTGACAAGAGAAACTCTTTAACTGTTGGTACACTCTTTGGAGTCTAAATGAAGGGTTCTGGCCCAAAACATAGACTGTCCATTCCCTCCATTGATGCTGCTAACCAGCTGAGCTCCTTCAGATTCTTGTGTGTGTTGCTCTGAATTTCCAGCATCTGCAGAATCTCTTGTGTTTACGAGGGGTGATTGATAAGTTTGTGGCCCAAGGTAGAAGGAGTCAATTTTAGAAAACCTAGCACATTTATTTTTCAACATAGTCCTCTCCTACATTTATACACTTACAGTGGTTGTGGAGCACATGGATCTTGGACCTCTAGAAAGTGTCCACAGCAGGGATGATTGATATTTGTGACCTTAGGTAGAAGGAGATGAGTTATACAGCTCTCATTACATGCACATGCTGGTCAACTCTGAGTGATTATGCAGAAAGTTTGAAGTTAATAACTCATTGGTTAATAATTCATCAGGGTGATTGATAAATTTGTGGCCTAAGGTAGATGGAGATGAGTTGTTAACTTCAAACTTTCTGCGTAATCACTCAGAGTTGACCTGCATGTGCATGTAATGAGAGCTGTATAACTCATCTCCTTCTACCTTAGGCCACGAACTTATCAATCACCCATCTGTGGACCCTTTCTAGAGGTCTAAGATCCATATGGTCCACGACTAAGTGTGTAAATGTAGGAGGGGATTATGTTGAAAAATAAATGTGCTGGGTTTTCTAAAATTGACGCCTTCTACCTTAGTCCACGAACTTATCAATCGCCCCTCTTATCTTCTAACCACAAGTAGTTTAACCGCACAATGATTGCTATTCAGCCCATTAAAGGCACAAGAGTCTGCAGATGCTGGAATATGTAGTAGCAAACAATATTCTGAAGGAAATCTGCAGGTTGGGCAACATCTATGGGGGGAAGAGAATCAATGAAGTCTCGGGCCAAGACCCTATATCAGAATGGAGACAAGTCTCCCCAGTCCTGATGCAGATTTTCAATCCAAAACGTCAGCAATTCCTTACCTCCCATGGATGCTGAGGTCCTCCAGTAGACCTACTCTGGCTCCTATTTGTTATGATATAGGCTGCATGGACAGTATGGATGAGTTGGGCCGAAGGGCCTGTTTTCACGTTGCATTGGGTCTAAGTGTTCTGAGATCTTTCACAGGAAGGTTGCCGACAAAACCAATCAAGTGATTTTAAGTGCCAGAAGGAGTGAATGGGGAAGATAATCTAGAATTTTATTAAAGAAGAGGTAGAGAGGTTTAGATGAGGCTTCCAGGACCTAAGGTCCTGGCAGCTTAATTCATCGTGCCAGAAGTAGAGAAATTACTTTCATGGACAAACTAGAGTCCAGAATTAGAGGAACACAGACATGTTGGTTGTAGAGCTTGAGAAGGTTGCAAGAAAAGAGATGAGAGAGGCCTCGGAAAGCTTGAAAACAAGGAAGAGATTTTTTTATATTGAGGCATTGCTCAGTGGGGAGACAGTGGGAGTGATGACCTTACGGGGTTGTGGAGAGAGAATGTGGGTGAGAACAGCATCCTGTATGAGCTAATATCAAGGGATCAGAGTTTTGGATGTTTTCAAATCAACGTAGAGCAGAATAAATAAGAGACATTGAGAAAACTGGGTTATGAGTCTACAGACAGGCGTTTCCACAGCAGGTTAGATAGAAACATAGAGACATAGAAACCTAGAAAATAGGTGCAGGAGTGGGCCATTTGACCCTTTGAGCCTGCACCGCCATTCAGTATGATCATGGCTGATCATCCAACTCAGAACCCTGTACCTGCTTTCTCTCCATACCCCCTGATATGTGTTATACTGTGTTATGAGTCTATTTGAACATAGATGAGGCAGCGGCAGTTGATGGTACAGGATTGGTATCTGGTGGCCTAGTGATGGCATCCAGATGGAGCCTGAATTCGGCTTGCAGTTAAGTGATTGCTGTCAGTGTCAAAAGCTTCTATAGAATGGATTCGGGTGAGTGACCGTGGACATGATTTCTTCACAACTTCTACTGTGAACAGCTGTCACCACCACCAGGATGCAGGGATAGAATGGTTCTCCCATTGTGTGCACACATGGTGAATTCTCTATCTTATCATCGGCGGGTATATGTTTCTCCCATAAATGTATAAGTCAACATACATAATGAAGGCACGCTGTAATTCAACCCTCCAGCCAGTCGTGGGGCTATTGGACAAAGGGCTACCCCAAAACCATCTCAAGTGGAGCCAAGTATTTTGCCTCATGGTAGAATTTC
Source organism: Hypanus sabinus (assembly GCF_030144855.1). NCBI lineage: Eukaryota > Metazoa > Chordata > Chondrichthyes > Myliobatiformes > Dasyatidae > Hypanus > Hypanus sabinus. Next base: position 31,804,006 of record NC_082734.1, read on the forward strand.
ACAACAGCTGCTTTACAGGAAGACTTCCTCCATATGGTCTGGGTCATATCTTCTTCCAATGTCTTTCCTCTCACCCTTTCCCTCTCAGTGCTGAAGAAGGGCCTCGGCCCGAACCGTCGACTGTTTATTGTTTTCCGTAGATGCTGCCCGGCCTGTTGAGATCCTCCAGCATTTTGTGTGCTGCTGCTTTGGATTTCCAGCTTCTGCAGATTTTCCCTTGGTTGCGTCTTTACTCTCATCTCACTAATATGCTTTCCTCTCATTGATCTATCTTCTCATCAAATCCTGGATGTCCCAATATGCAAACAAGCTGATACTCTTCTCTCCAGCTGAAGGACTTAAATCTAAACCTTTAATTGCTTTTATTGTGGCAATCTTTCTTTTAAAGCCCCCCCCCCCAACCCTTTAATTTGCATGCCACAAATTACAGCATTTTCTCTGGGTCTGCCCCATCAGGGTAACCCTCTGAATCCTTTCCTCAAGAGGAAATGGACTAGCTTGACTTAACTTGCAATTTATACATTTATTTATTGAGATAAAGTGTGGAATAGGCTTCTCTGGCCCTTTGAGCTACAATGTTCAGCAATTCCCGAGTTAACCCTGGCCAGATCATGGGACAATTTACATTAACCAATTGTCCTATCAACAGTACGTCTTTGGACCGCAAAAGGAAACTGGAGCGCCTGGAGGAAAACCATGCATTCCACATGGAAAATATGCAGATGATGTCGGAATTGAACTCTGAATTCTGGCACTCCAACCTGTAATAGTGCTATGTTACCTTGGTGCAATAAGATTGGGATGGATTTAAATCAGATGAGATAGGATTTCAAACTGGAATGGCCACTGGAATGCCACTGGGAGTGGTCTACTGGTCCCTTTGTACATCTTAACCACTTCTTTCCACCAGAACACCACTGGGAGAGGTTGAAGAATACATACACAACACTGGAAGAACTCAGCAGGTCAGGCAGCATCCGTGAGAAAAAAGTAGCCAACGTTTTGGGCCGAGACCCTTCATCAGGAAGCATTTACCTACCTGGGAGAGGTTTTCCTACCCACTTTGTATGCCAATTCCTGGTCAAAGACATAGTGCAGGGACAAAGGTTAAGTGAAAGGTCAAAGGTGAAGAGTGGAGTTGAAGGTGCAAATAAAGATTCAGTAGAGAGGGCAGGTTCAGTGGGTTCAGGGAAGCTTCAGAAATGAGGTCACAGGTATAAAGAACGGTTAAAGGATGGGACAGAGTCAAAGGTACAGTCAGGTCCAAAGGTCTAGGTGGAGATCAGAGTCAATAATAGAGTCAAAGACACATGGCAGCGAAAGAGATTTATTTCAGGGACAGAGATTCATGGCAGGACAAAGATATATGCAGTTATTTTCAATATTATCTCTTGGATAGATGGTTTCTTCCACTGAGGTTATTAAAAATGTAACAGTGTTATGAAAGAATCAATATTTTATTAATGCACTGTATCTGTATGATAGCTATTAAGTTAAAAACCCACAATTCTTGCTCTAACCAGTTAATTCCAATTCATTGACTATCCCATTTGCCAAGAAACCTCACCTAGTGATAATCACTTAATAGGAATTCATACTGAAATACTCGGAGACATGTTCTAAAAGAACATCTTGGGTCTCCTACATACTTTGTTCTGGATTTTTGCATATTCTTACTGGTGCAGCATGTAAGGGCTCTAACCTGATGATGTTCTGTTTGCCTTTGCTTGTGCTTAGCACAGATTGCTCTTGACAGAAGCTGACTTATTTGAGTTACACAGTCAAATGTGCACTTGGAGAGTAATTCAAAATCTGCGCTCTCTAGACCTAAATATCACAAATAATGTTCTGAATCTCAAGTTCAAGTTTGCTTATCGTCACTTCAACTGTACACATGTATGCCCCCAAATGAAACTCCTCTGACCAAGGTGCACACGGCAATATATGTGTAACTCACACACGTAACACATAACGTAATATTTCCGCAAATAAATTAACTAATAATAAGGTGCAAGTTAAAAAGTAAACAGTATAGCACGGCTGGTGCTACATACGTGCTGAGACCCGAGTGCAGGGAGTGCAGTAGTCTCATGGCCAGGGAGAAGATGCTGTTCCCCACCCTAACGGTCTTTGTCCTAATGCTATGGTACCACTTGCCTGACGGTAGGGGCTCAAAGGGATTGTGGGACGGATAAGAGGGATCATCGACAATACTAAGGGCACTGCGTATGCAGCGATCCTGGTCAATATCTTGGATGGATAATAGAGAGACCCCGATGACCCTCCTTGCAGTCCTCACAGTCCTTTATAGGGTCTTGCCAGGAGTGAAGGTAGGCAAAAGCAAAGACTTTTCCATCTCATCTCAGTCATTAAGCAGAGTTATGTGTCAACTCTGCACACAAGAGGCACAAAGTTCAGTCTACTCAGAACAGTGAATTATACCCCAGCCTTAAGGGCATGCTATTACATCGAGTGCAGAAATCTATAGTTCATTTTTACAGACAACAATTAATGCTGGGTCAGATGCTAATTTTAACTCTGCCTTTATTATAGCATTAAGGAATATGGAGAAGAGGCAGTCACGTGGGAATTGATCACAGATCAGCCATCACCTCTTGAATGATAACCAACCTCTCCTTGGTCTTAAGCACACGAGATTCTGCAGAAACTGGAAATCTTGATCAACACACACAAAATGCTAGAGGAACTCAGCAGATCAGGCAGCATCTTTGGAGAGGATTAAACAGCCGATGTTTCGGGACCAGATCCTTCATCAGGACTGATGAATGCCTCAGTCCAAAATGTTGGCTATTTTCCATAGATGCTGCTTGACCTGCTGAGTTCGAACATAGAGTGCAGCACAGTACAGGCCCTTCACACGCTGATATTTTAACCTGCTGCATGATCAATCTAACCTTTTCTTCTCACGTAGCCCACCATCTCTCTTTCATCCACGCGCCTAAGAGTCTCTTAAAGTATCTGCCTTTACCCCAGCAGCACATTCCACACACCCGCCACACTCCATATAAAATAAACTACCTCTGCCATCACCCCTTATACTTTTCTCTAAACACTTTAAAGTGAAGCCCCATCGTATTAGCCATTTCCGCCCTAGGAACGAGTCTCTGGCTGTCTGCTCAGTCTAGGTCTCTTATCCTCTTGAACACCTCTATCAAGGTACCTCTCACCCTCTTTCACTACAAAGAGAAAAGCCCCAACTTACTCAGCCTCTCCTCATAAGACATACTGTCTAGTCCAGGCAGCATCCTGCTAAATCTCCTACTCACCCTCTCTAAAGCTTCCACATCCTTCCTATAATGAGACGGCCAGAACTAAACGCAATAATCCAAGTGATGTCTAATCAGGGTATAATACAGCTCAAAATTCAAAGATCAAAGTAAATTTATTATCAAAGTGTATGTATGTCACTATATACAACCCTGAGATTCATTTTCTTGTGAGCATACTCAATAAATCTACAGAATAATAGACATAACATAATCATTGAAAGACCACCTAACTTTGGCATTCAACCTGTGTGCAAAAAACAACAAACTGTGAAAATACAAAAATAATAATAATAAATAAATAAGCAATGAATATCTAGAACATGAGATGAAGAGTCCTTGAAAGTGAGTCCATTGAATGTGGGAACTTTTCAATGGTGGGGCAAGTGAATTTGAGTGAACTTAACTCCTGAACCTGGTGGTATGAGTCCTGAGGCTCCTAATCTTCCTCCTGATGGCAGTAGTGAGAAGAGAGCGTCCTGGGTGCTGGGGGTCCCCAATGATGGATGCTGTTCCCTGCAACAGCTTTCGATGTAGATGTGCTCAATGGTTGGGAGGGCTTTACCTGTGATGGAGTGGGCTGTATCCATTATTTTTTGTAGGATTTTTTTCATTCAAGAGCATTGGTGTTTCCATACCAGGCTGTGATGCAGCCAGTTAATATACTCCTCACTACGCATCGATGGAAGTTTGCCAAAGTTTTAGATGTCATGCCAAATCTTTGCAAGAAGTAGAGGTGCTGTCGAGCTTTTTTCATAATTGCACTTATGTGCTGGGTCCAGGGCCAGTCCGCTGAAATACTAACACTGATGAATTTAAAGTTGCCGACCCTCTCTCCCTCTGATCCCTCGATGACAACTGGCTCATGGACCTCTGTTTCCTTCTTCTGAATTCAATAACCAGCTCCTTGGTCTTGCTGATGAGTAAGAGATTGTTGTTGTGGCACCACTCAGCCAGGTTTTCAATCTCCCTCCTATATGCTGATTCATCACCACCTTTGATTTGGCCTACGACAGTGGTGTCGTCAGCAAACTTGAATATTGCACTGGAGCTGTGCTTAGCCACACAAGCATAAGTATAAAGAGAGTCGAGCAGGGGTCTAAGCACACAGCCCTGTGGGGCACCTGTGCTGATGGAGATTGTGGAGGGGATGTAGTACTGACTGGGTCTGCAAGTGAGGAAATCGAGGAGGCATTGAGGCCAAGGTCTTGGAGCTTATTGATTAATTTTGAGGGGTTCACCTTGTGCTTCTTGAGCTCAGTTTTCCAACTAATGAAAGCCAATGCAGTGTACGCATTCTTAGCCACCCTATCGACTTCCACGGCAACATTGAGGGATCTGTGGATGAGAACTTGATGATGGAAGCTGTTGTTTCTCTTTCAGCACAGAGCCAAGTTTCATAAGTTTAAAAATATATTTATAATGAAGCATATACAACTCTGAGTTTCATCTTCCTGCAGGCACCTACAAATATTGAAACACAATGGGACCTGTTTATATTGAAACCCTACGCAACACAGACTATCAAATGCCCAAAGGTCGGAAAAAAGAACAACCCGTGCAAATAACAAAAAGCGAGCAGTTAACAGACAAAACATTAAACATCAAAGCTCAGAGGTACAAAAGTGAGGCCACTGCCTTGAGCTGCTGAGGAATTGAAGCTTGCAGCGTGGGAACCAAGAATATTGTCTCTCACAGAGAATTCCTCCCATTGTGTGTGCGTTGTGTCATTAGTCTTACCCTCCATTTATTTTGTTTTGACCAGTCATCTGCGGAGATATGGGTCACTTACTGTACCACAAAGAAAAACCAAGGCATCAGGAACATTGGAACATCACCCCCTATAGGTTCGCCCCTGAACTGCATGCTCAGAAATACATCCCTATTATTGTGGCAAAGTCTGAGTGGTCTCTGTGCAGAGTATCTTCACAGCGGAGGTTGGCAATGTGGCTCACATCTTCTCTGATCTGGGTGATAAATGTTGAATTTACCAATCACCCTGAAGAATGAAATAAAAATGTACAGGCATTATTGACACTAAACTAGCAAGAGAGTTTAAACATTCCTCAGTTGGCTGCTCTGTCATGTAGAATGCTATACGGGAAGTAATTGAGAATTGATTATACACTCTACAACTCAATCCATTATGATTTCTTAACGGAAACAAAATAGCTGACTTTGTTCCAACTTAGATAGTTGCCACGCAGATGGGGTGGAATGATAACTTAGAAGTTGGTGCGTTGTTTTATTGCGCCAGTGATCCCTGATCAGGTTCAAGTCCCACCACTGTCTGTAAGGAGTTTATACATCCTCTGTGCCTGTGTGGAGAACTCATTTCCTCCGAGTGCTCTGGCTTCCTCTGTTGAGCATCTCTCCACTAAGTCTCACCAAACGCAACACCCACACTGAATGGATCTGTATCAAAGGGCTTTGTTACTTGCAAGGGGAACGTTCATCTTCACTCCATCAAGGGTGGTAGGGGACTTCCAACACACTATTCACAATGTGTTCCTTCTATACATAAGAACGAGACAAGGTTACTCTACCTAGTGAGCTCCAGTCCTTCCAACTCATTTATTGCAATCTGTCATCTGCAGTTGACCTAGCTGTACTACTTCCTTATTCTTGCACAACATTCAGTACATTGTGTGCTTGCATAAGTACATTTTTTGTGGTTTCCTCTTGCTACTTTAGTCACGTACATAAATTGTAACATATTAGCTTAGCACTCTGGGATTTGTACAATTCCATGTTGTCACATCAAGTGGTTACAAAAAATACAATGTTGAATACATTTTGCCAAACCTCACACATTCCAAAGATGTATGGTTAGCGCTACGCTGGAAGTGTGGCAACATCTGTCTCAGCACAATCTTTTGATGCAAGTGATGTGTTTCACTCTGTTTCAGTTTTGATGTGCACGTGACAAATAAAGCTAACCTGATTTATGTCATAAGTACAGAAGCAATATTGTGCGTCACTGAAATCCCACAATGAAACAGAGAACCATGTGTTTCAGTGAAATGAAGGAACCCATGGAAATGGGAAATGGTGCATCTTTTTATCTTCTCTGACCATTAGGATTATGTAAGGTTTGACCCCAACCCCTACTCCATGACCAAGAGGCGACTCTATTAAACATTGTCCCACACAGTTAGTTTGATATCCTGGATAATTTTATTCATTTTATTTCATTTAGAGAAACAGCATGAAACAGGTCCTTCTGGCCCTTCGAGCTGCACCACCCAGTGACTCCCAGTTTAACCCTGGCCTAACCTCAGCACGGTTTACGATGACCAATTAACTTTTGGACTGTGGGAGGAAACCGGAGTACCCGGAGAAAACCCACACATTCCATGAGGAGGACATGCAAACTCCTTACAGAGGATGCCAGGAGTGAACTCTAAACTCTGGCACCCTGAGCTGTAAAAGTATCACGCTAACCGCTACACTACTGTGGCACCCATCCTGTTCGCTCAATCTATGCCTCTTAGCATCTGTCAATTGAGCAGAGAGCAGAAACTTTTCCTAGGGCAGAGATTGCTAAGATGAGGAAAAATAATTGCTAAGATTGGAGAAAAGTAGTTTTTTTTTTACAGAGAGTGGCGGGTGCATAGAACACACTGCCAGGGGTGGTGGTAGAGGCAGATACATTAGGGACATTTAAGAACCCCTTGGATAAGCAATGGATGATAGGAAAAGGAGGGCTATGTAAGAGGGAAAGGTTAGATTGATCTTAGAGTAGGTTAAAATGTTGGCATGTCATCACGGGCTCAAGGGCCTGTACTGTGCTGTAATGTTCTGTGTTGTATATAATATTCTTGGCTTGTCTTCAGTACTGTAAGAGAATGCACCTTCTTCGCTACCCTGTTTATTGATTACTTTCCAAGGCAGGGAGGTGGATGGAGCAGGTAATGGCACAATAAGATGTATATGCCTGGAGTCTAATCCTTTAATTCATGATAGCAGAACACAAAGAGCCAAAGGCAAGATTTAACTATTGACATCTTTCAAATTAGTCATTGATTAAGGCTTTTAAAAGGACCAAGGAGCGGATTAAAAATTGGATTCTACAAACCCCTTCCAGTCCAATGAGGCGGATTTCCTTACTTGTGATGGAGTGTGTCGTAATAAAGATTCTGATTCTATTTCCATTAGATCACTGAAGAAACAAAGAATAAATGTCTTAAGGCTCTTTACAATTAGGTGTTTCTGAAGTGCAGTCACTGTAGACAATTTGTGCACAGTCAGCTCCTGCTGTTTTAATGAGCAGATGATCTGCCTCACAGTGATCTTGGTCGCAGGAAAAATACCATGCAGAATGCTGCAGAATTTTACTCTTTCTTCAAGCTGGTGTGTTTTATTGCCCTTTTATTGCCTTTCTTAGTCTTCAGGTAGCAAGTAAGACCAGGTGAGGGGTTAGGTAGGTGGGTGGGGGAAGGGGGTGGTTGAAGTAAGAAGCTGGGAGGTGATAGGTGGAAAAAAATATAGGGCTGAAGAAGCAGTAATCTGATAGGACAGGAGAATGGAACATGGGAGAAAGGGAAGGAGGAGAGGTACTGGTGGAGAAGAAAAGAGGTAAGAGGGGAGTCAGATTGGGGAATAGTAGAGGGAATAATTACCAGAAGTTAGAGAGAGAACTTACTTCTTTTCCCCTTCCCTCTTCTGCCATTCCCCACTCCATCTTCAGTAAAGCAGTCAGAATCAAAGGCGCATATGACAAGGCTCAAGCAGAACTTTTGTTCTTGAATGGTCCCTTAATGATGGCCACAGTAGTGTAGCAGTTAGCATGACACTATTACAGCTCCGGATATCGGAGTTCAGAGTTCAATCCTGGTGTCCAATGTGAGAGGTTTGTACGTTCTTCCAACGGTGATTCATTTGAAGGTGTGTGATGGACTGCTCAGTGGATGTGACAATGCCCCTGTTTCCTCATATGCGTCACCACCACGGTGGTGTAGCGGTTAGCATGATGCTATTACGGTTCAGGACATCGGAGTTCGGAGCTCAGTTCCTCTCCATGGAATGCATGGGTTTTCACCCGGTCCTCCAGTTTCCTCCCAGAGTCCAAAGATACACCAGTCAGTAGGTTAATTGGTCATTGTATATTGTCCCGTTAGCACGTGGCCAAGTGGTTAAGGCATTCGTCTAGTTATCTGAAGGTCACTAGTTCGAGCCTTGGCTGAGGCTTACATGTGTGTCGTTGAGCAAGGCACTTAACCGCACATTGCTTTGCGACGACCGGTGCCAAGTTGTATAGGTCCTGATACCCTTCCCTTGGACATCAGTGGTGTGGAGAGAGGAGACTGGCAGCTTGGGCAACTGCTGATCTTTCATTAAAAAAAAACTTCCCCAGGCTTGCGCCCTGGAAACTTTCCAAGGTGCAAATCCATGGTCTATTGAGACTAACGGAGGCCTACATTGTCTCGTGATTAGGCCAGGGTTAAAATCGGGGTTGCTGGGTGGTGTGGCTCAAAGGGCAAAAGGGCCTATTCTATCATGTATCTCTAAATAAAACAAACAATATGATGAGGTAGCCTCTTGACTTCACAATCTTCTTCATCTCCTTGTCTTCATTGTCTGCCTTACTACACTTCCTCTGTAACTGGAACCCTGATTCAGCTTTCCCTCCTTCGTACTACCTTGAGGTGCTGATGTGATGCAATGATCCATATGGGTTGTATGCAAAGCTACTTGGTGATTATAATAAAATAATTGGCCAGTTATCTTCTGGACATGCACCATGTAAATGTTACCCATGCCTCCTTCCAGTTTAAGATGGTGCTGGTAAATCTTAGCAACTCCTGGCTGGTGGCCGATGAAACAAGGAAAACAGCTAAACATTTTGTTAATCCCACTTTTTAAATGCTCATCGTAACAATAGCCTGGGGCTTCCCTTTGGGCTTGGAGGCAATTGTGGCAGGACTGAGGCGAGGCAGATAGCAAGGAGGACCCAAGGTTCGATCGATTTAAGTGCCGGGCTGAATCGACAAGGTTGGATAGAGGCTGAATTGAGGTGTCAAGGTCCAGGCCCAAGAGTGTATCGAAGCAACTGAACCTGGTGTTTGGACGATGATTTAAGCACCATGCCGAATTGGAAAGGTTGGGTACAGGCTGAATTGAGGCATCGGGTTCAAGGCCCAAGAGTGTAATAGAGCAACTGAACCTGGTGTTTGGACGATGATTTAAGTGCCTGGTCAGATTGAAAAGGTGAGGTTGTCGGCATCCGAGGTGAGGGTCTTCACTCTGCTCTTCAGCTCACTGCTCCGCTCTGTGCTGGACTGCATGGACAGACTCTCTTAGTCTACTTTAGCTCTGAATGCTATTCGCTTGCCTTTATTGTTTGCATGATTTGTTTTTTTCTCTATCTCTGCACATTGGGTGTTTGATGGTCTTTCTTTGATGGGTTCTTTTGAGTTTCTTTGTTTCATGGCTGCCTGTAAGGAAACGACTCTCAAGGTTGTATAATGTATGATGTTTGATAATAAATGTACTTTGAACTTTGTACTTATCCATGTTACCCGTGCAGGTGAAAGTCAGTGCCATACTTCTCAATGTTGAGCCATCTCCCGGGCATCTCTCATCATTCCTCGACTGATATTGCCCTCCTGTGCCAAGGTGCTATCTGCCAAATTCCAAGACAAATGTTATCATGAGCTGACAAACCAGAGTGCCCAGAAAGCCATAATACAAAACATCCCACACACACTCCACCTTTCACACATACTAACCCTCCTTATCAGTACAGCAGATGGACTGGTGATATTGTCAAATGGAATGTAATGATTATTAAGTGTATTTTTGTAAACCTGTTACTTATTATTAATGAGTAATCAGACACACATGCATTGCAACACTGGGGAGTTAAAGGGGGGAATATTTTATTTTATATTCACATTGGAAGCAAAGTTTTAACCAGGCCCATTCATTAAACCCAATATTAGAGTGAAACTTCTGACAGTCACATGGCACCAGGCCTCCAAGTTTGGTAAAGTTAAAGGCTAGGGCAAAGTTTCGAATCAGAATCAGTTTCATTATCGGAAAAACGTCATGAAATTAAAAAAAAAGCCTATGAATTATCATTTTAAAAAATATAAAATTAAGTAAGCAGTACAGAAAGAGAGCATAAAGAATGAGGTACTGTTCATGGGTTGGTTCATTGTCCACTGATAAATTTGATGGCAGAGGCCAACATTCCTCCCCTTCTTCATTCTGTGCCCTGTGGTATGATGTGGGTGATCACGGTCTTGGACCTTGATTGTTCTCGGCAACTTTTTCTACAGAAATGGTTTCTACTTATTTCTGCGTAATATCTTTACAAGATGGTTGACCCTAACCATCATCAATGCTCTTTAGAGGTTGTCTGCCTGGTGTGAGTGGTTGCATAACCAGGATTTGTGATATACACCAGCTGTTCATGAGCACCTTCACACGGGACCAAGCAGGCGCTACACCTTGCCTTCGAGATAGTGGAGGGAAGGAGTGCCTTGCACCACATTTGGTAGCGATATATCCCCATCTTCCCACCCAAGAAGGGGAAGAAGTTGTCCATAAAATATTGAATGTGCGTCTGCAAACTGCAGTCTCTTAGAGTCACCTCCTACAACCACCACAGAGGAGGCCCCAGAACCTGAGACTGTTTCACAGCCACAAGTCTCACCTGCCAAGCAGAGTGATCCCCCTTGTCAGGAAAGACATCATCCCACAAGCATCAGAAATCCTTCACAGCTTTTAAATCTTTAGGCCTGAATATGACAAGTTAAAATTTACTATGCTGTGGATGTCTGTATATAATAGTTGACTTATATAATATACTGTGTATATAGTTGATACTGCAGGAAGTGGTTCTGATGTAGTAGCCACCTTTCTTCTTCTCCTTCCTTTTTCTTCTAGTTTGTGCATCTTGATCTTGGAAAGATGTATTTAGCTCACTGGAGTATTCTCTTATTAATCCCTCTATTGCTCCCTTTACAATCTGATCTCTCCTCTTGGTTTCCATATGCACAACATCATCTGACAAATCCTCTGTTTCCGAATCTCAATTGACTCCTTTCTCATTGGCCTTCCATTCACCCAGCTGGTCATTGGTCTTTGGAGAGAATGGGCAATTTCAAGTTCCTGAGTGTCGATATCTTTGAGGACCTAACCTGGACCCAACATATTGATACAGCTGTAAAGAAGGCAAGACAGCGACCATATTTCATTGGGAGTTTGAGGAGACTTGGTTTGTCAATTAAAACACTCAAAAACTTCTATAAATATACTCGGGAGAGCATTCTGATTGGCTGCACCACTGTCTGGTGTGGGGCATCCATCATTAAGGATCCCCATCACCCAGGACATGCCCTGTTCTCATTGTTACCATCATGAAGGAAGTACAGAAGCCTGAAGGCACACACTCAGCAATTCAGGAACAGCTTCTTCCCCTCTGCCATCCAATTTCAAAATGGACATTGAACCCGTAAACACTACCTCACTACCTTTTTATTTCTGTTATTTTGCACTACTTATTTTAACTTAACTATTTAGAACATAGAACTAGAAAACCTACAGCACAATACAGGTCCTTTGGCCCACAATGCTCTGCCAAACATGTAGTTACTTTAGAAATTTCCTAGGGTACCCATAGCCCCTCTACTTTTCTAAGCTCCATGTACCTATCCAGGAGTCTCTTAAAAGACCCTATCATATCTGCCTCCACCACCATCGCCGGCAGCCCATTCCACGCACTCACCACTCTCTGTATAAAAAACATATCCTCTGTGCGACTTTCAAGCACCTTAGAACTGTGCCCCCTCATGTTAGCCATTTCAGCCCTGGGAAAAAGCCTCTGACTATCCACACAATCAATGTCTCCCATCATCTTATACACCTGTAATCAGGTCGCCTCGCATCCTCTGTCCATTTAATAGATATGTACATACTTAATGTAGCTCAGTTTCTTTCTATATTTATTTATCATGAATTTCATTGTACTTTTGCCGCAAACTTAACAAATTTCACGAGATATGCCGATGATATTAAATCTGAATCCGACTCTGAGCTACTTTTAAAAGCAGTTTTTTGTCTCCCACTGGAAGCTCATGCTATAGCCTAATGAATGAAGAGTATATTCTGTTTTTTTTATATACTCAAAAAAGCTGAGAGCTTGCAACTTCCCTGAAGCTCCTTGAACTCTCTTCCAGCTTAAAACCAAGCCATATTTTACAAGTAACTGCCTGATTAACCTATCAAAAGCTCTCTCAGATATGTTGCCTACAAAAGCCATTGTAGTTGGACAACTTTCAGAATTCCTCTGAGTAGCATGGTCCTTTCTTGGACCAACATAATTTTCAAGCAGAAGCACAAGGGTGGAATGACACCTATTTGTCCTCTGTTGGGCAACAATTCATGGTGTACAGCATGGAGTCAATATTGGCATCATCCAGTACCTTTCTTAATTCACTTTGTTGGCTGCATTGTTGAGGAAATGGCATGCAAATGGAGGATGGATTTCCAATCAAGCTGTAGGTGTTTCAGCTAATCACACCCCCACAATGCTGGTCCTTCTGTTTTCACCTCATACAAGTTCAATTTGGCTTGTTGGTTGTTGTATTTCACAGTTACAAATGCCATTTGTCATTCCCACAGGAGTAATCTTTTCTCTAGTTCTTAGTTGGATGTCTGCAGACTTCAGTTTGGTATCTTTGAAATGCTGTTGAAACTCATTTTGTGGAATGACCGAAACAGCTGAACCAGTGTCCAATTCCATTTTAATTAGTTTGTCATTCACTTCTGGTGTAAGCTATATTGCTTGTTTATTATGAGTTTTCACACTGTCAATCTCAAAGCAGGCCAATCCTGTGTCACTATCATCATTATCAGATTTTTCATCAACAGCATGCAGATTAGTGCTCGTTTTGAAACCCCAACTTGACATTTTAGCTTTTTCTCTTCCCTGAGCAGTACATTTACTTCTGTCTGACCGACTTGATCTTTGTACATGTCCTATTTTGTTGCATTTCAACTTTAAGTCTGCATTGGTCTGGTGCATGTGAGCCCCTAACACAATGGTAACACAATTTGTTTGGCCAAGTTGGTTTCTGTTTGGATGCTGTAGTTTTGTTCATGTTCTCTTTCATTCCTGACTGCAACTTTACTTTATTGTCACTAAACAATTGATCCTAGAGTGTACAATCATCACAGTGATAATTGATTCTGCACTTCGCGCTCCCTGAAGTACAAATTGAAGTAAATATAATAAAAATTTAAATTATAAATCATAATTAGAAAATAGAAAAGGGAAAGTAAGGTAGTGGAAGTCAGGTCCAGAAACTTGGAAAGTACGGCCCAGATCTGGGTCAGGATCCATTCAGCAATCTTATCACAGTTGGAAAGAAGCTGTTCTCAAATCTGGCCGTACAAATCTTCAAGCTCCTGAACCTTCTCCTGGAGGGAAGAGGGACAAAAAGTGTGTTGGCTGGGTGGGTCATGTCCTTGATTATCCTGGCAGCACTGCTCCAATAGCATGCGGTGTAAAGTGAGTCCAAGGATGGAAGATTCGTTTGTGCGATGTGCTCAACTGTGTCTCTGTCTGTGGTTTCCATTGAAACAGCGATTTCAACTGCTCTTTAAAATGTAAGTTGGGCTTCATTATGAGCCATTTTTGAATGCTTTCTTGAAAGATTCCACAAAGGAAATGGTCTCTCAGCACATTATTTAGCCCAATACCAAACAGGCAACTTCTTCAATTCAGCCACATACCTGAAATGGACTCCCCTTCTTTTTAATTCCACTTATGAAACTTAAAGCATTCTGCAATCAACAATGGTTTCAGTTCAAATGTTCCTGCAATACTTTTACAATAGAAGCAAGGATCATACAGGCTGGTCAGGTTGGAGCAGTCAAATTTTGAAGATAACTGTATACCTTTAAACCCAATGTGCTTAGCAAAATTGGCACTCACTTTTTATTGGCTATGTCATTTGCTTCAAAATACTGTTCCAATTGCTCAGTATGCATGAGCCAATTACCCATTGTATAATTAAACTCATCAATTTTTCCAGTATGTCCAGTCATTTTCTAGCTATTTCTGCTCTTTTTTTAAGATTATGACCTGGCCAAACTCTTTATGAACCCTCTATTTACTGTCTTTTTTAAAAACTCGATTATGTCTTCCCTTACGAAGAACACACGCAGTGTTGCCTTTTTAAAAAAAAAACAACATTCCTTGCTGCATTTTATTTTAGTTTGAATGTCTCACTGTGCTTCAATAGATTGGTAGCCATATTGGGTTCATTTTAAAAATACCTCATTGCCAATGTTATATTTCGTAACTTCAAAACATTAAACTAATTCAAAGGAAGACATGACAGTCCGAAATGTGGGTCTAACTTTGTAACTGCTAAAGCAGGGCATGCACGTATCTTGTGGTAGCATGATGGCGTATGTAATTCATGTATTTATAAATATAACCCAGAATGAATTATTTAAACAAACAAGAATGCTTAATCAGGCAATATATGTACAAGATTACTCAAATATTACTGAAATATTAAATACGCAAGACTTTACTCCTCCGTCGTGAGCTCAGAGCTCCATCACAGTGATCCTTCTATGATGGGCTAGAGAACACAACTTTTTTCTCAAAGCCCAGTGCTTGTTATGGCCACAACATAAATTACATTCTAGCTCACTGCTGGGCCTTGCCAAGTGTTGGGGCAGCCTGCACAAGCTGTCAGTGCAAATGCTGAAGAAATAAAGCATTGAGCTGAGAAAAAAAATGCCACGAGCAGGTGTCCATAGCTCATGCACACTTTGAGTGAATACTAATTCAGGAAAATGGAGAATTCCACAACAAACCCTTTGGAGTTCTCTTGGCATACTCAGCACATCATTCTTCATGGCTTGTACAATGTAGACATTTTACTGAGCCGATCCCTGGTGCCAGAATGGGATTCACTGTCTTCTAGAAAAAGAAGAACTTTAAAAGTTTGGTGCATCCGTGGGGAAAGAGTGAAGAGCTAATAGGATAGCTCGACAAAATGAGAAATGAGACAGTAGGGATTCAAAACTAACAAAGATGCATTAGGGACACTTAAGAGACCTTTATATAGGCACACGGATGAAGGAAAAATGAGGGTTATGTTGGAGGGAGGGACTAGATTGATTTTAGAGTAGGTTAGAAGATTGGCACAATATAAAACCATTAGACCATAAGACTTAGGAGGAAATTAGGCTATTTGGCCCATTGAGTCTGTCTACCATTCCATCATGGCTAATTTACTATCCCTCTCAATCCCGTTCTCCTACCTTCCCCCTGTAACCTTTGACCCCTGACTAACGAAGAACCTATCAGTCTCCACTCTAAGTATACTCAATGACTCGGCATCATGGCCGTCCACAGATTCACCACTGTCTGGCTAAAGAAATTCCTCCTCATCTCTATTCCAAAGGGATGTCTTCTATTTTGAGGCTGTGCCGAATATGATGGGTCAAAGGGTCCATCACATGCTGTAGTATTCTATATTCTGTGCTTTCTATCTTCATCTTGAATGCATTCAACTGAGTCTGCACGGGTCCATACATAACAAAGAGGATTGCAGTAAAGAATTATTCCTAAACTGAGTCCGAAGTGGTTTTCACCTTATCCTGAAATTGCACTATCTGGTTCAAAACTATCCAGCTGTAGAGTGAGCCCCTTGCTCTCCAGCCTTCCTCGGATCACAAACACAAGAGATTCTGCAGGTGCTGCAAATCCAGAGCAACACACACAAAATGTGGAGGAACTCAGCAGGTTAGGCAGCATCTATGGAGATGAATAAATAGTCAATGTTTCAGGCTGAGACCCTTCTTCAGGACTAGAAAGGGTGGGGGAAGACGCCAAAATAAGAAGTTGGTGGTAGGGGAAAGAGTACAAGCTGCCAGGTTGTATGTGAGACCAGGAGAAGGGGAAAGCCCTTCAATCATTTACCTCTTCCACCCATCACCTACCAGCATTTATTTCATCTGCCATCTCCCACCCACCTACCTCCCCCCTCACCTTCTCTCCGTGACCTCATGGATGTCCTCTGGGTGCTCCAGTTTCCTCCCACATTCCAAAGACATACAGTTTAACAAGTTATGGGCATACTATGTTGATGCTGGAATCACGGTGACACTTGATGTCTGTTCCCAGCACAGTCCTCAGACTCGTGGTTTGACATTGAAGCCAATGACACATTTCACTGTATGCTTTGATGTTTCGGTGTACATCTGACAAACAAAGCTAATAATCATAAACCTGGCCAAACGACTTTAAAGTATCATTATTGTGTCTGTCTCAGCCACTTCCTCTGGCAGATCACTCCATAGGTACTCCATGCCCTGAGTGAAGAAATTGACCCTTATTCACTTTCTCCCCTCTAACCCCAAACCTGTGCTCTCTAGGTCTTGATTGTCCATCCCTTGTGGGTATTCACCTTATCCATATTACCCATGATTTTGTACACCTCTATAATAATTGTGTCCTACTTTGCCCTGAGCCTGTTTAACCCCTCTCTAAAAACATGTCCCTCGAATCCCTGCAATGTCCTCGTACATGACTGGTGTAGGGTTTCGATAGTTCCTTTACTCCCAGAGATGCTGCTCAACCTGCTGCGTTCTTCCACCAGTTTGCTTGTTGCTCCTTGCATACAAGTTGGTAAGAGGAGCTGACCGAGTGGGCAGTCAGAAACTTTTCCCAGGCTGGGAAAGCCTAATACCCTGGTGTTATTTTCATGTTATTATTATTAGTATGAAATATTATTATTATTTCAGACTATTCCAGTAGTGATAAGGATCTATATGGTGTAAAAGATGAATAAGCTCTTCTTGGGCTTCTAGCCAGGTACAGATATCAATTACAATTGACATTTCGGTGACGAAGTCTGCCATATCCTTCAGGGATGATTCCTGGTCATGTCTAGTTTGGTGGTACTTAATAATCCTGTCATTTCTCTCTCCCTATTGGTTAGTCCTCATCTAATCAGGTTTCCGCTCTCCCACCTTGTTCACAATTGAATTCCAGTTCTTACTTTGAGCAAATGTTTAGTATTTTAATGGTGGTTAGTTTTGTGGCTTCCTGGAGATTTACATAAATATTGCGGTGTAGGCCTAGCTGTTTAATGCCAATGTGTAATGATTTTGGGATGATACCAGTTGTAGATGTTACTACTGGGACAATGTTTACCCTGTTCATGTTCCATAGTCTTTCAATTTCCTCTTTTAATTCAGCATATTTCTGGTGATCTGTATATTATGTGTGTTTGGAATGGCTATAAGTTGATCTCACCTGCATATACTGTATTATTATATCTGGATAGTTATTATAGATAGTTGTAAATATGGATCAGTCATAATATAGTTTGTAGGTTTCTGAGCCTAAAACTACATCGGGCTTGTATTTATAGTAGGGTATGGTGTCTTTCATAAGTTTGTATTTTAAAGCAAGATTTTACTGAATGAGATTGGCCACTTGATTATACCTGTGTAAGTAATCAGATTGAGTTAAACTGCTACAGGATCCCATAAAGTGTTGGATTTTTTCTGGCTTCTCGTGGTACTTTCTGCATCGTGAATTTGTTGGTCTTTTATTATAATGTATATCTGCTAATATATTTTTATTATAATTGGGCATAATTTTAAGGTGATTGGAGGAAAGTACAGGGGAGGGATGTCAGTGGTAATTTCTCAACGCCTTGCCATTGGAGGTTGTAGAGACAGATACACTAGGGACATTTAAGAAACTCTTAAATGGGTGATTTAAAAATGAAGTAGCTGTGTGCCCGGCCGGTGGTGTAGTGGCATCAGCACTGGACTTCGAGGTGGATGGTCCTGTGTTTGAATCCATGCAGGTCCCAACCTGAGTGGAAGAAAGGCCTGGCAGTCTACGTATCTTGCCATGAAAACCCTAAAACTACACGATGACGTGACAGAACTCAACAACATGTGGGAGGGAAAGGTTTGATTGATCTTGGAGTAGATTAAAAGATCAGCACCGCATTGTGGCCAACACAACATACTATGTTCTAAATTTCCTCTGCACTCTGTCCAGCTTAACAATATGATGGAAATTGAATATTTAAAATGTAACCAGAGTCTTGTATAGTCTATATAAATAAGACCTTCCCTAAATGTGAACTCGTTACCACCATTTTTAATATCCTAAGTTAAATCTGAAGAGGACAAAACTGTTTCTGAGAAGAAAGCAAACTTTATATTTCTGTGATAGGGAGACATCTTTAAAATGCCCGACGATGCTTGTAAATGTTTATATTTTGTACAGACTTCACAGGTAATGTGCGAGTCACAGGCACGTGACATATCCCTGGATTAGGAAGTACAGTACTATGCAAAATCTTAGGCACCCTAGCTATATATATGTGCCTAAGGATTTTGCACAGCACCATATGTATCATGAGATACACAGGACAGATGCAGGCATAACTTGTGCATTGAATTCTTTATAGACCATCCAGGATTTACTGTTCTGGAAATGAGCTAGTACTATTAATTTTATTGCCATTCTTTCCTGGAGATTCTGGTCTTTGTTTCCTTGGCCTATGATAATATTGAGCCTCTGGGCACTTTCAGTTTGCTACCAAATTAATGCTAAAATTCATATCTTGGGTTCTCCATTCCCCACCTCATCCCTCCCCTCCAACTCTGCAAGGTCTCTGCACTCTTCCAAGCCTAGTTTACTGGGCACTACAGTTTAAACATTCCATCCTTGGAAGACAATGCCAAAGGGTTAAAACTCAAATCGAGGGAATATGACCTTTGAATTTGAGTGAGTCCATTAGGACAAGGTGCTGCGGAGTACCTTTGTACATTGAGGGTGGTAGAACGTGGAAGGCTTCCCTGCTGTTTTTATGATTAAATAAATAGCAATGAATAGCAAGTTCCTTCTCCCCTGAGTGTTTCCCAGCTTCCCCTTCAATGCCTCAGTGATATTTGCCTCAAACTCTGCACACCATAGCTCATCTCAATCACATTGCTCCTCCTATTGCATCTATTAGTGGCTTTTATTGAATTATGCCCACAGTTTAGAGTCTTTGGGAAGAAGGTACAGGAGCCTTAAGTCCCACATCACCAGGATCAGTTATTACCCTATAACCCTATTATCCTGAACCAGTGTGGACAACTTCACTCACCTCAACACTAAACTGATTTCAAGAACTCTACAACTCATGTTCTCAGTGATATTTATTTACTTCTTATTATTATTATTATTATTATTGTATTTACACAATTTGTCTTCTTTTTTGCACATTGGTCATTTGTCAGTCTTTGTGTGTAGTTTTTCATTGGTTCTATCGAATATCTTTGCTTTACTCTGAATGCCTGCAAGAAATTGAATCTCGGAGTAGTACATGGTGACATACACTATATGTACTTGGATAATAAGTTTACTTTGAACTTTGAAGAAAGTATCACTTCTGCCCCACTACCCATGTCCTCATACCTCGACTTCATTCTACTCTTCTTGGTTCCAGCTCTTACCAACTACATCTGCACCACTTCCCATGCTCTCAATTTTCTCTGTTGCTTTCTCAGTAAAAAAACAGCCAATTCCCCTCCACCACCATCCTCCTTTGTCTTGCAGAACTGCTCCTCTCCCTAAACAACTTTTCCTTAACCTTCTCCCACCTTCTCCAGACTCGAGGGGTAGGTATGGGCACCCACATGGACCCCAGCCATGCCTGTCTCTTCATTAGCTACGTACAACCGTCCATGTTCCAAGCCTTCCCTGGTAATGCTCCCCAACTCTCCCTCCGTTCCTTTGAAGACTGCTTCGATGCTGCTTCATGTACCCGTGCAGAGCTCGCCAATTTCATCAACTTTGCCTCCAACTTCCACCCTGCCCTTAAGTTCACTCGGTCCACTTCTCATGCCTCCCTCCCCTTTCTTGATCTCTCTGTCTCCATTTCTGCAGGCAAATGGTCAACTGACATCTTTTATAAACCTACTTATTCCCACTGTTATGTTGACTATAGCTTTTCCCAGCCTATCTCCTGTAAAAATGCCATTCTCTTTTCTCAGTTCCTTTGCTTCTGCCACATCTGTTCCAAAATGTGGCTTTCCTTTCCAGGACATCAGAGAGGTCCTCTTCTTCAATGAACAGGTTTTCCATCCCTCATCCGTTGATGCTGCCCTTACCTACCTCTCCTCCATTTCCCGAACATCCTCACTCACCCCATCTTCCTACCACCTTAACAGTGATGGAATCCCTTTTGTCCTTAGCTACCACTCCATGAGCCTCCACATCCAACACATCATCCTCCACAAATTCTGCCATCTCCACAGAGATCCTACCACCAAACATATCCTTACCTCACCCCCTTCCGTTTTCAACAGGGATTGATCTCCCTGTGATTCCCTTGTCTCCCCACTAATCTCCCTCCTGGCACTTATCCCCGCAAGCGGCCAAAGTGCTACTCCTGCCCATTTGCCTCCTCCTTCCCCTATATTCAGAGCCCCAAACAGCCCTTCAAGGTGAGGCAACGCTCCACCTGTCAATCTGCTGGGTCGTCATTGTGTCCTGTGCTCTTGAAATGGCCGCCTCTACATTGGTGAGACCCAAAGAAAATTGAGGGATTGCTTCATCGAGCACCTCCACTCCGTCCACCTAAAGTGGAAATTCCCAGTGGTCCAGCATTTTAATTCCAATTCCCATTCCCGTTCCGACATGCTGGTCAATGGCCTCCTCTTGTGTCAAGGCAAGGCCACCTTCAGGGTGGAGAAGCAACATCTTATATTCCATCTGGGTAGCCTCCAACCTGATGAATATTGCTTTTTCCTTCTGGTAAAAATAACTTCTCCCCTTCTTCCTCTCTTATTCTATTCCCCACTCTGGCCTCTTACCTCTTCTCACCTGCTGATCACTTCCCCCTGGGTCCCCTCCTCCTTCCCTTTCCCCCATGGTCCATTCTCCTCTCTTATCAGATTCCTCCTTCCTCTCCAGCCCTTTACTTTTCCTACCCATCTGGCTTCACCTATCACCTTCCAGCTATTCTCTTCCCCCTACTCCCACCTTTTCGTTTTGGCATCTTCCTCCTTCCTTTCCAGTTCTGAAGAAAGGTCTTGGCCCTGAAAGTCACCTGCTTATTCCTCCAGCATTTTGTGTGTGTTGCTTTGAAGAAAATGAATCTCAAGGTGGTATGTGGTAACATATACATTCTTTGTTAATAAATTTAATTTGAATCTTGTACTTTTCCCCAATCCCAGGGAAGCTTTGACTGTGGAGCAACAGGAGATCAAGTCTAGTTTCTCTGAGTGCTCTGGTTTCCTCCCATCACCATCAGGTGCCGTG
Organism: Hypanus sabinus; assembly: GCF_030144855.1. NCBI lineage: Eukaryota > Metazoa > Chordata > Chondrichthyes > Myliobatiformes > Dasyatidae > Hypanus > Hypanus sabinus. The sequence continues at coordinate 31,825,603 of NC_082734.1, forward strand.
CCCAGTCTGAGCTTTGACTGTCATGGCCCACGCTCTCCTGTTTCGGGTCAAGTGGATCAATTCATTGGTATTCATTTCCAGTTCTCTGGCTGCTGTCTCCATCATCATTTGTCTCTGCCTTCCTCTTGCTTTCTTCCCTTCAATCTTTCCCATAATCACCGTGCATTCTAACTCCTCTTTTCTAATCACATGTCCGAGGAAGTTACGTTGCCTTTTCATGATCTCATACATTATTTATCTTTTGTGCTTGCTCTGTTCATGACATTCTAGTTAGATATTCATTTCGTCCATGATATTCTTTGCATCCTCCTCAAAAACCACATCTCTGCTGCTACAATCCATTTCCTCATGTTTCTAGATATTGTCCAACATTCTGAACCATATAACATAACTGGATAAACGTAACATTTCAGTACTCTGAGGCGGGTTGTCATGCCTAGTTTAGTGTTGGTCAGTCTACTCTTCATTCTTGTAAAGGTGTCTTTTGCCATCCCTCTTCTTCTCCTGATGTCCATGTCGCATCTGCCATCTGATGTCACCCAGCTTCCTAAGTAGCAAAAATTCTGTACTTGTTTTATGTCTTCCCCATTTATTCTCAGCCTGCAGATAAGATTCTCCTTTTTGGATATCACCATACATTTCGTCTTTTTGCAATTGATAGATAGACCCATTTTTGCACTTTCTTTAACAACTTTATCAATTAATTTTTGTAGTTCTTCCTCCGTATTTGCAGTTAACACAGTGTCATCCTCCCACTTCCCAAAAAAAAAATGCTGGTTGTCTTTGTCATTGGTTCCTGTCAGATGCCCCTGGTGAAGGTTGCAGGTATTCTGGGTTGATGGGCATGTGAGAGAGAGAATGTGTCACAGGAACACAAGTGGGGTTATGTTCTGAGAGCTGATATGGGATTGCTGGATTCCTGTATCATGAGAAGATATGAGAATATGGGAAAAAAGGTGAGAATATGAGTTATTGAAATTTGCTGTGAACCTTTCAGTTTATCTCTTTCTTCATTTCCCACCAGCACGTCCTGGCGGAAAGTACAACAGGTATAAAATTGTGAAGAATTAAGTTGCTGCTGCGATATCCCATTAGATGCTGAGGGGTTGTGAGGGCAGAGAGCCGGAATTGAGAGTGACCCCAGCGTTTGTAGGCAGGCTCGGAATTAGCTTGACTCTTCAACGTGGACCGCAGTTTCCTCAATGTATTCAGCACTGCACTCTGTTGGAGGAGAGGAGTCTTTGAAGGGATGTAATTGAAACTGAAAAGATTGAATGTAGAACAGTGCAATGCTGGAACAAGCTCTTCAGACTATAATGTAGTGTCAGATTTAATTAAACTAGTAATTAAATCCCTTAACTTCAATAATCCCGTCAATAATCACCTCCTCCACCCTGCCACTGCTTTCCTGGCACTTTCTGTATAAAAAAAGACTTGCACTGACCATCACTTTTAAATTCCCGCCCCCCCCCCCCCCCCGTCTCACCTTAAAAGTATGCCCATAGAATTAGACGTTGACTCTGACTACTCTATCTATGCCTCTTATAATCTTAATAATCTCTGTCAGATCTCTCCTGTGGTTTTACCACTCCAGAGAAAAAAAACCCAAGTTTGTGTCCAGAGTAGCATACAGAAAATGCTGAAAGAACTCTGGCAGTATCTACAGAGAGGAATGAAGTGTTGATGTTTCCCCAGAGCACATGTCCTCTAAACCAGGCAGCATCCTGGTAAACCTCTGCTGCACCCTCTCCCAAGCCCCGTCAGCCTTCCTATAACGGGATAACCAGAACTCAGAATCCGAACAGAATCAGCTTTACTATCACCACCATACATTGCGAAATTTGCTAACTTAGTGGCAGCAGTACAGGGATAATATAGAGAAAAAAAAGTAAATCAATTACAGTAAGGATATATGTGCATTAAATAGTTAAATTAAAAATAGTGCAAAAACAGAAATAATATAAAAAAGTGAGGTAGGTTCAATGTCCATTTTGGAATCGTATGGCAGAGGGGAAGAAGCTGTTCCTCAATCATTGAGTGTATGCCTTTAGGCTTCTGTACCTCCTTTCTGATGGTAGCAATGAGTAGAGGGCATGTCTTGGGTGATAGGGATCCTTAATAATGGACAGTGCCTTTCTGAGGCACCGCTACTTGAAGATATCTTGGATATTGTGGAGGCTAGTACCCAATATGGAGTGGACTAATTTTACAGTGGTGTTAAACACTGAGCTATAGTCAACGAACAGCATCCTGACATAGGTGTTTGTATTGTTGAGATGATCTTGGGCCATGTGAAGACCCATTGAAATTGCATCTGCTGTAGACCTATTGCGGTGATAGGCAAATTGCAGTGGGTCCAGGTTTTGCTGAGTCAGGTGTTGATTTTAGCAATGAGCAACCTCTCAAAGCATTTCATCACTGTAGATGTGAGCGCTGTTGGGCGATAGTCATTAAGGCAGCTCAAATTACTCTTCTTGGACATTGGTATAATTGTTGCCCTTTTGAAGCAGGTGGGGCTTCCAACCATAGCAGTGAGAGGTTGAAAATGTCCTTGAATACTCCCACCATTTGGTTGGCACAAGTTTTCAGAGCCTTACCAGGTACTCCATCAGGGCCGTCTATTGAAAGCAATACTCCTGATGCGGCCTAAAATCAGAATGAGAGTGAGGGTTATTATCGATGACATAAACTGTTTTTAGCAGCAGTACATATGCATATACATAATCTAATAAGGAATATGAAAAAAAATGCAAAAAGAGAGCAAAATAGAGAGGCGGTGCTCATGGATACATTGCCTTTCAGAATTCTGATGGTGGAGGGAAAGAAACTGTTCATAAAACAAATTCTTAAAATGAAGAGATAATGCAAGAGATTGATTAAGCTGGTCCAGATACATTGGAACTCCGCCATGGCCAGAATGAGGAGGGTTGAACATGGGGCTGGCAACCCCATCCTGTAGCCCAGAGCTACAGAAATGCTAATAGAAGCTCCAAAGACCTCATCCCTGCGAGAGGAGGCATCTTCTCTGAGAAGACGTATGTAGTCATGTGGTAAAGCAGCAGTCACAGGGCCAATCTGTCCAGGGCAGAGGACTCTGGCCAGCTGCTGTCAGTGGCTTATGTCCCTGTAGGGATGATGGGGAGAAGAAGAAGGAGAAGACACATTGAACCAAAGGTTCTTCATCAATAGGAGAGTGCATTTTGAGTTCAGGAAAACTGAGGTGAGGTATGAGAGATAACTAGGCCTCAGCATTCAATGTCCTAAAGGACCAGGTGTAGTTTCAGTGTGCTCAAGATATTCCTTTGTACTACTGTAAAATGTGGTAAGAATTAGCTGATCAAGATCAAACAACGTACAGTAACAGTTTAGTTTTGCCACCTTAGAAATGTTTGATACCAGCTGTTGAATTAGGCCTAAATATAACCTGCTTGAATATGAATCAAACCCTGCTGCCTAAAATTAAAAAATTCATTAAATGCTGCAAGCACTCAGCGGGCCTGACAAGATTTTTAATTTTTTTGGAGAAGGAAAAAGAATGAAACATTTCAGATCCTTAAGCTTTCATCTGAACTGAACGAGTGAGAAAGCAGGCCTGATGGTGGAGAAAGCATGGTGAAGGAACATCTGAGATGTACAGAGAGTGGCCACTTCATTAAATACACCTGCTTGCTAATGTAAATATCTAAGCAGCATCTTGTGGCAGTATAAAAGCACACAGATATGGTCAAGAGGTTCAATTGTTGTCCAGACCAAACATCAGAATAGGGAAGAAGTGTGACCTGAGTGACTTTCTCCATTGAATGAATGTTGGTGCCGGACAGGGTGGTTTGATAATCTCAGAAACTGCGGAACTCCTGCGATTTTCACACACCACAGTCTCCGGTATTTACAGGGAATGGTGTGAAGAACAAAAAACTTCCAGGGAGTGGCAGTCCTGTGGGTGAAATTGCCTTGTTAATGAGAGAAAAGTCAGAGGAGAATGCCTAGACTGGTTCAAGCCAACAGGAAGATGACAGTAAAGTGTTACAACAGTGGTGTGTAGAAGAGTATCTCTGAATGCACAGAACATCTACCCTCGAAGTGGATGGGCGACAACAGCAGAAGTCCGTGAACATACACTCAGAGGCCACTTTATTAGGTATAGGAGGTTAGGTATAAAGTGGCCACTGAAATTAATGGGGAGCAGAAGTTCTCGAGGTTATGCTATTGCTTTTCTGCCAGCGACAGTTGTGCCATCAGTGAACCTATAGCTGGCGTTGGAACTGAGCTCAGCCACACAGTCATGAGTGGGCTAAAGATGCACGTTAATTCAGGAACCTGATGTTTGAAGGAGATAACTGTTGCTGAATCTGGTGGTGTGGGACCTAAGGCTGAAGTACTCCTTTCCTGATGGCAGCAACAAGTAGAGCGCATGGCCTGGATGATAGGGTTTCTTGATGTTAGATACTGCTTTTCTTGTGCCAGCTCCGCTTAATGGTGGGGAGGGCTTAACTTGTGATGGACACCAATTTATGTAGGCTCCTTCGTCCATGGGCATTGGTATTTCCATGATGTCCTCGGTCAGGATACTTTCCACTGGCATTTCATCAAAGAGCCTATTTAACAATAAATGGAATCTATTTCACAGCACAATCTACCTTCCAGCAGAGTCCGTTTTGCAGCATATAGAGTCTGTTTTATAGCAATGCATTTTCTGGCTAATAGCAAGCAGTCAGATACTCTCCACTGTGCATCTATAGAAGTGTGTCAGTTTCAGATGACTTGCTGAATCTGTGGCCATGTCTTCACTCCTGAAAGAGCTACAACAGCCGACAGCACAAGGGACTTGAGTCAGTTCCACTGGAATAGACACTGTTGTTAAACTTGACTGCTTCACCGATTGTCTCACTCCGAACATCTATGCTAATTCACTTCCCTCGTGACTAGTCCCTTTGATGCTGTCATCACTGTGGAAGGTTTAACAAATTTGTGGAAGCAGACTTGTTTGAATATAACGGATGTCAACCTGCAATCAGAACTGTTTGCAGCTGGTTCTAACCAGAGTACGAAAGGGAAATTACTTTTTATGAAGAACAGCAATAGGCGAGCACTTATAATTCATTTCCCATCCATTTGTGATGAGCAACGGTGCGTCTTTCTGGTTGACTGACAACCAGGATGATAGTGTCAGTATATTTCCCAGAACCTGTCATTGCTATTCTACAGAGCCACATACTAATGGACTGCTTAGTTTATTTATGTGAGCTATAATATCGTAAGAGAAACATATTTACTTCCACATTGCGATTCTTGCAGTCGCTTGTTACTTGCTGCTGTGCTCATCCCTTGAATGTGTTCTTGTTCGGATCAGAAGTTGGTGTTAAACTCCTCCAGGTAGTGTCAACAGCTTTCTCAAGCTTCAAGAAGCACAGGAAGGGCTTTGTACATTTCTTTTGTGTTGTCTCAGAGTCTCAGAGTTGCTGCTCTTGCAATGTGAGAAACGTGTCAGCAATCTGTGCACGATAAGCTCCCAAATATAGGAAGATGATGGACTCATAGGTTTATACATCATGGAAGCAGGCCTGGCCCATCTTGTCCATGCTAACTAGCATGGACAACCAGTTAATACTGTTTCAGTGGAAACAAGGAAAAGAGAGATCACATTTCACCAAATATGTGGTGACAAATGCAGACTATCCCCAGTGCTTCCTTGGGTGTGTTGATTGCTAATGGAAATAAGATGTTTCCACTGTATGTTTTGATGCACATGTGATAAATAACCAAAGCTGAAACCTGAAATTGCGTTCTCTCAGCGACCATTGTTGCCATCACCTGCTCTTTTCCTTCTACATCCTTTCACAGACTCTTACTTTAGTTGGACACCTACCTTTCTCCCTCCCTCCCACTGGGCAGAAAGCACCTACTACTCAGCTCAAGGACAGCATCTACCCCACGACTCTTGGCCTTAGTTGATAAAATGGACATTTTACCTCATAATCTACCTCTTCCTGCCTTTGCACCTTTGGCTGCCTGCACTGCACTTTCTCTGTAGTTGTAATACTTTATTCTGCATTGTGTTATTGTCTTCCACAAAGCACTGATGTGCGTTCTAGTTTAAGGTGGCCTTGGTAAACCACAGCAACAACTTGAGGGTAGCAAACAAGACAATAAATTACTATATTCCTCACACTTTTTCTCAGATACGATCACTGCAATCACTAGCCTGTAGTTCCTCTTTCGGAGTTGAGGTGCCTATGTGAGTTGACATTCTTGCAGTGTGAACTGAAGCCTCGAAGGTGCAGGACGGTTGCGGTATGGCATGTACAGGCCGAATCGAGGCAGCTAGGCCCGAACATGAGAGCGGGGTACGAGCCAATGTATGGCCGTTGCTGGAGTGGACTTGGAGGCAAATCGATGCGGCTGAACCAAGGTCAGGCGAGTGGAGTTGAGAGAACAGAGATTTGGTCAAATTTACTGGTGGGACGAATTGGAAAGGTCGGGTGTGGGCCAAGTTGAGGCAGCGGGACCTTGGTCCAAGAGTGAGGAACGACCCAAGATTTAGACGGTTTAAGCGCTGGGCCAAGTTGAAAAGGTCAGAGTGTTGGAGCCGGAGATGACAGATGAGGTTTGACTCGTCTCTGCACTGAACTGAGGCTGTGGCCTGCAAACAACAGGCTCCTGGATCGGCTGTAGTGATGACTGGCTTCATGGCTGTGGCTCACTTTGTGACCTTTAGTTTAGTTTGCTTACTTTTATTGTTTTGCACAGTTTGTTTTTTTCTGCACATTGGGTGTTTGACAGTTTTTTTAATGGACTCTGTTGGTTTCTGCATTTTAAAACCATAAGATCCAGGAGCAGAAGTTGGCCATTTGGCCCATAGACTCTGCTCCACCATGAGGCTGATCCATTTCCATATCAGCCTCAATCTCCTCCTTCTGCCTGTCACCCTTCACGCTCTGTCTAATCAAGAATCTATCAACCTCTACCTTAAATATACTCAGTGACGGCCTGTAGTGTCCTGTGGTGACAAATTCCATAGATTCACCACTCTCTGGCTAAAGAAATTCCTCCTCTTCTCCATTCTAAATTGGCATCCCATTATTCTGAGGTTGCGTCCTCTGGTTTTATACTCACCCACCACAGGAAACATCCTCTCCACATCCACTCTATCAAGATCTTTCAACATTCAAAATTTGTTTTGTGGCTGCCTGTGAAGAGACAAACCTCAAGGTTGTACATAGTATACATACTTTGATTAATAAATGAGCTTTGATGAAATGATCTGTATGGATGGCAGGCAAAACAAAAATTTTCACAGTGCTTTGCTACACGTGACAATAATATATCAATTCCAATTCTAAATTCATCTCCATAATTTCAATTTCAAATCTGATAAAGACCATTGATCTGAACAGCTCTCTCTGCTTTTCTCCTCACTGATGCAGCCTGACTGTTGAATATTTCAAACATTCTCATTTCTTAACTTCTATTTTATTCATGTTTGACTGAGGGATGAACATCTGTCCCAAGGCATTGGTTAGAGCTCAACGAATCACTGAGTCCTTAAGGCATGAAAGGAGATAATTTGGCCCATCAAGTTTGTCCTAGCCAAAGTACTTGAATTGCAGTGCTACGTAAGCATTAATTTTGTTCGATGTTAACATTCATTTCGAGAGGACTGGAATATTAAAGCAACAACGTAATGCTCAGGCTCTATAAAGCATTGGTCAGATTGCACTTGGAGCAATGTGAGTAGTTTTATGCCCCTTATTTAAGAAAAGATGTGCTGGCATTGGAGAGAGTCCAGAGGAGATTCATAAGAATGATCTAGTGAATGACAGGGTTAATGTATGAGAGTGTTTGATAGCTCTGAGCCTGTATTCGATGGAGTTCAGCAGAATGAGGGAGGGATCGCATTGATACCTATTAAATATAGATAGAGCGGATGTGGAAGGGAGTTTCCTATAGTGGAAGAGTCTAGGGCCAGAGAACATAGCCTCAGAATAGAAGGATGTTGCTTTAGAACAGAGATGAGGAGGAGTTTTTTCAGCCAGAGAAAATCTGACCATTCATAGCCACAGAGGGTCTGGAGGCAATGTCAGTGGGTATATTTAAAGCAGGGATTGATTGATTTTTGAGTAGTAAGTGTGTCAAGGGTTACAGGGAGAAGACAAGAGAATGGGGTTTAGTGGGATAATAAATCAGCCATGATGAAATGGCAGACCAGACTCGTTGGGCCGAATGGTCTAATTTTGCTCCTATGCCTTATGGCCTTATGGTCCTGTTTAAACATAGCAACGAGTTTCTGCCACCCCTTCCTTTCTAATCCTCCAGCCAATTACTTTAAAACTGCCCACTTGGCTCAGGGTAGCAAATTGCTCCAATTATCTCGCCACTCACAATTTTATGTAATTACCTCTTCCTCAGCCTCCTCACTTCCAAAATAAACAACTATAGATAATCCAATCATATCCAATCTTTCCTCATCACAGTAATCTTCCGTTTCAGTAAACATCTTCACAAATCTCCTGTGCACATTGTCAACCCCTGTGTGATTTAGTATTCTATAGTTATGGTAAAAACTCCCTGCAGTTACATTCTGACCCTTGTTTAATAAAGGAAAGCATTTTGATTATCTTGTTGACACACCCTGACAGTTCTCTGGATCTGTGGATGAATATATGGAAAACCCTTATTCTCCTCTGCACCACTGTCATCACCCCTTTTTATTGTCTATCCCCTTTCCTTACTTAACCTCTCTTATTGCATTGCCTGGCAATGAAATTCCATTGGTTTCTCCATTGACTCTGTTTACACTTCTGTCTGCCTCAGGAAAGCAGCCAACATCAGCAAGGACTCCACCCATCCCGTTATTCTCTCTTCTTCCCCCCACCCCTTCATCAGGTAGAACATACAAAAGGTTGCGAACAGGTAATACCAGGCTCAAGGACAGCATCTGTACCACTGTTATCAGGCTTTTGAATAGTCCTCTCATAAACTAAAGATGATCCCTTGATCTCCTAGTCTACTCTCATAGGGCTATTGTCTATCTGCAGTGCACTTCCTCTGCAACTGTATCACCGTATCTGTGACACTTTCTCTGTAAATGTTATACTAGCTGTTTCACTGTGTTCTGTAACACTGTAAATATAACACTGTATTCTGTAACACTTTCTCTGTAAGTGTTACACTGTAACCATATCACTGTATTCTGTGACACTTTCTCTGTAAATGTTACACTGTAACTGTATCACTATGTTCTGTAACACTGTAAATATAACACTGTATTCTGTAATACTTTCTCTGTAAGTGTTGCGCTGTAACCATATCAATGTATCTGTGACACTTTCTCTGTAAGTGTTACACTGTAACTGTATCACTGTATTCTGTAATACTTTCTCTGTAAGTGTTACACTGTAACTGTATCACTGTATTCTGTAACACTTTCTCTGTGTCTGTAACACTGTATTCTACATTCTGTTTTGTTTACATAGAACATTACAACACGACACAAGCCCTCTCCCCATTACGTTGTCCTGATCTTTTAACTTACTCTAAGATCCATCTAACTCTTCCCATGCACATAATTCTCCATTATTCCATTATCTTTGTGCCTATCTAAGATATTATTAAATGCCCCTAATGTAGTCACCTTTACCACCAGCCCTGGTAGGTATTTTATACCCACTACCTTCTGTGTAAAGAACTTAACCTTTGACATCCCCCCTATACTTTCCTCCAATCATCTAAAAATTATGCCCCCTTGTATTAGTCACATGTACTCTGGGAAAAAGTCTCTTGCTCTGAACTTTGTCTATTCCTTGTATCATCTCGTACACCTCTATCAAGTCACCTCTCATCCTCCTTTGCTCCAAAGAGAAAAACCCTTGCTTGCACAACCTAACACAAGATCACAAGACAAAGAAGCAGAAGTAGGCCATTTGGCCCATCAAGTCTGCTCTGCCACTCCACCATGAGCTAAACTATTCTCCCATCTAGTTCCAATTTCCAGCTTTTTCCCCATATCCCTTGATACTCTGACAATTAGATACCTATCAATCTCCTCCTTAAACACCCTCAATGGTTGGGCCTCCACAGCTATATGTGGCAATGAATTCCATAAATCCACGACCCTCTGGCTAAAAAAAATTCTCCTCGTCTCTGTTTTAAATGGGTACCCTCTAATTCTAAGACTGTGGCCTCTTGTCCTGGACTCACCCACCAAGGGAAACAGCCTTTCCACATCTACTCTGTCCAACCCTTTCAACATTCGAAATGTTTCTATGAGATCCCCTCTCATTCTTCTATTCTTCTTATCCTCATAAGAAATGCTCTATTATCCAGACAGCAACCTGGGAAATCTCTTCAGCAGTCTCTCGAAAGCTTCACATCCTTCCTATAATGACGCAACCGGAACTGAACACAATACTCCAAGCGTGTTCTAACCGGCGTTTTCTAGAGCTGCAAAATGACCTTGTGGCTCCTGAACTAATTGAACTGTAGCTGGATGCTTTACCGAGGAAACAGGAAACAGGAAACATAGATGTGATCTATGACAGAGAGGCTAGTTTTGTGATGGACTAAGCTTTGCCCACAACCCTCTGCATCTTTTTTCTGGTCTTGGGCAGAGCAGTTGCCACATTAAGCTGTGATTTACTCTCCCTTTGTTCTTCTACTCTACTGTTCAATGTCCTAAGGACATTGAAGTCTATTGTCACATCCAGATTGAAAGAATAGGCTTGGTATCCTGGGACCCGCTGTGTTTCTCTTGCTTAATTCACTGAGCTTAAGCATTCAAGACAGCCACGTAGTAACACTTCCCCTGCATAAAAATAAGTCTTCTGCATCATAGTGGGTTCTAAATTAAAAGATTCACACTTAACCTTTTGTGAAACAGAAACAGAAATGACTAAACACTTAGCAGGTCAGGTAGCCTCTGTGAAATGAGAATCTGCGACCACTTCAGGAGGAAGGGTTTTTCTGACAGAGCTGAGGAGATTGAGGCACTTGAGAGGTGTTCAATTCCTGTCAGTGACCGTGTGCAATTTCTGCTGGTGACCTGGGCTCATTCCCACCAGCGATCCAGGTTCAATTCCTGCTGCTGTCTGAAAAATTGCAGACAAGTTTGAATGATCATAAAAAACACACTGGAACTCTATGCAGAGACCCTTGCACTGTGCATGTAGGGGGAGCGGTACAGCAAATCAAAATCTGTAATTCACACAACAGAATGAGAAAGTTAAATGCTAACCTAGTGTCTACACCCAGAATTATACTTAAACAACAGTTATGTTTAACTAGAAATTAGACCAACCATTTAAAATGGATATTAAGCCTTGAAAGTCGAATACTCTTTTAAAATTGCAAAATGTTAATGTGGTTGTTTTTCAAATTTTGTAATTTCAATTAAATCTTGCACAGTTGGCTTAAACAATGAATTAAGTGGTATAATGGGCATATATTGCTATTAATCATGATGTAATTGGTGTTGGGCACATCAGTTTTTAACTGCCTTATTACCAGGGAGCCACAAGATCTCCTGCCGTGCAGTGTTTTGTGAAATGCTTCCACTGAGAGCCATTCAGGAAGAAAGACATGGATGAATGATACAATACCTTTCCGGGGATTTTGCTGAAGGAATGGGAAGGAGGGGGATGAATTCTGGAAGCCCTGAACAGTGATTCATAAGAAGGTGTGTGACGGACCGCTCAGTGGTTGTGACAATGCCCCTGTTTCCTCATATGCGTCACCATCACGGTGGCGTAGCATGATGCTATTATAGCTCTGGACGTCAGAGGTTGGAGCTCAGTTCTGAGTCTTTAAGTCCTCCCCACGGAATTCATGGGTTTTCCACCATGTGCTCTGGATTCCTTCCACGATCCAAAGACACACTGGTCAGTAGGTTAATTGGTCATTGTAAATTGTCCCCTGATTAGGCCGGGGTTAAATCGAGGTTGCCAAGTGATGTGGCTTGAAGGTCTGGAAAGGCCTATTCCGCGCTGTGTCTCAAACTAACCACCACGCTGTTTTAATAGTGCTTAATCAAACACCCTTCTCTTTACTGTGGGGGTCAAGATTCCTAATTAGGTGATGTAATAGAGGCCTGACCAGTGACAATCTTCCTTGACACTTCAAAACTGTGGACTTCAGTCAACTTGGAGGAAGATTAGGTATTAGTAGTTGTCCTGATTTGCTATCTTCCATCAATATTTAATATCTAAGAAATTCTTAGAGAGGCACAAGGATAATAGAGAAATGGAGGGCTATGTAGAAGGGAAGGGTTAGATTAATCTTATAATAGGCTAACAAGTCAGCATGGCAATGTGGGCCAAAGGACCTGTGCTGTGCTGTAATGTTCCATGTTCTATCTTCTATGTTGATATATCCAATTTAAGATGCGTCTATATGTCTTAATGACTATGCCTATATGACTACAAGACATAAGAGTAGAATTAGGCCCATTGGCCCATTGGGTCTGCTCCACCATTCCACCATGGCTGATTTATCATGATGTAATAACCCCATTGTTAATAACCCTCTCAACCCCATTCTTCTGTCTTCTCCCTGTAACCTTTAATGTCTTTACTAATCAAGAACTTATCAACCTTCACCTTAAGTATACCCTATGGCTTGGCCTTCACAGCCATCTGTGGCAATGAATTTCACAGATTTACTGCTCTCTGGCTAAAGAAATTCCTCCTCATCTCTGTTCTAAAGGGATGTCCTTCTATGAGGCTGTGTTTCATGTTTGATTATTAGTATCAGAGTAGAAGAACATCCCTTTAGAAATGAGATGAGGATAAAGTTTTCATTGGGGTATTTAAAGGAGAGGCTGACATCTTGTTGGTTAGTTAGAGCATCAAAGATTACGGGGATAAGGGAGGAGAATTGGGTTGAGAGGGAAAATAAATCAGTCATGATTGAATGGTGGAGGCTCTCAATGGGTCAAATGGCCAATTTTTTCCTATATCTTATGATCTATAATAAACCTATTCCAATTTCAATTCCATTTCTAGCAAATGCACACCCTTGCTCTTTCCCCATATTACATATTCTCATATAAGATTGTGTGAGGCCATTCAGCCCTTTGAGTCGATGCTGAAACCTGGGAGCTACAATAGCTGTTTTCTTTCTCCCTCTGAACATCTGAGTCTTGATGAAGGGTTTCCACCCAAGAAATTGACCATCCGATTTCTTCCATAGATGTTGCCTGACCTGCTGAGTTCCTCCGTCATTTGTTATGTGTTTACCTCTGGATTTCCAGCATCTGCAGAATCTATTGTGTCTCCTGGACAAATATTATTCCAGTTTCCTTTTGGAAGTTGTGATTGCAATTGGCATCCTTGATTGAGTTTCAGCTTTGCCCAGTGGTAGAGGGGAGAGGAAAGAATGGTTAAGATCATTGATTATGTCGGCTGCTTTCCCAATGCACAGAGAGAGCCAAGGGGGAGAGTTTGCTTTGTATAATGAACTGTCTGACTGCACTGTCTTGCAATCTTATGCTGAGCATTTGCCATACCGAGCTGCAGCGCGTCTGGATGGGATGCTCTCCGTGACTTTCTGTAACAATGGGTAAGAGAAAACAAGGTACAACCTACAACCTCCAGGGTACATTGCAATCTGTGCTAGACTTAGGAAATGTATCAACGGAAAACATAGGAAGTTCTGCTCCAGTCTGTGCACAGTAACATCTCACAGAGGGGACGAGTGTGGCAAAGTGTTTTGGAGAAGATAATTGACTAATAATACTGGAATATTGTTCTGTCCCAGAGAGATTTTCAGAAGGCAGAGTGGGGCTCAGTTGAAGTTCTCATCCAGAGCACATTAAACAGTGTTGCTCTCCCTCAGTACTTCACTGGATGAAAACTAGTTATGCCTCACTTTATTCTGCATTGTTATTGTCTAGCTCAAAGCACTGTGCACTGATTTGTCCTGTAGAAACAAATATTATTGTCACATGTAGCTTGGTGTCCGTGATAATAAAAACCAATACCAAAACCGATACCATTCAAGAACTCGCAACAGTGGAATAGACACTGTCCGTGGTCCTGGTGATATGTGATCTCAAGCTTTTACCCAATGGGAGAGGGGAGAAGACAGTGTAATGGGGTGGGAAGTGTTCTTGACTTTGTATATACAGTTGGCCCTCCTTATCCGCAGATTCCACACGCGCAGATTCAACCAACCGCGGATCGGGAAATCCCGGAAGTTCTCTCTCCAGCACTCGTTGTTTGAGCATGTACAGACTATTCTTTCTTGTCATTATTCCCTAAACAATACAGTATAACAACTATTTACATAGCATTTACATTGTATTAGGTATTATAAGTAATCTAGAAATGAGTTAAAAGTACAGGCAGTCCCAAGGTTATGAATGAGTTCCGTTCCTGAGTCTGTTTTTAAGTCGGATTTGAAGTCGGAACAGGTACATCTGGTATTATTTAGTGTCAGTTAGTCAAATGTTTTTCTTAGTATATAGTATATATTTTACCTTTCTATGCATATAAAACACTTAAGAAACATACGTATTTCAATAATTAAACCACTGCATTGCTTAGAAATAATTGCAGCTTTCATTGGGGCAGGGCCTTTCAAGTGCTCCATTAAAATTGTTCCAATCGTTGACCAGCTGTAGACTAACACTTTTCCAATGACCGATAGTGTTTCACCTCTTTCTGATCACTTTATTACTTCCACCTTATTTTCAATCATGATTGTGATTATTTTCGTGAACAGAAACACTGCGGATTCAGAGCTGCACCACCAGGTCCTAACGTCCACCGTGCTAAACATGTTAAATAATGTCTGGGGTTCCGCTGGGTCCTTAAGACCACCACACTGAGCCAGGTTAAATAAGGGACTTGAACATCCATGTGTTTTGGTATCCACGGGGGGGGTCTCGGAACCATCCCCCGTGGATAAGGAGGGCCGACTGTATCTACTAATCCTGGAACTCCAAACCATAGTGGTGACAGATTCACCACAGTGACAAAACAAAGACTATCTTCTCAGAGGTACCATCTAATGTGCTCTGGGCCACCAACTCAGGGGGAATCTCATTACAACCTACCAAACGTTAAAAGGGCTGGATAGAATGGACATGGACAAGATGTTTCCATTAGCAGCAGAGTCTAGGATCCAAGGACACAGCCACAAGAATGCTAAGAGGTAGAATTTATTCATCTGGATGGTAGCAAGTCTGTGGAATTCATTTCCATGGATAGCAGTGGAGACCACATCATTAAGGCAGAGATCAATGGGTTCTTGATTGGTATGGGGAAGAAATTAGGAGGACAAGATTGAAAAGAAAATCAGCCAGGATTGAATAGCAGAGCAGTCCCAATGAGCCAACTAGCCTGGTTCTCCTCCTACATGTCATTGTGAGGGGGCCTATGTGTCAGTATCATTCAGGGGCAAAGTAAGATTGGAGTTGTGGTGAAGGTTCTCCAGTGAGTGACATACAAAAATGTGTCAGATAAAACTGAAGCCTCATAGTCTTTACTGAGTAAGATCTTCAAAAGAAGCTAGCTTGGCAAAGATTTCTGAAAAGACAGACATGACATCAAAAACAGAATGGCTTTCATAAACTACATGAAAGGACCACACTGAGTGAGCTGGCTTTGAGTGGCTTGAGGCCAAATATGACATCAAAACATGCCAGTCAATGCCAAGGAAGTGATGTTCTTTGTTGAATGCAGATGGGTTTCTGCTTTTGCCAAGTTCTATTTTTGTATAAATCCCTGTTTTTGTCTTACTGTTTTGTTTTAAAGAAATCACTGTCAGATGCTTGCTGTGATGTGCTCGAGAATAACAAATGCAAATGCGTACATCTATATTCTCCTATTCTACTTCCATAACTCTCTCATGGTGCTTGAGAATGAATCACAGATACTAAAGCATCTCCTTTTCAAATTCATGGGCAGGATGTGCATAGTGCTATAGTGCCCGTCCCTATGTGTTTCTGGGAAGTAGGTGATGTGACGTTTTCTTTGAGTGTTTGAGTCCTGGTGAAGGTTCTCCCAGTGTTGTTGGAGAGAGAGAAAGTCCCGGCATCTAGAACCACCAGTGACATAGGAACAGCAATGTACAATCAGTGGCCACTTTATCAGGTACTTACTTGTCATGATCTTCTGCTGCTGTGAACCATCCACTTCAAGGTAGGCCATGTTGTGCATTCAGAAATGCTGTTCTGCACACCAATGTTGTAAAGTGTCGTTATTTGAGTTACTGTCGCCTTCCTGTCAGCTTGAACCAGTCTGGCTATTCTCCTCTGACCTCTCTCATTATCAAGGTGTTTTCATCCACAAAACCTCAGCTCACTGGGAGTTTTTATTTTTCATGGCCAAGGGGTTCAGGCCAAATATTAAAATGATTGTTGGTGCCAGATGGGATGGTTTGAGTTTCTCAGAAACTGCTGATCTCCTGGGATTTTCACACACAACAGTCTCCAGAGTTTACAGAGAATGGTGCGAAAAACAAAAAAAAGGAAGTGTCTAGTGAGCAACAATTCTGTGGGTGAAAATGCCTTGTGAATGAGAGAGGTCGGAGGAGAATGGCTATACAGGTTCAAGCTGACAGGGAGGCGACAATAACTCAAATAACCCCACATTACAACAGTGGTGTGCTGAACAGAATCTCTGAACACACAACACATTAAACCTTGAAGTGGATGGGCTACAGCAGCAGAAAACCACGAACATACACTCAGTGGCCACTTTATTAAGTAGAGGAGGTGGCTAATGAAGTCACCACTGAGTGTATTTTTCACTCACAATGATATGCAAAGGAGAGGCAAATGCAGGTGGCAATTAAGTCCTGTGCCTGAAGTTCTCGCCCTTCTTGAAGGTAGAGGTGACTTTGGGATGTACTGCTGGAATAACCTGGGCATGTATCTACAGTGGGTAAAGCTGGATGAGAAAGTTAATAAGTTTGCAAATTTGGTGGTTCAGAAGATCACCAAAGGATACAAATGGGATAGAGATCAGATGCAGATAATGGGTGGAGAAATAGCAGATGGACTTTAACCCGGTCAAGTGTGAGCTGTTGCACTTTGGGAAGTCAAATGTAAAGGGACAGGACACAGTTAACGACAAAACCTTTAACAGTGTTGACAAATGGAGAGATCTTGGTGTCCAAGTCTATAGCTCCCTGGCTGTCTGGATTAACAGGGTGGTGAAGAAGGAGTATGTTACAGTTACAGAAGAAGTACAGTACAGGAAGACAATAATGTGCAAGAGCCATGAAGAGTTAGATCAGGAGCTCATCTACATTGTCAGACAGGTCGCAATGTACCTCATTCTGATCCTGCGCTTCATCATCTCCCTGCACTCCTGTTTTTCAGTTGCTTTTATACTTTATTCTTCATTGTTATCATTTTACCTGATTCTAGCTCAATGCACTGTATAATGATTTGATCTGTATAAACAAATATTGTCACATGTACCTTGGTACATGTGATAATAATAAACCAATAAAGTTCAAAGTAAATTTATTATCAAAGTTCATATATGTCACCATACACACCCCCGAGATTCATTTCCTTGCAGGCATACTCAATAAATCCATAATAGAATAATAACCATAATAGAATCAATGAAAGACCACACCAACCTGGGCATAGAACCATTATGCAAAAGACAACAAACTGTGTAAATAGAAAAAGAAAGAAAATACTAATAGTAAAGAAATAAGCAATAAATATCGAGAACATGAAAATAAGTCTGTAGGTTGTGGGAACAGTTCAATGTCTGGGCAAGTGTAGTTATCCCCTTTGGTTCAAGAGCCCGATGATTGAGGGGTAATAACTGTTCCTGATGGTGTGAATCCTGAGGGTTCTGTACCTTCTTCCTGATGGCAACAGTGAAAGGAGAGCGTGTCCTGGGTGGTGGGGCCCCTGATGAAGTGACGGTGTTTCATGTAGATGCACTCAATGGTGGTGGGCTCTTTACCTGTGATGGACTGGGCTGCATGCACTACTTTTTATAGGATTTTCCATTCAAGGCCATTGGTGTCTCAATACCAGACTATGACACAGCCAATCAATGTACTCTCCAGCTAAAGGTTTTAGATATTATGCCAAATCTACAGAAACTCCTGGGGGTGTTGCTGTACTTCCTTTGTAATTTTCACCCATGTGCCAGTCCCACGATGGGCCCTCCAGAGTTGCTGATCCTCTCCACTGTTAATCCTCCAATGAGGACTGGATCATGGACCTTTGGTTTCCTCCTCCTGAAGTCAATAATCAGCTCCTTGGTCTTGCTGACATTAAAAGGTTGTCGTTTTGGCACCACTCAGCCAGATTTTCAAACGCTGATTTATCACCACCTTTGTTTCGGCCTATGCAGTGACATGGCCAGCAAACTTGAATATGGCATTGGAGCTGTGTTTAACCATACAGTCATAAGTGTGAAGCCAGTAGAGCAGGAGGCTAAGCCCACAATCTTGTGGTGCACCTGTACTGATGGAGATTGTGGAGGAGATGTTGTTGCCAGTCTGAACGGACTGAGGTCTGAAAGTGAGTAAGTTGAGGATCCAATTGCAGGCCAAGGTCTTGAAGCTTACTGATTGGTTTTGAGGGGATGATGATATTGAATGCCGAGCTGTAGTCAATAAAGAGCATCCTGATGTATGAATTTTGCTGTCCAGATGTTCCCGGGTTTAGCGAAGAGCTGTAGACCTGTTGCTCTGGTAGGCAAGTTGGAGCGGGTCCAAGTCCCTTCTCAGTACGGGTAATTTTCAAGGACTTTTAACAGTGGGATAGGAGCCTAGTGGTATGCAGTCTTAATCTTTTGCCATCGGGAAAGGGGAGAACAGGGCAGGAAGGGTCCTTAATTATATTGGCTGCTTTCCCAAGGCTGTCTAAGGTGTGGCAGAGTTACTTGAAGGGATCATCAGGATGGCATGCAAAGGAATTCTTTCCAATATACAGAGGTAAGGATTCAAAACTCAGAGTCTTTTAAACAAAATTCAGCAGCGTAAGGAGAAATTGTTAACTGGTTTTCATTGTCACATGTACAAGATACAGTATATTTACACTGATGGTAGACTAAGGGCATTTTACTGTCTCCCTACCCCCCCCATTCACATCAGTTCTCTCCACAACGGTGACAACTTGCAGCAGCTAATTAACCTGCAACTTGCATTTCTTTCAGATGTGGGAGGAAGCTGAGAGTCTAGGACAGGGGTTCCCAACCCATGGTTCAGTTAATGGCTCCATGGCATTAAAAAGGTTGGGAGATGACAACCACATTTAGAACATGCTAACTCCACAGAGACAGAGTTCAGGATTAATCCTGGGTCAGTGGAGTTGTGAGGTAATGGCAGTACCAACGTGCTGCTGTGCCGCATCTATTGATATGGAGACAAAAAGGTCCAATGTGCCTTTGGTTTAAAGGCAACCTGGGATGGGCATCAAGTGGCGGCATACCAGTGACTAACTCTATGCGGAGAGGATGTCTAAAGTCCAGCCTGTTGGTTGGCACAGATTTTCAGTGTCCTACCTGGTACACCATCGGGGTATGATACCTTGCAAGGGTTTGCCCTCATGAAAGCTGCTCCGACATCAGCTCTGAGCCAGAGATCACAGGGTCGCCAGATGCTACAGGGATTCGCACAGCTATACTTTACTTCCCCCTTTCAAAGTCTGCATAAAAGATGTTCAGTTCGTCAGGGAATTAAACATCGCAGCCATTTATGATGTTAGTTTTCAACTTCAGGAAGCAATGGAAGTTAGAACTCTACATTTTAGGAAAAGTTTCTTTCCCTCTGCCATCAGATGCTTTTTTGAACAGTCTATGAACCATGAAAATTGCCTCACTAATTTTAGACTACTTACTTATTTATATGTTTGTTTGTGTGTGTGTGTATATATACGTATATGTGCGCATGTATATGTGTGCATATACATATATATCTTACTGTAATGTATATTTCATGTATTGCAGAGTACTGCTGCCGCAACATAAATTTCAAGTCACAAGTCAGTGAGAAGCCTGATTCTGATTCTGATTCTAAATATAAAAGAGTATATTCTAGTGAAGACACACAAACAAGACAAAATCTGCAGATGCTGGAAGTCTGAACAGCACGCACAAAATGCTGGAGGAACTCAGCAGGTCAGGTCAGGCGTTTCAGTCCAGGTGGAGGATTTTGACCCAAAACATTGACTGTTTATTCATTTCCATAGATGCTTTCTGGCCTGCTGAGCTCCTCCAGCATTTTGTGTGTGTTGCTATTCAAGTAAAGAGCGTTGAGGGGAAGTTGAGCACAAATTCACCACAGGTAGATGAGTACGTTGGTCATCTTGTTATAAGAATGATGTCATTAATGTGGAAAAAGTACAGGAAATACTTATGAGAATGTTAGTAGGAGTCATGGTCCTAAGCTATAGGGAGAGATTGGGCAGGCTAGTAGTTCACTCTTTGGAACGTAGGAGACTAAGAGGGTAACACTTGCAAGTGCATCAAATCATGGGGGTAGGGGAGGCATAGATAGGGTGAACACACAGTCTTTTTCTCAGGGATAGGGGACCGGAAACTAGCCCGTCAGCCCATCAGACTAGCTTAGGTAGGCACGGTGGCCAGCGTGGTTGCTGTTGTGTTGTTCACTGAGTGCCAATGGGATAGAGGGGCATTGTGATAGAGTCATAGAACACAACAGCACAGAATCAGGCCCTTCAGCCCATCTGGTCCATGCCAAACTATTAATTTGCCCAGTTCCATCGACCTGCACCTGAATCATGGCCCTCGATGACTCTCCCATCCATGTACCTATCCAAACTTCTCTTAAATAGAAGCACCAGGTTCAAAGACAGTTACTACCCCTCAACCATCAGGCTCTTGAACATAACTACACTCATTTGCCCATCCATTGAGATGTTCCCACAACAAATGATCTCACTTTAAGGACTCTTTATCATGTTATCTCAAGTTCTTGTTATTTATTGCTATTTACTTATATTTGCACAGTTTGTTGTTTTCTGCACTCTGGATGATCTTTCGTTGATTCTGTTATCGTTACTCTTCTATAGACAAGGAAAATGAATCTTAGGGTTGTATACGGTGACATATATGTACTTTGATAGTAAAATTTAGTTTGAACTTTGAACATCCACCGCTTGCCCTGACAGCTCGTTCCACACTCTCACCACCCTCTGAGTGAAGTTCCCCTTAAACATTTCACCTTTCACCCTCAACCCATGACCTCCAGTTCTCATCTCACCCAACATCGGTGGAAAAAGCCTGCTTGCACTTACCTGATGTATACCCCTCATAATTTTATATACCTCTATCAGATCTCTCCACAATCTTCTACGTTCCAGGGATAAAGTCCTAACCTATTCAACCTTTCCTGTAACTCAGGTCCTCAAGTCCCGGCAACATCCTTGTAAATTTTCTCTGCGCCTCTGGGTTAAACATCCCTGCACAGCATGGGAAATCCTTCCCTCAAGGATAACAGTCTCCTTCCAGTTCAGATACGAACCTTCCCACTTAGTTGACAGGTTGGAGGCTGATGTGGAGGATAAAAACCATCAGAGAACAGAGGGGATAAATGGCCTCTTTTTGCAATAGAACTTCATTATAATTCAATCATAGGTTATTTTGAATTTTGTGATTACATTACAAAGGCCTATCTCCACTGTGCAATGTAATGCCTCGTAATCCTTCGTGTCCATGTTATCTTGCTCCATCTGCACAGGAAGGTGCCAGTAATTTCACAAATATAATTCATTTCTGGTTGATATATCGGTTCCTATAGTGAAAGCAGCAGGCTATTTTCTTTGTAAATGAAAAGAGCCTCTTTTGGTAACATTGCAGTTATCTTCAAAGCTAACAAGATTTGCGCATTATATTAAAAAGAGGCCATGTATGTCAAAGCATTATGTGACAGGCAGTTCAAGTTTAAAGTTTGGGTTGAATTGGATTTGTAATCTTAGGGTGATTTACCAAAGATCCCCTTTCCTCTACTATTGATGCTGCCCTAATCCACATCTCCAAAATTTCCCAGACATCCGCCCTTACCCCATCTTCTCACCACCCTAACAGTGATAGAATTTGCCTTGTCTTTATCTACTGCTTCACAAGTCTCTGCATCCAGCACATCATTCTCTGTAAATGTCCTCCCCTATCCGATTTCTTTGCTCTTCAGCCCTTTACCTTTTCCACCTTCCCGCTCCCCGTTTCTTACTTCATTCCCCTCTCTCCACCTCCTCACCTTCTCCCTCACCTAACACCTCCCAGATTGTCCTCCTTCCCCTCCCCTCACCTTCTGCTCCCTTCCTTTCCAGTTGAGATGAGGGGTCATAGCCTGAAATATCAACTATTTATTCCCCTCTATTGATGCTGCCTGACTCACCGAGTTCCTCCACTATTTGCATGTTGTTCTTAATTTTTGCTATACTTTTATGTTCTGACCAACAGGGGAATGTCCCATAGCCTCATTATTCACAACACATTATACAGATTAAGAAGCTTAATGTGCTTGTAATTTCCTCCATTAATCCATTTGGGACTCACCCTTTCAGAATAATTCCCTTTGATCTACACATCGCTCTCCTCCCTTGTTCTCTGGCTGAAAACTAACTCATTTTTCTCTTTTTCCCAGATCCAAATCTTTTGGCCCACAATGCATGTGCTGCATGATGCCAGATTAAACTAAATCTCTTCTACCTGTCCAGGATCCATATCTGTACCCCCTGCACACTCACATGCCAATTTGAAAGCCTCCTGAATACCACAATTACATCTGCAAATATTGCACCCATGATAGCCCATTCCAGGCACCTATAACTTTCTGTAAAAAAAAGTGCCCCTCAAATCCCATTTATACTTACTCCATCGCATAGTAAAGGTATAGTGTGACATTATTAGAGCTCGGAGTGTCAGAGTTTGGAGTTCAATCCTGGTGTCTGCCTCGTGGAATGCGTGTGTTTCCGCCGGGTGCTCTGGTTTCTTCCCACAGTCCAAAGACACAATGGTTAGTGGGTTAATTGATCATTGTAAGTTGTCCTGTGATTAGGTTAGGGTTAAATTGGGGGTTGTTGGCAGCAACGTGACACGAAGGGCAGGAAAGGCCTATACCATGCTGTGTCTCTAAATAAATTAATAAATATTGGAAAAAAAATCTGACAGTCTGCTCGGTCTGTGTATCTCATTATTTTAGAAACACCCATCACGTTTTCTCTGAACTACTGATGCCACAGAGAAAATAATATGTTAGTTCTACTGCTCCTTGTAGGTAATACTCTAATCCAGGCATCGTCACAGTGAAGCACAGGAGATTCTGTAGAAGCTGGAAATCTTCAGCAACACACACAAAATGCTGGAGGAACTCAGCAGGTCAGGCAGCATCTACGGAGAGGAATAAACAGTTGACATATTTGGGCCAAAATGTCGTGGTGAATCTCTTCTAAACCATCTCCAAGGACTCCACATGCTTCCTGTAATATTTCTTCTTCCTTTTCAAGCATGATGCCTGACTCGCTGGCTGCTTCTGGCATTCTCTGTATGTTTTATTCCTTTTGAAAGCGAATGTGACCAACCAGCACAGTTCAGCTAAAACATCAGGGGATGTGAAACGTACAGGAACTGCGAGAAACTAAGAGAAAAGAAATACATAGATAATTGGCTGCTCATGAAGGAGAGTCCATATGTTTTGCCTCTTTGGGGAAAACTTGACATGAAGGAATGACACCGAATGCTCCCGTATGGTTATAATTTCACTTTCTGAATTAGCTGATGATTGGTAATGAGGTAAACAGTTTATCAATAGGGTAAGGATTTCCCTTTTCACCTATTGCAGTGTGATTGATTTGGTGGTGCTCTGCTTCAAAAAACTCAGTGTTAAACTTACATTAAGAGATGCTCTTGATTCAGAGCTTAGGTAGAGCCACTCGAGGAGATGCAAACAGATATGTACTCTCAAGCACCAACTCTGCCCTCAACGTCTTGATGGTTCAAAGTTCAAAGTAAATTTATTAACAAAGTACGTGCATATATGTCACCATATATAATGCCAAGATTCATTTATTTGCGGGCATGCTCAATAAATCCAAAATAGAACAATAACCATAATAGAAACAATGAAAGACTGCACCAGCTTGGGCATTCAACCATTGTGCATAAGAAGACAAACCGCAAATACTAAAAGGAAGAGCTAATAATAAATAAATAACTGAGCAGTATATCAAGAACATGAGGTGAAGAGTCCTTGAAAGTGAGTCCATAGGTTGTGGGGACATTTCAATGATGGGGCTGGTGAGGTTGAGTGAGTTATCCCCTTTTGTTGAAGGGCCTGATGGTTGAGGAGTAATAATTTTTCCTGGACCTGGTGGAGTGAGTCCTGAGGCTCTTGTAACTTCTTCCTGATGGTAGCAGTGAGAAGAGAGGTGTTGGGAGACCCTGATGTTGGATGCTGCTTTCCTGTGATAATGTTTTGTGTAGATGGGCTCAATGATGGGGAGTGCTTCACCCATGATGCACTGAGGTGTATCCATTAGATTTTGTAGGATTTTCCCTCCATAGTTGATGGTGTGTTTGATGACACCAATGCTTTGAGAACACACAATAGAAAGAGGCTATTTGGTCCATTGTGCTCATTCTGACTCTTAGAAGGAGCTTTCCAAAGAAACTATCCATTCTTTGAGACTTTGCTTCTAGCCCTGAAACCTGTTTGTTTTTCCTCATTCTAGACTTGTAACTTCTGTTTGTTTACTCCAAATCTTGACAAACCCACTCTTCACTGCTTTCTTATTAAAAACTCCTGCCCCTCCATCACAGTTCTGTCCACCATTCCTACTAACTATCACCCTGGCAGTGTGCTCCCTACACCATCACCACTCTCTATGTAAAAAAAAAACTACCTCTAACATCAGCCCCTATACTACTTATGCTAGCCATTTCTACTCTAGGGAAAGTCTCTGGTCTGACTCTATCTCTGCCTCTTATCATCCTGTACACCTCTAATCCTCCATCACTCCGAGCTCACTCAACCTATCTTGTAAGACATGCTCTGCTACCCAGGAGCCTAAAAGCCAAAACTCTTTGTTTTAGGAACAGCTTCCTCCCTCTACCATCATGTTTCTGAACGGTTCATGAACCCATGAACAATACCTTGTTATCCATCTTTCTCACTATTTATTTATTTTTGTAGCCTATAATTTTTATACCTTGCACTGTACTGCACTGTCACAATATTTGTTAGAGATAATGAACCGGTTCTGATTTTGATGCACTGAGGTACAGTGAAAACTTCATTCTACCTGCAGTCCATACAGATTATTCATCACACCAGTGCCTCAGTATAGCACAAGGGAAAAGCAATGCCAGAACGCAAAATATAATATTGCAGTTCTGGAGAACGTGCAGTGCAGGCAGTCAATAAGGCCATGATAAGGTAGATTGTGATGTCAAAAGCCCATCTTACCCCAGGGGACTGTTAAAAGTCTTATGGCAGCAGCATAGAAGCTGTCTTTGATCCTGGTGGGAGGTGTTTTCAGGCCTGATGGAGGAGCGGAGAAGAGCGAACATTCGGGGTGTGTGCGGTCTCTGATTATGTTGGCTGTGTTACTGAGTCAGTGAGAAGTGTAAACTTTGCTAAGATTCAGCAGGTGTTTTGTAACAGTTTCCCTTTGCAGGCAAGAATGTGGAATTGTGATTACAATCAGATTAATCATGGTTTTGAAGGAAGAAGCAGTTTCGAGGAGGTGAATAGTCTTCTCATGTGTATTCATGCTCCTTGTAACCTGCCTCATTGGCCAAATCGCTGTTAACATCATGCGTGCATCTTTGTGCAAATTTAGTTTTAATTATATTCCTTAGAAGCACCCTGGTGCTGTATAAATGGAAATTGTTGTAATTCTGTTGTTATTTAATGCCATTTGAAAGATAACATGAAACCATTTGCCACTGTCCTGTCAGGTAATTCTTTCCAGAGCAGAAATCTCATTGTGAAAATTCTCATCTTCTGCTAGCGAAAACTGGTGATTCGTGACCTTTCTTGTAGAATTATCAAGTAATACAGGATGGAAATAGGCCCTTTGGCCCACAAAGTCCATCCTAACCATCAGCCATCCACTTCCACCAATCCTATTCTAGTCCCATTTTAATCTGAAGTATTTGTTGTAAACACAGTCTCTTTTAGCCATTTTGAGTGAAAGTTTCACGATATTTTTTGCCTCAGTTATAGGGAACTGAGCTTAATCCTGACCTAGGCTACTGTCTTTGTGGAGTTTGCAGGGTTCCCCTGTAACCACAGTTCTCCAACTTCCTCCCACATCCCAAGGATGTAGCAGTGGGCACATCTGTTAATTACCTGTACTGTAAACTCGAGAGGTTCTGGTAATCTGGAGAAACACACGCAACATGCTGGAGGAACTCAGATGACCAGTTAGCATCTATGGAGAGGAATGAACATCAGTGTTTTAGGCCGAGACACTTAATTGGGGCACTTATTATGTCCCCACCAGCACACCTCGAAGTCTCCCACTCACTAGCACCCCTCAGAATCTACCACTCACCTACATGTGAAGCCAGTTGACTTCCCAACCCTCCTGTTTTTAGGTAGGGGGAGGAAATCAGCAGAACTGGAGGAAACTCACGAGGGCACAGGGAGAACATTCAAACTCTACATAGACAGTGCTGGAAGTCAGAACTGAACCTGCGTCACTGGAGTTGTGAGACAACAGGTCTGCTAGCTGCATCACTGCCCCCAAGACTAAAAAGGCCTGAAGTCAAATAAATCCAACTTTGTGGCAAAGTTCTCAGTAATTTTCATAATTTAACAAGGAACAATTAGACAATGAGCTCCATAAGAACTCTTTCAATGTGGCCCTCAGCACACTGTCCAGATTTTAAATGAGATTCAAGGACAAATGTTGGGCCCATCTATTGCAATGCCTGGGTTCGAACCAAGTATTGATATAATGGGTCCAGCCATCAACCAGGTCCTCAGATAGAGGAAAGAAATGAGAAGAGAGAGAGAGAGGGATTGGAGTTACATAGAATATAGAACATTAAAGCACAGAACAGGCTCTCTGGCCCACGATGATGTGCTGACCTTTTAACCTACTCTAAGGTCAATCTAACCTTTTCCTCCTAAGTAGCCTTCCATTTTTCTGTCACTCATGTTCCTATCTAAGAATTTCTTTAAAGCCCCTAATGTATCTGTGTCTATCACCACCTCTGGAAGTGCATTCCACACACCCACCACTCTTGGTGTAAAAGTTCCCATCCCTGCTTTACATCCCTCCAATCACCTTAAAATTATACCCCCTCCTATAAGCCATTTCAACCCTCAATCTGTGCCTCTTTTCATTTTGTACACCTGTCGGTCACCTCCTTAGCTCCATTCATAAGTGTTCAGGACGAAGACACGAGGAATCAATTGGAATTGAGTGGAAAATGAGGGAAATACAGTCAACTGAGTGGAGAATGATCTTGTCAGGAGAGTCCTTGGGTGGAGTTGAACAAGGGAGGACAATCCAAGTGGGAGGATGGTAGGAACGAGGCTTGTTTTGCTCAGTGTTGTCTCGCCGAGCACTGTTGACGCCAGAATGTGTGGTGACACTTGCAGTCTGCCCCCAGCACAGCTACAGATGTGCTGGTTGCTAACACAGATGACGCATTTCACTGCATGTTTTCACGTGCAGGTGGCGAACAACTCGGAATGTGACTGTGTTCTGTGAACCCAGTCAGCTAAATAGTCCAAATTCAGCCACAGCCTCAGTATAATATCAAGCTAGAAGCACAGTCATCCCTCTCGTCCTTAGTACATTGCAAAGTGCTTTGGGTACAATGGCTTTGAGCTTCAAGATTGACTTGCTATAACTCATTTCCAATCCTATTAAAAATGAATTCTCCATCACCGCAGTCTTTACTCCTTGCCTTTCCTGCTCTGTAATGCCATCTATTATTCATGTTTATTGAAAATGCAAAGAAAGTCTTGCAACATCAAAAATAACCTTTCTCAATTCATGTTTGCCTTGGTGACAATCAGCTGGGAGAGACACGAGACAGTGAGCTACCATTAGCTTGAAGACATTGACCTCGTCACCCCTGAATTATTTAGTTTGATTCAATGTAATTAGGTTTGAAGGCAGAGTAAGTAAGGCAAGCCGTGTATTTTCTAGTCAAATGAGGGGAGTTTGACCGAGGCATGCAAAATTGAGAAGGGTAAATTGGGTAAATGCAAGCAGGCTTTTTCCACTGAGGTTGGGTGAAATGAGAACTCGAGGTCACGGGTTAAGGGTGAAAGGTGAAATGTTTAAGGGGAACCTGAGGGGCAACCTCTTCACTCTGAGGGTGGTGAGAATGTGGAATAAGTTGCCAGAGGATGTGGTGGATGTGGGTTTGGTTTCAACGTATCTGATTAGGTACATGGATGGGAGGGTTATTGAGGGCTATGGTCCAAGTGCAAGCCGACTGGACTTGGCAGGTTAATGGTTCACCATGGACTTGATGGGCCGAAGAGCCTGTTTCTGTGCTGTAGTGTTCTATGACTCTATAGCTCTAAAACCAACCATTTGGACCAGATTGAATGAGCAAGTTTCAATCTGGTGACCACCCATTACAGTTTGACTTCCCATTCCCCTAACCTTCCCATCATCTCCCTCTAGTTCTGCTCCTCCTTCCCTTTCTTCAACGAGCTACTGCCCTCTCCTATCAGATTCCTTCTTCTTCAACGTTTCACCTTTCCACCTATCATTTCCCAGCTTCTTACTTCCTCCCCACCCACTCACCTTCCCCCTCATCTGGCTTCACCAATCACCTGTCAGCTTGTACTCTTTCCTTTGTCTCCAGTCCTGATGAAGGTCAACTGTTTATTCCCCTTCGGAGAGGCTGACTGACTTGCTGACTTCATTCAGCATGTTCTGTGGATGTGTGTGCTGTTCAAGATTTCCATCTTCTGCACAATCTCTCGTGTTAGCTGGAGAAACTGGATGCACTTATTGCAGGTGTAGTCATCAGGAACACCGGCGGTCTCCCTACCTTCCCACATCCTACAAGAGGAGCATTCCACTATCCTGTCTCTCCGATAGAGAACCAAAGAAGGGTCTTGGCCCGAAACATCAACAGTTTGCTCTTTTCATAGATGCTGCCTGACACGCTGAGTTCCTCCAACATTTTGTGTGAGGTGCTTTAGATTTCCAGCATCTGTAGATTTTCTTGTGTTACTGATTCCACTATCTTGCCTGGCACCTGTACTTTTCCTAACTGATGACTATAAAGAAGGAAAAAAACAATAAACTGTTGGGGAAAACAATCTCTACCTACAGCTTTTTATTGCCTCCTGAGACTGAAGCCTCTCCTTGCTAAAACCTCAAAGAGTTGAAGTATCTAAAACTCCACTCTAACTCTGACAGCTCCAATGATGGCTGCTCCACTTGCCCCGCCATACTTTAATTTGTTCTTGCCAATCCATCCCAAATGCCAATTGGGCTCTGCCCAAGGCTCCAAAGTGCCGTGATTCGCTGCCTTTTCTACTCAATCGGCAAACCCGAGTGAACCATGTCTTCTCAGGCTTCTGATCTCTCATTGGGCGCTGCTCAAATCTCCAAACTCCACTCCCTTTACTGCTCAATCGCCATTTCTTTTGCATGTTAGTTGTTTGTCAGTCTGCGTAGTTTTTCACTGATTCTATTGTATTTCTTTGTTCTTCTGTGAATGCCCACAAGAAAATGAATCTCAGGGTTGTATTTGGTGACTTGTATGTACTTTGGTAATAAACTTGCTTTGAAATTTGAACTTTATAATCAGTGGCTGGAGGGAAGCTGGGTGCCTATGGCATGATTGAGTCTAATGGTACAGAAGGAGGTCACTCAATACACCATCTCCAAGCCAGATGTAAGGGCCTCATCCCACCGTCCAGTAGCAGCTCCATAATTCTCCAGGTGGTAGCTCTTACAGATCATGTTCAGAGCACTACTCTCTCTGTGAGTCAGGGACTCAAGAGACTGCAGATGTAAATAAAATTACTTTGAACTTTGAAGACTAGAGCTGTAGCGGTTACGTTACCGGTAGCTCTAATTTTCAATGTTCAAAGTTCAAAGTAAATTGGTGGCTGGATTACTCTGTGAGTGACGTAATTTCAAATTACTGTAACTTATAGAAAATAAATAGAGGGAGGTGGGGAGGATGTCTTTCCCTGAGCCCTGACTTGTCCTAGAGACTTCACAGAATGAAATACTGGAAAACAAGTGAGCTGGAGCACCTTTCATTAATCAGAGTAGGATACCAGTTTGCATGAGTGTAGGCTGAGTTTGCAACACCACAGTCTCTTTTCATGGATGACCCACACACTCCACTCATACTAGCATGGGAGAGGAGGCAGAGATTTGAGGATGATTGGGTTAGCGTGGAACAGTGATACTGGGGAAAGAATTGTGTCTTCACCAAGGGGAAATGGCTACTCCAATATCGATTCCTTATGTTGGTACAGCTCCGCTACCGAGATTTTCTGAAAGCACTTGAACAGTGCAGTGTAATTACAAAAATCGCCAGATTCCAGCATCTGCAGTCTGTTAGGACTTCTAGTCTTTATTCTTCATCTTAAGCCCATCACCCCTTCAAAGGGCATGGGCTGTCAAAAGCAGCTCACCAAGGTCCTCTGTCCTGGGCCAGTCTTTCAAGTTGTGGCCCATCTTCCATAATTCTTCCTCTCCCAGGGGTTTCCTGTAGCTCTGGGATTTTAGCTCTGTGGTTGCTAGCCCCATGCCCAGACCGCCTTCCTTCACAGCCGGGCTTGGAGCTGTCTGGTGCTTGCCTTCCTTTATTGCGGGACAGGGGGTTTCTAGGTTGATAAACGCACCGAAGCCCAGGGGTTCAAATCCCTGCAGTTGTGCAGCACAGTCTCCCGATGTAATAACCAGTCTGTGCAGAGCTTTCTGTTCCCAGGCAGTGCGATGGTCGGAATACATGTGTGCTGGGTGGTGGGTGGGGATTGGGGTCCTCCTCAGTTACCAAGCTTCACAACAGCCGGGTTGCCTTCTGTTCACTTACCTCTGTCCATTTCTGATTCAGACTTCAGATTTATTTTTCATGTGAAATGCGGCGTTTGTGTTAACAAGCCGCACGGCCTATGGAGGCAGCCTGAAAGTTTTGCTACTCAATCCAGCGCCAACACAGCGTGCTGACAATATTCAGCAATATTGACAAAGCGAAGCAACTGCAGCAAAAGTTCCTGACCCTCCACACACACGCACACACACAAACAGGCCTCTAATCCTGGGAGAGGGTTTTCAGTGCCTCTGACCTCCAGACTCTCAGATTCAAAACCTGGTCTAAGTGTGCATCACTTCTTCTGACTTCACTCAATCTGCCATCGAGGAAATCTTCAAAAAGGCAGTATCCATCATTAAGGACCCTCACCCGTGGGACATGTTCCCTTCTCAATGCGTGTAGTGCGTAGGCCTCCGTTAGTCTCGATAGACCATGGGTTTGTGCCTTGGAAAGATTTTCCTGAGCAAGGTTTTTTTTAATGCAAGACTGGCAGTTGCCTATGATGCAAGTCTCCCCTCTCCACACCACCAATGTTGTCCAAGGGAAGGGCATTAGGACCCATACAGCTTGGCACCGGTGTCATCCCAGAGCAATGTTTGGTTAAGTGCCTTGCTCAAGGACACACACACACAGCCTCAGCCAAGGCTCGAACTAGCAACCTTCAGATCACTAGACGAATGCCTTAACCACTTAGCCACATGCCAACACAATACTACCATCATGGAGGAGGATCCATACTTGATGATTCAGGAAGAGCTTTTTCCCCTCAGCCATCAGCTGGAAAGGTCCATGAACAACACCTCGGTATTCTTTTCTCTTTGTACTTTTTTTTGTAATTTGTAGTAATTTCAGGTCTTTACGTGGTACTGCTGCCACAAAATAACAAATTCCACTTCATAATATGAATTTGATTCTGATTCTGATGGGAACTGGCTGCAGTGAGCAGGCCGGCCAGATGCTGTAAATCTGACAAAGCAGAAAAGGGACTGGAGGAGCTCGGCAGGACAGGCAGCATCCGTGGAGGGAGATGGACTGTCCATGTTGGGCTGAGGACCTTAATCAGGACTGGAGTGAAGGGATGGACAGCCAGAGTAGAGGGAAGCAGTGCGGTCAAAACCAGCAGGTGAAGGGGTGATACGTCGACGCAGGTGAGAGGGGTGATGGGGTGCAGAGGAACGGGGGAGTGATGGGGTGCAGAAGGGTGTTAGGATGCAGAGGAATAGAGGAGTGATGGGGTGCAGAAGAAGGGAGGGGTGATAGGGTGCAGAGGGACAGGGGAGTGATAGGATGCAGAGGAATAGAGGGGTGATGGGGTGCAGAAGAAGGGAGGGGTGATAGGGTGCAGAGGAATAGAGGGGTGATGGGATCAGAGGAATGGGGTGATAGGGTGTAGAGGAATAGAAGGGCAAAAGGGTGCAGAGGAGCAGGGGTTGATAGGATGCAGAGGAAGGGAGGGTGATAGGGTGAAGAGGAAGAGAGGGGCAATAGGGTGCAGAGGAAGAGAGGGGTGATAAGGTTCAGAGGAACAGGAAGTGATAGGGTGCTGAGGAACAGTGGGGTGAATGGGTGTAGTTGCCTCCTATCTTATTTCCATCAAGTTGGAGTTTCTCAATATGAAACATTCACTATCCATTTCCTGACAAATTTCTTGGCCCAGAAAGTCAACTGGTAATTCTTTTCCATAGATGCTACCTGACCTGCTGAGTTTCTCCAGCGTTTTGTGTGCGCTGCTGTAGATTTCTAGCATCTGCAGGATCAATTGTGTCCATTTCCCTCCACCGGGGTGGGCAGCCTGACCCATTGTCTCTTGCGAGGCAGCGAATCGGCACAGTCTTTACCTAGCAGGGATAGTGGGACCAGGGTGGGAAGGTGCTCTCACTGTATGAAAATGCATTTGTTGATTTGCAGCAAAGAAAATTTGAGAATGGCTTCAGGGAGCTTTGATTTGACGTTGAAGGTAGGCAGTATATAGTGTCTGGTGAATAATGAAAAGCTAATCTGACCTTTACAGCAGAATAGTTAACATATTAACATTTGCAAAGGTGAGAAATATGTAGCAATGGCCTTTCTAAGTGTGGATTGCCTCAATGGACTTAAAGCTCTGCATTTCAATTAGCCAGACTCTTAAATGTCTTAAAAGGCTATTGAGGATTGAGTGCAGGGTCAGAGTTCAACTTTGGGCAGGAACATCAAATTCAATTCAGCTTAGAGTGCAAGTTATATTCTGTATATTCAGCAATGAAAGAGAGTTAAGGATGAAAGTGTTTTGACCATTGCTTAATGAAGTGTTTAATTGCTGTAGTAATAGGGACTTTGTCACCTTCAATATCTTTTATTATTTTTCCATTCATTGCCTCACCTCTTCACAGTTACCAGTAAACCTCATCACAAGCTCAGATGGGATTTTCCAGCACTCAGAAGCTCACGGCCGGATCTGGACCTGCTGGAAAAAAAAATGGGCTGAAAAATATCAGATGCAATTTAATGTAGACAAGTATGAGGTGCGGGAATTCGGGAGGGGAAACTGGGATAGGGCTTACACTGTGAACAGCAGGGCACTGTGGAGTGCGGTAGAATAGGGGGATCTTGGAATACAGATCCATTGTTCATTGAAAGTGGCATCACAGATAGACAGGGTTGTAAGGAGTGTTTTTGGCGCATCGGACTGAAATCAAAGCACTGAGTACAGGAGAAGGGATGTTACATTGGAATTATATAAGGCAATGGCAAGGCCTAATTTGGAGGCCAAGTCTGGCCACCTACCTACAGGAGAGATGTAAATAAGGCTGAAGGGGTACAGAGAAAATTTACAAGTTGCTGGGACTTGAGGGCCTAAATTATAGGGAAAGGTTGAATAGGCTAAGATTTTATTCTGAGGAGATTGAGAAGAAATTTTATAGAGGTATATAGAATTATGAAGGGTATAGATAGGGTAAATGCAAGCAGACTTTTTTCCACTGAGGTTGTGTGTGCTTGGAAATAGAAGTCATGAGTTAAGGGTAACAGGTGAAATGTTTAAGGCGAACTTGAGGGAGAATCTTCTTCATTCAGGGGTGGTGTGAGTGTGGAAAGAGCTGCCAGCTGAAGAGGTGGATTGGGGTGCAATTTCAACATTTAAGAGGTTTGGATAAGTACGTGGGTGGGAGGGGTATGGAGGGCTATGGTTCAATGGGAGTAGGCAGATTAATAGTCTGACACTAGATGGGCTGAAGGGCCAGTTTCTGTGCTGTAGTGTTCAATGACTTGCTAAAACTTCCTCCACCAGTGCAAAAGTAGAAGGGCTCAGTAATAAATCGAGTGGTCAGTCATCAGCTGTGGAATGAGATGCAACTTATTTCAGGCCAATGGATAGAGAAGGAGGGTCAGGCAGCATCTCCAGAGGGGAATATCTGGTTCATGTTTTAGTGAAAGCCCCTTTCATTTCGACTTCTTCCTTTGTTGCCGGATGAAAATCTGGGAACGTCCCAAAAGTACTGAGGAAGACCCGTCACCACACAGACAGCTGCGGTTTGAGGGGAGTGGTGGGGGGGACCTCATTGAAACCTATCAAAGATTAAGAGGCCTAGACAGAGTTGATGTAGAGAAGCTGTTTCCTATAGTGAAAGAGTCTAGGGCCAGAGGGCACAGAGAGTGGTGAATCTGTGTAATTTGTTGCCATAGACAGCTGTGGAGGCCAAGTTATTGAGTATATGTAACACAGAGATTGATAGATTCTTGATCAGTCAGTGATTACATAGTTTATGGGGGAAAGCTGGAAGAATGGGGTTGAGAGGGATAATAAATCAGCCATGATGGAATGGCAAAGCAGATTTCATGGAATGAATGGCCTAATTCTGCCTCTATGTCTTATGTTTTTAACTCCATAAGATATAAAGATAAAAATATTAGCTTTATTTATCACATATAATTCATATCGAAACATTAAAACATTTGCCTCTTAGAGAAGACATAACTTTTACATAATTCTTTTCTCGATATCTCCTTCCTGTACAATCCTAATGTCCCTTGATACTCTGTACACATGGACATTCTATACTCTGTGTACAGTACGTACAATCATGGCCACTTTATTAGGTACACCTTACACCTGCTTGTTAGTGAAGTATCTAATCAGCCAATCATGTGGCAGCAACTCAATGCATAAGAGGATGCAGACATGGTCAAGAGGTTCAGACCAAACGTCAGAAGGGGGAAGAAATGTGATCTGAGTGATTTCGACCATGGAATTATGTTTGGCACCAGACGGGGTGGTTTGAGTATCTCAGAAACTGCTGATCTCCTGGAATTTTTTGCACAACAGTCCCTAGAGATTGCAGAGAATGGTGTGTAATACAAAAAAAAAATATCCAGTGTGCAGCAGTTCTGTGGATGAAAACACCTTGTGAACGAGAGAGGTCAGAGGAGAATGGCCAGACTGGTTTAAGCTGACGGGAAGGCAGCTGTAACTCAAATAACCACGTGTTACAACAGTGGCGTGCAAAAGAGCATCTCTGAATGCACAGCAGCAGAAGACCATGAACATATTGTACACTTGGTGGTTACTTTATTAGGAGGTACCCAAAAATGTGGTCAATGGGTGTATTAATGCAGTGGTGAGGATATCACCATCTCGAAGTATCTTACTGAAAATGAAGTACCTTTGAGTCTAGTCCCTGGTATAATGTAGATAGCAGGAAGATTTGAGATCTTTTCTATTTGTAGCCACTTTTCCAATGAAGAAGGACCTGTGTTTTTGTGTGTGCTCCCTCTACAGATTCTACTTGACCTACAGAGCATTTAGAACTACAGAACCATAGAACATTACAGAACAGGAACAGGCCTTTTGGCCCTTCTTGGCTGTGCCGAACCATTTTTCTGCCTAGTCCCACTGACCTGCACCTGGACCATATCCCTCCGTACCTGCCCAAGTTTTTTTTAAATGTTAAAAGTGCACCTGCATTTACCACTTCATCTGGCAGCTCATTCCACACTCCCACCCCTCTCTGAATGAAGAAACACCCCCCCCCAATGTTCCCTTTAAACTTCTCCCCTTTCACCCTTAACTCATGTCCTCTGGTTTTTTTCTCCCCTAGCCTCAGTGGAAAATGCTTGCTTGCATTCACTCTTTCTATACCATCATAATTTTATATACCTCTATCAAATCTCCCCTTGTTCTTCTATGCTCCAGGGAATAAAGTCCTAACCTATTCAACTTTTCTCTGTAATTCAGTTTCTCAAGTCCCAGCAACATCCCCTTTCTATTTTTATTTCAGATTTCCAGTATCTTGAGTTGATCGACTTTCATTTTATTTCTCTATCTATTTATATATTAATTAATTTATTTATTTGCTATTATATATTTATTGAGACACAGAGTGATTAAGCCCTTCTGGCCCTTTAACCCCACATTTAAATTACTTGGCCTTTCTGGTCCAGCAACACTCAATTTAACCCCGGCCTGATCATGCCCACTCCATGGAGATTCTCAATGGGGCAAAGGGCAGTACTGGGAAGAAAGAGGAAGAATTACTCATAGACAATATTATCTATGGGCATCCTGGAGAATAATGGAAACATTGACTCATACAAAAGTGAACAGAAACGTACAATATACCTCTTATGATGCTCATTCACTCAATGGTTAAAACCAAAGTGAGCACCATGTGAATTTCTTTCTGTATTATGTGAAAATTATACATAGCCCATCACATTTCATCCAAATAAATAGCTGCCTTCATTAAAAATTTAGCATTCGCTATAACCTTTCAGGGCTACTTACAGAAAGACTGAACTACCTGAGATGTGTGTAAAGGCAGAAGCTGGTGGGAAATGCAGTCTGTTTCCTGATATAGGTGCAGCACTTGTGTGGCTAATAGAGTCACTCCTTCACAGTTCCAGACAGCCTGGATCGAGAACTTGATGCCTGTAGGAAGTGGCTGTTCCTGAACTTGGTAGTGTGGGACTTCAAGAGTCTGTACTTCCTACCTGATGAGAATGCATGACGGGGATAGTGGGAATCATTGATGATAACAATCATCAATCATCATTGATTAGAAGCTTGATGATACTCTGGATATCTGAGCATTTTTATTGACCAAGACGTGCAGGGCTGTGTCCACCATCCTCTTCAACCTCTTGTGTTCCTGTGCGTTGGAATTACTGTACCAAGCTGTGAAGCAACCAGTCAGGATACTTTCATCAGCAAATCTGTTGAAGTTAGAGCATTTGGCAACATGCCAAATCTCTTTAAGCTTCTTAGAAAGTAAGAGGTGCTGGCACATATTCTTCATGAATTGCATCAGTGTGCTGGTCATAGGAATGTGAAGCTGCTGATTCTCTCCACTTTGACCCACTAATGAGAACTGGTTCGTGGCTTCATCAGCTTTTTAGCTCAGGTAATCGCTTCGCATCGTCTGTCCTGCTGGACGTGTCCCACAGCCTCACTATTTGCAACACAAACTCATACGAGAAAGCTAATGTATTTATAACTGGCTGAATATCCCATATAGACTAACTTTATCAGAGATACTCCTTCTGGTCTACCCATCCCCCAATGCCTCTCCTATTGAAAATGATAGTTTTTCTTTCTCAGTTCTAGACATGAAATATTCACTGTTTCCATCTCTGCATTTACTACCTGAACTATTGAGTGTTTCCAGACATTCCTGTCTTTAACTCAAATTTCCCGTATCTGCAATACTTTTAATTTCCTTGTTCTGCTGATGGACTATTCTACCATCATTTTCCCCATGCTTGTATGATGTCTGAAGCTATGGATACCCATTCATTGTTATTAGCCAATGATGTTGTCAAGCAGGGGTGAGCATTTTTCTCAGTGAAGGCATGGACCTCAGTAAGAAGCATGTCAGTGTGTTTGGACACAGCAGGGTGTCAAAAACAAGGTGTTAATGGACGGATAACCCAGCTCAAGGTCCATCAGAGTGCCTGTGAGGGAACATTCATGGGTCTTTCTGCATGAATGAGCTGTTTGCCCGCTGTCCATTAATAATTCACTCTTAGGTCAGAGCATATTGTCCAGTTGTGAACATATCCTGCTGCCAGAGCGAGACAGCACTGTACAAATCCAACAGCTTTCTCCTTTATTTGTTTGGCTTCCCTCTGACAACTGAGGAAAATTTGTTAAGGGAAAATAAGCCGGTATTGATTATCACACACATGTGAGCTGAAATGTTCTTTCATTCAGACATCAATTACCTAATGCGTTGTTGGGCTGTGGGTAGGGGATTTTGTTGAGATTACTGCCGTGGTTTTATTGGACG
This sequence comes from Hypanus sabinus, assembly GCF_030144855.1. NCBI lineage: Eukaryota > Metazoa > Chordata > Chondrichthyes > Myliobatiformes > Dasyatidae > Hypanus > Hypanus sabinus. The sequence goes on from NC_082734.1 coordinate 31,863,836, forward strand.
TAGGGAACTTAGGTTGAGTCTACATACACAAGGAGCTGCTGCAAGAAAGCAGCATCTGTCAAGAGCCCGCAATACCCAGGTCACACTCTCTTCTCACCGCTGCCACTGAGGTCCCAGGCCACCAGGTTCAGGAACAGTTATTACTCTGCAACCATCAGGCTTCGAAACCAGCATGGATAACTTCACTCACCACAACCCTGAACTTTATGTCCCAGGCCACCAGGTTCAGGAACAGTTTCACTCACCACAACTCCAAACTGATTCCACAACGTAGAAACATAGAAACATAGAAAATAGGTGCAGGAGTAGGCCATTCGGTCATTTGAGCCTGCACTGCCATTCAGTATGATCATGGCTGATCATCCAACTCAAAACCCTGTACCTGCTTTCTCTCCATTCCCCCAATCCCTTTAGCCACAAGGACCATATCTAACTTCCTCTTAAATATATCCAATGAACCGGCCTCAACTGTTTCCTGTGGCAGAGAATTCCACAGATTCACCACTCTCTGTGTGAAGAAGTTTTTCCTCATTTCGGTCCTAAAGAGCTTCCCCTTTATCCTTAAACTGTGACCCCTCGTTCTGGACTTCCCCAACATCAGAAACAATCTTCCTGCATCTAGCCTGTCCAATCTCTTTAGAATTTTATACATTTCAATAAGATCCCCCTTCAATCTTCTAAATTCTGGTGACTTTAAGCCTAGTCGATCCAGTCTTTCTTCATATGAAAGTCCTGCCATCCCAGGAATCAATCCGGTGAACCTTCTCTGTACTCCCTCTATGGCAAGAATGTCTTTCCTGAGATTAGGGGACCAAAACTGCACTCAATACTCTAGGTGTGGTCTCACCAAGGCCTTGTATAACTGCAGTAGAACCTCCCTGCTCCTGTACTCAAATTCTTTTGCTATGAATGCCAACATACCATTTGCCTTTTTCACCGCCTGCTGTACCTGCATGCCCACCTTCAATGACTGGTGTACAATGACACCCAGATCTTGTTGCATCTCCCCTTTTCCTAATCAGCCACCATTCAGATAATAATCTGTTTTCCTGTTCTTGCAACCAAAGTGGATAACCTCACATTTATCCACATTAAATTGCATCTGCCATGAATTTGCCCACTCACCTAACCTATCCAAGTCACCCTGCATCCTCTTAGCATCCTCCTCACAGCTAACACCGCTGCCCAGCTTCATGTCATCCGCAAACTTGGAGATGCTGCATTTAATTCCCTTGTCTAAATCATTAATAAATATTGTAAACAACTGGGGTCCCAGCACTGAGCCTTGCGGTACCCCAATAGTCCCTGCCTGCCATTCTGAAAAGGTCCCATTTACTCCCACTCTTTGCTTCCTGTCTGCCAACCAATTCTCTATCTGCATCAATACCATACCCCAATACCCTGTGCTTTAAGTTTGCACACTAATCTCCTGTGTGGGACCTTGTCAAAAGCCTTTTGAAAATCTAAATATACCACATCCACTGGCTCTCCCCTATCCACTCTACTAGTTACATCTTCAAAAAATTCTATAAGGTTTGTCAGACATGATTTTCCTTTCACAAATCCATGCTGATTTTGTCCGATGATTTTACCTCTTTCCAAATATGCTGTTATCACATCTTTGATAACCGACTCTCGCATTTTCCTCACCACCGATGTCAGTCTCACCGGTCTATAATTTCCTGGTTCTTTTCTCCCTCCTTTTTTGAAAAGTGGGGTTACATTAGCCACCCTCCAATCCTCAGGAACTAATCCAGAATCTAAGGAGTTTTGAAAGATTATCACTAATGCATCCGTTATTTCTTGGGCTACTTCCTTAAGCACTCTGGAATGCAGACCATCTGGCCCTGGGGATTTATCTGCCTTTAATCCCTTCAATTTACCTAACACCACTTCCCTACTAACATGTATTTCCCTCAGTTCCTCCATCTTACTAGACCCTCGGTCCCTTACTATTTCCGGAAGATTATTTATGTCTTCCTTAGTGAAGACAGAACCAAAGTAGTTATTCAATTGGTCTGCCATGTCTTTGTTCCCTATGATCAATTCACCTGTTTCAGACTGTAAGGGACCTACATTTGTCTTGAACAATCTTTTTCTTTTCACATATCTATAAAGGCTTTTACAGTCAGTTTTTATGTTCCCTGCCAGCTTTCTCTCATAATCTTTTTTTCCCTTTCCTAATTAAGCCCTTTGTCCTCCTCTGCTGGTCTCTGAATTTCTCCCAGTCCTCAGGTGTGCTGCTTTTTTTTTGCTAATTTATATGTTTCTTCTTTGGACTTGATTCTATCCCTAATTTCCCTTGTCAGCCATGGGTGCACTACCTTCCCTGGTTTATTCTTTTGCCAAACTGGGATGAACAATTGTTGTAGTTCATCCATGCGATCTTTAAATGCTTGCCATTGCATATCCACCGTCAACCCTTTAAGTATCATTTTTGCTTGTCTATCTTAGCTAATTCATGTCTCATACCTTCAAAGTTACCCTTCTTTAAGTTCAGAACCTTTGTTTCTAATTAACTATGTCACTCTCCATCTTAATGAAGAATTCCACCATATTATGGTCACTCTTACCCAAGGGGCCTCGTACGACAAGATTGCTAACTAACCCTTCCTCATTGCTCAATACCCAATCTAGAATGGCCTGCTCTCTAGTTGCTTCCTCGACATGTTGGTTCAGAAAACCATCTCGCATACATTCCAAGAAATCCTCTTCCTCAGCACCCTTACCAATTTGGTTCACCCAATCTATATGTAGATTGAAGACACCCATTATAACTACTGTTCCTTTATTGCACGCATTTCTAATTTCCTGTTTAATGCCATCCCCAACCTCACTACTACTGTTAGGTGGCCTGTACACAACTCCCACCAGTGTTTTCTGTCCCTTAGTGTTATGCAGCTCTACCCATATCAATTCCACATCCTCTAGGCTAATGTCCTTCCTGTCTATTGCGTTAATCTCTTCTCTAACCAGCAATGCTACCCCACCTCCTTTTCTTTCTTGTCTATCCCTCCTGAATATTACATATCCCTGAATGTTGAGGTCCCATCCTTGGTCACTGTGGAGCCATGTCTCTGTGATCCCAACTATATCATATTCATTCATAACTATCTGCACATTCAATTCATCCACCTTGTTACGAATGCTCCTCACATTAACACACAAAGTCTTCAGGCTTGTTTTTACAACACTCATAGCCCTTATACAATTATGTTGAAAAGTGGCCCTTTTTGCTTTTTGCCCTGGATTTGTCTGTCTGCCACTTTTACTTTTCACCTTACTACTTTTTGCTTCTACCCTCATTTTACACCCCTCTGTCTCTCTGCACTTGTTCTCATCCCCCTGCCCCATTAGTTTAAATCCTCATGAACAGCAGTAGCAAATGCTCCCCCTAGGACATTGGTTCCAGTCCAGCCCAGGTGCAGACTGTCTTGTTTATACTGGTCCCACCTCCCCCAGAACTGGTTCCAATGCCCCAGAAATTTGAATCCCTCCTCCTTGCACCATTTTTCAAGCCACGTATTCAACTGAAATATCCTCCTATTTCTACTCTGACTAGCACATGGCACTGGTAGTAATCCAGAGATTATTACCTTTGTGGTCCTATTTTTTAGTTTATCTCCTAACTCCCTAAATTCACCTTGTAGGACCTCATCCTGTTTTTACCTATATTGTTGGTACCTATGTGCACCACGACCACTGGCTGTACACTCTCCCATTCCAGAATGTCCTGCAGCCGCTCAGATATCCTTGACCCTTGCACCAGGGAGGCAACATACCATTCTGGAGTCTCGTTTGTGGCCGCAGAAATGCCTATCTATTCCCCTTACAATTGAATCCCCTATCACTATAGCTCTCCCACTCCTTTTCCTTCCCTCCTGTGCCGCAGAGCCACTCATGGTGCCATGAACTCGGCTGATGCTGCCTTCCCCTGATGAGACATCTCCCCCAACAGTATCCAAAACAGTATATCTGTTTAGGAGGGAGATGACCTCAGGGGACTCCTGCACTACCTGCCTACTGCTAACCTGTCTAGTGGCCACCCCTTCCCTTTCTGCCCGTGTAGCCTTTACCTGCGGTGTGGCCAACTCTCTGAATGTGCTATTCACGACTTTCTCAGCATCGCGGATGCTCCAGTATGAATCCAATCGCAGCTCCAGACGCTCAATGCGGTCTGCCAGAAGCTGCAGTTGGACACACTTCCTGCACACATAGTCGTCAGGGACACTGGAAGTATCCCTGATTTCCCACATGCTGCGGGATGAACAAACCACGGGGCCGATCTCAGCAGCCATGACCTACCCAATACTTGCCTCAACTTTTGATACTTTCTCCTTTGAAAGGAACTTACGTGGCCTCACCTCACTTGGAGTGAAGCTCGCCCTCAGCCTCTGCTCGCCGAAGCGTCTCGAGACAAAGCCTTCCTACTCTGTCTCCCTCTTCTCTGTCGCCTTACAACTTACAGACTCAGTTTCAAGGGCTCTACAACTCATGCTCTCGGCATTATTTGTCTATTTATTCACTTATTTGTATTTGCACCATTTGTCTTCTTTGCAACACCAGTTGTTTGTCAGTCTGTTGTATTTACCTATTCCGCTGTGAATGCCTACAAGAAGATGAATCTCAAGGTAGTTTCTGGTGACATATACATTGTACATACTTCGATAATAAATTTACTTTGAACTTTGACCTTGATAAACAGCAGCCAGTGGAAAGCTCTGGTACCTGTAGCACAATTAAATCTCCCAGCACAGAAGGAGGTCACTTAGCACATCGTCTCTAGTCCGATGAAAGGGAGCTACAGTACTGTGCAAAATTCTTAGGTACCTATATATATAGCTAGGGTGCCTAAGACTTTTGCACAATACTGTATTTGTCAATGTGAAGTTTTAAAATCTGTTGGAGCAAAGGATGTTGGGAATGGCAAGGGTGGATTGTTGCCGGAAGGGTGTGGGACAGGTGGCAAAGAAGGAGTGCCAGGGGCGGTGGGTGGTGTGAGTGCAGACACACCCAGCCCTGAGAAATCAGGCAAATTCATTTGATTCTGAATAATTGCTTTATTGATCAATACAGAATGTCTCTCTGGTGTTTCCTGCTCCCTCTCCTCTCCCTTTCCCTTCTCCCACCAGTGATTCCCCTCTCCCTGTGCTCTTTCCAATTTTAGTTCACAATAGATACCAATATCAGATGCAGGTTATAATCACGCACATATATCATGAAAGTTGTTTTCTTTTTGCGGCAGCATTACAGTGCAATATATAAAATTACTATCGTACCATGCAAATCCTTAAGCACTCTCTCTCCTCCTCCCTTCCTCTCTGTCTCGCTCTTTCTCTCTTTCTCCTCTCTCTCTCTCTCTCTCTCTCTCTCTCTCTCTCTCTGTCTTTCTCTGTCTCTCTTTTTCTCTCTCTCGAGCAACACCTGTAGGTTGGAAAGAACTGTCAATGTTTCAATACTTTACATTTCTTCCTGCAAATTTCTTCCTGTACGGCCTGTTCAATTCTTCCAGCAGATTCTTTGTATCTCTGTTTGTGAACTGCTCTTTATCTGACCAAAGAGGGAGTGCAGACAGAGCTTTACTCTTTTCAACCTATCTCCATTGTCTGACCCAGTACTGATATATGGGGAGGTGTGCAAGGAGCTTCATGCAGATTGATCCCTTGTTGGGCAAAGTGGCAACGCGTTCATTTCTGAATCTCCCTTGCTCCAATGAGCCCCTCAATGTCCCTGGAAGATATAACTTTTGCCTTCCTTGCTTAGTGATGATTTTAGATTTCAATGTAGAGAAATAGCATGGTTACAGGCTGTTCCGGCCCAGTGAGCCTGCGATGACCAGTTACACCCATGTGACCACTTAACCTATCAATCTGTATGTCTTTGGAACGTGGGTGGAAGAATGGAGCCCCACAGCAGCATAGTGGCTAGTGTGGTGCTACCATAGCTCGGGGTATTCTGGAGTTCCAAGTTCAATGCTGCCGCCATCTGTGAGGAGTTTCTACGTTCTCCCTGCGAACCATGGGGTTTCCTCCGAGTGCTCCGGGTTTCCTCCATCCAAAGACCTACCGGTTAGTAGATCGTTGTAAATAGTCCTGTGATTAAGTAGGTGTGTTGCTGGGTGGTGTGGCTTATTGGGCTGAAGGGCCTGTTCTACCCTTTTTAAAAAATACAAATGTAGAAACTGGCAGACTAAGAGGAAACTCATGGGGAGAACAAACCCCTTACAGAGAGTGGTGAGGATTGAATTTAGGTCACTAGCGCTGGATTATGCTAATGGCTACAATACCATTCCGTCATGCGCAGAATTCATTCACTGAAACTCGGTTCTCTGATGGGAATGTTAACTCATGATTCCTCTTGTCAAGGAATCAAAGGAACATTTCTTCATTAATGAGCAGGGTGATGTGAAAATTGCTGTTGTTTTACTCCACGAGTAATTCTCAACCACAACTGCTGGGTGTCAATGATACAAATTGAAATTGTCATAGCAACGTAAAACAGCTCAGAAAATAAATACAAGCTTCCTCCGTCTTAGCTTAGGGATCAGGTTGACCAAAGGTGTTTGGTGGAAGGCATAGTGGTGGAAAGGAGAATATTCATTCAGTCAATAAAGTATTTTGTGTGCATTGCCTCAATCATACTGCTGGCCCTGTAAAGGGTTGCACTAAGTGTGTGCTACTGTTCTGTCCGCAGTATATCCAATAACCTGAGCTGTCACCCCAGGCCTTGTACACCTATACCTATACTCAAAATCACTTGCTCTGAAGGCCAACATACCATTTTTCTCACAGACGCAGAGTTACAATCCAGAGCAACACCCGATGGAAGAACTCAATGGGTCAGGCAGCATCTGTGGAAGGAAATGGACAAGGAGTGGATTGGGACAACTTGTTTTATGGGAAGGATGTAATAGAGAAATGGAGGTCATTTTAAGGGTCCAGAATCTTTATGTTCCTGTTAGGTTGAAAGGAAAGGTTAAAAGTTTGAGAAAGCCATGGCTTTCAAGGGATATTGGAAACTAGATTCGGAAAAAGAGAGATATCTACAATAAATATAGGCAGCATGGAGTAAATGAGGTGCTCGAGGAATATAAAGAATGTAAAAAGAATCTTAAGAAAGAAGTTAGAAAAGCTAAAAGAAGATACGAGGTTGCTTTGGCAAGTAAGGTGAAAATAAATCCAAAGGGTTCCTACAATTATATTAATAGCAAAAGGATAGTGAGGGTTAAAATTGGTCCCTTAGAGACTCAGCTATGTGGGGAGCCAAAAGAGATGCGGGAGATTTTGAACAATTTCTTTTCTTCGGTATTCACTAAGGAAAAGGATATTGAATTGTGTAAGGTAAGGGAAATAAGTAGGGAAGTTATGGAAACTATGACAATTAAAGAGGAGGAAGTACTGGTGCTTTTAAGGAATATAAAAGTGGATAAATCTCCGGATCCTGACAGGATATTCCCTCAGACCTTGACGGAAGTTAGTTTAGAAATAGTAGGGGCTCTGACAGAAATATTTCAAATGCCGTTAGAAACGGGGATGGTGCCGGAGGATTGGCATGTTGTTCCATTGTTTAAAAAGGATTCTAAGAGTAAACCTAGCAATCATCGGCCTGTACGTTTGATGTCTTGGTGGGTAAGTTAATGGAAAGTATTCTTAGAGATGGTATATATAATTATCTGGATAGATAGGATCTGATTAGGAGCTGTCAACATGGATTTGAGCGTGGAAGGTCATGTTTGACAAATCTTATTGAATTTTTTGAAGAGGTTACGAGGAAAGTTGACGAGGGTAAAGCAGTGGTTGTTGTCTATATGGACTTCAGTAAGGCCTTTGAAAAGATTCTGCACGGAAGGTTAGTTAGGAAGGTTCAATTGTTAGGTATTAATATTGAAGTAGTAAAACGGATTCAACAGTGGCTGGATGGGAGATGCCAGAGAGTAGTGGTGGATAACTGTTTGTCAGGGAGGAGGCCAGTGACTAGTGGTGTGCCTCAGGGATCTGTACTGGTCGCCAGTGTTGTTTGCCATATACATTAATGATCCGGATGATGGGGTGGTAAATTGGATTAGTAAGTATGCAGATAATTCTAAGATAGGTGGCGTCGTGGATAATGAAGTAGGTTTTCAAAGCTTTCAGAGAGATTTAGGCTGGTTAGAAGAGTGGGCTGAAAGATGGCAGATGGAGTTTAATGCTGATAAGTATGCTACATTTTGGTCGGACTAATCAAAGTAGGACATACATGGTAAATGGCAGGGCAATGAAGAATGTAGTAGAACAGAGTGATCTAAGAATAATGGTGCATAGTTCCCTGAAGGTGGAATCTCATGTGGGTAGGGTGGTGAAGAAAGCTTTTGGTATGCTGGCCTTTATAAATCAGAGCATTGAGTATAGGAGTTGGGATGTAATGTTGAAATTGTACAAGGCATTGGTAAGGCCAAATTTGGAGTATTGTGTACAGTTCTGGTCACTGAATTATAGGAAAGATGTCAACAAAATAGAGAGAGTACAGAGAAGATTTACTAGATTGTTACCTGGGTTTCAGCACCTACGTTACAGAGAAAGGTTGAACAAGTTAGGTCTTTATTCTTTGGAGCGTAGAAAGTTGAGGGGGGACTTGATAGAGGTATTTAAAATTATGAGGGGGATAGATGGAATTGGCGTGGATAGGCTTTTTCCATTGAGAGGAGGAGATTCAAACAAGAGCACATGAATTGAAAGTTGGGGGCAAAAGATTAGGGGTAACACGAGGGGGAATTTCTTTACTCAGAGTGTGGTAGCTGTGTGGAACGAGCTTCCAGTAGAACTGGTAGAGGCAGGTTCGATATTGTCATTTAAAGTAAAATTGGATAGGTATATGGACAGGAAAAGAATGGAGGGTTATGGGCTGAGTGCGGGCCAGTGGGACTAGGTGAGAGTAAGCATTCGGCATGGACTAGAAGGGCTGAGATGGCCTGTTTCTATGCTGTAATTGTTATATGGTTATATGGACAATCAAAATTGTGGGTCTTCATGAGGACTGAAAGATTGATAGTCAGTATAAAGAATTGGAGGGGAAAGGTAGAGTTGACATTTCTTGATCTTATCCTGATTTTCAGTCCTGACGAGGGGCCTTGGCATGAAATATTGGCCCTTTAATCCTCTCCACAGATGCTGCCTGCCCTGCTGAGTTCGTCCAGCATTTTGTGTGTGTTGCTCTGGGTATCCAACATCCCTTGTTTTTATGATTTATTGTCCCTCCACAGAAGCTGTCTGACCAGCACACTTACACTGCTGTGAGCACACTCAGTAAACCACTGAAATCACGAGGCAGGCACGCATTGTCAGGGTGCAAAGTAATCCCGTGATTCTTCTCATCCAGACTCGGAAATCTGCGTTTCCACCCAGATCACGAACGCTCAGGAAATGGAACTGCAGCCAAACTGTGAGGATTTACTGAGTTTCCCTGGTCGCTGCCGACTGCTCTGTTCGAGGCCCGGTCCTTCATCATCACCTGATCAGAAAGCTTGAACTGCTTCCAAGAAGTGCCGCCCACGTACCGTAATGGGAATTAAGTGCTCTGACAAAATCACCAGAAAACAAAGTACAAATGTGCAAGAGAGTTTGGATGACTTCCTTCTGAATGAATTTTGCGCTCCTGGCCACCCATGAAGTCCTTTAAACTGCATCTACATTGGAAACAAGATGACTGAACGTTTCCAACTACTGGCTTTGAGACCCTGATTACCATTAGACTAATTTCAGGTTGCTAATCAATATGTATTTATTTTAGTCAGTTAGATTATGTACATATAAATGTGTTTTATTTTGTACATAATATTTCCCCCTGGGTTCAGAATAAGATACACTCAGTGGCCACTTCATTAGGTACTTCAGTACACCTGCTCGTTAATGCAAATATCTAATCAGCCAATCATGTGGCAACAACTCAATGCACAAAAGCGTGCATTTGCTGTTCAGACCAAACGTCAGAATGCAGAAAAAAAGTGATTTTGATTGTGGAACGATTGTCTTAGTCAGACAGGGTGGTTTGAGTATCTCAGAAACTGCCGATCTCCTGGGATTTTCACATACAACAGCCTCTAGGGTTTACGGAGAACATGCAAAAAACAAAAAAGAAAAATCAAGTGAGCCTTGTTAATGAAAGAGGTCAGAGCAAATGGCCAGACTGGCGCAAGGTGACAGGAAGGCAACAGTAACTCAAATAAACACGTGTTACAACAGTGGTTTGCGGAGGAGCATCTCTGAACGCACAAAACATTGAATCTTGAAGTGGATGGGCTGCAGCAGCAGACGATCACGAACATACACTCAGTGGCCACTTTATTGGGTACAGAAGGTATCAAATAAAGTGGCCATCGAGTGCAGATTAATGGAGCATGTTTCATATCACAGGATATCCTAAAGCACTTCAGTGACATTTTGTTTGGTGACTGTGGGCTTTGTGGAATGTAGTTCAGAGCCATCATGAAATGGTGGATCAGAGTCAATGGGCCGAATGGCCTAATTCTGCTCCTATGTCTTATGGTTTTATGGTCTCACGATCTAACCGGGTGACCAAACTCAACATCCAATTGGATGGACCTAATAGTCAGCTCTTGCTTTTTGTAATATCCATGAAAGTCTCTGGCAATGCAAAAGGTGAGACAAAACAAGATTGCTTGTTGTACAAACTGGAAGACAGTGGGCCACAAAGCCTTAGATATGGAAGAACTGTCAGCCGTCCAGAAAAGTGACAAATGGGATTTAATCCATGAAGACAATATACGGTACATTTGGAGAGGTGCAACATTGTAATGAATGGAAGGCTTCTAATGGTGTGGAGGAAGAGTAGGACCTGGGAATAAGTGTCCACAAATTGATAATGGTAGCTAAACAGATCAGTGTAGTGTTTGTAAAGGTATTATGGCGCTGCCAGGAAAGCCAGCATCTATTGCCCAACCCTAAACTTCTTTGAGAAGGTGTTGGTGAAGGGATTTTTTGAATCTCTTGGCCTGAAGCGCCAACTGTTTATTCCTCTCCTCCAATGTTCCTGAGCTGCAGAGTTCCTCCAGCAGTTCTTCTGGTGAATGTGCTTCCCCAGTGCCTTGGAGAGGACATTCTGAGGTTTGGATGGAGTAATGGAAGGAAGCATGAGATTCGAGGGATGCAAGTTTTCTGCTGCTCTGCAAGTGGAGATTTTGAATTTAGCAATGCTGCTGAAATAGTTTGGCCAGTGCATCTCCACATACTGCAGCTTATAAACACTGGAGATTCAGCAGATGCTGAAAATCCAGAGCAACACACACAAAATGCTGGAGGAGCTCAACGATTCAGGCAGCATCAATGGAGGCAAATAAACACTTCATCAGGACTGAACTGTACCTGGACTTCCCGCAGCTTCTGTGCCCCAGTGAAAAGCGGAATGAGGATTTCAATGGTTGATACGGTGCCTATCAGGCAGGCTGCTTTGACCTTAGTAGTATCGAGCTTCTTTAGTTTTGTTGACGCTGCGCTCTTCCAGGCAAGTAGAAAGTAGAACCAGAATCAGGTTTATTATCACTGATGTATTGTACGTATATTATGAAATGTGTTGTTTTGCAGCAGCAGTACAGAGCAGCACATAAAAAACACTGTCAGTTACAATAAGTAACGTATAAAAAGATATATTAATATATATATGTGTAGTGCAAAAAGAGAGGTAGTGTTCATGGGTTCATAGACTGTTCAGGAATATGATGGTAGAGGGCAAGAAGCCGTTCCTAAAGTGTATGCCCTGTGCCCGATGGTAGTAATGAGAAGAGGGCACGTTCTGGATGGTGGAGGTGGTTGGATGTGTGCCTTCAGGCTCCTGTACCACCTCCACAATGGTAGTAATGAGAAGAGGGCACGTTCTGGATGGTGGAGGTGGTTGGATGTGTGCCTTCAGGCTCCTGTACCACCTCCCAATGGTAGTAATGAGAAGAGGGCACGTTCTGGATGGTGGAGGTGGTTGGGCGTGTGCCTTCAGGCTCCTGTACCACCTCCAGAATGGTAGTAATGAGAAGAGGGCACGTTCTGGATGGTGGAGGTGCTTGGATGTGTGCCTTCAGGCTCCTGTACCACCTCCACAATGGTAGTAATGAGAAGAGGGCACGTTCTGGATGGTGGAGGTGGTTGGGCGTGTGCCTTCAGGCTCCTGTACCACCTCCACAATGGTAGTAATGAGAAGAGGGCACGTTCTGGATGGTGGAGGTGGTTGGGCGTGTGCCTTCAGGCTCCTGTACCACCTCCACAATGGTAGTAATGAGAAGAGGGCACGTTCTGGGTGGTGGAGGTGGTTGGGCGTGTGCCTTCAGGCTCCTGTACCACCTCCACAATGGTAGTAATGAGAAGAGGGCACGTTCTGGATGGTGGAGGTGGTTGGGCGTGTGCCTTCAGGCTCCTGTACCACCTCCACAATGGTAGTAATGAGAAGAGGGCACATTCTGGATGGTGGAGGTGGTTGGGCGTGTGCCTTCAGGCTCCTGTACCACCTCCACAATGGTAGTAATGAGAAGAGGGCACGTTCTGGGTGGTGGAGGTGGTTGGGCGTGTGCCTTCAGGTTCCTGTACCACCTCCCAATGGTAGTAATGAGAAGAGGGCATGTTCTGGCTGGATGATAGATGCCACCTTCTTGAGATGGTGTCCTCAATGGTGGGCAGTCTACTGCCCATGATGGAGGTGGCTGAGCTTAAAACTTTTCTGTAGCTCTGTCTAATTCCTTGCATTGGCCTCTCCATCTCCAGACGGTGAAGCAAACAGTTAGATTCCATCACACTCCCGACCAGTGCCTTGTAGATGGTAGAAAGGCCTGGATTATCAGCAGGTGAGTGATTCAACACAGGATTGCCAGCCTCTGAAGTCCTGGTATTGTGGTGACTGGTCCAGTTGAGATTCTAACCTGTTCAGACTCTAGTCTATTCTAGGGTTTGCTAACAGGTGTAGACATAGTTCCCAAAGGGTTATTTTCAGAAGTGATTGGACTCTCTTTTTATTGATCATTGTCTGCACGTATTCCCAGTTAACGTCTGTGTATTTAAGTCCTGCTTCCTGTACTTTACTTTGATCTTGTCAGTAGCAAGAGTCTCTGTGTACGTTTTTTCTGTGTTTTTGATGTCTGCTTACTGCCTGCCATTTCTGGATCATATTTGTGCATCAAGTTCTTGGATTACTGACTTTGAGTTTGGATTATTGCATTTTTGTGTTGGGCTTGTTGCCTGGTTTTGTCTATCCGACTAAAAAAGTAAAATGTGCTTTTGAATCTGCATGGTGGTTTCTGCAATTGGGTTCACTCATAGTTGAGGCAGGGTGCTGGACCCGAGTTTGATTCCAATTAGGCCATTTTCCTCACAGCGAGACTGAAGCACGTCATGGACCCAGAGGCCATGAGATAAAACCACCTCATCCTGGCCCATCCTGGTCTTTGCTGCTATCCCCAGTCAAGAAACTATGATGGGGAGGCATGAGCAAGCTTTGGCTACTAGGAATGAGCAGCTGTTTATGAGCAGAAATGAGCAACTTTACAACTCCTTCCTCGGAGTGTCAGATACCCTGAGCCAATAGGCTGGTCCTGGACTTATTTCCACTTGGCATGATTAACTTATTATTTAATTATTTATTTATCGCTATATTTCTTCACTATTTTTGGTTGGTGCGGCTGTATCGAAACCCAATTTCCCTCAGGATCAATAAAGTCTGTCTGTCTGCCTGTCTGTTCACCTGAGTTCTAGCCTCTCCAGCAGCCCAATCCATCACCTGGATTGCCAGCTCCTCAAGGGCCTTCAGCTCATCCCAATCCACAGGTTTCTGGATCCGAGCCAAGCCTGCCGGCTTCCCAGAGGTAAAATGGGAAGCGGAGTGTTAAGATCTCCTCACTAAATGCCCCCCTCACATTAACCCAACCAGCTACTTCCCCACAGACAGGATAAGATAGGCTATCTCATCTTCTCCACGTAAGATAGTCTATGTGGTCACCTTGCTTACTGGGAAAGCACCAGCTTGGGCTACCACCCAAGGACAACAGGGACCTCTCTACTTCAGTTTCTGAGCCTCCGTGGATGAGACATGGAGGGCTTTGAATCACCTGGTCAGCAGTCGTGAAGCAGCCAAGTGACTCCTCCAGCTTTGTCAGGGCAACCTCAGCATCGCTGGTTGTGTCGTCTCCTTTCGCATCTAGCTGCAGAGAGCCAATGCAACTCAGAAGCGCTCACCGCTGCTTTCAACATGGATGCCAGGAAGATGAGTTAGCTTTCAGGCATCCTATAGACCTTTCCATTTGACCTTCATGAGCGATGGAGGGAACGGTGTTCTGCTCCTAATACCCCCGAGACCAGAGACCTCCACCAGAAGACCCCCAAGTTTCCACTGCCTTGGGAATGCCAATGCGGTTAGGAGGAATACGACCCCCTCAGGCTGAGCGAAGCCATAGGATGAGGACAAAGTGTTGCCTCTGCAGGAGAGATGATTTCTTTAACTCAACTCGTCATGAGCTATTGTGAAGAACACAAGCATGTCCAGAGGATGAATGTCTGTGATGGGATCCCCCTTCACTCCCTAGTCCTCAGTCACTGGCGTCCTGCTTCCTATCTCCATATCCTGGGAGAGCCAACAGCACACTCTCCAGGCCCTGGTGGACTCCGCTGCAGCAGGTAGCTTCATGGACATTTCACTTGTGAAGAATCTTCTCATCCCTCTTACCGGTCTGGAGTCCCCATTGGTTGTAACTGCCCTGGTGGGAGACCTCTGGGTAATGGCAATGTTCGTCTCCACACTGCCCCTTGCGGCTGTCCATTAACAATCGTCATGAAGATATCTGGTTTCATCTCTTCCACTCCCCCAAATTCCCTGTTGTCCTATGATTTCCATGGTTAATGCCACAACGCACACATTGACTGGTCTACCAGAACTGTAATTGAGTGGGGCCCTATGTGCCATGCTACCTGCCTCTTCTCCATACTTCCTACATCTCCAGGAATGAGTGCCAGTTTGGGTACCAGCCTCCACCGTCCCAGGACCAGGAAGCTGAAATGGCTGTGGCCTCAGCACAGTTCATTCAATGCTGCCGGCTGACTTGGAGGAAGGTCATGTCAGCTTTGCAGCGTCAATCGCTCCAGGCCAATCGTCGGCACGGGTCCGCGCCATCTTATTGCCCTGAGTAAAAGGTTTGGTTTTCTACCTGGGATCTTCCTCTGCAGGTAGAATCTTGCAAGCTGGCTCCCCGGTTAATTGCCCCTTTCAAGGTGTTAAGGAGTGTCAGTCCTGCTCCCTCAGTTGATGCGGATTACCCCCACCTTTCACGTCTCCCATCTCAGGCCTGTGGCTCCTGCTGCAAGCCTCCCCCAGTCCATGGCTCACTGACGCTCAGTCTGCTGCCTGCTGGACTCTCACTGGGTCCACGGGTGCATCTAGTATTTAGCAGACTGGGAGGGTTATGGGCCTGAAGAATGCTTTTAGTTTCAGCATGGGATATATTGAATCCTGATATCATTCAGAGTTCCATTGCAACCATCCTGATCGTCCCCAGGAAATGTCAGGAGCTGCTCCAAGGGAAGATGGACCTGTTAGGACTCTCGGCTATTCCGGCATTGACCAGCAGGGGCAGACATAGTTCCTTAAGGTTTTTCAGAACTGATTGTATTGTTATTGATCAGGCTGCACATTCTGAATTCACATCTAATTCTAAATCCTGCTTCCTGTACCTTAATTTGCTCAATCTTAAAGTGTAATCCTGTAAGTAGCAAGAGTCTCTAGTATTATTTTAGTCTTTTCTGTTTTTTGATGTCAGGATCTTAATCGTGCATCAAGATCTTGAACTATTGAATTTGTGTTTGGATTACTACATTTTAGAGTTGGACTGGTTACCCGCTTTTTTGCACATATTGGCTAAGAGAAAGTAAAACTTTCTGAGTTCGATTCCCGATTGGGCCATTTCCCTTACCTAGCCAGAGCTGCCCTTCAGGATGACAATGGGGCACTCAGGAATGGTTATGCTATTGAATACCAAGGGTAAGTGGTTAGACTGTCTCTTGCTGGAGATAGCTCTCATTGCTTCTACTTATCCACCCGTACCGGGACCTTGCTTTGGCATCTCGAGAACGTTGGCAGAATTCAAAGGCTTGAACAACAGGGAGAGTTGGACAGGCGAGGACTTTAGACCTTGCCCCCTTATGGCAGCTCAGTAGCCTAGTGACACATTACAGCAGTAGGATAGCAGTTCATTTCCTGTCACTGTCTGTAAGGAGTTACATAAGAGCATAAGAAACAGGAGCAGGCCATCCAGCCCTTCGAGCCTGCCCGGCCATTCAATACTATCATGGCTGATCTGTCCGTAAACTCAGCTCCATCAGCCATCAGCCTTTTCCCCATAACCCTTAATTCCCCTACTATGTAAAAACCTATCTAACTGTATCTTAAATATATTTAGTGAACAAGCCTCAACTGCTTCCCCAGGCAGAGAATTCCACAGATTCATCACTCTCTGGGAAAAACAGTTTCTCCTCATCTTCTCCCCTGAATCTTGAGGCAATGTCCCTTAGTTCTAGTCTCACCTACCAATAGAAACAACTTTCCTACTTCTATCTTATCTATCCCTTTCAAAATTTTGTATGTTTCTATAAGATCTCCTCTCATTCTTCTGAACTCCAGAGAGTATAGTCCCAGGTGACTCAATCTCTCCATAGGCTAACACCTTCATCCCTGGAATCAACCTGGTGAATCTCCTCTGCACTGCCTCCAAAGCCAGTATATCCTTCCTCAAGTATGGAGACCAGAACTGCACACAGTACTCCAGGTGCGGCCTCACCAGTACCCAACACAGTTGCAGCATAACCTCCCTGCTCTTGAATTCAATCCCTCTAGCAATGAAGGCCAACATTCCATTTGCCTTCTTTATAACCTGTTGTTCCTGCAAGCCAACTTTTTGTGATTCATGCACAAGCACTCCCAAGTCCCCCTGCACAACAGCGTGCTGCAATCTTTCACCGTTGAAATAATAATCTGCTCTTCTATTATTCCTTCCAAAGTAGATGATCTTGCATTTTCCAGCGTTGTATTCCATCTTCCAGACCTTGTGGTTCTCCTCATGATCTCAAGGGTCTCTTCTCGGTGATCCAACACCGAGGTGGTTTCCTCCCACATTCCAAAGACGTGGCTTATTTTTAATGAGCTCTGGCTTTGCTATATTATTAATACTTCTGGGCTGCCCAGCAGAAGCCTCAACTGATTTAATTTGATGTAAACTCCATTTCACTGCATGTTTTGATATACGTGTTACAAATAAAGCTAATCTTTAAAAAAACTTCAGTGCAGAAGACTGACCTAACTGATAAGATCATGAGGGCAGAGATATGCTGCAGTGCCTTCCTTAGGAAAAGGGTAGCAAGTACAAAAAGGCATGTGTTTAAAGTAGAGCAAGAAGATTTAAAGGGACCAAAGGGTGACTTCTTCATGAAGAGGCTGATGATTAGGTGGAAGAGGAAATGGTTGAAGCAGATACAAAAACAACGTTTAAAAAATATTTGGATAAGTACGGCCAGGAATGGCGGCAGAGACAGATAATTTATGGACATTTAAGTGACTCTTAGGGAGGGAGGTGGTTGATAGAAAAGTGGAGGACTGTGTGGGAAATTAAAAGTCTGGCACAACTTCATGGGCCATAAGCCCTGTACTGTGCTGGATAGGAAAGTTTTAGATGTATTTGCCAAAAACAGGCAAATGTCAAGAAGGTGAACACCTTGGTTTGCATAGGCAAGATTATTTCCGTCTTGTCTAACTCTGATTTTATTCTCAGTGGCTGTTTTATTAGGCACCTCCTGTTCCTCAAAGAGTGCCCACTGAGTATGTATCTTGGTCCCCTGCTGCTGTAGACCATCCTCTTCAATGTTCAATGTGATATATGTTCAGCCAGGCTCGCCTGCTCACCACTCCTGTAACATGAGCCAGTCAGGCCATTCTCCTCTGACCTCTCTCATTGGCAAGATATTTTCACCCACAGAACTGGTTTACTGGATGCATTCTCTGTAAAGTCTAGAGACTGTTGTGCGTGAAAATCCCAGGAGATTCTCAAACCACGCCATCTGGCACCAACAAAAATTCCACAGTCAAAGTCACAAAGCCATATTTTTTCCCCATTCTGATGTTTGGTCTGAACAACAACTGAACCTCTTGACCATGTCAGCATGCCTTTATGCATTGAGTTGCTGCCGCAAGATTGGCTGATTAGACACTAGCATTAACAAGCAGGTATACGGGTGTACCTAATAAAGTGGCTACTGAATGTGGAAGTTTGACACATTGGCAGTACCTCATTGCACTCTACTATATCCTATTTTTGGTTTACATTAGGAGGGACGCTGATGAGGCTGTTCAGGAAGGGAACTGCACTCTGTTGAACACAACAGGCAGTGAAGAAGGCTAATGGAATGTTGGCCTTTGTTACAAGGGAAATTGAATACAAGAGCAAGGATGTCCTTTTGCATTTGTACAGGGCCCTGGTGAGACCACACCTGGAATATTGTGTACAGTTTTGGTCTCCAGGTTTAAGGAAGGACATTCTGGCAATTGAGGAAGTGCAGCGTAGATTCACTAGGTTGATTCCTGGGATGGCAGGGCTGTCTTACGCAGAGAGATTGGAGAGATTGGGCTTGTACACGCTGGAATTGAAGAGATTGAGAGTGGATCTGATTGAAACGTTTAAGATAATTAAAGGATTTGATAGGATTGAGGCAGGAAATATGTTCCAGATGTTGGGAGAGTCCAGTACCAGAGGGCATGGATTGAGAATAAGAGGTCAGTTATTTAAAACAGAGTTGAGGAAGAGCTTCTTCTCCCAGAGAGTTGTGGAGGTGTGGAATGCACTGCCTCGGAAGACGGTGGAGGCCAATTCTCTGGATGCTTTCAAGAAGGAGCTAGATAGATATCTGATGGATAGGGGAATCAAGGGATATGGGGACAAGGCAGGGACTGGGTATTGATAGTGAATGATCAGCCATGATCTCAGAATGGTGGTGCAGACTCGAGGGGCCGAATGGTCTACTTCTGCACCTATTGTCTATTGTCTATTGTCTATTATTGATATGGCATGGAATGAGGCCTTTCGGCATATTGAGTCTGTGCCAGCCATCAAAATTAATCCTACCCTAATCCTGTGTTTGTTGCGGCAATGCGATTGGATGGTTAAAGAGCAATAAATTCCTTGTAATATTTATCTTATTTTGAAGCATTGTTTGTGGAGTTAGGATGCAGCCCAAAAAAAAATCAATGCCTCCTGTCTTTGGAGTGTGTTGCAGTGGTATAATTATACAGAATTACTCAACAGTGACACATCTGCAGCCTGGGCTGGATGCGTTTTTTTTTAAACTTTCTTTTGAGCAAAAGTAAGATACCTTCTAGAGAAACAGCAGATTTTACAAAATAAATTCCACTGAGTGACACGAAGGCTGTCCCCTCACAATTTTGCCCAGTGTGGGTGGAATATATTGACTGTGGAAAAAGAGCTATATTTTCTGTAATCTGCCGTTATGCTGATGTTGTCCTTATTTAGAATTTATTGATATACTTTCTTCCACTGTTCTCTGCTTGCTGAAGTATGAATTTCCCTGTAAACTCACTCTTGCTTAAGTCTTGAACATCGAGTGTTCCACATTCCTCCGTAGATGCTGCTTGACTTGCTGAGTAACTCCAGCATCTTGTCTTGCTCCAGACTGATGTCCTTTGTGTCTTCTTCCCCAAGTTTTTACAGGTATCAGTTACCTGGCCCAACATCTCCTGACGTGTGAACATAAAGTACACTGCAGATGCTGTGGTCAAAGCAACATGTACAAACAAGCTGGAGGAACTCAGCAGGTCGGGCAGCATCCGTGGAAACGAGCAGTCAACGTTTCGGGCCGAGACCCCTCGTCAGGACTGAAGAGGGAAGGGGCAGGGGCCCTATAAAGAAGATGGGGGGAGGGTGGGAAGGAAAGGCTAGTAAGTGCCAGTTTAAAGACCAATCAGAGGAAAGATCAAAGGGTGGGGGAGGGGAAGCAGGGAGGGGTAGGCAGGAGAGGTGAAGAAGGAATGTATGGGGAAAGCACTATGAGTAGTAGAAGAAGGCAGAATCATGAGAGAGGTGATAGGCAGCTGGAGGAGGAGGCAGAGTGAAAGTGGAATGGGGGAAGGGAGAGGGAGGGAATTACGGAAGTTGGAGAATTCAGTGTTCATGCCAAGGGGCTGGAGACTACCCAGACGGTATATGAAGTGTTGCTTTCCAACCTGAGTTTGGCCTCATCTTGGCAGTAGAGGAGGCCATGTATGGACATATATAATCTCCTAATGTGGTTCAGAATGAATTTTTTTTTAATGATGGAGGCATGAAAGATGGCAAATGCTGGAACCGGGAGGAAAAGGTAAAGTCCAGCAGCAGTTCAGAGGAGCCGAGATGTCAACTGTCCATTTCCCTGTGTGGATGCTGCCTGCCCCTTTCTGTGTTGTTCTTGATGATTCCCTTGTTAACCATGCTAGGAGCTCAGAGCCTGCCATGGGAGTGTGATGGCATAGTAGCATAATGTTTAGTGTAATGCCTCACAGTGCCAGCAATTCCTACTGCTGTCTGTACGGAGTTTGTACATTCCCCCAGTGGGTTTCCTCCGAGTGCTCCAGTTTCCTCCCACGTTCCAGAGAAGTTTGTGTGAGTAAGGTTAGTAAGTTGTGGGCATGCAATATTGCTACCAGAAGTATTGCAACACTTGCAGGCTGCCCCCAGTGCATCCACGGACTGTGTTGGTTGTTGACACAAATAATACACATCACTGTTTGCTTTGATGATTCGTTGTACATATAGTAAATAAAAACTAATCTTTGAGATGCTGCTATATCAAATCTATGTTCCTTTGTGGAATTGGAGTCCTAGAGTCATAGGGAACAGAAACAAGCCCTTCAGCCCAACTCATCATTGCCAACCAAGATGCCCATTTGCCCATGTTTGCCCATCTCCCACTAAATCTTTCCTAGCAACACTCCTGTCCAAGTGTCTCTTGTGTTATTATTCTACCTGCCTCAAACACTTTCTCCGGCAGTTTGTTCCATGTATGTACCACCCTCTCCGTGAGAAAGATGTTCTTCAGATCACTTCTAAACCTTTCCCCTTTCACTTTAACCTTGTGTCCCCTAGATTTTAATTCCCTTTTCCTGGGAAAGGGACTGTGTGCCTTCACCCTGTCTGTGCCCCTCATGATTTTATACATGTCCATAACATTCAGTCTGCTACACTCCAGGTTATAACGTCCTGCCGAAGGGTTTTGGCCCGAAACGTCGACTATACTCTTTTCCTAGATGCTGCCTGGCCTGCTGAGTTCCTCCAGCATTTTGTGTATGTTGTTCAGATTTCCAGCATCTGCAGATTTTCTCTTGTTTATAAAGTCCAGGCCTACTTATCCTGTCCCTGTAACTCAGGCCCTCGAGAACTGGCAACATCCTCATTGTTTTGCACGTCAGTTTTGCACTCCTCTCAGCTTAATGACGCCTTTCCCATATAGGGACGGCCAGTCGTGTAATGGTAAGCATAAGGCGTTGCAGCGCCAGCGATCAGCGATCGCTGTCTGTAAAGAGTCTGTACGTTCACCCTGTGACCACATGGCTTTCTTCCAGGTGCTCTGGTTTCCTCCCACATTCCAGAGGCGTACGGGTTAGGGACAGTGAGTTGTGGGCGTGCGATGTTGGCGCCCGAAGCGTGGTGACACTTGCGGGCTGCCCTCAGCCCATCCTCGGACTGGCACAAATGACACGTTTCACTGTATCTTTCAATGTACGTGCCACAACTGAAGCTAATCTGAATCGACCTTCATCGTAATGCATTGGAGAGCTGGTGAGAAAGGTCAAGCCCCCGTATGAAATACCCACCTGTGGGGCTGCACTGAAGTCCAGGACTTGGCATCCAGGGGCTTCCCCTCCACAGTTGCAGAGATATCTTGGAGCTATATGCACAATGGAAAAAAAATCTTTAATAGCCCTACGGGATTTTCAAATTGATGCCTGTAAAATAGGATGGCCTGTGGCTTGATATGTTTTATTGTATTGATTTGCAGCTGATCTCAATTCTAGTTATCTGGAAGCCAGCCAGTATTAGAGATGGGCTAAATCTCTCCACAAAGTATTAAATCTATGCTGCTATTGTGAAGCACAGTAGGTCATCTTCAGAGAACCCACAATCATCATTTTCCCAGTTCCTTCAAATCCTTTGCATTATTTTTTTATTTTATAATGGCTGCCAAGTCACTCCATTTTTTATATTCGAGCTGCTGTCAGCAGCGCTTGAGAAGTTATAAGTAGGAGGCTTTTTATTGCGGTTAAGAAAGTTAATAAGGGTGTGTGTGTGTGTGTGTGTGTGTGTGTGTGTGTGTGTGTGTGTGTGTGTGTGTGTGTGTGTGTGTGTGTCTGTGTGTCTGTGTGTGTGTGTGTGTGCGTGTGTGTGCGTGTGTGTGCGTGTGTGTGTGTAGGTTTTTGTCTGTTTGCTACAAAGTGTTGCACAGTTTGTTGCCTTTTGCACACTGGCCGAATGCCAAAGTTGATGCAAATGTCATTGATTCTGTTGTGGATATTATGCTAAGGATCTAAGGATTTATAGAAATGAATATCAGGATTACGTAGGGTGATGGATGTGTACTTTGATGATAAATTTACTCTGAAATTTGAACTTTGAATCACACTGTGTTCATACATCTGATTCTTCTCCTGAATCTGTGTGTGTGTGTGTCTCTGTCCCTTTGCCTGTTTACCTGTGTCTGTGTGTCTCTGCCCCTTTGCCTGTTTACCTGTGTCTGTCGGTCCCTGCTTATTAACCTGTTTGTCTACTTTCATCCACAGCTGAGTTCTAACTTGACTTCTGTTTCTAAATCCGTTCAAAAATGTGGGGAAGTATTTCTGAATGGTTGCGGTATCTTTGGGATTCACTACCCTAGGGAGCTAGAGTTCTGGAGTCGTTGAATATTGCATGCATTCAAGATGAGAGGGAATCTGCTTAATGGGACCTGTGGGCTTTTTTACGGAGGTGGTAGGTGGCTAGAATACGCTGCCAGGGTTGGGCGTGCTTGCAGATGCGATAGAGCTGTTAGAGATTTTTATACAGGCGTGTGGCTACGTTGAGATTGGAAGGATGTGTGTGCAGAAAGGATTAGGTTGACATTGACTTGTATGTTTGGCAGAGCTCAACCTTTGGGCTGGAGGGTCCGTTCCTGGATACTACTGCTCTGTATTGTATATTGATGGTGGAGATGGACAGATACTGCACTTGACCCAGGAAGAAATGAGGGGAGAGACTTTTTAAGATAAAAGCTATCAACGCTTACAGTAGGATTTGAACCAGCTAGAGATATGAACTGAAAAATGGCAGATGGAATTTAAGGCAGACAATGTGAGGTATTGCACTTTGGGAGAAGAAACCAAGTTGGACTTGCACTGAGGAGTGTGGTAGAACTGATGGATCTGGGAAGACAGATCCGTAATTCCTTGAAAATGGCACCACAAGTAGATAGTCATACAGAAAGCTGTTGGCACATTGGAGTTCATAAATCACAGTGTATACAAGAGTTGGTATATTATGTTGAAATTGTATAAGATGTTGGTGAGGCCTAACTTGGAGCATTGTGTGCAGCTTTGGTCCCTACAGGGAAGATGTAAATAAGGCTGAAAGAGTGCAGACAAAATTTAGAATAATGCTTCTGGGAATTGAGGACCTGAGTTTTAGCGCAAGGTTGACTAAGACAGAACATTATTCTCTAGAATGTAGAAGATTGAGAGAAGACTTGATAGAGGTATAGAAAACTGAGTGATATAGATAAAGTAAATGCAAGCAGGCTTTTACCACTAAGGTTGGGTAGGACTACTAATAGATGTCATGGGTTAAGGGTGAAAGGTGAAATATTTAAAAGGAATCTTGGGGGAAATTTGTCACTCAGACTGTGGTGAAAGTGTTTTAATGAGTTGCCAGCAGAAGTAGTGGAGGCGGGTACAATTTCAACGCTTAAAAGAAGTTTGGATAAACATATGAATGGGAGGGATATAGAGGCAGTGGTCCAAGTGCTGGGCCATGGGACTACACAGAGTGATATCTAGGCCTGGATTAAATGGGCCAAATGGTCTGTTGTGATGCTATGACTGAGAGTGAGAATCTGGTGTTGAGGTCAAGATTGGACAAGTTGTGATCTCATTAAATGGTGGAAGATGTTCAAGGGGTTGACTGACCTATAGCTGCTCCGCTGTGCAAGAGGAGTCCACTCATTGGACCTACATCCATTAACCCTCTCAGTGGTTTTCTGGGCACATGAGTGGAATTGCTGCCAGAGAGTTTCAGATGAATCTACTGCACAAATAAAGGCAGAAACAGCCACACTGGATGGTCCAACAATCCTGGCTATTGTTGACAATGGGCCAGATTGGCAGGGGAAGAGCTCTGCCAGTTTTCCTGACCCTTCAAAGGCACATGTGGAATCTTTCCAGTCCTCTTTCCGTGCGTAACTAAGTCATGTGCGTAACACAGATCTGCATATTTATTAGATTTTAATCCTTAACGAAGCAGATTTTAATTCAGTTTCATTGTATTTGTCACATGTACATCGAAACATCCAGTGAAATGTATTGTCTGAGTTAGCAGTCAGCAGTGACATGCTCTACATTTTCTTGTCAAAAAACAGGACACTGGAAGAACTCAGTGGGTCAGGTAGGATCCGTGGAGACAAAAGGTATAATTCAGTGTTTCAGATCGAGACCTCATATCAGAACCATGACAGAAGAGTAAAGATTGCCTGTATCTAATAGTACTGAGGGAGGTAGGCAGAGTCTGCGAGGTGATAGGTGGAACCAGATGGGGAGAGGGGATGATTGGCAGATGAAACTGTGGGGGAGGGATGTAGGCAGAGTCTGCGAGGTGATAGGTGGAACCAGATGGGGAGAGGGGATGATTGGCAGATGAAACTAAGTGGGGGAGGGATGTAGGCAGAGTCTGCGAGGTGATAGGTGGAACCAGATGGGGAGAGGGAATGATTGGCAGATGAAACTAAGTGGGGGAGGGATGTAGGCCGAGTCTGCGAGGTGATAGGTGGAACCAGATGGGGAGAGGGGATGATTGGCAGATGAAACTAAGTGGGGGCGGGATGTAGGCAGAGTCTGCGAGGTGATAGGTGGAACCAGATGGGGAGAGGGGATGATTGGCAGATGAAACTAAGTGAGGGAGGGATGTAGGCAGAGTCTGCGAGGTGATAGGTGGAACCAGATGGGGAGATGGGATGATTGGCAGATGAAACTAAGTGGGGGAGGGATGTAGGCAGAGTCTGCGAGGTGATAGGTGGAACCAAATGGGGGGAAGGGATGATTGGCTGATGGAACAGGTTGGCTGATGGGGGGCAGTGAGAAAGATGAAGTTGGTTGTAGTCCCACCCAACTTCAGTAGAAAAAACTTGCTTGCATTGCCCTATCTATATCCCTCGTAATTTTGTATACCACTCCTTTCAATCTTCTACGTTCCAAGGTATAATGTCCTAATCCATTCACTTTTCCCTTGTAACTCAGGTCCTCCAGACCTGGCAACATCATTGTAAATTTTCTCTGTACTCTTTCAAACTTGTTTATATCTTTCTTGTAGGTAGGTGACCAAAACTGCACACATTACTCCAAATCAGGCCTCACCAACATCTTGTACAACTTCAACATAAGATCCCCCTCTCCTGTGCTCAGCACTTTAATTAATGAAGGTCAATGTGCCAAAAGCTTTCTTTATGACCCTATCCACCTGTGATGCCACTTACAATGAATTATGGACCTGGACTTCCAGATCCCTTTGTTCCACCACTCTCCTCAGTGTTCTACTGTTCAGTGTAAGACCTACCCAGGCTGGTCCTACCAAAGTGCAACACCTCACACTTGTCTTCCTTAATTTCCATCTGCCATCTTTCAGCCCATTTTTCCAGCTTGTCCAGATCCTGCAGTAAGCCATGATCGCCTTCCTCATTGGGAGTGTAGGACTAGAGCGCACAGCCTCTGAAGGGTGTCCCTTTAGAACACAGATGAAGAGCAATTTCCTTTGCCAGAGGGTGGTAAATCAGCAGAGTTCATTGCCACAGATGGCAGTGGATGCCAAGTCACTGGGTATATTTGAAACAAAGGTTGATAGGTTCATGATTAGCAAGGGTTATGTGGAGAAGGCAGGAGAATGGGGTTGAAAGGGGTAATAAATCAGTAATGATGGAATGACAGAGCAGACATGATGGTCTGAATGGCCTAATTCTGCGCTTATGTCTTATGCTGGAGCAGCTCAACAGACTGTGCAACATCTGTGATAGAGGGCAGGAATGGTCCACACTTTGGGTTGAAATTCTGCATCCTATCTTGATGTAGGTTTTCGACCTGAAAAATTGGCTATTTGTTTCCTCTCCCACAGATGCTGTTCCAGTCAGAGTTCCTCCAGCAGATTGCTTGCTGCTCTTTGTCCATCAGCAGCCTTTAATGTAGCCTTTCAACTAATTAATAGTCTTCTCCCGGTCCGCCGGAAATCTAATAACCAGCTTTATTTAAGAACGATTCGTACATCAGTTGAGACCGCTATTAACTGTCACACCAATCCATTCAGGCCCCAGTGGAAAAAGACAGATATTGCTGGCTGGCTTCACTTCAGCCGATAAACCTTTTCAAGAGCACTAAATGTAATAGCGACCAAATAAGACTTGCTTGCATTCGTGTTCGGTGAGACATTCCGAGTTCTGATCTCCGTTAATTCAGAGAAAATAAGAAGCATAGAGACTCACTGGAGTAGACTGCAGTATTTTCCATTGATATGGTGAGAGGAGAAATTCACTGAATTCGACTTTCTCATCTGGAGCTGGCTGATGTGATTGATAAAACGCCATTAAACGTCAAGGAGAGTGCAGGAGTGAAGGGTGCAGCAAAGCAAATTAAGTCCAATCGAATGAAGCATGGATTACACCTTAAACTCAATGATCAATCCCTCTTGTTGGTAGATCAATCAAATACAATTAGAGAGAGAGAGAAAGTATAAAAGACAAGGTAAATTATGTGAAGTACAGAAGAACGAAAGGGTGCACCAGAGTAGAAGGGGAGGACGTATCCACTGGAAGCAGCTAATGTTCTGTTAATCACTGGCTTTTTATCTTCAGGGTTCAAGGCTGCTTAGTGTCACTTCCAGTACACAAGTATAAAGGGGAACCAAATAATTGTTACTCTGGGTCTGAAGCAGCACAAAAAAACAACATAATTTTTTTATAACACACAATAAATATAAATACATAAGATAGCTTGTATACATAGATTGATTGTATAAAGTGACAGGAGTGTCTGTACATGAGATGACTTTGACAGGAAATGATAAAGCAGTGGTAGCTGGGGTGTGGAAGGGTGAGTTATCGGGTGGAGGCGCTGATCAGCATTACTGCTTGGGGAGAGATACTGTTTCTGAGTCTGGTGGTCCTGGTGTGGATGTTACGTAGCCTGCACCCTGATGGCTGTGGGACAAGCAGACCATGAGCAGGGCGGGCAGTTTTGACTAGTAGTTGTAGAGTCTTCTTGAATGATGGGTGCAAAGGGTCACACCTCATTCAGTTTCCTCACCCTTCTTCTCTTTGTAAACTCCCCCAGGTTTAAAAACCTCCAAAGCTCTACAAGAAGTAATGGACACAGCCCAGTCCATCACAGGTAAAGTCCTCCCCACAACTGAACACATCCACGTGTCACAAGACAGAAGACGCAGCAATGCCCCTGCTTTCTTAGAAGTTCACACTGATTTGATACACCATCTAAAACTTTGATAAACTTCCAAAGGTGCACAGTGGGGAGTACCCTGGCCGGTTGCATCATAGCCTGGTGTGGAAACGCTAATGCCAAAGAATGGAAAAGCCTACAAAAATCTGCTTGTTTGTTTACTTATTAAGCTACTGTGCAGATTAGGTCTTCCCACCCCTTTGAGCAACACTGCCCTGTAACCCTGTTTTAAACCTAGCCTAATTATGGGACAATCTACAATGACCAATTAACCTATCAGAGGGCATGTCTTTGGGCTGTGGGAGAAAACTGGAGCACTCAGAGGAAACCCATGCGGTCACGGGAGAACATACAAACTCCTCTCAGACAGCGGTGGGAATTAAACCTGGGTTGGTGGTACTGTAAAACATTGCGCTAACCTCTATACTACCGTGCTGTTGAACAAGAAGTGGTGGGTAGAACTCAGTCCACCCTAGGCAAAGCCCTCCCTACCACTACACACATCTACAAAGAATGCAACACAAGAAAGCTGTGTCCATCACAAGCAATCCCCACCACCTAGGCCATGCTCTCTTCTCTGTGCTGATATTGAGAAGGACGTACAGGAGCCTTAGGCCCCACCAGCAGGTTAAAGAAGAGTTATTATCCTTCAACCATCAGGCTCCTGAACCAGTGTGGATAATTTTACGCACCTCAACACTGAACTAATTCCATAACCTATGACTCACTTCCAAGGACTCTACAACTCGTTCTCATTACTAATTATTTCTTTTATTTGCACAGTTTGAATTCATTTGCACGTTAGTTGTTTGTCAGTCTTTGTGTGTTTTTTATTGATTCTATTGAAATTCTTTGCTTTCCTGTAAGTCCCTGCAAGAAAGCGAACCTCAGGGTAGTATATGGTGACTTTAATAGTCAATTAACTTTGAACTTTGAATCATGGATTCATACTGGATTCTTTGTGTCTTGGTGCACTAAATCTGCACCAAACATCCGACACCCAATGTCCCTAATTCTACATCGATCCCAGTTATTGTTCCCACAACATACCCATCTTCCCCAGATTCTCCCACTCACCTGTGGACAAGGGCAAATTACAGCGGGTTGTTGACCTACCTACGTGCACACCTTTGGGATATGAGAAGAAACTGGAGCACACAGTGGAAACGTGTGCCCTCAAGGGGAGGGTGTGCAAACGCCACATTGACAGTACCCGCGGTTGGGATCAAACCCCAGTTTCTGGCACCATGAGGCAGAAAACATTTGGGGTGGACCACGGCCCACCTCAAATCAACAGCCTGTCTGGTTATTGCTGAGGCATAAGGGAATGCAATGGCCAAAACTGGTTCTGGACACAAGATGAGTCATCACACTGTGCTCTTGAACAGAATATGTAAACATAGACATAAGAAGTCAAATTGGAAATAAAGACAAAACTCCCCAAAAATCTCATAACAATTTACTGTGATCTTCTTCTCCCAGATGAAATAGAACAGAACTGTCCTTCTAAATTACTTTGATAACACTATGGGTATTGGTTTAGTATTGTCACAAGTACTGAGATACAGTGAAAAGCTCGTCTTACAGATCAAATTGAGGTAGAACAAGATCAAGCAACACCAATGCAAAATAAAGTGCAACAACTACAGAGAAGGAGCAGTGCAGGTAAATAATGAGGTGCAACTTAATGAGGTAGATTGTGAGGTTAAGTGTCCATCCTTTCCTACTAGGGAACCACTGTAACAGTCCTGTAACAGCTGAGCAGAAGCTGTCCTTGAGCCTGGTGGTGGGTGCTTTCAAGCTTTTGTATCTGCTGCCTGATGGGAGGGGGGAAGAGGGAATGTACTGTATAGGGTGGGTGGGGTCTTTGATTATTTAGGCTGATTTACCAAAAGCAGAGAGCAACATAGACGGAGTCCTTAGCAGGGAATTCGGTTCTCGCACTATGCTGAGCTTTGTCCAAAGCTCCCTGCAGTGTGTAGTCCTAGGAACTTGAGGGTCTAAACTCACTCAACCTCAACATTGTTGATGTAGACAGAAGCACGTGTATTCTCCCTAACCCTCATCCCTACCTCCCAGAAGCCAATGACCAACTCTAGTTTAATTACCCTTGTTGAGTCAGCTGTAAATTAACAGCGTATCATCCCTGCCAACATGAAATTCCTGAACAGATGCCCCTCCAGAGACTGCAAGCATCCAAAATGGTGTGCCTCTGTAGCTCTAATTCTCTTCTTCTGACATCTTATGCACACTTTTAAATAATTGCCCAGTAATTTGATTAATTTTGGCTCACTGCACACGTTGTGTACAGTGCTAATGCTCAGTTCGGTCTTCCGTAAGAAGTTGTGGAATTGAAGAATGTGTCTAAAGCAACTCCTTAAGCAGAATCAGGTTTATTATCAGTGCCATATGTCGCGAAGTTTGCTGCTATGTGGCAACAGTACAGTGCGAGACATAAAATGTACTACAAGTTACAAAAATAAATGAATATTGCAAAAGATTAGTAACAAGTCAGTGTTGCTGGGCTCGTGAACCGTACAGCAAAGGGGAAGAAACTGTGTCTGAGTCATTGAGCATGTGCCTTCGGGCGCCTGTGGCAGTGAGGTGAAGGTCCCAGTTGGTGAAGGTTGTCAATGATGGATGCCACATTCTTCAGGCACCACCTCTTGAAGATGCCCTTGATGATGGGGAGGGTTGTGCCCGTGATGGAACTGCTTGAGTCTACAAGCTCCTGCAGCCTCTTCCGATCCTGGGTTTTGGAGCCTCTGTACCAGACAGTGATGCGACCAGTCAGAATGCTCTCCACTTGCTTCAGAGAGGTTTACACTCAGAATCACATACCAGGACCCATATGACTCCCAATGATGAAGGATGCTGACCTGAAGCCTTATCTCTGCTTGACCTGCAGAGATATTCCTGTTTAATAGAACACAGAGCATTACAGCACTGTACAGCCCACAATGTTGAGCCAACTTTTTAACCTACTCAAAGATCAATCCCTTTTACGTAGTCCTCTGTTTTTCTATCCTCCATGTGTCTACCTAAGAGTCTCTTAAATGTCCCCGAAATCAAACTGTTTCCATTTCAGCTTTGCAGCATTTACAGTTTATTTGATTTCCAGTTGAATGCTGTTTTCCCTGTGTTGAGCGTCAATTTGAGAAGGATGTTGGCTCTCAATGAGACAATGCTCATACCCAAAGCTTCACTAACATATCCAGGAGGTAGAGAAAACCTGCCTAGTATATCAGTGAGATCAATGCCAGGAGAGTGTCAGTTGTGTTCAGAAGCCACTAGGACCATCATGGGAGGAGTCTTAACTTTGTTTGTCTCCTCCACATTCATTCCGACAATGAAGAGTGATATCACGTTGGGGTGAACTACTCACCTCTGGCTGCATTCGTAGTGGATTCTTTCAGTAACTGGATGAGGAAATCATTCATTTAGGATCAGTGGAGATGGGACTTGTACAGCAGGATATGAAGGATTATTATGTGTCATCTGTGATCCCACAGCTAATTATGTTGGTGTTAAGGACCAGAGTGCAGAGAATATTGCTTTGATTACCCTAGGGTCTATGATTTAGCAGGCTCGTTATGAAGAGCTTCTCTTGATCCCTGAGTCCCTTATTGCATTTGCAGTTGATGCCTCCCTCTTGTCTTGTAGGGGATAAAGGCTGCAGGAGTTGTACTGGTTTGTCTCCCTACGTCAGTACCTCTCTACCTAATACAGTCACCACAGAGTGTATGTTCTTGGCTTCCTCCTGCTCCAGCCCATCCACTTGAATGTCCAACGTGTTGTATGTTCAGAAACGCTCTTCTGCACTCCACTGTTGTAGCGTGTGGTTATTTGAGTTACTGTCACCTTCCTGTCAGCTTGAACCAGTCTGACCATTCTCCTCTGATCTCTCTCATTAACAAAGCTTTGTCATCCTCTGAACTGCCACTAGCAATCATTCCACAGTCACAGTCACTTAGCTCATGTTTCTAACCCATTCTGATGTTTGGCCTGAACAACAACTGAATCTCTTGACCATGTCTGCATGCTTTTATACTTTGAGTTGCTGCCACACGATTGGCTGATTTGAATTAGTGAGCAGGTGCGTAGGTGTACCTAATAAAATAGCCACCGCATGTCACACAAGGGAGGATCTTTGGGCTAATTACTGGGATGAGAGGGTTGTCCTGCTAAGAGTGATAAAATAGTAGCACATTCAAAATGCTGGTGGAGCTCAGCAGGTTAGGCAATATCTATGGAGAGGGTTAAAGTTTTGACATCAACGAGATAAAATAGTTTGAGCCTGTATTCAGAGTTCAGAAGAATTCTTCCACAGGTCAGAGAGTCTCAAACAAGGACATGTAACTGCCGGCTGTGGCTAATTGACGTACCTAAAAGTTTCTCCTTGCAGAGGAAGAACCCTTGGAACTTCACAGAATCTCTGGAAACTTCCACACCAGCTGGGTGCAAGTGGACCACTGGTACTTAAAGGGGAGGTGATAGACTGAAGAACTGATTCAGATTTATTGATCTTGTACATGGAAACATACTGTGAAATGTGTCATTTGTGTTAACAATCAATAGACCAAAGGATGTGCTGGGGCCAATGAATAGATAAATAGATAGATAGGTACTTTATTGATCCCAAAGGAAATGACAGTGTCACAGTAGCATTACAAGAGCACAGATATACAAATGTTAGAAGAGAAGTAAGAAAAAATAAAGAAACAGTCTAACATCAAAAAGTCTAACAAGAGGAGGTTCATCATTTTCCCGGCAATAGGTTGACTCATTATAGAGTCCAATGGCCGAGGATAAGAATGACTTCGTATAACGCTCTTTGGAGCAGCGCAGTTGTCTTAGTTTATTACTGAAAGTGCTCCTCTGTTCAACCAAGGTGGCATGCAGAGGGTGAGAAACATTGTCCAGAATTCCATAGGGCCCTTTGTTCTACCACAGCCTCCAGTGTGTCCAGTTTGACTTCTTTAACAGAGCCAGCCTTTCTAATCAGTTTATTGAATCTCGCCGATAGATTGCCATGGGGTTGCAGAAATTATTGCTGTTACTGCACAGGAACCTGGCTTTGAAACAACCCCTGGATGCCATTGTGTGGAGTTTTCACGTTCCCCCGGTAATGCGTGGGTTTCTTCTGAGTTGCCTGGTTCCCACCCACATCCTGAAAATGCACTGCTGGGTTAACCGCCCTCTATAAACTACTGTTAGCGTAGATTAAAGGCAGAATTAATCAATTCTGTGATTCTGTGAGACCGGCATTTTCTCAGGGTGTAGGGAAAATAAGTAGAGGGAGTGGATTGATGGGGCTGACAGGATTGCTGTCTTGGAGTTAGTGTAGAGCCAGTGGATCAAATGGCCTCCTTTTGTACCCTTGTACATATCCAATTAATAAATTTTAAATCCTTTGAAGGGTATCCTAACTCCATCAATATTGAGTCCATCATTGTAGCCTTACCCTTTCTCTAAAGTTTCTGCAAGTCACCCTCCAGCAGAGACACCCTCATTCAATGGGTTGTGTTGGGGACCTTTGGACCTTGTAGATTTTCTGTATACATCTTTCTCTGCCATTCTCCAGCCCTAGATAATGAGAGTTGTGCCTGGCCACCACACACCAGAATATAGAACAATACAGCACACTAGGTCTGTACCAACCACTAACAAATGAAGTGGGGGGTGGGGGTGTAACTTATTGAAACCTGTTGAGTGTTGAAAGGCCCTGATAGAGTGGATGTGGCGAGGGTGTTTCCTAGAGTGGGGGAGTCTAAGACCAGATGGCACAGCTTCAGAATACAGGGACGTCCTTTTAGAACAGAGATGAGGAACATCTTCAATCAGAGCATGGTGAATCTGAGGAATTCATTGGCACAGATGGAGTATATTTAAAGTAGAGGTTGATAGGTTCCTGATTAGTTAGGGCATCAAAGATTATGGGGAGAAGGCAGGAGAATAGGGTTAAGTGGGATAATAAATCAGCTATGATGGAATGGCAGAATAGACTCAATGGACCGAATGGCCTAATTCTGCTCCTATGTCTTACCGTCTAAGCCTCTTCAGCATCCTTCCCAAAGCCCCCACGTCATCCTGAAATGGGACAACCAAAACTGCTAACAATTAATCACAAAAAAATCTAACACTTCTCAAAATATTAACATACAGTGCGAAAGAAATGAACATCAAGGCAGGAAGAATGTTCTCCTCGTAGGGACTTCATTTATTTCAATAAAATGCCTGTGGCTCCTCACGCTGTATCAGAACAACTTGTGCTCAACTCCAGGCAATCAGTGCCCTTCCCAGGCTGGATTCCTCATTATCTTTGATTCTTCTCTGAAGCTGGGCACTCTGGCAGCCAATGGGAAAACAGGAACTTAATTCTTTTGCAGTCAAAATTATATTGCTGTTAGCTGTAAAGGCGGGGTGGGGTGGTGAGAAATTATTCCAGCAAGTAGTTCACTGTCAGTGAAGCTAGAAGCAGATAAACTGCCGATTTTAATCACCCATGATCTTTGACAGGGAATAAGGGATTGACTGTTTCACGTTGAGATGAGGGGAAATGTCATCATTCACAGGGTAGAAAAGCAGTGACATCATTTATCCCAGACCACTGATCAGAACTGAGATCGATAGAAACCTGGCTTCAGCTCACTGAAGAACGATGCAGACCCTTTGAGCTGGCAGAGTGTGCCTACAGCCAACACATCGGTAGAGCAATTTGTGGTGACTGATTAATTTACCGAACTACACACACAAAATGCGGGAGGAACTCAGCAGGCCAGGCAACATCTGTGGAAAAGAGTCAACAGTTCCGATGAAGGTTCTTGGCCCGAAACGTTGACTGTTTCCTCTTTTCTAGAGATGCAGCCAGTTTGTGTGTGTGTTGCTCGAATCTCTAGCATCTGCAGATTGTTTGTTGTTTGTGAATTTACTTAGCTGTGTGGTTTTGGGAGATGGGAGGAAGATTAAATGCAGTAATAAAAAGGCTGATATACTCACTGAATATCATAGGTATAGGGAATGTAAATATAAAGATGTCCAGATTTTTACGGATGGATCAAAAGATCCAGGAACGGGTGCAACAGGGTCTTCAATTGTTGTGCCAAGTTATCAAGTGGAAATTAGCAAGAGAACGCTGGATTGCTTGAGCATTTATGCATTTGAAATGTTTGCCACATTGTTAGCACTAGAATGGAGTGAGCAGGTTGATTGTAATAATATTGTGATATGTAGCGATTCTGTATCGGCCCTTGTAAGCATTAAGGCGGGTACAGCTAGAGGACAGCAGGATCTGCTTTATGAAATACTGTTTGCAAATTCAAGACTGGCTGGACAAGGGAAAAATATCGCATTCATATGGGTTCCAGCACATTCGGGTATTATGGGAAATGAGACAGCAGATAAGCAGGCAAAAGCAGCAGTCAAAAAAGGATCTGTAGAGGACAATATTAAACTATCAAAATCAAAATCAGGTTTTTGCGATCTAACAACAGAGCATATCCTTATTTCATGCAGGAAATTTGCACAGGAAAATCAGCAAATGCTACAACAATTACGCAAAATAGGACTGGTGGAGAACAGTGCTAATGGTTTATTGGAATTTGGGGAGGGTGATCAGGGAGGAAATGGTTGTTTAGTTTTTTTAAGGGCGACGGGACTGGAAAGACGAATGGACAATGAGGGACAGTAAATCCTGAAGATGGCAGTAATGCAACAGTATGGATTCCAACTGCCGTAAAAACTCAAGGAAGAAGAAGAAGAAGCTGTAGGCCTGGTGGAAACCCGCTCAGTGACAGAGAGAACGTGCAAACTCCGCACCGACAGCACTGGAGGTCAGGATTGAACCTGGGTCACTGGAACTGTGAGGATGCCGGCTGAGCCACTACTCAACCCCTCAAGTGCCACCTGTGACTCTCGGAATCCTATCTGATGCTTTACCGGGCAGTACTGTGGCAGAGCCAAAGTGATGAAAGTAATTGCAATAAGCAACTCCCTTTACGGTTTGTTAAAGTATTGCATCACTCATTTTGTTTCTAATTAATGGTCAATTTCTTTCTATGACATGCCAATTATTCTGCGCCTGAGAGACCAAGCTGTAGGCTGTTGGGGGGGGGGATTTATGGAGATGATGGGAGGTTATTCCAGTAGGTAGTTCACTGTCAGTGAGCTAGAGACAGATAAAGTGCCGATTTTAATGAGCCATGATCTTCAACTGGGAATAAGGGCTCCGCTGTCTCACCTCGCGATCAGGGGAAACGTTGTCACTCACAGAATGGTATATCAGTAGCATCCTTTACCCCAGGTCACCGTGGAGACCCACTGATCAAAGTTGAGATCTTTAGATTTAGTATCAGAGTCACTGGGTGTTACAATCCAGAATAACACACAAAGAAGCTGCAGGAGGAACTCAACAGGTCAGGCAGCGTGTATGGAGAGGGATAAACAGTCGATGTTTTGGGCCAAGACCCTTCATCGTCAGACAGACTGTATGTTCCTCTCTATCGATGCTGCCTGACCTGCTGAGTTCCTCCAGCATTTAGTGCATGTTGTTCTGCGTTTCCAGCGCCTGCAGGATCTCTTGTCTAAACTACATCACAGAACCAGGCCCTGTGGCCTACCTAGTCCATGCCAACCTATTTTTGCCTGCCTGGTCCCATCCCCCTGCACCCAGACCATAGCTCTCCATATCCCTCCCATACAGGAACTGTATCTATCCAAACTTCGCTTAAATGTCATCCACCACTTCCGCTGGCAGCTCGTTCCACACTCATAAGAGCCTCTGAGTGAAGAAGTTCCCCTTAACTGTTTAAGATGTTCAAGATGGTGCCAGTGACAACATCCTGTGGACAGCTCACAAAACTGCTTCTTCTTTTAAATATGCTTCTTCTTAGCTGCGATCGATCACAGCCTGTAATTCCCATTCCTGGGCTGACTGAGCGATCTAGCGCTTTTGCTGTCTGTCGGGAAATTTGACGTATTTGAGAGTGCAGTGTGCGGCCATAGTTTCCCAGTGGCCAAATGCGAACCCGTGGCCGGCTCCATTACCCCTCGCCAGTTAATACGTCGAGCAGAATTGAAATGAACGAGAACAAGAGTGGAAGGTGAGCTGGTGTTTGACCTCGCTGCTGCCAGGGGAAGGTGCAGAGTCTGGTCGCAGCTCAAGGCTGTGGGACCCTGCGCTTCGATGTTTATTAGCTCAGTGCTGAACGCACACCACAGCTGTGGACACATTCTTTGGAGACCTCTGTGGTTCATGTTCCATGTCTTTCTAGCTACTCTTCTTTACTCTTCTTTAATTGATTTGATTGAGGACTTTCGGCGCGGAACTGTCTGTGTGGCTGTGACCTTCTGCCATCATGCTAAACTGAAGTAACTTTATCACTGCTGGATCATTTTGGGGCCTCTGTAATTTAATGGTTAATATTTTGTGTTACTTGTTCACTTTTTGATGTTTGCACAACTTGCTCTTTTTTTTGCGCATTGGGTGTTTAATGTTTTCTTTAAATGTGTTCCATGATGTTTCTTTCATTCATGGCTGCCTGCAGGAAGATGAGTCTCAGAATTGTATACTGCATGCATACTTCAGAAAATAAATGCACTTTGAAACTTCGAACTTTTAAATATTTCAGCTTTCACCTTTAAACTATGATCGCTCATTCTTGATTCTTTCTCCCTGGGGTTCTGCGTGAGCTGGAGGACCAGCCTTAACACTGCTCAGTGGTAGAGCAGTTAGCGTTATGTTTCACAGTGCCAGTGATCCCAGTTCAATTCCCGCCGCTGTCTGTAAGAGTTTGTACATTTTCCCCTTGACCACGTGGGTTTCTGCCAGGCGCTCTGGTTTCCTCCCACAGTCCAAAGAGGTATGGGTTAGTTATGTTTCAGAAGCTGTGGGCATGTTATGTTGGTACTGGAAGTATGGAGACACTTGTGGGCTGTTGCTAACAACTTAGACTCTATGGTCATTGATGTTTTGACATTTTGATGTACATGTGACCAGTAAAGCTAATCTTCAGAATACAGAGTAACGTGTGAGGGGTATCTGACGGCTCTGGGCCTAGGACCAGAGGGCACAGCCTTAGAATACAAGGATGTCCCTTCAGAACAGAGATTAGAAAGAACTTCATTCACCAGAGGGTGGTGACTCTGTGGAATTCGTTGCCACAGACAGTTGTGGAGGCCAAGTCATTGGGTATATTTAAAGTGGAGGTTGATAGGTGCTTGATTAGTCAGGGCATCATAGGTTGTGCAAGGAAGCAGGAGAATGGGGTTGAGATGGTTAATAGTCAGCCATGATGGAATGGTGACGTAGTCTCAATGGGCCGAAAGGCCTAATTCTACACCTATATCTAATGGTGTTATACTTTCAAACAGCAAATGGCTTTCTCCTACTCTGACTTCTGACAACTACTGAGAGGGAAAACAGAACCAACGCTGTGGGGACAAGCAGTGGTTAAGGCTTCTCTTTAAGACGCATTTAATGCGTTTTGTTTTGCTTTTATGAAGTAAACTATTTTTTGCGTGGGTTGAAGATGACATGCTTGGTGTGAAGAAAAATTACAAGTGAAAACCATCGCCAACATAAATAATAGAAGAGAGAAACACACAACAAGCAACAACTTACATGATTACAGATTTTCAATCCTGTCTAAGGCGTGAATCGTATCTGTTCTGTGAATTCATATTCCCCAGGAACCGGAATGAGGTGATGCATCGACACTTTCATTCACTGACTTAAACTAAAAGAATTTAAAAAATCACAAGAAGAATAGAGCAAATTGACTACTGCAGAGGAAGCCGGGGAGAGGACGGACAAGGGGGAACCACAGGGAACCGGGGAGAGGACGGACAAGGGGGAATCACAGGGAACCGGGGAGAGGACGGACAAGGGGGAATCACAGGGAACCGGGGAGAGGACGGACAAGGGGGAATCACAGGGAACCGGGGAGAGGACGGACAAGGGGGAACCACAGGGAGCTGGGGAGAGGACGGACAAGGGGGAATCACAGGGAACCGGGGAGAGGACGGACAAGGGGGAATCACAGGGAGCCAGGGAGAGGACGGACAAGGGGGAACCACAGGGAGCCAGGGAGAGGACGGACAAGGGGGAACCACAGGGAGCCGGGGAGAGGACGGACAAGGGGGAACCACAGGGAGCCGGGGAGAGGACGGACAAGGGGGAACCACAGGGAGCCGGGGAGAGGACGGACAAGGGGGAACCACAGGGAGCTGGGGAGAGGACGGACAAGGGGGAATCACAGGGAGCCGGGGAGAGGACGGACAAGGGGGAATCACAGGGAGCCGGGGAGAGGACGGACAAGGGGGAATCACAGGGAGCCGGGGAGAGGACGGACAAGGGGGAACCACAGGGAGCCAGGGAGAGGACGGACAAGGGGGAACCACAGGGAGCCGGGGAGAGGACGGACAAGGGGGAACCACAGGGAGCCGGGGAGAGGAAGGACAAGGGGGAACCACAGGGAGCCGGGGAGAGGACGGACAAGGGGGAATCACAGGGAGCTGGGGAGAGGACGGACAAGGGGGAACCACAGGGAACCGGGGAGAGGGCGGACAAGGGGGAACCACAGGGAACCGGGGAGAGGACGGACAAGGGGGAACCACAGGGAGCCGGGGAGAGGACGGACAAGGGGGAATCACAGGGAGCCGGGGAGAGGACGGACAAGGGGTAATCACAGGGAGCCGGGGAGAGGACGGACAAGGGGGAATCACAGGGAGCCAGGGAGAGGACGGACAAGGGGGAATCACTGGGAGCCAGGGAGAGGACGGACAAGGGGGAATCACAGGGAGCCGGGGAGAGGACGGACAAGGGGGAACCACAGGGAGCCGGGGAGAGGACGGACAAGGGGGAATCACAGGGAGCCAGGGAGAGGACGGACAAGGGGGAATCACAGGGAGCCAGGGAGAGGACGGACAAGGGGGAATCACTGGGAGCCGGGGAGAGGACGGACAAGGGGGAATCACAGGGAGCCGGGGAGAGGACGGACAAGGGGAAACCACAGGGAGCCAGGGAGAGGACGGACAAGGGGGAATCACAGGGAGCCAGGGAGAGGACGGACAAGGGGGAACCACAGGGAGCCAGGGAGAGGACGGACAAGGGGGAACCACAGGGAGCCGGGGAGAGGACGGACAAGGGGGAATCACAGGGAGCCAGGGAGAGGACGGACAAGGGGGAACCACAGGGAGCCAGGGAGAGGACGGACAAGGGGGAACCACAGGGAGCCGGGGAGAGGACGGACAAGGGGGAACCACAGGGAGCCGGGGAGAGGACGGACAAGGGGGAACCACAGGGAGCCGGGGAGAGGACGGACAAGGGGGAATCACAGGGAGCTGGGGAGAGGACGGACAAGGGGGAACCACAGGGAACCGGGGAGAGGACGGACAAGGGGGAACCACAGGGAACCGGGGAGAGGACCGACAAGGGGGAACCACAGGGAGCCGGGGAGAGGATGGACAAGGGGGAACCACAGGGAGCCAGGGAGAGGACGGACAAGGGGGAACCACAGGGAACCAGGGAGAGGACGGACAAGGGGGAATCACAGGGAGCGGGGGAGAGGACGGACAAGGGGGAATCACAGGGAGCCGGGGAGAGGATGGACAAGGGGGAATCACAGGGAGCCATGAAGAGGACGGACAAGGGGGAATCACAGGGAGCCAGGGAGAGGACGGACAAGGGGGAATCACAGGGAACCGGGGAGAGGATGGACAAGGGGGAACCACAGGGAGCCGGGTAGAGGACGGACAAGGGGGAATCACAGGGAACCGGGGAGAGGACGGACAAGGGGGAACCACAGGGAACCGGGGAGAGGACGGACAAGGGGGAACCACAGGGAGCCGGGGAGAGGACGGACAAGGGGGAATCACAGGGAGTGGGGGAGAGGACGGACAAGGGGGAATCACTGGGAGCCGGGGAGAGGACGGACAAGGGGGAATTACAGGGAACCGGGGAGAGGACGGACAAGGGGGAACCACAGGGAGACGGGTAGAGGACGGACAAGGGGGAATCACAGGGAACCGGGGAGAGGGCGGACAAGGGGGAACCACAGGGAACCGGGGAGAGGACGGACAAGGGGGAACCACAGGGAGCCGGGGAGAGGACGGACAAGGGGGAATCACAGGGAGCGGGGGAGAGGACGGACAAGGGGGAATCACTGGGAGCCGGGGAGAGGACGGACAAGGGGGAATCACAGGGAACCGGGGAGAGGACGGACAAGGGGGAATCACAGGGAACCGGGGAGAGGATGGACAAGGGGGAATCACAGGGAGCCGGGGAGAGGACGGACAAGGGGGAATCACAGGGAACCGGGGAGAGGACGGACAAGGGGGAACCACAGGGAGCTGGGGAGAGGACGGACAAGGGGGAATCACAGGGAACCGGGGAGAGGACGGACAAGGGGGAATCACAGGGAGCCAGGGAGAAGACGGACAAGGGGGAACCACAGGGAGCCAGGGAGAGGACGGACAAGGGGGAACCACAGGGAGCCGGGGAGAGGACGGACAAGGGGGAACCACAGGGAGCCGGGGAGAGGACGGACAAGGGGGAACCACAGGGAGCCGGGGAGAGGACGGACAAGGGGGAACCACAGGGAGCCGGGGAGAGGACGGACAAGGGGGAACCACAGGGAGCCGGGGAGAGGACGGACAAGGGGGAACCACAGGGAGCCGGGGAGAGGACGGACAAGGGGGAACCACAGGGAGCCGGGGAGAGGACGGACAAGGGGGAACCACAGGGAGCCGGGGAGAGGACGGACAAGGGGGAATCACAGGGAGCTGGGGAGAGGACGGACAAG
This sequence comes from Hypanus sabinus, assembly GCF_030144855.1. Classification (NCBI taxonomy): domain Eukaryota; kingdom Metazoa; phylum Chordata; class Chondrichthyes; order Myliobatiformes; family Dasyatidae; genus Hypanus; species Hypanus sabinus. Next base: position 31,905,373 of record NC_082734.1, read on the forward strand.
GGGGAACCACAGGGAACCGGGGAGAGGACGGACAAGGGGGAACCACAGGGAGCTGGGGAGAGGACGGACAAGGGGGAATCACAGGGAGCCGGGGAGAGGACGGACAAGGGGGAATCACAGGGAGCCAGGGAGAGGACGGACAAGGGGGAACCACAGGGAGCCAGGGAGAGGACGGACAAGGGGGAACCACAGGGAGCCGGGGTGAGGACGGACAAGGGGGAACCACAGGGAGCCGGGGAGAGGACGGACAAGGGGGAACCACAGGGAGCCGGGGAGAGGACGGACAAGGGGGAATCACAGGGAGCTGGGGAGAGGACGGACAAGGGGGAATCACAGGGAACCGGGGAGAGGACGGACAAGGGGGAATCACATGGAACCGGGGAGAGGACGGACAAGGGGGAATCACAGGGAACCGGGGAGAGGACGGACAAGGGGGAATCACAGGGAGCCGGGGAGAGGACGGACAAGGGGGAATCACAGGGAGCCCGGGAGAGGACGGACAAGGGGGAATCACAGGGAGCCAGGGAGAGGACAGACAAGGGGGAATCACAGGGAACCGGGGAGAGAATGGACAAGGGGGAATCACAGGGAGCGGGGGAGAGGACGGACAAGGGGGAATCACAGGGAGCCGGGGAGAGGATGGACAAGGGGGAATCTCAGGGAGCCAGGAAGAGGACGGACAAGGGGGAATCACAGGGAGCCAGGGAGAGGACGGACAAGGGGGAATCACAGGGAACCGGGGAGAGGATGGACAAGGGGGAACCACAGGGAGCCGGGTAGAGGACGTACAAGGGGGAATCACAGGGAACCGGGGAGAGGACGGACAAGGGGGAACCACAGGGAGCCGGGGAGAGGACGGTCAAGGGGGAATCACAGGGAGCGGGGGAGAGGACGGACAAGGGGGAATCACTGGGAGCTGGGGAGAGGACGGACAAGGGGGAATTACAGGGAACCGGGGAGAGGACGGACAAGGGGGAACCACAGGGAGCCGGGTAGAGGACGGACAAGGGGGAATCACAGGGAACCGGGGAGAGGGCGGACAAGGGGGAACCACAGGGAGCCGGGGAGAGGACGGACAAGGGGGAATCACAGGGAGCGGGGGAGAGGACGGACAAGGGGGAATCACTGGGAGCTGGGGAGAGGACGGACAAGGGGGAATTACAGGGAACCGGGGAGAGGACGGACAAGGGGGAACCACAGGGAGCCGGTTAGAGGACGGACAAGGGGGAATCACAGGGAACCGGGGAGAGGGCGGACAAGGGGGAACCACAGGGAGCCGGGGAGAGGACGGACAAGGGGGAATCACAGGGAGCGGGGGAGAGGACGGACAAGGGGGAATCACTGGGAGCTGGGGAGAGGACGGACAAGGGGGAATTACAGGGAACCGGGGAGAGGACGGACAAGGGGGAACCACAGGGAGCCGGGTAGAGGACGGACAAGGGGGAATCACAGGGAACCGGGGAGAGGGCGGACAAGGGGGAACCACAGGGAACCGGGGAGAGGACGGACAAGGGGGAACCACAGGGAGCCGGGGAGAGGACGGACAAGGGGGAATCACAGGGAGCGGGGGAGAGGACGGACAAGGGGGAATCACTGGGAGCCGGGGAGAGGACGGACAAGGGGGAATCACAGGGAACCGGGGAGAGGACGGACAAGGGGGAATCACAGGGAGCCGGGGAGAGGATGGACAAGGGGGAATCACAGGGAGCCGGGGAGAGGACGGACAAGGGGGAATCACAGGAAGCCAGGGAGAGGACGGACAAGGGGGAACCACAGGGAGCCAGGGAGAGGACGGACAAGGGGGAACCACAGGGAGCCGGGGAGAGGACGGACAAGGGGGAATCACAGGGAGCCGGGGAGAGGACGGACAAGGGGGAATCACAGGGAGCCGGGGAGAGGACGGACAAGGGGGAATCACAGGGAGCCGGGGAGAGGACGGACAAGGGGGAATCACAGGGAGCCGGGGAGAGGAC